>NC_142352.1:30387537-31064037 GCF_059441175.1 Urocampus carinirostris
TAAAAACACAACATTAAAATTTAAGCATTTTCAAGGATTTCAATCTCCTGTACAAACCCTGAATATATCATTTGCAAAATACATCACCAAAGGGGATGACATACACGATAAAATGCAAGGTTCTTGTAACACAATCCTCGGGGAAGTAAAGTGTGAATACTTGTAGTTAAAAGGAGAATTTATGAAAAAAGCCATTACGTTTTTTTCATGATCTTCATCTAATATATGTCATACTGATCAACACATGGCTACTAATGATAAAACATTCACTCATTTATTCCCGTTGAGTTAGTATACCTGGTCTCTGATGAGGTCCAGCTCACAGTACTGGCACTTGATGTTTGCAAAAGGACACTGCTGCTCATGAAGCTGAAAGGGACACATTTTAGGGAAATGAAAACCCAGCGATGATTTATGCTGTGTGAACATCTTTCAAAGGACGATTTCGGGGAAAAAAACCTACCTCCCTCTCTTCATATACAAAGCTTGCAACGCACTCTGGGCATGTCATGGGCCTCCTTGGGCACTCTATGGTTTTGTGTTCCTCTAGGTAGACTTTCCTAATAGATTCTTGGCATTGTGGGCAGCGCACGGTTGCAAATTGACATTGGTCCAAATGATTCTGAAAGGAAAAGAAAGATACAACCATGAAGGTGCACACCTTTTGACAACAGGCGTCACTAACCATTTTGGCGCTAAGAAGTACATTGATATCTCTACATACTAGATTGATTCATTCCCAAATTGTGCTCATATGTAGAATTTCTCGTATTTTGAGCAAATTTTCCGAATAGAAAGTAAGTAACAACCAATTAATCTGTTCCCAGTCTCACAAAGGCATCCAAGTTAATTCTAAATATTGATTAAACACATTTTCCTTTTCACTAAAACATTCAAATAGAAACTCAGCATAAAATTATAGTAATGAGATAAAAGAGACTATGGTAAAAAGGACTTTAAACCCCTGAGCCAGTAGGAGGGTAATTGGAGCGTAGCTATCCGTCGAAGCCCGTCGTTTCCAGGGCCCCGTCCCTCCGCCCAGACTCCTCACTGTGCAGCGCAAGATTAAATTGTGATTAAAAGAAACAAACACACACACACAAAAGAGTGCGGGGATCAATTCTGTATAGCGGGAAATACACACAAACTGCGACGAACAGATGCTCGAGCTGGTCTTTAGTGATAGCTAGCGTATGTAAATTCTCATAACTTAACGGCCAAGATTTTGGGTTGATAGACATCTCGTGTCTTGAATTTCTCTTCTCCCGAGTAGCTTGTGTGAAGGGCTGCCATTTTGATACAACTTTTACGTCGTTTACATTTCAAATTTCCTAGAAAATCACAATGACCTGTCACTGGTGAGCTTTTCTCAGAACTGATCTTCGTGCTACATAGGTTTTCTTTGGGCGCAGGCACTACTTTGGGGATCCCTGATTTACAGCATTTCAGGTTTTTTTATGGATCTCTTCAAAGCAGCGTAAGCATGAGAGTAATTCTATTAAAGGCTGTTATTTTCACCTCTAAATGTCTGAGCTCCATTTTGTCAGTACAGCCAGCATTCGGGCAGTGGACAGAGAGGGAAAGGATCTCCCTTTTGGCAAAGTTATCAGGAAACAGTTGGTCTTCTAACAGCATTTCGTTGTCCACTGGGCACCTCTGTCCAGTATCCCTTTATGTCAGAAATAGGAGTTTTATACACAACCTATTGAATCTGCGGTTGTTGAATTAATCACAAAAATAATTCATAGTGTTTTGAACAATACACTTTCAAGCTTACCGAATTGACTTCTCAATGCAGTTCTTACAAAACCGGTGCCCACACGGTGTTTGAATGGCGTTCCTCAGAGCCATGAGGCAGATAGGACACTCATATTTGCTCTCAAGCGGTGGGTCGAAGTCCACGTCGTAGCCCTGCACCAGGTCTGAAGACGGGAGTATGGTGGAGGCGCCGGGGCTCTCCATAGGGCTTTGCATAGATTCTCGCTCCCTTTCCAGCATGGCCAGGGCGCAACCAGACAACTCTTCACCAGCAGCACCCTCATAGCTGACCGCCAGCAAACTCCCCTTATTACTTTCAGAGCAAGACATCTAAGGAAGATGAAACAAAAGTGGAGGCCAACATCATAAAACAATTTCACTAATGATTCATTTGTATCAGCTACAAGATTTGTAATACAGCAAAACAATGTTACCTTAGGACAGAGGATAGGAACGTATGGCTCACGAACCAGATATGGGTATTTCATGAGTACATCTGACATTCCAAATTTTGTTTAAACAAAGCCAAAGCCACACAATTTTGGCTGTGTACGGTGCCAAATACTGTAATAAGGGAAAAGTTTCAACTACAGTTTAAACTCACAATGTTAGAATAACAGACCCCATTTAGGCTTTACATCTCTGAGAAATACTTTATATGGATGCTTTTTAAACAATTTATATTCACTGTTGAGAAATGTTATGATAAAAAACCACAGATCGAACTTTAAACACCAGAAAACACTAGCCAAGCATCCAGAGCAATTTAATCGGGTGAGCGGTAGAGTTTGCCAGAACCCTGTACACATTGCGCTCTCCTCTAAATACATCTGTATCCTCGTTTGCAGTATTTTGTGACACTTTAACAAAATCATGCTCACGCCTGGGCAGCACGGCGGAGCAGTGGTTAGTGCTTGTGCGACACAGTTCTAAAGTCATGAGATCAAATCTCATGTGTGGAGTTTGCATGTTCTCCCCGTGCGGTTTCCTCTGGGCTATCCGGTTTCCTCCAACATTCCAAAATCATGCATGTTAGGTTAATTGGCCGGTCTAAATTGTCCCTAGGTGTGAATGACCGAGCGACTTGTCTGTCCCTGTGTGCCCAGCAACTGGCTGGCAACCAGTTGAGGGTGTCCCCTGCCCACTGCCCGAACATAGCTGGGAAGGGCTCCAGCACCTCCGCGACCCTATTGAGGATTAGCGGTGCAGATAATGGATGGATGGATGCTCACGCCTTGTTTCGAAACCATTATTTACCACAAAATTCAAAATGAGCCTCAACATTCTTAAATAACTGCTGGAGAGAGACAAATTTTAAGTGGTATTCTTGCCCAAGACACGCCACAGGAAATGGTGCCCCTACAGCCCTAAAGGTAAGGGTTCCAACCAACCAACAATATTTGTTGATATGGGACACGAGCTCTGGCAATTTGATTATTGTATTTCTTAGATTTTATCATATCATCCAACATAACACAGTGAAATAAAATATGGTGAACAATTAACTTTTGTCTGGAGAGTGGTTTTGATGTAGTGTTTTTTCTTAAAATATATATGGTGTGGCTCTAATTATATATATATATATATTATATATATATATATATATATCATAATATTTCATATTTTTTCATCGTTGTAATAGGCTGTTTATTCTAAACATCTATAAATGCGCATACACCTAAGTAACGTGTTTGTGATACCGTTTTAACTTTAAAATGAATAAAATTGTAACGACAACAATGCAGTTTGAGAGGACTAGCCAAGTTTGTACATGCGGAACTGTTACTTTTCATGTTCGGGCTGTTTTCTTTTATAAAACGCATTTATAACATATTTTTTGTGATACCCGTTAAACAATCAGCAACAGGGTTTAAAAGTTGTACGCAAAATAAAACGAACAACAGCAGAAAATGAGAAAAATAAAGTGTTAAAAATTACCTTGTAAAGTTAGGATCGTATCGTTTGTACAGAATTTCCTGTCCAAACACGTCATCAAACGTCATAACGACGACATTAAATGTAATAGATTACGCGCTAAGTCGATTTTTGCAATACATAAAAGCGTCAATAAAGCTGCCATATTGGATTGGTGCCCCGTCTTGCACGTAACAAATTCCTGTCAATGAACGGTACTTCATCGAGGGACATTGTGTGTTATTTAGCGCCTCCATGTGGTTAAAAAAAACTTAATTCATTTAAAAATCAATACTGATTTGAATAATAAACAAACAACAAAAATCATGAACTCTCATACCAACGTGCATTTTTAAACAATAACAGGTCAAGAAATCTGTATTTATTTTAGAATAGAATAGAATAGAATAGAATAGAATAGAATAGAATAGAATAGAATAGAATCACTCAACTTCTGGCGCCTTAACTCTGAAAAGACTGAAATGTTGGTTATTGGTCCATCTAAATGCCGTGACTTGTTCTGACCATTGACAAATGTGATATCACCCAGAGTGACTCAGTCAAAAATTTAGGTGTCATATTTGACCCCGATCTGTGCCTTCAAACACACATTGAGAATATTACTAGAACAGCTTCCTTCCATCTTCGCAACTTTGCTAAAATTCGCCCTATGCTGTCTCAGTCGGATGCGGAGATTATAATTCACGCGTTTGTTACCTCCCGTCTCGATTACTGTAATGCACTACTCTCCGGTCTCCCCGAAGTCCAAAATCAAGAGAATAGAGGATCACGAGAGGAGAATAATCTTAGCCAGTTCTGATGATCTTGTGACATGACCATACCACTGCAGTTTTCGTCTGCACACAATTGACAACAACTCTTCGCAGGGTCCAATGTGTCCTCAGATGGTGTTGCGCACCGTTTCGTTTGCCACGTCGGCTATGTAGCAGAGGCCTAGAAGTTTGCTGTAGCATTGCATCTCCATGGCGTGGACTTTCCTTTCCAGCTTTTCTGTCAGAGTTCATGTCTCGCAAGTTCTTTACCGAGGCCTAAGAGGAAACTCAAAGGGGCTGGAGCCTTTTCTGTTGCTTCTCCCAAACTTTGGAACAATTTGCCCTTGTACATAAGACAGGTCCCTCAAGTTCCATTTTTGAAAGTAGTCTAAAAACCAATTTTCTTCTTTGGCTCCTGACTCATTATGAGACTTTGATCTGTTTTATTATTGTATTATTTTTTTATACTTTTAAAATCGTTTTTAAGTATTTTAGTCATTTTATTAACTATGTGCCATTTGTGTACAGCATTTTGTTTTCAACTGTTGCTGTTTTACAGGGCTTTATAAATAAAGTTGAGTTGAGCATAGAGGAAAGTGAAAGTAACCAGCACTTGCATAACTCTAATCTTTGATTTCACTGCTATGTCCCTCCAGATGGGTTTAAATCAGGCAAGTGCAGCTGTGGTTTGAGCTGTTCTCGCCATGATTTCTGGTTCTGACCCCTCTTCTGACAGCTCCAAGAAAGTTAAATCTGGTGAGAGGTTTAAGCTCTTGGTGGGTGGTGGTTTGTCCTGCCAATTGACCAAATATCTGAGTTCCTGTTCTTCTCCTGCCAGTCTGGAAACTATCATCAGGAAAACGTAGCTTAGTGGCATTGTGTCCCCAATGCTGACTGTACCTTAATGTTGGTCCAGGGCTTCGGTCATGATCCTACGACGAATAAGGTTGGAGAGAGAATGCAGTCTTGTCTCACACAGAATGTGGTTTAAAACAACACTCCAATTGTACTATTGATCAGTACCGCACTGCCGGCATTCGTATACGGCTGTCTGAACCAGTTTCTGGCCCATGTTGTACATCCGTATAGTGGCCCACAAGGCTGCTAGCCATACTGTATCAAATACCTTCTCTAAATCTTTGAAAACACAATAGAGGTTTCGCTAGTGTTGTTCAAACTTCTCTCACTGAAACCTGCCTGTTCTTCAGCTAGGATATTTCCAGCCTGTGGTTTGTATCTGTTCAGTAGGACCTGTAGCAGATCTTGCATGGCTGATGAGACTGAATGTTCTCTAGTTGGAGCATAGTTAGAGATTTTCTTTCTTTGGTAGCATATTTACCATCAATTTTGTCCATGAAGATGGCTACTGTCCCGTTAGCCAGATTATTTTGCAAATTTTGTCAATTTGTCTATAGTTAATAATAATAATAATAATAATTTCCTTTGTATTGTCATTCTTTGTAACAATGTACACAGAACGAAATGTCGATACACCTGACCCGTTGTAGCGAGCCGATGCAGCCGCAGCCAACAGAGGGCGCCGCCATTTTACCAATGTTATAAGTCTTAGGTATGACTCGGCCGAGGCGCGAACCAGCGACCTCCCAGTTAATCACCATTTTGGATGAGTTCTGAAAGGATGTTGTCTATTCTCGGCGACTTTCCGTTTTTCAGCATGTTAATTCATCTACTTTTTCTCTGACGGTGGTGAGTCTACACTTTCCCTGGGGGCGAAATCCTTTAGGACTTCAGGGTCTCCTTGTGTCAGGTGGTTGCATCCAAATACAAAAATCTCCCTCACATGTTAAGGTTTTCTTTTATTACAGGATAAAAATGGTGAAAGTAAGAAGGACTGTTTCAAATGCAGTTCGAATGCCGACCCAAACCCCCTAAAGGATGTAAAGGAAGAGCTTGTTATTCCCGCTCGTCAAAAAAATTCACAGAATTGCACGTGCAACAAAGGGAGCTGCAGTGATGATTTCAGGCAGAAGATGGGCTTAGCAAGTACAATATTTTGAAGTCATGGACCCCACCTTTATCTAAGGACAGGATAGGCTTAAAGCCCCAGTGTGTAATATTTGACCACTACATGGCTCTGCTGCACATAAAAAACAGTGCCACAGTACCACAGAGCACAGTGTAAATGGCAAACAAACATGGCGGCAACCTCTAGAATGGATTTTACTTTGTAAAGTAATACAAATTTCTCGATCTATGACTTTTCTTATTAAAAAAACATTTGTATGATAATTCATGTATTTATGCTCAGTATTCAAATTCATGTTTTTTTTTACTGAATGTTATTATTATTATTATTTTTTAACATGAGTGTCGTAAATACTCCACTGCCTTGAAATGGTTCAATCCATTTGATTCATAGGACCTCTCTTAAGATCCTCACTGCTCCCCCTTAGCTTGGTTAAGAGACATAGCGGCAGAGTCTGTGGAGGCTATGGCGTGTTACAGTGAGTGTATGTTATACAGTGGTTATGTTGTACGACTATTTTACCACTCAATAACATGACTTTGTTATCATTAACGGATATTAGTCCTCATTTGAGCTGCATTGAATCAAATGCAACAATGATCAGCCTTGCTTAATTGTGTGTGTATATGCTATGTGTGTGGTCATGGATATTCACAGTTTTAAAAAGCACTATGTTCAGGTGAAAGTCCATTACCCACATTAACTATAAGAAAACACAAAACCTCCTACTAATTTATTTTAATATGGTTGTCAGCGCTACCCAGTGGATCAGTTTGAAGTGTATTGTGATGTACACAAATGGAAAAGTGACACTCCTGAACAGGGTCTATTGATGATAAATCACTTTAAGTGAAATAAAAAACAAACAACTAAAAAAGGTGAGACGCTCTTCGTTCAACCCAAAAGCTCTGAACCTAAAATCGCCCCTTTACTGATATATTGGGCCGAGCCGTCTATATATTGTTAGATAATGATCCGAGGGACAGAAAAGGTTTCCGACCACTGTTTTCATGATCAGGAAAATGTGTTTTATAGCTATTTAGTATTTAGGGATGCTTTTGGGAGAACGTGAGCGGGCCAATTCATTTCCAATTATTTCATAGTGGGAAAATTTGCCCGTTACACGAGCAATTTGAGCAACAAGCACGATCCTTAAACGTATTAAGCTGTATCAAGAGGTACCATTGTATCAAGATAATAATGAAACAAAACAAGTTTACAATGCCGTGCTTAGAAAACTGGCCTAATTGATAAAACTATAGCAATTCCAAATAAAACTCTAATACTGTATCAAGATTAATGAAACAAAATCTTTCGTGGTTAGGAAACTGGCTTAATTAATAAACTATAAAGGTATCACATTGGAGAGAAAGATAACATGTTTTCAACTCCGTGGTTAAAAAGAAAGCTAACACAATTGATACAGTACGAGCTTAGTATCGATAGTATCGATATTCGTATCGAACTGCCCGCCCCTACTGCATAGTCGCATGATGTCGTTTTTGGAGCGCTGGTGAGTTGAGCGCCGCCGCGTGGTTGGAGGAGGTTTTTCTGTTGCCACAGTGCCAAAGGGGACACAAAAATGGCGGACATTGGGAAAATCAGTCCGGACTCATTTCCCTGTCGAGTCAGCTGTTCGCGAAAAACGTTTCTTCAAAGGAAGCTTTTAATTCTTTTCTGCTTACTCGTTGTGGACTCCGGAGGAGCTTCAACCCATTGGGTTGTTACGGAAGACGGAAAAATACAACAGCAAGTATGACAGCTCATTGGGGCGCTATTGCTTAGCGTCGAATGCTATCTCTTTTTAGCGTAACCTTAAACATGTTAATATTTGTTAAATTTTGTTCAGGTTTTTAAAAATATGTTTTGCTTGGAATCCTGCTCCATGTTGGATTTGTTTGCCCGTATTCCTCAAGGTGAAATTTCAGTTAAAAAATAGGCAACCAGGGGAAGCTTAGGTGCGATAGTAGGTGAGCGAGGTCAAGATGACCAAAACAAACTTGTTGGCCTGACTTTTATTAACATCCCTTATCACTCACTGTTCCCTTATTGTCCTAAATAATGATGAATAATTTGACACTGGTTCTGTTCACGAAAAAACTAATTGCATCAACGAGCCTGGAGAGCATTTAAAATCAAGCCACATTTATTTTTCTAGCCATTATTTACAGAAGTCTCTCATGCACAACGTCGCCTGATCTGAAACCTACATGAGGGCAAGAAAAAAACTAAGAAAACTTCAGCAAGGTGACTATTAAGAAACTTGGACACCTTCAACGTCAACATAGAAACACAAGTATTTACTGAAAGTGTGCAAAAAGTCCAATTGACAACACTGACAAGTGTCCTGTCTCAAAATCTCTGGTGACCCAGCAGAATCTACATGATGGCATGCATCTGGTCCAGGTACCGTCCATTGGCTCAGAACAAATGCGCTGTGCAGTATCCAGGCTTGTCCTTCTCCCTCTCTCAGCCACTGGAAAGGACAATTAAACAGAAAATATGACCTCAACATTACACTGAAAGCTATACAATATTCTTGCATCCTGAGTGTATTTTAAACACTACCACTGAGGTTGCAAATCTACTCAGATGGCAGAGTATTCCAGAGCACAGGGATCCAGACGAAGAACACTCTTAAGCCTGCAGATTTCTTCGAATCACTTATAGACCAGCGTTTTCCAAGCTGAGGGCATAATCAAACCTGAAGGATAAGACGGGAAAAGTCCATGCAAATTTGTATTTGTTTGGCAATATAACCTTAAAATCGCATCTTAAACCGACAGGGAGCCAGTGCAAGTCATCTAAAATTGGGGTATATTAACACTCTTTCTTGTCTTAGTCAAAACAGAATTTCAGGCAACCAAGCTCTGCAAAGTACAGTACACATGCATAATATTTTTGCCTAAAGTTTGTTTGGTTTTTGTAGGTTGATTCACTTTTGAATCTCAAGCATCCGCATGATGTGGTGATCTTCATGAGGCAAGAGTCCCGCGTGAACTACCTCAAGAAACTGGAAGTGAGTCGTTTTTGACAAAGCTGTAACTTAAAAATCCAATTGCAGTCTTAGTTAAAAAAAATCAAATTAATTTCAGAGCTAAAATTTGCTTTTATATCTTTAGACTGTCCAGCATTTAAAAACAAAGAAATAAATAAACACTTTTCTTGGTTAAGAGACTTACTGAGAAGGATCTAAGTTCAGCTTATGTTGTTGGCAAACATTAGGATAGTCGTGTGCAAAATTGTATTAATTGTTATTACAACATTCATTGCAGCCTTGTCATCGTGGAAGGGGAATACCTCATGTATGGTCCCTTCTCAAGGTTTTTTAATTTTCCTTATCTTGAGGTTTTTGAGTTTTTCCTTGCCCACATATAGGTTTTAGATCAGGGGATGGTGTAATAAAAGTCTGTAGTTTGCAATAATCTGTGGAGCCCTTTGATACTCCTTGTGGTTAAGGGCTATACTAATTAACATAACTTGACTCTACTTAAAAGAGAAAGATAATGTCTTCATAAATGGGCAAAACATATTTACAAGGTAGTGTTTGGACACTGACTTTAATTTTAAGGGCATCGGTATAATAGGGGAGTGAAAAGGTAGTGGATTGACATTTAACATAACCATAATTCCAATATAAGTCAAGACAAAAGTTACAAACAACAATTACCCTATACATAGGCTAGATATATATTTTTTCACAGTCTTGTGCGCCAGTTTAGTATGGTGATTGTCCTGGGGAAAGAACTGTCTTTGCGCCTGTTGATCCTTGTTTTAGGGACCTGTAGCATCTTTTAGAGAGCAGAAGGTAAACAAGGTGGTGGTCAGGGTGAGAGGCATCCTTTACAATGCTGTTGTCTCGGCTCCAGTTTTGCAAGCCGGCAATGTCCTCCAGCTAGGAAGAGAGCAGCCAGAAGCCCGTTTTCTATTCGACTATTAGGGGTGCATTGATCACAATTGTCAAATTGATGGCACAGTCTTTAAAAAAGTCCTACTTTCCAGTTTTTTTAATCTTTTATTGCCAAGCAACCAGACCGTTTTTTTAACAGCTGATAAAGTAGTTAACCTCAAATAAATAGTGTAACTGTCATCTCGGCAAAAAAGGACAGTGCCTGACTTTTTCAAACCGCTGAGATGGAAGATGAGATCGGTTGATATGATTGGAAAATTTAAAAAAAAAGTTCGATCATTTTCTGAATTGCTTTTATGGGCTTCAACCAACTTTGAATATTCAAAGAAAAATAGATTACAAACGTTTAGTCTTTTAAAGCATTTTATATGTCACTTTTTAAAATAACTTGTTAAAAATAATTTTGACTTCATTTTCCTTTGACTGTTGTTCTTCCTCTTTTCGATTTTGAGCAGAAGCTGCTTGTTGCGCAGAAAATTCATATTGAGGAAAATGAGGACAGGGATACAGGACTGGAGCAGCGACACTACAAAGAGGATGCAGATTGCATCGTGGCCAAAGTTCCTCTCGGTGACCTTGACCTTTATGACGGCACTTATATCTCCCTAGAGAGTAAAGGTATTCGGTAAGTCTTGTGCATCTTTCTTTTAAAAAAAATGTTTTGGGATGTCGCGAACACAGGAGTCAGTTTTCAGTCTTCTGCATGTCCTGTTAATGCACCCTTTATAAAAAAGCACAGTTACTTCGATGAATATGCATTACTGTGTGATCACATTTTTTACTTTCTGTTAAAGTACAGTTCAGTAATAGTAATTTGTAATTTTTTTGTCCCATTCCTTTTTTTAAATTGAAACTGCAAGTATAAGTTCACTTCACTGTTGACTATATCCTGACAATTGTATTTAAAGCATTGTATCTCTGCTTTCTCATGTTTAGCCCCAAAGACTATTTGGATTTGCTGTCTGCTCCTCCACCAGATCTAGAAAAGCCAGACTGTGCAAGAGTGTTAGATTTACCTTATAGCATCCATGCGTTCCAGCATCTCAGGGTGAGTATTTTGGTCAGCTTGTTATTAAGTGTACTTACCTTAGTCGTAAATCAAGTCGTGGATGTGAACTGGGTTGTCTGGGAGGTGACAAACTCAAGGGAACATGTAGTTTGTGTGTGTGTGTGTTTGTGTTTTTTGTTGTATCACTTTTAGAAAATGGCGCTTTTGTTCTTAGTATCAGCGAGTATGCAAGAATTTTAGTCCCAATGCAATTGTATTTTAATTTTTAGTCACGGCTGTGTGTGTGGTCGCTCTTAGCTACTGAGAAATACGTGCATTTGTAAAAAGAAGGGCTGTGAAAATGAAACTTTTTTAGGATGATTAATAATCGTGATCGACAGTTATGATTTCTGTATGAATAATAAGTAGTCATGATTATCATTTTGGCCCCAAATTTACTGCCTTTGTGTGATGTGATAATCCTGACAATGCTTTCTTTATGACAAGAAACTCCTTGCCATTAATGTCAGCCGACTTTCCATCATGTCAAGTAACGACGGAATACAAAATGAACCTGTAGTTATATTGGTGTTTTGTAGGGTGTGCAAGAGAGGGCAAATCTCACGTCGCCGTTACTTTCAAAGGAAGACCCAATTTACACTGCGTTCTCTCATAAGCTGGGTCACAGCGTTGATGTGGTGGGCCATCGCATCAATCAAGGTTTGTTAAAGGTAAGCGCTTGACAGTTCTTTGTCATTTCAACCCATTGCCTCGAGTATGTGAACAATGTATTTCAGTCACATATGTACTCAGTTAATGTAGTTGCCTTTATATTTAGCTGAAACAGAACGACTGCAATTTTCAAGTGTGACACCAAGTTTGAAAATATGCTACTTATAATTTTGATAAACTTCGACTGATTTTGTATTTTTACCCTTAGCCCTTTTGAGTGCTTACTTTAGTGAGGCTGGTGTATTAGAATCAGGTTTTGTCAAAAGTGTACTTTATTGTCAATAGGAAAAAGATCATATCAAATCATAACAGTCATCAAAAAAGATAATTTGTGCATTCCAGAATACCTCATCATGGGTGCTGTACAACATGGCTTCATTTTATTGGCGTATGAAGAATGAGCCTCAACAAGCAATGGATTGCGTGGTGCGCGCCCTGCACTTCTCTCCCAGGTATTGTCAGGCTTATCACAGGATCCTGCTCGGATGTTTAAATTGTTTATGTATCTTTGAGAGTGGCTACATGTGTTCATATCTCTCTCTCTTTTTGTGTTTGATTAGGCGTCACAAGGACATCGCCCTTCTTAATATGGCCAACATCCTGCACCGCGCCCATTTTTCTGCCGATGCTGCTGTTCTGGCCCACGCTGCCTTGGACCTGCCCTCCAACCTGTTTATCAGTCACTACACTTTGGGGAACATATATGCTGTAAGTTATGAATAGTTATCTTTATTGTGCTAGAGCAAAGATGTCAAACATACAGCTTGGGGGCCGGACTAGCACAGCAGCAGATTTAATCAGGCTTGCTAGACAATGCTAAAAAGCACAAGAGAAAAATGAGCCGCTTCATGCCGAATGACCTGTAGTTAAAATATGTCCACTGACTGTCACCAAAGCTAGGCATCAGAAAATTTAAGGAAATACCCGTCCCAATATTATTTTACTTAAGTTGAACGTCTCAGACTTGCTGTATAAGGCATTATGATTGCACTCACATGTAGTGTGTGGATGTCTCTCTTAACCACAACATTTGCTACTAAACTACGCTTTTATACCCAGTGTTTGAAAATTATTGGCGAGCATCTGGATTAATAATACATGAGGAAAAAATAGCACGTGGGTGTTTTTGCAGAATTTTAAATGAACTTTAGTTTTTTTTTTATATAATACCAATGATATCTTACAGCAAAGTTCCCAAATTAAGGGAAAACATTTTCATTAAAATAAAATAAAAAGAAAGCGTTTTAGGTAAATCATTTGCATTTAAATGAGTGTGCCGTTTCCAGTTAGCACGAGTTTCCCTGAGTTAAATAAACTGGAGTAATTAATTCCGATGTTGTTTTGCTTTTTTACATATGTGCAATAGATAAAAAATAATAAGGATGAGATCTTAGTGAAGGAAAATAAAATGGAAGGGAAAAAAAATCAACAATCCCTTTACAATAAAATCTTACACCTCTGAATCATTCATAATTGTAATGTAATTGTGAGCATTGGAAGTATCCCTAGCTCTATAGCTAAGGCACTCTTTGTATCCCTTTAATTTATTAGTCTGGCCTCCTGTGAGAGTGTTTTTTTTTCTTCCACGTGCCTCCTGAGCAAAAATTAGTTTGACAGCACTGCATTAAAGCCTGCAAAGTTTCCACTTGAAAGCGATAGTGTCACGAGGAGACCGGACCAGAACGGAGGCAGGAAGGGAGAACTCAATTGCGTTGAGGATCAAAACTTTTATTTAGTAAAATAAAAGTCGTCCAAAACTCAGGGACAAGACAGAACAAACAGGCTTTAACTAAAAACGTGCAAACACAGGTTTCTTCTGACTCAAACAAAACAGGACGAGCAAAACAGAACGGGAGATGCAGACAGAAAATGCAAAACAGAAAATGCAATGAGCAAGCCCCCCAAACCCCCCTTAAGAAGCGCCCTGGTTTATTCCTGGACGCTGGCTATTTCAGCTGAAAATGAAAATCTCCATTCTGATCCCTGCATATATTACACATTGGGGCCTTTACACAAAAGCTATGAATGTAACTACGGTTTTATAAGTCCTGTACGACTGCCAGAGGCGCTGCTTCAAGCACTGAATGTGCTTGGTTTAGTTTGTAATAAAAACGTCAAAGAAACACTATGGATTCACCTTCACTTGGAAGCAAACTGGCATTTTTTGATATCACAATCTAGGCTTGGGCAATAAAACGATAACGATAATTATTGTCATGATAAATATTAAAAGTGTTCGATAAAATAAATAAAAGTAGTCGACTGTTATTACCACCTGAGAAAATTATGGCATAATGCAATAAAAATGCAAGTTCCAGAAAAGTGAGAAGTGTGAATTTTCCGATCTCTGACTAGGAAAATATGAATAAAATGACACTCAAGGTTGGAGGTCCTTGTCGCAAAGTCGGAGAAAAAATATGTTGGACACAGGGTGAATAGTAAAACATTATTTACACGGTTACAGTTTGGACTATTGACCTCAGCTGCTGTTTTCCTCCTTAATTTGAGCGCTTGTGAGATGGAGGGTTTGATGGAGGTCCAAATGTCTTTCAATGAACAAAATAAAGAAGAACCTTTTGCAATCAGCCGTCTTTGCTGTTGACATTTGGTTGGAACGCTTTGAGGTTGGATCTGGTACCACCTGAGTGGGAGAATCTAATTTCCCACCTATTCTGGAATGTAACATAACATTCTGGAGACAAAAAAAGGTTGACAAAGACCAGCTAATCATTTTGAAGGAATAGTAGCTCACACAGTGAAAGTGAAAGGACTACAAAACAGTCAAAATGAGTGATAAAGAGACGAAGGATAACACTCAGCATACCCACTCAAAGCATGCTGAAAAAGTCACAGACAGAAGAGGCCCCCATCTTTAACCTTTTCCACCATTTAAAACCGTATCGCCCGTTAGAATAAAGAAAAACAATTCAGCAAGCACCGACTGGGGCCCCGTGAAAAAAAGCTTTCCACAAATGAGCCAGCTATCCCCCCTGTGAGAAAGTAATCACTTATTTTAATGTTCCTCATTTGTGAAATGCTCTGTAATAGTTTGTCCACATGCATCCTTTTCCTCACATTAAAGATCGGTTAAAGCCGCATTGGAATTTGTCAACTTTTACTCAGGGGCAAAAATTAGACTGAAAATTGAATGGAAAAAAAAACTGATAATTATTGCAATCGGCTTATAAGAAATGTTTTATCATCATAGAAATTTTTGTCATATCGCCCAGTCCTACTTCAATCCACCAAGCAAGAACGTTATGGCAAAAGTATCTAGACTTACCAAACATCCCCAGAGTTGAAAGTCCTCTTCAGTACTGGGAAATCTAAATCTATAAATCAAAATCCAAATCTATTCAAACTTGTTATCTGATATCTATGCACCCCTGCTTCATTAATACCATTTGAAAGAGTTGTTCACAAAGTAGGTGAAATTCTCTGCAAAAAAAGGAACCGACTGAGTCCCAAAACTTTGGGAAATATATTGTTTTTAAATAACAATCATCTCCTTAACTCATTTTTTCACATTTTTATTTATTGCTACACACATACATAGACAAGGTAACACATAACTCTTCCTGTTAAAACACTCTTAAAATATTCTGTTAATATATTTTAAATTCAGAGCACAATTTACCCTCAACCGTTTTATTGCATGCACCAAGCATGTTATGAATTTTTCTGTCCACTCGATGAAACATCTTGAAGGCCCTATGTTTGTAAAGTTATTATTATTATTTTTTTTTTACTGCAGGGCTTCACTACTTTATGGGGCTTCATTTTGCCATCACGACAGGCAAAACAAACGTGAGGCTTAACTTGTACACAAAAGGCCAGTTAACAAAAAAAAAATCACACAGAGAGCCGGTAGGCTAACCTGACCTAACAACGAAAAGCGGCAACCGCGGTAAACGGGAGGCCTGCCGGGAATAAACAAACCAAGAGACCTGGCAAAACCCGAACTAGTAGGGATAGCCGATCAAAAAACACACAGTGAGAAGCCGGCCTAACAAGGAACTAACATCAAAAATCAGAAATTAGCGCAAGGCCGGCTGGTACTTAACAAACTAAAGGACACGGCAAAACCGTGACTAATGCCATACGGTGGGTTGCCAATGAACGCCAACCGGGAGCGAACAATACAGGAAACCCCACGGCAGCCTCAACGGTACTTGGAAGCTAGCCGGACAAAAATTAAATAAACTGCGACACACACAGCAAAAAACTTACCCAAAAAAGCCACAATCATGTACCTAAAAGGAAGTAAAGGTAAACAAGGACATAATGTTGTAACGGCGGCACGTAAACAGATCCCATGCAGTCTTTGGACGGCAAATCACACAAAAGCAAAATGTTAATTCTCTTAGGCACAAGTGAGTGATATGCAGTCATCACGCGAAAGGAAAAAAAAAAGGAAACGAACCTGTGGTGAGACTGGATTAATACACATTCATGGCCAGACGTGTCATTAAAGACTCATTTGGTGTGCGTTTCTCGAACTCCGGACACGCGAAGGGAACATTCGGTGCTTCAAGCTGGGACGAAATAGAACCACTTTTTAAAGCTAAATTTGCTTTTTTAAGCTGATTTAAGTGTGATCATGCATGTGCCTTTTGATGGGTACACAATATGAGTAATGCTCAAAAGATGCTTTTTATCAGTACTAATATTGATGACGAACACTCTTTTTAAAAAAATTCTCTTTCCTACCAGATGCTTGGTGAATACAACCACTCAGTGTTGTGTTATGAGCAGGCATTGCAAGCCTTTCCTGGCTTTGAATTGGCCTTAAGGAGGAAACATGCTGTGCTCTGTCAGCAAAAGCTCGAGCAGCGGCTAGAAGCACAGCACAGGTAAGGGCTTATGCACAATTCCTTTTAAAAATGAACTACTTGGAGTTACAGTTTGCAGATATAAATTCATAAAAAATGTAACGATATATTGAACTGTTATTAAAGTTTAATACAGTTTACATACAGAATGTAATAATAGCTTTCTATATATAGATCACTGCAGCGGACCCTGAATGAGCTGAAGGAATACCAAAAGCAGCACGATCACTACCTTCGCCAGCAGGAAGCACTAGATAAACACAAACGGTTGCAAGAAGAACAGATCCTGCACAACATTATCCACGAGACCAATATGGCTAAAAAGGACCAACTTGGTAAAATGCTAGTCTTGGTTCCTAAAGTTGTAGGCAATAATCAAATCTTTATCTTAAAAATTAAAAGTAAATCTTCAAAGCTAATTTTAAGTAGTAGGATTAGAAAATACAATTGCATGTCAAGGGAAAAATAAACAAATGTGATTCATATGAATATAAATTGGATTTAAAAACATTTTAAATCAAGTCATTTTGTTGGCACTTGGAATGATCAAATTCGAAATGCAATTAACCTGAGATCTATTTAAATGTAATTTTTTTGATCAGAATCAAGCCATTTTGTTTGCGCAGGAAACCATCAAATTTGCCGCTTGGGTCATCGGCAGCACAGCCTCCACTGCCCATTCGATCTTCCCGTGCGCTATCATCGTAATGACCTGTTGAAAAATGTCAATCTTGTCCAAGTAAGTTTTGATACTTTACTTATTTTGTATTTGCAGACGCTGTTTTTTAGGATTAATTTGTGCCGCACTACTTTTTTCGAGTTTTTTTTTTTTTTTGTGGAGTTCCAAATCGTTGACTTGTCAAATTATGTCACTATTGATAAGGTTAAATGGGTACATTTGGTCTTGTATACCTGTGGTTTGACCTCACATATCGGTAGGTATGTGTATTTTAATTTTTTGTGGAGGGGCAACAACAATTATTTGCTTTATGTCCATGATCATTCAATTATTTTTGTTATGATGATCAAATATAATTAAAAGAGCACTGACTTGTATTTCTTCCCTTTCTTTATAGTTTGGTCAAGAGATATCCGTGGCATCGAGTTTGGCATTTGTTTTAGATCACAGTTCAAATCACTCAACACACAATTCTCCGCTCCATCCTTCTGTGTCTGGTGACCAAGATCCTGTTGCCGCCCTCTGGAGCAATCATGATGACTCACAGGCAAGATAGATCGTTTCCTTTTGGTTTTATTTAGTTTGCAACATATTTTTTCACTTGGTCCACTAAATTTAGACATGTGTTGTGTAAAGCATTTTTGCCAAGTACCATTGAGGTCCACATAATGTTAAAATATGTGCCACCTAATAAAAGTCTATCACAACTTTTTTATAACATGCTTTTTATACAAAGATTGTATTAGAGACAAAACTCTATGTAATGATCTAGTGAAAAGATATAAACTCTTTTTTTTTTCCCGGCACTTCCTGAAAATGTGCTATTTTACGTTTTCTAGAATTTACTGAAGTTGTTGTGGCCTCAGAGGACCGACTGCATCAGTGAATACCCAAGTGTCCCAAGTTCAGACCTATTACCGACATACCACCTTTTGTCTGAAACCAAGACTCATAGGCAAGTACATGTTCAAGAGCTGTGAATATTGTGTGTATAGATCACTTGGTGTCATTGGGGAGAAAATCAAGTATTTTATGAAGTAAGTGTATCCTATCTGTGCACATTCAGCAAAGTGGCAGCTCTGCTCTATGGGAGTCCTAGTGCTCAAACAGATGCCCTGCCAGAGTGTGGTTCTCCCTCACAAGTACATTCCCCAGTATTGCCTGCTTCACTGGACTGGCTTCTGGAAGACAAGATTCTGCCAGATCCCTCTGCCTTGCAGGTTTTTTTCTGCACTTTTTTAATTGCCATCTGTATTTTTCAGTTGTGTATGAAAAACCTGAAACATTTGCATTGTGTGTGATTACAGATTTTGCGATTGCGGAGTGGCGGTTGGACATTGGAACAAATTGGTTCCAGAATTGCAGAAGTAATGAAGCTAGTAAGCAGGTTTTGTATAGCATACATGCTTTCTGATAACCTGATCTTGTGATGTGCATGTTATCTTCATAAGTATTATGATTACTGCATATGGAGCTTGATACTCTTTTTAAAAATGTAGCCCATGTTCCTGAATTTAAATATTGCAAACCTAAGCTGTCATTGTTTTTGTAGGACAAATTATTCAGTTGGCAGGTGTACAATGAAGCATCTCTATTCTGGCGGGCCCAAGGAAATGGCAGTCGTGCGCTTCAGTGCCTGCGCCAAGTGTGGCTCAAATCTCCGCCCTCCTATCGCCATTTGCCCCTCACAAATGCTGCTAATTTGCTGCTACATTTTGGATTAACCAGCCACTCACAAACACTAGTGGAGCAAGCGCTAATTTACAATGCATCAGAGGTAAGACGCACAATTTTCATACCACTTTTTAGCTTTATAAAGTATTTTCTAAATATCAGTATTGATCCAATACAATATTAGCAATAATTCAACATTTTCTGTGTATGTTTTTTCACATAAGTATTAACTCATTCAGTGCCACAACGTATAAATACATTTTCAGAAGCATTGTCCCTGAGTGCCATAATGTAAATATATTCTTGTTTTATTAAAAAAAAAAAATCTTGCAAAGTTCATGCATCATCCCATCCCAGCCATCTCCGAGCAGTGGGCAGCGGACACCCTGAATTGGTTGCCAGACAATAGCAGCTGCAAATCACATTAGTTCTCGCAGCCTGCTGCGTTCTTCATTGACGCTCGAGCCGAATGACCCACCGCTAAGAGTCGTACAGCTGGGCGATTTTACATCCACCCGGGACGATCGGAGACAAATTCATGACAGGGTTTATACTCGCGCCACACCGCGGGTGGCGTTCGGTCGCTCCCGCGAGCGAGCCCCTAACCCGCGATTCGCACTACACCGACACAGTTACGAGGGTCCCGCGCACGTCCGCCGCCTGTCGTCGCGCCGCGCTACTGGGGTCGTCGGACCAGTTACGGGGGTAGCCCGATCACGCCCGCCGCCTTTTCTCTCGTCGCGCCGTGTGACGCCGCGTCCGCCGAACTCGCTCCGTCGCGCGGCCCGGGAGTGACCTCTGCCGACTCTCCCCCTCCCCCGTCCCATCCAGCCGGCTGCCTTATCCTGCGTCCGCTGACGTTCCGCCAAAAAAACCCACAAAAAGTGAAAATCTGCGAAGCGGCGACGCCCCTTCCAAAAAAATAAATTAAAAAAAAACATTTTCTTTGAACCATTACAGACCGCGAAGCTCTGAAGCCGCGAACGTCGAACCGCGAAGTAGCGAGGTCCCACTGTACTGTAATAAAACCCCACAAAAGATCAACACAGCATTGATATTGCAGACATGCTGACCGGCAACATATTTAGTGCAGGTGATTGTAGCTGATTTGCATCTTTGGGTGTTTTGGTGAATATCTAAGCTTATAAAACGATAAATTCCTTCCATCATATGACTCGGCAAATGTTAGGGTGAATATTTTGTGCTCTTCTAGTGTAAACAATCCAATATATATATATATATATACTGGACTGTCTCAGAAAATTAGAATAATGTGATAAAGTTCTTTATTTTCTGTAATGCAATTAAAAAAACAAAAATGTCATACATTCTGGATTCATTACACATCAACTGAACTATTTTAAGCCTTTTATTATTTGAATATTGCTGATTTTGGCTTACAGCTGAAAAAAACTCAAAAATCCTATCTCAAAATATTAGAATACTTCCTCAGACCAAGTAAAAATAATAATTTTATAACAGCAAAACTAAATCAAACATTTGAAAATGTCCATTGATGCACTCAGTACTTGGTTGGGAATCCTTTTGCACGGATTACTGCATCAATCCGGCGTGGCATGGAGGCAATCAGCCTGTGGCATTGCTGAGGTGTTATTGATGCCCAGGATGCTTCGATAGCGGCCTTCAGCTCATTTGCATTTGTAGGTCTGGTGTCTTTCATCTTCTTCTTAACTATACCCCACAAATTCTCGATGGGGTTCAGGTCAGGGGAATTAGCAGGCCAATCAAGGACAGTGATGCCATGGTCAGTGCACCAGTTACTGGTGGTTTTGGCACTGTGGGCAGGTGCCAGATCATGCTGGAAAATGAAATACTCATCTCCATAGAGCTTTTCAGCAGATGGAAGCATGTAGTGCTCTAAAATCTCTTGGTACACAGTTGCATTTACTCTGGACTTGATGAAACACAGTGGACCAACACCAGCAGCTGACATGGCTCCCCAAACCATTGCTGACTGTGGGAACTTCACACTGGATTTCAAGCAACTTGGATTTTGCTCTTCTCCAGCCTTTCTCCAGACTCTGGCGCCTTGACTTCCAAATGAAATGCAAAACTTGCTTTCGTCTGAAAAGAGGACTTTGGACCACTCTGCAACTGTCCAGTGCTTCTTCTCCATAGCCCAAGTCAGACGCTTTTTCCGTTGTCTTGAGTTCAGAAGTGGCTTGACCATGGGAATACGGCTATTGTAGCCCATTTCCCGGACACGTCTGTGAACTGTGGCTTTTGATACCTGGACTCCAGCTTTAGCCCACTGTCTTTGAAGCTCCCTCAAATTCTGGAAGCGGCTCTTCTTCACAATTTTGTTAAGGCTGCGGTCATCTCTCTTGGTTGTGCAGCGTTTCCGGCCACATTTTTCCCTTCAAACAGACTTTTTGTGGATATGCTTTGAAACTGCACTCTGTGAACAGCCTGCTCTTTGAGAAATTTCTTTTTGTGTCTTACCCTCTTGATGGAGGGTATCAATGATGATCCTCTGGACAGCAGTCAGATCAGCAGTGATTTAGTTTACTGAACCAAGCTGAGTGTTTTTTAAGGCTCAGGAAACCCTCGCAAGGTGTTTCGAGTTAATTAGATGATTCAGGTGATTAGTTGAATAGCCTACTTGTATACTTTTTCATGATATTCTAATATTTTGAGATAGGATTTTTGAGTTTTCTTAAGCTGTAAGCCAAATTCAGCAATATTAAAATAATAAAAGGCTTGAAATAGTTCAGTTGATGTGTAATGAATCCAGAATGTATGACATTTTTGTTTTTTTAATTGCATTACAGAAAATAAAGAACTTTATCACAATATTCTAATTTTCTGAGACAGTCCAGTATATATATATATATATATATATAAAATATTATAATTTTTTTAATAACTAATACACCTACTCTAGTGTTCAGTGTCAATATTATTTGCAGCTGTTTCAACAGATCTTCTTTCTGTCCCATAGCCCCACACATTTCTCAGCCTGGTGAACCTGCAGCTGGCTCAGGGCAATGTGACGGGAGCTTTAGCCTTGTTTAGAAACACGCTGAAGTCAGCCATTTCCTCCTCCACTTTGTTCTCAGCCTTTGCTGCCTGTGAGCAGTGTCTCGCCAGCATACCCCTTCTGCGTTGCCTGCAGTTTTATCCGTTACTTTACAACCTCTCAAACCAGCAACACTGCTCACGTGAGTATTTTTGAAGCAAAAAAATATAGTGATAATCTTCTTTGCAACACAAAACATCACATAAAAAAGGGGAGTTTACACAAAAAAATCTGTGTTAGAGATAGGATCAGAAAACTCAAGTTTAATCGGTCCGCAGATCAGAGTCACAGATTGGATCATTCTAATGATCAGCAGAAAAAAGAAAAAGACAGGAAAATTGGCCTCCGTTTGTCATGTTCTGCTTTTCAAATGAAAACATAGTAAATTGACTTAATTTGATTCCACTTGAATATATTTATAAGTTTAATTTTAACAAACAACAGTGATATTATGAGATTGGTACCCAATAGAGGTAAGATCAGGCCTAAAAAATGCAGCCGGACCCCGGGTCGCAGGTATGTAAACCCGACCCTGCCCAAACCCGATGGATTAACTTCATTTGACAAACAAATTCTGAAATCTACCAGAAGCTTTCATTTGCTGCCAAAGTTATCATGAAGCTTTACCCCGACAATGCGTATTTAATAACCGAACTGTGCGTTTCAGCTGAACTACGCAGCTTGGGGTTTATTTGGGGCCGAGTTCCTTAAATCAAGTGTGTACTGCAAGTGCAAGCTCCAAAATTAACGGTTTGCCGCCAGTTTGCGTAACTAGGGGAGGTGCAGCGGATAAAAGTGAAACTGAACAAAATGGCACCGAAAACAAAATCAAATTATGCAGATTACAAGCTGAAAATAATGAAATAATTGACCATAAAGCTAAAAAAGTAGCAGGAAGCCGCGCGTCTTTTACACCAACATCGAGGAGGAAAAATTATTATGAATTGAGTGTAGCTTTCTGTTCCCCTGTTCGATCATTAGTTTTAAGTACCACAGCTAAGGCTCAGGATAACTCTGCCACAACTTTTGCCTATTCCTGCTCCCAAATGTTCATTACTCATTTAACTCCTGTCACTAAATTGCTGGGATGGGTGTATCAACACTGTCATACATTATTCTACTGCGACAGTGCCAGCACACGGTTTTATCTGCTAACCTCTATCCACATTTTGACAGGAAATTCAAAATGTATCCACACTTGTGTTAGGACACGGGAGGTTTTGAAGCTCCTTCTTTCCTTACTTGCCATGATTACTGTGCATGAGAATTGCACATACGGCATTTACATAGTATTGTTTTTCTCAGAGCAATCCACAGATAACCCTTGTCCGCAACAGTGAACTTTTATCTGAACGCATTACAGATCAATAAGGATCTGTTGCACCAATAGTTAGAGTGCTATTCTCTACATGTTTGGTAACATAATTGATCTGAGGCACTTGACCCATTATTATTATTATTATTTCATAGTTGTTTTATTATTTCATAATTTTTAACATTGTTGAGGACAGTTGCTGAGTGTGTTAAAGAACTGCCAAGGTATAGATTTTGCCTTAAAATATTTTTCACAAGTTGTGCTATTGTTTCCAAAAGCCAAGAAAATCCCAGTGCGTTTTGAGTGTAAACATGGCTGTGACTACAGCATTGAATAACTCACATGTTCCACACAAACAACTGGCACATCTCACTTCATAAGACTAGTGAAGTGAAAATTGCCTCAAGTAAAGCGGTGTTGCTACTCAGTTAATTTATGAACCAGCCAAAAATAATTGGGGCTAAAATAACATGAATGAAAATATCCCTCTTTATCAAACTATTCCTCACACAAAGCACACATGATATTGGGTAAGACACAACCACACTTTGAATAGAAATCATGCCATGTGGTATTTTATTCCAATTTTATATTTCCTCTTATGCGTGGCATTCACAAGATTTTCCCACCATCAAGCTTTTTTTTTTTTAAATTGTATGTTTTTTCTGTAATCAGGGATAGGTTGCACTATTAAAAGTACATGGTAAAATAGGTATCAAAATATGAATTAAAATCATTAAACAGTATTGTTAAAAATTGCACACAAAAAAAATAGTTATCCCTCAGCTATTGCAGCTAATGAGTGCCTCACCTCCCCCTCCCCGCAAAACGTAAGTGCACAAAGTAGCGACGCCCCTTCAAGGGTTTAACTTAAGATGACGTCTTTACTAGGGCTGCACAATAAAGCGAAATCTAATTTATATTTTGACGTGACATAGTTACAGGACACTGCATTTTTTCAGGGCTTTATAAATTGTTGTTTGAGTGATGCATTGTTTGGCCAACCAGAATTATCACAGTTTGGGTTGGCCAATCAGAGGCCAGTTTGTTTTATGTGGGCAGCTTGAGGATACCTTATAGATGATCTATTCAGTTTAGATCTGGAGACTTGCTTGGCCAGTCCATCCCATTTACACTTAGCCCCTTTAGAAAAGCCCTGGTCATCTTAAAAGTGTATTTGGTGTCATTGCCATGTTAAAACATTGCCGTGCGACCCAGTTTCTGGAGGGAGGGTATAATTTCTTGCCCCAGTATTTCTCAGTACACTGTTGAGTTTGTTTTTCCCTTAATGAAATGCAACTCCCCAACTCTAGTTGCACTCATGCCAACACCATGCGTGACTTTAGGCACGAAACAAACATGTTTGTATTCACCTAGTTGCTGCCACTCATCTGAGCCAAATCAATTTATCTTTGTCTTATCAAAACAGAAGGTATCTTTCCAGAAGGTCATGGCCTCTGTTGACAGACTTCTTTTCATTGGACCAAAGCAATGTTTCTTCATTGATGTTCTATTAAACATTATAAAGAAATCCCTGCAGAAATGTGATTGGGGGTGTACTCACTTTTGCGACATACTGTACTGTGACATACAGGGAGTGCAGAATTATTAGGCAAATGAGTATTTTGACCACATCATCCTCTTTATGCATGTTGTCTTACTCCAAGCTGTATAGACTCGAAAGCCTACTACCAATTAAGCATATCAGGTGATGTGCATCTCTGTAATGAGAAGGGGTGTGGTCTAATGACATCAACACCCTATATCAGGTGTGCATAATTATTAGGCAACTTCCTTTCCTTTGGCAAAATGGGTCAGAAGAGGGACTTGACAGGCTCTGAAAAGTCAAAAATAGTGAGATATCTTGCAGAGGGATGCAGCACTCTTAAAATTGCCAAGCTTCTGAAGCGTGGTCATCGAACAATCAAGCGTTACATTCAAAATAGTCAACAGGGTCGCAAGAAGCGTGTAGAAAAACCAAGGCGCAAAATAACTGCCCGTGAACTGAGAAAAGTCAAGCGTACAACTGCCAAGATGCCACTTGCCACCAGTTTTGCCATATTTCAGAGCTGCAACATCACTGGAGTGCCCAAAAGCACAAGGTGTGCAATACTCAGAGACATGGCCAAGGTAAGAAAGGCTGAAAAACGACCACCACTGAACAAGACACACAAGCTGAAACGTCAAGACTGGGCCAAGAAAAATCTCAAGACGGATTTTTCTAAGGTTTTATGGACTGAAGAAATGAGAGTGAGTCTTGATGGGCCAGATGGATGGGCCCCGTGGCTGGATCGGTAAAGGGCAGAGAGCTCCAGTCCGCCTCAGACGCCAGCAAGGTGGAGGTGGGGTACTGGTATGGGCTGGTATCATCAAAGATGAGCTTGTGGGGCCTTTTCGGGTTGAGGATGGACTCAAGCTCAACTCCCAGTCCTACTGCCAGTTTCTGGAAGACACCTTCTTCAAGCAGTGGTACAGGAAGAAGTCCGCATCCTTCAAGAAAAACATGATTTTCATGCAGGACAACGCTCCATCACACGCATCCAAGTACTCCACAGCGTGGCTGGCAAGAAAGGGTCTAAAAGAAGAAAAACTAATGACATGGCCTCCTTGTTCACCTGATCTGAACCCCATAGAGAACCTGTGGTCCCTCATCAAATGTGAGATTTACAAGGAGGGAAAACAGTACACCTCTCTGAACAGTGTCTGGGAGGCTGTGGTTGCTGCTGCACGCAATGTTGATCGTGAACAGATCAAAGCACTGAGAGAATCCATGGATGGCAGGCTTTTGAGTGTCCTTGCAAAGAAAGGTGGCTATATTGGTCACTGATTTGTTTTTGTTTTGTTTTTGAATGTCAGAAATGTATATTTGTGAATGTTGAGCTGTTATATTGGTTTCCCTGATGAAAATAAATAATTGAAATGGGTATACATTTGTTTTTTGTTAAGTTGCCTAATAATTATGCACAGTAATAGTCACCTGCACACACAGATATCCTCCTAAAATAGCTAAAACTAAAAAAGCCCCACTCCAACTTCCAAAATATTCAGCTTTGATATTAATGAGACTTTTGGGTTCATTAAGAACATGGTTGTTGTTCAATAATAAAATTAATCCTCAAAAATACAACTTGCCTAATAATTCTGCACTCCCTGTATAAAGGTTCCTGACCCCTGTTATATTCTTTGAAAACACCCACAGTCCCTTGGCAATTTAGGGGTTGCAGTTGTTTTGGATATCTGTAAAAAAAATGCTCCCAATTTCTACTTGTCTGGGAAGCGGTGGGCCCTGTAGTCAACTTTCCTTTTATTTTTTACACTTGCCATGTTGGAAATAGGGTAGGCTAAAATTCTCGCCAGCAATCAAGGGTAAGGTGGCCTAACGACTACTGCCATTAGCTCGTGAAATGAGTTCATTTTTTTCTGCAGTCAACAGTACTATTAGCCACATATTAGCCGAGTCATGCCCAAGACTTACAACATTGGTACTCATTGCCTCCCTGCTTGGCGCTCTGCATTAAGGGTTGGAATTGGGGGGTTTGGTCACCTAATGACTAAAATGGCTGCGCCCTGTTTGGCTGCGGCTGCATCGGCTCGCTACAGTTTAACTGTACGGGTCAGGTGTATCGACATTTCGTTCTGTGTGCATTGTTACAAAGAATGACAATAAAAGTAAATTCTATTCTATTCTATTCTATGATTATTTCAAAATAGACTCATCAGGGAATCATCACAATTAGTCTGAAACAAGATACCGGAAAACATTAAAGCCGTTATAATGCGTTACTTCGTCCCCTGGCTGTCTCAACTATATTGAATGTCCGCAAAAATGGCTTTGTAACATCAAGGACAATCCATAGAATTCAACCGTGTAAAATATTTACTCCAAAACACACGATAATGTCAACAGATAAAGGGAAACCCGCGTAAAAAAAAATCTGCTTTTTTGGACGTTTCTTTTCATAGTCTGTTTATTTCACCACATTATTTCTGTTTACAAATAAACAGGCCCGTAAAATTATTCCCATTATGCCAGTTAGCCCTCCCCTTTCGATTTACACCTTTCCCATGATGAGGGCTTGTTAATGTTAGTTTTGTTTTGCACAAAGTTACTTTGAACTTGCGTCTTCCTCACCATTCTACGTATCTCACTCGTATCTTTACTGCCCAGACGCCCCTAGGGGCCATTAGAAAAAAAAATGCATAAATTGGCCGCATTGTTGCATAAGCCGCAGGGTTGAAAGCTTGGGAAAAAAGTCGCGGCTTATAGTCCAAATTTTACGGTACAACAAAATTGGAGGCCTCCTCCTTTCAGTGTGAGAGAGCGATTTAGTGAACGGCTGGCTACCTGCACGCTAGCATTTGGTACTCTCAGTTTGAGGCAGGTCTCTTTGATGCTAAAATATAACTGTCCCAAATGTTGTTTCCCGTGAGTCGAAGCTCTAGGTCATCCGTTTCATGGGTAATGCAAAAATAAACTAGACACCCAATATAAAATACGATCTATAGTTTTAAAAAACAGTTGTACTGCTTTTAATATTGTGACTTGACAACAACAATCTAGTATGGCAATTGTAATATTTGACACCACAGAATTGCCATTATCGCTAAATAAATATTACAAAATTGATTCACGAATGAATGATCTTGCAAACATTTATACATAAACTTGTGTTGTTCCAGAGGGATCTGGTTGTAGTCCTGGGGACGAAGTTTCCATGCAGCAGCAGGACTGGGGTGGTGATGACGAAAAACTGGATGCATCATCTGTTTTGGCCATAGAGGACTCTCTGCTCTTTGAAAGTAAGAATATGATTCAAAGTAAAAACCCTTAATCACTGAAAAAAGCTACGATAAATCAGAGTATACAACAATAAATTTTCCAATACCTTTTAACTGTACTCGGAACTGATGTGTCGGGGGTGCATGACCCTGGCACTTAACCATCAAGAATAATTAAACACCAAATGTATTTTTCAGTGAATGAGTTCTTTTTTCATTTTGGTTCTTTGATTATAAGGTGAAAAGTTGCCCTGCAAATAATTAATAATCATGTTTAAACAGTTTTTTCACAAAGGTCAGAAGACCCTAAATTGAGACTTACTTTGCTATATGGCCACTCTTAATTTTACTACGAGGTAAATTCCTAATTGGCATGCATTGCTGAAATGTTGTTTTAATTTTTTTGTAATTACACAGAGGTTATCTTGGACACAAACGGGTCAGGCGAGGCAGCAGAAAAAAGCCAGGCTTCTCGCTCCTCTTCCGGGTCGACAGTTTCACTCACAAATACGGGTGTGGAAAGTGAAGAGGAGTGGCAGCTGAAGGAACACCTAATGGGAAGTTTCAAGGGGGCTTTAGATGTCAGTGGAAGACAAGGTGACTTGCAAGGAATCCGGGTGCTCAAGAACGACCGTGTGATGGGGGCCCGTGGTGGCGGGGGCCCCTGTTTTGGAAACTGTGAGGATGACGACGGTTCAGAATGGGTAATGGCACATCAGTTGAACCAAAAACTTTGTGTCAAAAATATGATATTGATTTTGAGTGATTTTGGATGTTGTCAGATCACCTTTCAAGTCAAAAGAGTCAGAAAGGCAAAATTGGATGGTGTTGAGAATGCGGCCTCCTCTGATTTTAGCCAAGGTGCGGAGCCAGAGTCTGAAGGAAATTCTATTCTGGAGATTAGTGGACCAACTATCCCCTCAGCAGGCCCTGCAGGTACTATTAATTTTCCCCTCCTTTAGGATTAAGCATATGTAGTAAATGTGGTGGAATTAATCTTAAAATGAATATGCGTCTGTTTTATTAATTTATCCTGGACAGACCGCTGGAGGGACTATATGAGTCTTGGCTGGCCAGGGCTAGAAGAGTGCCAGCGCACACGAAGGGTGGACCTCACAACCGCAGCAAGCACCTGGCTTGCTGTGTCAGCAAAGAACATTGAGTACGCTTTTTTTTGCATTTACAATGGGAATCAGACCTCACTTTTGTAGTTCCAGGGTTCGTACAGGTTCTTGAAATCCTTGAAAATAATGGCATTTGAATGTTGCATTTTTAAGGTTTGAAAAGTTCTTGAACTTTTGGTGAAGTGCTTGTAAATACTTAAATTTTTTGCAATGTTTTTTAACAAGTCTGCTTGAAAATGAAGCCAACACTTCTCTTTGGTGGCTTTGTTTTTCATTAGATTTCTTCTATCGTCATTAACAGCAGCTGGCATAAGTGTGTATGGCATTGTCCTATAAAGCGTCATCGCCCTCTACAAGTCGCGCCCAAGCGGACAGTTGCAGGCTAAACTTACGCAAGGCACTATGAAATGTGTATTAGTACAAGGATTATGGACATTTATTATGGGTCATGTGTTCTAAAGAACTTCCTGCAATTGAAAATGTAAGGGGCCGGTCACACAGCTGTTTGCGTCTGAATCACGGCTAAAACTTTGGGTTTTTTTTTGCCCGTGGTTGCCCGGGATGGAAAATGCGCAAAATTGGCCAACCCGCTGTTCATCGGTGGTATGCCCGCAAAACACGCCGGCGACTGTTCCGCTTCCTCATCGCGTCATTTCTGCGTCATTTTCTCGTGTGGACCACGGGTTTAAAAGCTCCCGAGCCGGTGTTGTGCCCAAATCCGACTCCTACGCAACACCACCACACCCTCACCCCCTCGCGTGAACGCGCATTCTGCTGCGATCGCTTTTGACTTTTTCATCCGCGTTAACAAATGCATTTTGTAGAATACGATCGCACTTTATTGTTTAAATAAACGCGTTATATAGACTAGGATCTCCCAATTGTTATAATTAGCTCACTTTATAGTTTTAATAAGCGTTTTATATAGAATACGATCGCTTTCGTTGGAAGCGCAGCAGAATGCGCGTTCACGCGAGGGGGGGAGGATTTACCGTTCGATTACGTTCACAACAAAAACAAAGACGGAATGGTTTAAGTTGTATTACATTTCCAACAAATGCAAGACGAAGTGGTTTTGGTTATATGTTCGCCATTACATTCCCTAAAAGTGAGATAAAACGAGGTAAACGTGGTTGTAGTAGCGAGGGGATGCAAATCTCGGCACCGGGCTGTAGAAATCATAACCGCACAAGACACAGTCCCGTGAAGATCAAGATTTCAAGCTATGGCATCATTTTTATTTTATTATCTTGAAAAGAAATGTCAAGAAATAAAAATGGATTAAGACGAGGTCACTACGCTGACGGGGATCCATGTTCACCCCCTTGACGTCTCGAGCACAACTAACGTGTGCACGGCATTCGCGCTGTTTATACGCGGAGAAAGGCGTTTGACCGTCACACGCGTAACACGCTAATTTCACGTAATAACACCGCGATACAGGGGCAGAACATGCTATTACCATGCTCCACCCACGATTACCCGCTGAAATTTCCCGTCCTACCCATGTGTAACCACGCCCTGGCCGCGGCCAGAGCACGTTGTTCCGCGTCATTTCTGCGTCATTTCCTCGTGTCGACCACGTGTGCGGCACGCGGTTCAACACGTGCTCAAACTTTTGAGCAGCTCAAAAGTTTTGAGCACGGCCAACCACGTGAAAATTTTCGACTGCGAGTAAAGCACTGCTCTATCTCGTCTATATGGCGGTCTCAAAACGTCCAACAGCGCCCAACAGCATCTGCTTCACGGTGGTTCAGCCTCAATACGCTCGTGAAAGGCTGTGTACCCGCGCTCTGAAGAATTTAGCAGCGCCAAACATTTTCGCGCTGCCACCCGCGCGCGAATTTTCGACCTCGTGTTAAGCACCGCTGTATCTCGCCTGAATGGCGATCTCAATGCGTCCAATAGCGTCTGCCTCAAAGGCAGAAATTTCTGGCCGTGATTCAGCCGCAAATGTCTGTGTGACCGGCCCCTAAGCTACATAATAACATCATTTTGACCAACACCGATTTGGGGAAAGAATTGTCACAAAAATATTTATGCATGTTTAGTTCAGATACACAAGTATATTCGCAATTAACCCATGAGCTAAAAATCGTATTTATTAATACACATGCGAGGTTAAAAATTCTACATGTAAATCACATTTATATTTGTGGCTCTGCAAAATACAGAGTAGAGAGTAGAGAGTACAGATGCATCGCTTCGGCAGCACGGCGAAGGCATGGGTCATCAATTCTCAGTGAGATGTAAAAAAACGCAGAGCAGGTGTCCGGTCACAATACTGTATGAAAGTGACTATAAATAGATTCTGCATCGGAGATCTCAAGTCAAGGGGTGCTGGTCGATCAGCGTCCATCTTGGCGGCCCCCAGATTGCCCCCTCCCCTTTCACTGCTTCAACAACAGAAACTGGAAAAGTGGCTTTAAAAATGTACTAATTAATTTATTAATTAATTTTTAAAAATCTTGAAAAAGTGCTTGAATTTGTCCATGAAAAAAGTGTACGCACCCTTGAGTTATTAATTTAACCTCTTGTATCTTGCCACCATTTTAGAAACATTGAGGTTTTAAAGTGATTCCTATTTTAATATGAGTCTCCTTTTCTAGCATTACAGAACACATTGACTTTGCTACCCCACTTCAAGAGCCAGCGGTCGAGCCGTTATGCAATGCAAACTTAGCTGCTAGCATGCACACTCTGGACCACCTGGCAGGCATGGCTAATCGAGCTGCGATCCACTACACAGGGGAGAGCCAACTGAGTGAAGTAGGCTAAAACATGATCAGAGAACAAGTATTAGTCTCTGTCCTTGTCCCATGTATTGTATAAATGTCTCCCACTACAGGTCCTGCAAAACCTTGGCAAGGAGGAATATTCCCCTCAGTCGTTTGAGCAGGTGGGGACTCGGATTGCCAAAGTATTGGAGAAGGTAAGTTGAAATCGAAATTTTTGAGGTAAAACTAATGTATGACAAAAGGTTGCCTTAATTGTGTTATATTGTACAGTACTTTTTATAAAGGGTACAGTAAGATTAGGTGGCCAGTTGCCATCCTCAGCTAAGCACGCAATTGACAAAAAGGCTGTCTGTTTTCATGTGGACTGCTTTGTGTCGCCATCAATGTTTTTAACCTTTTCTTTTTCACAGCCTGTTCATGCACATTTACTTATACTTAGAATCTTATACTTTTGGTTTAGTTGGTGGAGCCATCATTGTGCTTTATTCCATTGAAACACTGCTCCCCGTCAAATGTGTGTAAATAATTTAGCAACAAGAAACACTGTTCCTAACTAGTTCTGTTTGATAGGGCCCTTTTTGTATAACTGTACGCTATAGAGCAGGGGTGGAGTTTTTCATTAGCAGGCCACATTGGGTTAAAAAAATTGACAGAAAAAAAAAGTTTTTTGTGTGTATGGGGGGGTCTACTTGCATAAAGTAAAAAAGATAAAGGAATATACAATCTTTCTCATATTGTCACTACTAGCGATAAATAATCATGCAGCTATCTGCGGCTACATTTTTTTTTTTTTTTTTTTCAATGTACAAATAGACCATCTACACTCTCAAAATGTAAGTCAAGTCATATTTATTTGTATAGCCCTTAATTACAAGCCCTCGAAGGACTCTACAGGCCACAATTATAACATACCCTGATCGGCAAACCTCCATGCAGGGAAGAAAAAATCAAAAACCTCAAAATGAGGAAAAGAAGAAACCTTGACAGGGTTACACATAAGGTAATCCACCTTCCAGGACTACCAGGCTGCCATAAATGTTGCAATGGGTAACAATATACATACACAAGCGTAGTCAACATCAACAATAAACATAAGTAATGAGTAAAATTGTTCAAGAAGTCAAAGACAGCAACAACGGTTGAGGCATGCTTCAGGTCCTGGTGGTATTCCGCTCACTCATCCAGGTTCGTCGTTCTCTCTCACTCCGCCAACCAGGCTACTGGAAAGGACAGGAAAAAAAAAGTATGAGGTCGACATCAACCATAGGCTATAGACTATATAATATAGAGTATGTGTGTCTTAAGTTTAGATCTAAACACTTACACAGAGGTTGCAGATCTTATCTAAGAAGGCAGAGCAATCCACAGCACCGGGGCTCGAATGGGGAATGCTCTCGAGCCTGCAAATACCTTCTTGGTTCTTGGAGTCGGAGTCGACCAGCATTCTTCGAGCAAAGGCTCTGAGCAGGAAAATAAAAAGTGTAAAAATAGCAATACAGAAAACAGTTTGATTTTAAAGGTAAACAGTCTTTAAATTAGTTGTTTTTTGGGGGGGTTGTCATGTGAAGCATCATCGGTACAATGTGACCTGGTGACTTACTGACTGGGAAATGGAGAGAGAGAGAGAGAGAGAGGGAACGAATTAAAACCATTACGAATTTCAAATTAGTTGATATTTTTTTGGGGGGCGCACAATGATCAAAGCCTTGCAATCAGCGAGAGAGAGCACAAAACATTCCGCAATGATACAGGAAGCATCTTTTGTAAAGGCTATACAAATAAACATGACTTAATTAAATATGTTAGTTTCCGTGAAGGAGTGAACCAGCTATAACGGAACGGTGAAGTAGCGAGTGGTTTGTTAACTTTTTGTGAACAATTGTATTCATATTAGGATTATATGTTCAAATTTGGCGTGACGGATTAAAAAGCCTCTGGGTCGTAGTTTGCCTACCTCTTGTATTCATGCGGTTGCATTGCATGGAAATGAAGTCCATTCCATTTTGATAGCTGATTCCAATTATGGTGCAGATCGTGGCGTTATTTCTCCAAAACGTTATGTAGATATCTACATGTGTATTTATTAGTTGATCCAAATGACAAGAATTGGAAAGGTCTACATTGTTTTTCTTCCTGTGTACTACCCAATTAGTGGATCTGAGACGCTCTGCAGATACCATAAAAAAATCAATTCTATCATTTTTTTCCCTCCCATTCCGTCTGCCAAAATGTTTTAACCCAATGCGAACAGTGATTCAAAAATATTTGCCCACTCCTGCTCTAAGACATATCCTTATTGTAGTAATCGTTTACTCTCATTTGAACACTCGGCTTATCCTTCTTTTAATTAAAATGTAACTTGAAACATGATCTCTTTTAGAACCAAACATCTTGGGTATTGTCCAGTATGGCTGCACTTTATTGGAGAGTGAAAGGTCAGGGCAAAAGGGCAATCGACTGTTTGCGACAGGCCCTCAATTACGCTCCTTATCATATGAAGGTATGTCATCTTTGTGCATTTAGCATGTCAATAAAAGGATATTTACTCCTCCTAAAGCAGTAAATCAGAGTTCTGATCTTTACATGTATTGTTTTCTGACTGTACATTGCATAATATTCAAGTAGAGCAAAGTATCCTACAAAGTTTTCTTTCGTGTGTTGTGTTGTGCATTACGATTGGCTAACAGTTGCCCCGCCCCTTTTCTTCCTGTCTCCTTTCGCTTTAATGACGTTGCGGTCTGAGTAGTACGCTTAAGTAAAACAGCATGATGATCCTCAATTATGTAGGCGCAAATCTTCATTTTCAAGTTTCTCTAAAAGCCATCATGTCAACAAAACTGAACACACGAAAGCAGTAAAAGGCAGAGGAAGATGCTTTCTATCGCCGACAAAGTTGGCTTTCTTGACCCACCGAACATGTTCTGAGCCACATGTGGGTCTTTGGCGCTCCCTTGTGGCTCCCTGGTGCATTTTCAAAAATGTTTTATTAGGGGAAAAATATATGGTTTCTGTAGGACAAAAATGAACACATTTGGAACGTTTACCAATCAATATGTAAAGAGTATGTATTACCTTTATTATAATAACTTAAATTTATTTATGGCTCCAGGCACATTTTTTTGTTTTTATTTTAGTCCAACATGTCTTTTTTTTGGGGTTGCCAACCAGAAGGTAAATGCAGTTTTTCATAACGTCCACATGATGGTGTCAAATTATAAAAATCATGTGGATTGTGGCATTAATACACTTGAGCAATAAAACTGCCAGATTATTTAAAAATTGTAAATTGACAGTAAAGAAGTTATTTGTAAAAAAAAAAAAAGCGTCTAATATTGTACTTTTATTTTGTCAAACATGTACTATAACTTGTATATTGTATTTGTTCTGGACTATTTATTGAATAAATAAATAATTGTTTATACATGGCGGGTTTTGACTATCGCGAGGGGTTTTAGGAACACAACCCTTGCGAAACAGGAGGGATCACTGTATTTCTTTTTTCCCCCCTAATCAGGATGTTCCTCTCATCAGCCTGGCCAACATCTTCCAAAATGCTCGACTGTGGGAGGACGCTCTTACAGTTGCTCGCATGGCTGTAGAAATTACTCCACACTTTGTGGTGAACCACTTCACACTTGCCAACGTCTACATCGCCATGGTAAAATCCACCATTTTGTCCCCGTTTGCATCCTTTAACTCATTCAATGCCAGACGTTTCTCTCTAATTGGAGGAGTGGTGCCAGCCAATTTTTGCCATTTTGACTCATTTTTGAGGGCCCATAGATAATTTAGTTCTACCGCCGCATAGGATATTTCAAAAGAATGCTTTAACCCTCTTCTTTCATTTGAAGTATGTTTTTAGCTTTTACTATTGTTTAGTAAACTTTTGAACATTGATGGACATTTTTTTCCCCACTGTTCATCATATACAAGGGTACAATTAGTTTAAAATTAACAGCTTTGATTAGATATTTCCAGAAACGAAGGAAAAATATTGGCAGATGTGAAAAAGCGGGAGCTTATCTTGGTCCTGCCCCCTTGACAACCAATACACTTTTCACATTAATCTTGTTATGTATTAAGATTTTTATAACAAGGCATACGTTTTCTTGAAATACCCTTTTCCGAGAAAAGGTCTGGGAAAAACTCCTTTATGTGACGGGATATTTTTCAAGCAGAGATTTCACTTCAGTGCGTTTTTTTTTTGCATTCGTGATACCTCCAATATCTAAAAAATGCTTTCCATAAACACAAGGGCTCTTTGCTTCCAAAATAACGTTTTATTACAAGAACACTGAACTTATGTATGAACAATGCCCAATGTTCCCGGTGACCAAAACCTCGTCCCTCTCTCCCCATATTATAACAAGGGAACTTTTTTTTTAAAGGAACAGTTCTGTTGTAGCGTTAACTCTGTGTGCTTATCCATATCTTCAATACTCTTACTACACTGCTCTCCTATGCCTATTCGACATATAGGGCCGCCTACACAGTCTCATTCGCTGGATACAAGGAGGCAACACTAGCAAGTGGGGGCTTGCTCGATGTGTGGACTAAGCCAACTAATTGAGATTTATTATACTGAAATCATTCCCAGAGGCTTGATACATAACGATCAGCTGCGGCAAATCCAAATTCTTTTAAAATAAGACAAAAAAAAAACTCATCTTTATGCTTTGGCACTCGGAGACATTGCTTCTGAAAACATATCCATATGTTATGGCATTGAATGAGTTCTTTAGACAACTTTTCATTCACATGTTTGTTCTGTTCCATGGCTGCAGGAGGAGTTTGAGAAAGCAATGCGCTGGTACGAGTCCACCTTGAAACTGCAACCAGAATTTGCCCCTGCCAAGGACCGTCTGAGAACCATTCAGTGTTACCTACTTACCAAGAGGGAACGTCGGCATCCTTAACCAAAGATGTTGCCATATCTACAAAAAAATACACAACACATCTTGTTGAAGCCCAGTAAACTTGTGCAAAAAAAAAGGGAAAAACGAGTTTCCTTTTCGTTCATTCCATTTAAACTATTACAACAGCTCTTTTAAACGCTTTTAACCATACAAAGTCAGATTATATTACGTGCAGTTCTCTTTTCATTACAGTTAGTACACACGGTACGGTAAGGGACTCAAAGCTGGCCAGGGTCCGTACGGGTGCTTGAAATCCTTGAAAATGCTTGATTTTTAATGTGTTTTCAAGGTGGTAACGTGCTTTAATTTGAAGTGCTGGTGAATGCTGGAAATTGCTGGCTTGTTTCTCGTCAATATGATTCGATAGACCTAGTTTTCAATGAAAACATGAGTACTTAAAAATGACATCGACACTGCTCTCTGGTGACCTCGCTTTGCCATTGCATATTTTCCCTCGCTATTAACAGGGAGATGGCATTAGTTTGAATGGCGTTGTCATGTGAAGCATCATCGGTACAATGTAGCCAAATCGCGTGCATTTTTGAAGGAGAAAGGGGAATTCATGTCAGTTTATGCCAGCTGACTGAGAGAAAAAGATGGTTCACGTAGCCTAGATAGTAACATCTCGATCAAGCACAAAGTAGCGAGTTACTTTTAGTGATCAAAGTCAACAAAATGAATACCTGTTCTTTTGATTGGCGCTACACTTAGATTATGCGAGACACATACTGTAAATTAAACTATGGAAGAATTGACTTTCCTTGGCTTCCAGCCACCTTAAAGACATCATTCGTGTTAATAATGATAACTACAATCAATATTTATGATTAACTATATAATCATGTAATATACAGGACTGTCTCAGAAAATTAGAATATTGTGATAAAGTTCTTTATTTTCTGTCATGCAATTAAAAAAACAAAAATGTCATACATTCTGGATTCATTACACATCAACTGAACTATTTCAAGCCTTTTATTATTTGAATATTGCTGATTTTGGCTTACAGCTGAAAAAAACTCAAAAATCCTATCTCAAAATATTAGAATACTTCCTCAGACCAAGTAAAAAAATAATTTTATAACAGCAAAACTAAATCAAACATTTGAAAATGTCCATTGATGCACTCAGTACTTGGTTGGGAATCCTTTTGCACGGATTACTGCATCAATCCGGCGTGGCATGGAGGCAATCAGCCTGTGGCATTGCTGAGGTGTTATTGATGCCCAGGATGCTTCGATAGCGGCCTTCAGCTCATTTGCATTTGTAGGTCTGGTGTCTTTCATCTTCTTCTTAACTATACCCCACTAATTCTCGATGGGGTTCAGGTCAGGGGAATTAGCAGGCCAATCAAGGACAGTGATGCCATGGTCAGTGCACCAGTTACTGGTGGTTTTGGCACTGTGGGCAGGTGCCAGATCATGCTGGAAAATGAAATCCTCATCTCCATAGAGCTTTTCAGCAGATGGAAGCATGTAGTGCTCTAAAATCTCTTGGTACACAGTTGCATTTACTCTGGACTTGATGAAACACAGTGGACCAACACCAGCAGCTGACATGGCTCCCCAAACCATTGCTGACTGTGGGAACTTCACACTGGATTTCAAGCAACTTGGATTTTGCTCCTCTCCAGCCTTTCTCCAGACTCTGGCGCCTTGACTCCCAAATGAAATTCAAAACTTGCTTTCGTCTGAAAAGAGGACTTTGGACCACTCTGCAACTGTCCAGTGCTTCTTCTCCATAGCCCAAGTCAGACGCTTCTTCCGTTGTCTTGAGTTCAGAAGTGGCTTGACCATGGGAATACGGCTATTGTAGCCCATTTCCCGGACACGTCTGTGAACTGTGGCTTTTGATACCTGGACTCCAGCTTCAGCCCACTGTCTTTGAAGCTCCCCCAAATTCTGGAAGCGGCTCTTCTTCACAATTTTGTTAAGGCTGCGGTCATCTCTCTTGGTTGTGCAGCGTTTCCGGCCACATTTTTCCCTTCCAACAGACTTTTTGTGGATATGCTTTGAAACTGCACTCTGTGAACAGCCTGCTCTTTGAGAAATTTCTTTTTGTGTCTTACCCTCCTGATGGAGGGAATCAATGATGGTCCTCTGGATAGCAGTCAGATCAGCAGTCTTCCCCATACTTGTGATTTAGTTTACTGAACCAAGCTGAGTGTTTTTAAGGCTCAGGAAACCCTCGCAAGGTGTTTCGAGTTAATTAGATGATTCGGGTGATTAGTTGAATAGCCTACTTGTATACTTTTTCATGATATTCTAATATTTTGAGATAGGATTTTTGAGTTTTCTTAAGCTGTAAGCCAAATTCAGCAATATTCAAATAATAAAAGGCTTGAAATAGTTCAGTTGATGTGTAATGAATCCAGAATGTATGACATTTTTGTTTTTTTAATTGCATTACAGAAAATAAAGAACTTTATCACAATATTCTAATTTTCTAAAAAACAGTCCTGTACACCATTTAAATGGTACCGGAGGAATTGGAAAACTGACTTTGAAATTCCTTAAAAAGTTCGTAAATTTTTAGCTATGAAAAGGGTGTACGAACCCTGGCTTGCATATATGCCCCGCTGTTGATGTTTAAACATTCATACGACATTCAAAATAAATGTCATGTGGTTAAAAGAGAGTATTGTGTTTTACATTAAATTTAATGAAGAGGTCAAATGCGATGTGTCCATCAAGCGATGCCAAGATGAAATGTGTAGTCACAGTTTTCCATGATATATGCCCTCATTGTTTCCGCTCATGAAATGGACGGTCATTTTGGCACTTTTGTCATCATTCTTATTTATGAGACCTACAAAGTAATTTATGCTACAAGCTATATGAATTAAAAATGAGTCAAACTACGCATAATTTGCTTCTGAGGCTAATCGGGCAAGAAAAAAAAATCCTGGTCATTACAAGTGAAATCTGTATTAAATGCACAGTATTAAAGGCTGTGTGTGGATTTCAGCTATTTGTGTTTGATATGTCTGGAGTGCGAACGTTCCTGTGTGGAGTTTGCATGTTCTCCCCGTGCTTGGGTGGGTTTCCTCCGGGCTCTCCGGTTTCCTCACACATTCCGAAAAACATGCATGTCATGTTTATTGGCCGGTTCAAATTGTCCCTAGGTGCGAATGAGCGAGTCAGATGGGCTCCAGCACCCCCGTGACCCTACTGAGGATAATCGATGCAGATAATGGATGGACGGATATCTGGAGTGGACGTAAGTAAACTGCCCTATTTATTTTGCACGACAGTCTGTAGAAAACAATTTGACCACATCGTGGCACCATCTCACTTTCATACAAGCAGTATGCGTTCTTATTCAACCTACATGAGTAACTTGCCAGATGACGTTCAAAACACATTTATTCACAACTCTGGAAAAGAGTTTCATTTTGGGTATCAAATGCTTTTACTGCTTTAAAAACTCAAAACTGCCCTCTAAAATAACGACTTTCATCAAACCTATTTGGTCATTCAATACCAAAAGCACTGATAATTGTGTTTTAAAAGTTGCAAGGTGGTGGTCTCTGCCTTCTGTGTTGTACTAAATCAGGGATGTCAATCTCTGTCCGGCTCAGGTCAGACCCAGACTTTCTGTTCTCAGGCAGGCCAGAATGAAATGATGTCAACTCAAAATGTTTAGCTTTGTTTTGTAGTAGAATGCTTTATCCTGGGTTTCTACGGGTGCGTGAATTCCTTTTAAAATGCCTAAATTTGAATGTATTTGAGGTATGAATAGTGCTTGAAATTTGGGTGAATTACTAGTAAATGCTTGAAATTGTTGCCTTGTGTCCTTTAAATAATGCAGAGACTGCTCTCTGGTGGCTTTGCGTTGCCATTGCATTTCTTTTTCTTTTCTCTTGATTAAAGGCAGATGATGGTGGCATTGTCCCATGAAGTGTAATCGCCCACTTCAGGTCTTGCCCAATTGGACAGGTGCATGCTACACCTAAACAGTGCACTATAAAATGTGTATTAGTCTGAGCATCACCTACCAATTTTGGATATTTATTACGGGCCATGCAAAAAAAATAGCATAGCATAGAGATTTGTCTCAAATACAAAAATATTTGCGATTTACTCTAAAAATAGTTTCTCTTGATATATGTACACGCATGATTCAAAATCACATGTAAATCGCAAAATATTTGTCGCTCTTCAAAATACATGTTTCACACTGGATTTTTCCATTTAATGTTACTGGAGAAATTGGAAAATTAGCCTTGAAAGTCCTCAAAATTACTTGAATTTGGCAATGAAACGTGTATGAACCCTGTAAATTCCCATTTTGCTTAAAGTTTGCCACTCCTGGTTTTAAACTCACGATTTTTTTCTTTCTGGAGACTAATTGCGTTTCGCATGTAAAAAATAGAGTGTGCAATATGTCCAAAAGTTGGCATGTATGCATTTTTCACAACAGGGCGAAAGGATTTTCATCTTCGGCATTGAATGTGTTTGTGTTTGTTTTTTTTACAGTTAAGTGGAAACAGTTTTACACCTGCACGGCAAGCTATACAATCTCAACGCTGTCCTCTTGCAGCCCAAGTGAGCATTTAGTTTGCATTCATGGAAAAATTCTGCCTTTTGATACAAATGACCCAGACCTTGGCTCCTTTCTTTGACATGAATGTACTAAATGAACTTGGCTTTCAACTCCTAAGATTACCTTAGTGAGCTAGTTGTTTTGAATAGGTAATGATTTTCATTGGACGAATGCCAAGGATTTTACGTCACAAAACCCTGCAAAGTCAATCAAATTACATATTTTTTCGATATTTAGGTTGCCCATCCCTGAATTTCTGGACTTTTTGCATGATTTCTGTATATCGATGTTTACTTTGTATTGTCTATTGATGCTATTGCCGCTTGGTCAGGTTTTTGGAGTGTTTCCTTTTCTCCCATGCAGGTTTCAGATCAGGGAATGATCTAATGGTAATCCGTGCAGTCCTTTGAGACTCCTTGTAATCAAGCGCTCCACATATAAACGTGACTTGACAATTAGCATTAGCAGCCAATTCAAGTCAGTGAACAAGATTCATTCACAAGCGCAGGTGCAACTACTGCACAAGTGTGAACCTTTGTTTCGCTCTCCTCCTTTTCCTGCTACATCCCTCCACCCCCACATCCTTCTGATCGCGAGAACTAAAAATGGCTCAGGCGCAGCGCCTTCTGCTATTTTTAAAGTCCAGTAGAAGAACAGGACGCTCGCAGCGCGCGTGCACGCCAGGCTAAAAATACAAACAAACGCTATGCATTGCAGGTTTGTTTACCAAGCCATGTCATTCCCTTTATATTCAAATGTGCATTATTTATTGTCACTCCCTTGTTCTATTCCCTTTTGAAAGAAGTGTGTGCCAGCTCTGCTAGGAAATGTTTCTCAATGAATAATTGAGCCCGGTTATATTTTGGAGCATCACCGATCTTCGCCGCCGAGTATAAATAGCCTCCGTGCATCAAAGCATGCACGGATTTGTCATGGACGTGGAGCTCGGCACTATGAGCCTTGTTATGTAATAGGCATGTGACTTGGCACGCCGCACCGCCACTGCATTGAATGAATGTGCGAGGCTTTATATCCATTGAGTCTTTCCAGATGGGGAACATTCTTTATGTTTGGAATCTTCTAAAACGTTTTTTAAATTTGTTTAAAAGCACCAGCGTCCCTCCTGTTATCCGGTGCCATTTGACTCCCAATGACACGAAATGGTCTAGAGTATTTTGTCTAAAAATTGACTTATTTTCAAAATATTTTTTGAACGCTTAACTGCCCTCTACCATAGGACACCTCAATATGTTTTGTTGGGAATTAAATATCAAAATATACCATTTACCAAATTGTTCGAATTAGTTATCTGACTCCATTGACCAAACACAACCTACATTCACCCAACAATTTATGCGTGCTTGTTTCTTGAGGGAAAAGATGAACAAGAAAGCCGAAATTTTCACACAAAGGCAGATTTAATTTCATTAACAATTTAACTAAGTGTACTCCATCAAAAACTGCCGAATTAGTGACGTTTGAGTCTCTGGGGAGCCTTCTTCTAAAGTCCTTTAGCTTTCCTCTCCTTGGCCCACGTCTCTCCGCAAGATGGCGTGCCGACTCCTCCCATGGGCGTGCCAAGGAAGCCCCCCTGGGCTTCACTATCATGTCGAAGAGCGTCGCGGTGTCTGTAATACTCAAAACAACCCCGAGCGTTTCTACGTCATCAGGGCCTTTCTGTGTCTGGATGTGCTGATTATCCTATCAGCTTTACGTCCCGTTCCCGCCGTTCCTGTAAACAACATTTTCCACCAGGGTGCCCTGAGATCGCAGCACAGCCCAGCCAGGGAATATCTTTTGCATTAAATGTAATTTGTATTTGATCGTATAAAATCCTTTATAGCCAAATGTATAAAATCCTTCAGTATGCAGGATAAATTCATTTGAAATAAATTGCTCTGATTGTAGTACAAGTACCCTAAACAGTCATGTTTGATTGACTTCTGTTACAAGTATAATTGAGAATAAATCTAATACATTTATTGTTTTTCATCATTTTCTGCATTGCTTTAATGGTAAAGTTCCTCACCTAATGACAATTTCAGTTTTTAGTTCGTTTATCATGTTTGAAATCTCTAAAATATTTTGTGTCCCATTGTAAACTACGTCAACAACACCCCCCCCCCCACCATGGTTCTGGTATTTTTGTAGTATTTCTTAAAAAATATTTTTCAAGCATTTCCATTGTAGCATTTTTTAGTAATTCTGTAGTATTTTTTAACATTACTGCAGTTGTACTTTTGTAGTATTTTTGTCATAATATTTTTGTTCTCAATGAATAATTGAGTCCGTACTTTTGTAGTATTTCTGTAGTAGTAGTACATAAGTACAAAGTTGGCACCCAAAACCATTTTTTATAAGAAGAACTTTAATTATTAATACATACATTGTCATTATATTTTGACAAATTTGTTTTGGCGGGCCACATGAGAAAGCCTGAGGGGCCGCATGTGGCCAGTGGGACGTAGTTTTCCCATCCCTGAATTTAAATGATTTGTCATTATACTCATCAATCGGGTCCGATGTCCAAAAGTTTGGCATCTCTTCCAACACTAAACTTTTGAAGATGGACGAATTGCGACGTGTCGTTCCACGATCTGAGCATGTATTTTTAGCGCAGCGCTGCCGAGTATAGTAACGGATGTTGTTGGGAGATATTACATAATTGAGAGATAGTGACTTTTTATAGTTGCTTCGGGAAAAAAAACAGCGCGGGACCTGATTTGAGCCCAACATGACACGAGGGCATTGCTTCATTCAGTAAAAGCTTATGTAATAACCGGGGAGAGAAACTTACCACAGTGTAAGAGGAACTTTTAAAGGTTTCAAACAAGAGACTGGATGATTGTGTAGAAACCTTTTTATTTGTATTTTTTTCTAAACAGCTCAGTGTATCTGATCCGAGACCATTTACCAGAGACCATGCGTGTGATTTTGCTCTTCAGTACGCTGTAAATCCTCACTTTAGCCATGTTTTTTTAATTCTTAGCTGACTTAAGTAATCAGGAAACCAGCAAAGGTTAAAAGCCGATAGAACTTTGACACCAAACTCCATCTTCATCAACTCAGCATTCTAAAAACACAAGTTAAACTTTAGAAGAATTTGCTTTCCTTGGCTCGCACTTTTCTTAAATACATCATTTTTTTTCGATGGGATCAATAATATAATGATAATGTCGATTTCAGATATATACACGAGCCATACCTCCCGAGTAGGAGGTGGTTAGAGTCAAGAACACATTTTTGACTCTTTCTGGGAGATTGATACAGAGGAGGGGATTCTCAGCCCCCTCGCTTAACCCAACTGATGTGTTTCAACATCTCATGGGAGTCATTAGGTGCCCAAACCCTGCCAATCCCCCAATTCCAACCCTTAAGGCCGAGCGCCAAGCAGGGACGCAATGGGTACTAATGTTGTAAGTCTTAGGTATGACCCGGCTGAGGCTTGAACCAGCAACCTCCCAGTCTCGGGGCCGGTGCTGTACCCCCCAAGTCCACCACGCTTATTATTATTATTATTATTGAATAATGACAATTAAACAATATTAATCATTATTCAAGTCAAGTCACATTTAAATCAAGACTAGTCAGGTTTATCTGTGTAGCCCCTAATCACAAAATATCTCAAAGGACTGCACATGCCACAATTGCAACATCCCCTGATTTTAAATCTACCATGGGCAAGGAAAAAGCATAAAAGAAAAACCCAGAATGAGAAAATTAAAACACAGGCTGCAACAGATGTTGCATTTAACAATACACAAAAATTTGTCAACGGTAAACATTGGTAATAAGTCAAACTGTAAGTCAAACTGAAGTCAGAGACTGCGAAGACACAGATCTCTATCTCAGCCTGCTGGTCGACGCAGATGATGACATGCTTGGAGTCCAGATGCTGGTCAGCTGATCCATCCACGTCCTACTCCCTCACGCCACCACCAGCCAGGCAGCTGGAAAGGAAAGGAAAGGAAAAGAAAATTATGAGGTCTTCATCAATCATAAGCTATAAAATCTAATTGTGTTTAAAGTCTGGATTTAAATACTCCCACTGAGGTTACAGATCCTATCTCAGGGGACAAAGCATTCCATACCAGCAGGGTCCGGATGAAGTATGCTCTCGAGCCTGCAGATTTTTTCTTGGCTCTTGGAGTCATAAAGAAACCAGAATTTTCAGAGCAGTGGCTAATTAGGAACACAAAGAGTTAAATTAAAACAAAGAAAAAAGGGGGCAAGTCCATACAGAGAAGTCAAGTCACATTTATTTGTACAGCCCTTAATCACAAAAATGTCTCAAAGGACTGCACAGGATTACAATTACTTGATCTTAAACCAACATGTGGGCAAGGAAAAACTCAAAACCTCAGCGTGAGGAAAAAAAGAAACCTTGAGAAGGGGCCTCACAAGTGGTAATCCCCCTTCCAGGATGAAAAAGAAACTGTGAGGAGGGGCCTCACAAGTGGTAACCCCCGTTCCAGGATGACCAGGGTGGAATAGATTCAGCATTAAGTTACAGTACACAAACATCGTAAACCTCAATAAAAGAGAACATTAGGTAACATATTGAAGTTTGCCCATAAATTGCATGACAGCAACGACGCAGCTTCCCATCTCTGTCGGCTGGTCGATGCAGGCGTTGACATGCTTCAGGTCAGACGCTGGTCCGCTGACTCATCTGAAATCGTCCTTCTCCCCCGTATCACCATCAGCCAGACAGTCGGAAAAAGACAGGACAATAGAAGTAAAAAAAAGGTTCTTGTTTTAAGGCACTAAATTTGATAATATGCATTAAAAATTTCAATTCAATACAGAGAGAAACTAAATGTGAAAGATAAGAGGGGTAAGTCCATCCAAACATGTGTATATTGGTAACAGAACCTTAAAGTTACATCTTAATCAGACAGGGAGCCAGTTCAAGTCAGCTGAAATTGGATTGGCATCATCAAAATATCATGTCCTAGTCAAGTTAGACAAGCATATGGTCTTCCCTTGGTTTGCCAGATCATTTTTTCACCATATGCAAAACTTCATCAACACCAATGCCTATTTTCAGAAACTAAACGAGAAATGAGAATCAGATTAAGAGGAAGAGTTTTAACCAAGGACAGAAGTATCGGTCATCTACATAATCTTTATAAATTGTGTTGAAATAGACAGTATTAAGTCTATATTGACACATTATATTGTACAGGTATATGTCACTAATGAGACCCTTATTTAAGTACCCTGAATCTGCATTGTACTGCTTTCCTTCCTAAGAATACAGTGAAGAAGAAATACTTAAAACTAAATGAAAAAAGTAATTTATTGATTAAAAATAATTTTCAAACTTCCAGTTAAAACTTTTGTTGCCTCTGTTCGACTCATTTTCAATATAACCTGTATAATTGAATTGCCGTAAACCTGGAGGCAAGAATTTATCCATAACATTGGACCTTTGGCATCAGTACCTAAAATTTTTTAATGAAATAAAAAGAGGACTTGAAATTGACATGTGCGGCACCCCACACTCATTTTCATGATGATTATCTTGACCTAAAAACTCATGTGTCTCTATTTTGCACAATACGTTCTTAATAGAAGGGAAAATGTAATCCTAAATAGCCAGGATGAACTCCAACAGAGCCGTACATTTTTATATGATTTTTAAAATGTATTTATTTTTGCAAAATGTAACTGACATTATGGAAACAGTGCAGGCATCCTCAAAAACATGTTCTTAAATAGCAGCATGATTTTGTATCATTACAAAATTCCACTTTATAGCAAGGGCATCAAAGTGAAATGGGCAGCCGGCCAAATAAAAGGAGAAATAATTTCTGGTGTTCGATACTACAACGAATCAAGACAATTTCAGGGGCCTTAGAAAACCTTGCAGGCCACATCCGGCCCACGGGCCTTGATTTTGGCACGTGTGATTTATAGTATTAATGTTTTTGGTTTTTTTTTTTTACAAATGGATGAGTGATTATAATAAAAACAACTCTACAGCATTATAAATATTTTTTGTATATCAGCACCGGGGACAGCTCCACTTCAACCTTGGCCTCATTTTGTTAAAATCGTTTGAAAATGATCATGTAACCCTCTTCTCAGCTTTTAGATAACACGCCCTATAGTTTAAACTAAAAGCAAAATATGCTAAAAACAATAATACATCACCCATTTAAAAAAATTTCATTTTCATTTATTGGTCACGTTGTTAGGCTTCCTTATCCATGAAAATATTGCTTTTTCCATTTTTGGTGAGGGTCTCTGGGCATTTTCCGCTAGTTTAAACCTCAATTCCAGTTAAAAAAATTTATAATGAACCTCAAGATAATTTTTAAACTAAATAAAATGATTTTCTATTATCTGATTATGACTGAGTGGTATTACAACACATCTGCTAAATATTCTTTTTTTTCATTTTAAAAATATTAATTATACGTAAATGTATGGGAATAGTAATTCAGGTTTTCCCTGTTTTACCTTAGTAATGTCACTTGAAGCTTTACCTCTGTAAATCTGTAAATTCCAAATGTAGTTGGTTTTGGCGTCAAAAGCTGCAAAGATTTTGATGCCATACTCCCCCAGCTTCCTTTCACCTGAAAGGTCTGGGGTGACATTGTTTCCCAAAAATACTCTGCAAACTACCAGCTCTATAATGAATCGGCCTTACATATCCATAAAAATCACATTATTTTATTTCCAAAGTGTATCTATGCAAATTATGTTCCTGTCTCTATATATCAGTGTTTAAAGAGAAGGTGGGTAATATTTCATCACTACCTGTTGCTCTAGTTTGTAGTGCAACCGAAAATAAATTGTAGCACAAGGAAGAATACAATTTACAGCCACTTAAAATTACTAAACTGCAAACGTTTTACAAAGTAAAAGACGAAAAGAAAAAAAAAAAAGTGAAAATGAAAAAGTGCAAAACAAAAGAACTTGTTGGCCGCCCGCTCCAAAAATGCACCCTATTGCTGTGGCCTGTGTGTTTATCAGTGGTATTCATATGTAGCTTGCTGGAAACATGGACATACTATATATGTGGATGGATATAACTTTCTCCTCCCTAAGCATTTTTGCTTAGGGAGCAGAAAGTAAAACTAAATTCTCCCTGTCAAAATTCCCCAGATGAGAGAAATTGTGCATGATTGCGCACAAATATGTAGGCTGGGAAGACTAAATCTTAAATAGGCAAGCAGCTTGGCGCTACAAAATCAATTGTGGGTGCAATTTTTAAAATATGTAAGACATACAAGACCACTGATGATCTCCCTTGATTTGGGGCTCTGAGCAACATCTTACCCTGTATGGTCAAAACTATCCAAAGATTCTTTCAAGAAAATCCTAGAACCAAACTTGGCAACCAGTGAATGACCTGCAGAGAGCTGGAATCAAACTAATAAATGCAACAAACTACACCGCCAGAAACTCAAATCTTGCAGTTTTAAACGTGGTTCTCTATTTTAACCAGTACAGGTTCAAGTCCATCTGAAGTTTGGATGATGAAGAAGAGGGCTGGGAGAATGGTGTACATGGTTTGATGAAAGCAAAATAGAACCTTTTAGTAGAACATCACTTTTCGTGTTCAGGGGGAGAAAGAATACCAAATTGCATCCAAAGCACACCATATATTACTGTGAAGTGTGATGGCGGAAACCTCAAGTTTTGGAAAGAATGGATTGGGCCACGAATTGTGACATTTTAAGTGAAAACTCTTCCGTCCGAAGGACATAAAAGATGAAATGGTTCTAGGGCTTTCAGCATGACAATGATCCCAAACACACTTTTCGGGCAACAAAGTATTGCCTTCGTAACAATTATTTCAAGGTCCTGTGGTGGCTTGGTTGGAATCAGATCCCAGGGGTGTCAAACGCTACAAGCTGAGTGACACCGAGCTAAACCACCAAAGAAGGAACGTGACCACATATGACTTGTTATTAAATCTTTAAATTCCTTCTCCGGATGGTGAAAACTGCAACAATATAATGCATTGAAACCATGTGCCAATATGTTCACGAAAATAAAGTGTATCAAGTTTAATTTTTTCCAAACTATTACAAAATGCAATTCTTGTATACATAACAACACTTTTCCGCCATTGCCTTGTTAATCATTTATCTTGTATGGAGATGGATTCGACATGCAAGTCATGTCAGCAGTAGTCTGAGTCTACTGGTCAAGGGTGGAAGGATTGTTCCAAAGATCGTCGTTGTTCAAATATTCATTGATCGTGACATTTTCAAGCAAAAAGTATCGGTATCTGATCAGTATCAATCGATATTACAATGTATTCAATATTGTTATTATTTAACTTAAAGCTCAAACAAAGAGGTAATGTCTATGTTAACACTTCAATCTTGCCATGCACTCTATTTCGATCTGGCGTTGGTGAGATACTGGCTCGGCAGGGGTGGCTTGTGAGGGATGTAAAGGTATGTAGCCGTAGCAGTAGGTCCCCACTATGGCTTTTTCTCCTGACGCCGCCTCAATCTCCTCCGAGACCCGATAACAATCCACGGAATTCTACTGACTTTCCTCAGAGGCCAATTTAATTGATGAATTTCTTTTCCATTTTATGACACACACACACACACTCACACACAAACAGCCCTCAGTGACCTAACGTAGATATAGCATTTGCTGTGTGTTATCTGCTGCAGGAAACAATGCATGATCTCATGTGTTGAAATTGTGAAAATTAAATGGCATTACAGCCACAATGGTTCCTGCTGTACAAGGGTTAGGGGATACAATAATGAATCAAGATCACATCAGGGGCTGAATTTAGAGGCAGTTGAAAGAATCTGCTGCCCAACAACAGCCCCAAAACATTACTGTTCTAAAAGAGATCTACATGGAGGAATGGGCAAATATTTTCAGTCATAAATAAATATACATGCAACAAACACATGTTATATTTCTTTATATTTGTTTTTGAATAAATTAGTTTCATCAAATTGTTTTGAAACACGCACAAATCAATCAAGATATTAAACTACCTCCCTGTTTGAAGCACTAAATGTAACTTTTAGATTTGTAGTATTACTGTACTTATACTCTTAGTATTTTTGTAGTATTTTTGCAGTTGTGCTTTTGTAGTGTTCCTGTTGTACTTTTGTAATATTATTGTAGTTTTATTTTCTAGTATTTTGAATTATTTCTGCAGTTGTGTTTTGTGGTATTTCCATAATGTATTTTTTGTAGTATTTTGATAGTATATGTTTTACATTTTATGCTGACGCCGCTATTGGTGTGTGAGTGTGTGTAAGTGGGTAAGTGTGAAGAACATTGTAAAGCGCTTTGGGAGGTTTTTAGTGACACTATATAAATGCAAATCATCATCATCAAAGTGGGATAACTTGCAAAATGGTTGCCCCCTCCAAATCTTTCCAACTCAACATGCACACATATTTATTTATTAGTTATTTTTAGTTTGATTTTAACCCAACATCCATTAAAACGTTACAAGAGCATACATTTTCCTCTTCTACTCACATTGTGATCGAGATATTTATTCATCCCTGTTTGCATTCCTAGCTGTTGACCATTCATTATGCGCTACCCGTGTGTACAGTAGCAGGCCACCTTGAGCAGAGAAAGCTGCATCGGCAAGGCAGGCATGTTGAGGACGGGGAGTTAAAAATAGCATCATCAGTCGGCCCAGCCACGCTCCGTTACTACGCGTTACAGCATTCTGCCCTGTGCAGGGAGGAGGGGCGGGGTGGTTGTTCTTCAACCCCTATACCTCGTTCCGCATCATCACACGTGGGGGTGAATACTCAAAATATACGTGGGTCTGCTGGAGGGGGGAAACCCGACCTGAAGACTTTCGGAGTTGTCCTCATAATCATCAGCTGACGCACATGCCTGTGGTTTGCACAAATCCATTCAAATGAAGGAGATAGAAAGAGGGAGATGGTAGAATAGGGAGAAGGAGGAGGATATGGGGGTCTTTTAATTTTCACTAAGAGTAGCTCACTTATTTTTCTCTTCCAGTGTCTTTCTTTGCTACGTTTCTTTCGGGCACATGGATGCTCCTGCGTCCCTCGTCTAAGTGGGAGATTCTCCACCTGACGTCATCACTGACGCAGCGACCAGGAAAATAAATCCGGCCATCCATTTTCTGCACCGTTTATCCTCAGTAGGGTCGCTGGAGCCCATCTCAGCTATCTCAGTGGGCAGGGGACACCCTGAACTGGTTGCCAGCCAGTCACAGGGCACATAGGAAAGCATTCACCCGCTGACTCATACCTAGGGACAATTTAGACCCACCGATCAACCTGACATGCATGCTTTTGGTATATAAACTGGAGTGCCTGTAAGAAACCCATGCAGGCAGAGAGAGGCCAGTAGCTGGAATTTAACCTAGGACTTCAAAACAGTCGTGCCGACGTGCTAACCACTGAGGTGCTGTGCCACCATGAAAATAGATAATTGTCCTTTTTGGGGGGATGCATTATTATTGTTTTATGTAGAAACAACATGTTTGTTTGTCATTTGTTTTGATTTCAGACATCACGGACAAATGAATCTGTATGCATTTTAACAATTGTGCTGAAGAGATGCTTGCAACAAACATGCATAAGATAGGGGGGGGGGCGAAGGGGTATGCGCGGAAAGAGAGAGAGAGAGAGAGAGGGGAGGGGTGTGATGAAGGCAGCACGCACGAAATTCCTCCAAGGAACCTCTGCGAGTTTTTTTCCCCCTGCTTTTTTCATCACGCGCATTCTAAAAATAGAAACAGGGTTGGATCGTGATCCAGAAATAGATAGGGGGCATCACTCCTATAAAAGGCACACCATTCAAGAGTACAGTGTGTGCACAGTAGGAAGAACCGAAAAGCACGAGCACATTTGAAAGCAGAGAGCACTTTTACTTGGTATTTTTGTTTTTGTGTGTGAGTGTTTTGTCTTTTTCCCGCATGGTGGCTCTGTTCAATCTTGCGCGGTGAGTTTTGCGTTTTGCTTCCTCTTCTATCTTGCACCTTCATGTCAGATTTTGCATCGTTTTTCTGCAGATTTGTGCCATTGTGCAGCTCAGAACTAAAATTGGTCTTGTTTTGGGGAATTTGCATTAGGGTAATGACGGGTAAATGAGACGATTGTGACTAGAATTTACTACTAGTTCAATAACGCAGCGCGAGCTATTGAGAACTTGTTTCAATATTTTTGTACGTGTCACGGGTAGGGGAGCTATCCCTCCATTGTGGTGCTGAAGAGCTCTTTAATTCCCACTGCGTCCGTGTAAAAAGCAACCTGCTTACATCTCGTTTTTTTTCTCTGCAAACGGGATCACAAAGACCCCTGGTCTCATTGAGATGTTTTTTGACACAATGGAAACAAAATAATGATTTAAAAAAATGCCCAGAGCCTCAAGCAGAGCTCGATAGTGGCATTAGAGTTTGGATTTGAGCTTTTTTGTCTCTTTTTGCACGCTGAGGCTTGAGTCGTGACTGCTGAGAGTGAGCACGCCGTGTGCTGCGTCAGTGGCGTCTGGCTCCGTTGAGCTCGAGACAGATGGGGGGCGGTGAATGAGGAGGGGGGGTGGATCGTGACCGGCTGGAAGACCCGTCTAGGCGTGAAAAGGCTTGGAAGGGAACTGAGACAGAGGGTGTGGCCGTGTTTTTTCTTTCTATTTTAGAGCTCAAAGGAAAGAAATGAGAGCAAACTTAATTGGATGATGGTTCGAGTACTTGAGCGCACACTCAACCCCCTCAAACATCCAAACACCATATCCGCACACATAATAGACTATGACTGATTGTTATTAATTCACATATTAGCTTACAATCTTATTTAAGTGACAGTTCATTGCCTTATAGCCCGCTGGAATTCTATTGGCTGGTGACAATTAGTTCCGTCCAATGGAATCTCAGGAAAGTCCACGACGATTCTTTTTCAAACAATTTTCGGACGACACACATTCAATTGCGATGATGATGATGATGGTGGCGATGACGACATTGTCGACGACGATGAGTACCGAAGGAGGTGAAGTGGATCTGGGAGTTGTCCATCACGAATCTTTTTGCGGTCTGGGCTTGCTGTGCATATATGAAAGTGGGAAGCCCTTACCCCAAAAAGCATTTGTGAAGGATGCCAACCTCGCTCAAGGGGCCTGCGTATTAATACAGCTATCTGGCTTTCTATTTCACTCTACACACACACACAGATGAACAAAAACACACACCCCCCTGATTTAAAATTGTGTTTTGTAATAACAGTTACCAGTAAAACACACACATGAGCAGTTGTGTCCCTACAATTACCCCCCCCCCCCTCTCTTATTCTTTGTTACCACTTCTTGAGTGTACTGGAGGACTCAGAATTATGTTCAAGGATTTGTGTGTGTGTGTGTGTGTGTGTGTGTGTGTGTGTGTGTATATGTTTGTGGCTTTAAATGACCCAGGATGTTGAAAATACCACAGATTTTGTATTTGTGATGTGGTGCATTTGCATCCAATAGGACAGATGTTATTTTGCCATAAACAGTTTAAATAATGTGCACAGGAATGACTTGTTTTTAATTAATTTCACATAAAAATTATAGGATTGCCTCAGTGTTTTTTTTCATTTTTTTATTAGGACATGCAAAAACTCATTTAGGTTCCAAGTTATCAGTAATGATTAGGTTTATCTGAAATAAGTCAACTACAAGGAAACTTATTGTGTGTCATGTTTTTTCCACCTCTATGATTTCAGAGTGAATTGGTAAACATCATTTCCTGTTAACATCACACAAACATAGTAATATTATAATGCGGTTACTTTTCATTTAATTATTCATTTATTTTCATTTTTGTTGCTGCTAAATGTTATTTAATAAAAATGTGACAATATATACCTCGTGACTTATTTTGTACTGGCTGGCAACCAGTTCAGGGTGTCCCTGGCCCACTGCCCGAAGATAGCTGGGATGGGCTCCAGCCCCTCCGCGACCCTATTGAGGACAAGCGGTGCAGATAATGGATGGACTTATTTTGTTTTTATTTTTTTGCAGCTAAATTTTATTGCACTTTTTTCTTGCATGATTGTTACGATGCACTGTTCTTTTTCATTCACAAATGTTGCACTGTTACTATAAGTTGGGATAGTCTTTCGGCCTTATGTTTTAAATGTATTTAGCCTTTTATCCTACAAATCCTGTATTTTTCTTTCTCTTTAAAGTCTTTATTACATGTTTATGTTTACCCTGGAGAGGCTTGTCTAATCTTGTTTCATACAATAAAGACAATTCATTGCAATTGATTTATTTATAGAATATGATTTTAAAGTATTATTAGTTGATCCTATATTGTACGTTTTTTTTCTTCTACCAGGTTCGGAAATGACGAGACTCACGGCTACATCTGCACAAAACAGTGCTGATTGAGAAAAAAAACAAGTAAGAGCCAACATTTAGCCTACATAATGATTAATCAATGTTAAAGGAGCTGTATGGGATTCGGGAACAACGTCACTTCCTGTCGCCATCTCCTGGCTCACGACATCATCGCAGCCTCAGGTAGCTCATTCATTCTGCGAGCAAGTGTGTGATTTTTTTTTTAATCGCGCTCGAATAAACTCTTTTTTATCTTTCTCTGGGTTTGGGTTGGTGTTAGGACTGTACTTGACACATGCCTGTTCATACTTTCACCATTTTCTTACTACACTGACAAATACAACAAATAAACCTGCAGGCAGGGCTTTGATGTCACCCCAAGCACTCCCCTTAGCTTCCATTCCTTGTACAGCTCTCATACAAATATGGCAAAAGCAGATAAGGCGCAGTAAAAAAAAGCACAAAGGCTCTTTGAACTCAGTTAGATATCGTTAACACAGAGAAAATATGTAACTTTACAGATTTTTCAGGACACTTCAAATGAGGCACCCCACCTATAAATTTAAATCTGATTTCATCCCTGACAAGACGACACAGTCTCTTCTTTATTTTAAGATTCTTGTACAACACATCTACTTTACAAGTGGAACCTTTTTGCTGGACACATATTAAAAACACTCACCTACTTTTTTTAAACACAAATGAGTACATTCTTTTTTATAGAATGGGAAAAAAATCTATTTCCAGCCATGTGTGTGAGCTATGATAATATTTTGCTGTTTTAGAACAGATGAGCTCTCAGAAAAAGGAAAAAAAAGTGACGCATCCTCTGGAAAATACATTTTAGTACCTAGTGGTAAGTATTACAAAGTAAATATGTTATATGGTTTATTTCATTCATAGTTTACTAATAAAATTGCATTTTCAACCATTAAACTTAATAAGTGATATGTGAGACGACCATCAAAGTACAGGAAGGGAATCCATGTCGATCAGAACATGAGAATTATTTGTGTGTTGTGTGTTTGTTGTGCATGGTTCGCAATTTGTGACCAAAGTATTGTTTACTCATACCTGTCAACCTATACTTTATTGTATTTTCTACTATTTGTTTACTAAAATATTTCAATACGATCATATTTCGAACGTAATACAATTTTCCTTTAACATACGCTTTTTTTGTTAACCTTAAGGGGACAATGTGTATTATTTAGCGCCTCCTAGTGAAAAAAAAAACTTGATTTGATTAAAAAAAAATATATATATTGATTTTGAATAATAAGCAAAAACACACAAACTGTCATATGAACTTGCATTTTTTAAAATACTCGTAGGTCAAGAAAATTGTATTGACAGTGAAGAACATAAGTATTTGAACACCCTGCCGTTTTGCTATTTCTCCCACTTAGAAATCATGGAGGGGTCTGAAATTTTCGTCATAGATGCATGTCCACTGTGAGAGAGGTAAACCAAAAGAAAAATCCAGGGATCACAACGCATGATTTTCTAACAAATTACTTGTGTGATACAGCTGCAAATAAGTATTTGAACACCTGTGTATAATCTAAAATTCTTACCCTGAAAGACCTGTTAGTCCCCACATTAGAAGTTACGGCTGGGTCTTCCAACATGACAACAACCCGAAGCACACAGCCAGGAAAACCAAGAAGTGGCTCCGTAAGAAGCATATCAAGGTTCTAGCATGGCCCAGCCAGTCTCCAGATCGGAACCCAATCTAAAATCTTTGGTCGGAGCTTAAACTCCATGTTTCTCAAGAGACCTGGCTGATCTAGAGAAGATCTGTGTGGAGGAGTGGGGCAAGATCCCTCCTGCAATGAGTACAAACCTGGTGAAAAACTACAGGAAACGTTTGACCTCTGTAGAAGCAAACAAAGGGTATTGTACAAAATATTAACATTCATTTTCTCAGGTGTTCAAATACTTATTTGCAGCTGTATCACACAAAAAAATTGTTAAAAATCATGCATTGTGATTTCTGGATTTTTCTATTTAGTTTACCTCTCACAGTGACGATGCGCCTACAATGAAAATTTCAGACCCCTCCATGATTTCTAAGTGGGAGAAATAGCAAAATAGCAGGGTGTTCAAATACTTATTTTCTTCACTGTATTTTACATAACACGAGGCTCACCTCGAGGGAGTTGACATTATTGTCCGTCATCTTGATGTTAAGGGTCGCCCCAAAAATCAAAAACACTGGGCAAAAAAAGGAGAAGAAAAATTTTGTGGTTTGGTCACTTTGAGCCTTCATAGTTTGTGTTCTTCCTCGTGCTTTGTAGCACTCCTCCATGTTTGCACTACACTGGGGCTCAGCTTCCTGCAGCTCCAGAGCCACATTTAGCTAATTACCGCTGCCCTAGTGGCTCCCTAAAGCTTTTTCAGAAGTGTTTGAAAATGGAAAAAGATGGGTAGATTACTTACATTTTTTGTGAGGATTTGGTGTTTTTTTGTAAGAGCACAAACATGACATAAACATTCTAAACATTTTATATCGTTTTAACAAAATTTACTATGAATATTAAATAGTAAATGACTAACTCTTGTGTATGAAAAATAATTTCCTCAGCAATAATTTAAAAATAAGTTTATATAACGTGAAAGGGAAATTATAGTTTGATTATAGTTTGAATGTGTTCTTGTGTGATTTTATCCTCAAACGTACCCTAATGTCAGCCAAAGATTATATCCAGGTACTGTTTGTATTCTTACAACAATTGTATCATGTTGGGGCCTGATAACTATTAATCAAGATGTCCTTCACTTTAGTGCCGGGAGTTCTGGTAACAAGTTTGCTTCCCCTTGCTGTACTTCCTTGATTTCACAGTAACTCATTGTTCTTTCATGTTACAAAAGCTTCACTTTTCTTACTGTTCATTTATTGTGGTCGCACACATTCTAGCAACCAGCATTATACCGCTCTATTTAATGATGTGATTTTGTTTAAGCCAATCAGATCCGTTTCATGTACAGACGCTGCCCTACTTACGAACGAGGTTTCAGACAAGCCTTGTGAGTTGAATATGTTTAATTCTTGTATAAGTAACCTGTATTGTTTTGTATTGAAAAAAAATAAACATTTCATAATTAATATGCTCTATAAAGATAAATAAAGTTAAGTTTAACTTAATTTGGAAGATGAACTTCAAGAGTTAGGGACTTCCTCCTTCGTGGTAGAAAGTTGACAAAAAAAAGCGATCAAACCATTTTCTCAACTGCATCAAGCTTTCTTATTCCACTTTCATTTCAAAAGAAACGGCTCGTCTCTTCTTTACACTTTACACCAACCATATTGAATGGATGCACGAGATATTAAACCCTAGAAATGTCTAAGTGCTGGAGTTACAGTACAATGTGTTTGCACACCAACTAGGAAGAACGAGACGGATTTTTTCATTAGGGTGGCTGACGGTGACCTCTCACAGCGCTTCCCGCTAGTAGCGGCGGAAAAAAGTACTACAGTACTGTCCTCTACTCGGAAAAAAAGTGCACACAATACAAAATCTAACTCACAGCAATGTCTGGATATTTTTGGTCATCCCGAAAAAAATGTTCGTATCTACCGTCGGATGGTCGTAAGTAGGGGAAGCGTCTGTATTCATGTGATCTTATTTAAGCCAATCAGACGTGTCGTTTTACACCCGTGTTTTGAATAAATGGGCTAGTAGTTATCGGATAGGTGTTTTTCCTCTCTAAGCCGATCTTAAAAGTACAGGTAGATCTATGAGAAAGCTCAGGTGGGTTGCGCCTCCGATGAAAGGGCTACTCAACATCAATCTCCGACTCAGAGTGTGTTTCTTTCTTTACTTTCATACAATCTCAAGTTTTAACCTTGACATAAAGCTTTACATTTTGGGGCTCCAGACATATATTTTTTTTAATTTCATTCTATTTTATTTATCTTATGGCTCTTTAAAAATGTGAGGTTGCCCACCCCTGTACTACACTATACAGTGACAACTAGTGGTCATATATTACACAATGTCCCTTTAAAACAAATGTCTTCTATTTCGTTCAACTGCATTTCCTTAGGCTATGGTTAACAAAATCTCACACGTGCATTGGTTCGCTTTGATCTTTACTGGCACTGAATTTGGACAACGTGTTGAATTAGAAGCTAGAAAGAAAGAAAAAAACTCGGAAAGTATCTTGAGGAATAGCGTGATGAGTACAAAGGTGTGTGACAAGCGCTTTGCATTCCTGGGAAGAACAGTTGACATAATAATAATAATAGAAGAAAAACAAGGCTCCATGGCCGTTTGCGTCAAGTTTTCATCACTTTCAGTGCCTTTCTATCGTAAGTATTTCACAACCTTTTTAGTAAAATCTTCAAAGAAATTATTTATATGATTGTTTGGGTGAAAACAAAGCTTTTTGAAAAGGTTAATTGGATGATTTTCTTTTGGTCCATCGGGGTTGACAGGTATGTTTATTTTTTGTAAATCTATGATCACTTGTACAGAATTAGTCTTCATTGTGTAAAGTGTAATTAGCGCAGTTAAATATAAATATTCAGATTTTTATTCACCGAAATGTGCTGACATCTATTTGCAGTCTGTCAGAGGAATATATATTCTCATTCAGTTGTGACATTTTTTATTCTTTTTTTTTTTTTTTACATTGTGTCATATTCTCTTTCCGGTTTCAGTTGTTTGTCTTGTTCATGAGATTTACTGCCAGTATAACATGTTTGACTGATGGGCATTGAGTACTGTAATGTGTCTAACATGTAATAAAAAGAAATGATTTCAAGAAAATGAGTTTTTTATTTACTTTATTATTTCATACAACATTCAAACTGTGTGTTGTTTCTATGTTGACCGAACCTTCGTGTCATGAAATTACAAGCACATCTTTTGTAACAAAATGTTTTCAAAATTTTAAATGAAATAAATATACAATGAGAACAGAGGATGCAAGGGGTGCACAGACATTTAGGGGGTTTATACGTTCCTTCTGCTTGTTTTTATTTTAATATTGGACACTTGCAAAGGTGTTAGCATAGAATGCCAGTTTGATATTATGACTATTATGCACTGTTTAACTCATCGGCCAAGAATGTTTCTCTTCTTTGATTCCACACCCTTCAGGGTGGATCGGCTTTTTATAACCCAGGAGATTTAATTTAAAAAAGACTGAAGGAAAGGCTTTTAAAACAGAGTTTTATGGTAGTATATCGCTGTGATGGTTGATCAGTCAAAGAATATTGCTGACCTCAATTGCTTAGCATTAGATGCAAAGGGAATTAAACCCAGGTCTCTAACTACTAGTCTACTTGGAATGTAAATGAGAAAATAAATTACACAAACCTGAGGATTTCTAACTCCATTTTGTTTTCTTTCGCTGTTTGATATAAACAACAATGTTTACCAAATAAGATATTGGATTGCACCAGGCACAAAGATATACATTTGGACTTCAGTACAATATGAAATACTATTAATTAAAAAAAAACAAAAGAACCGATTATTCCCAAATTTGACCATGATGTTTGTTTTGTTTGATCAACGTCACAGAGAAAACAAAAATGAATACCACACTCGACAATCAGCTGTCCTCTAAACCCATGTTTCTCAACTGGTGGGTCAGGACCCAAAAGTGGAACGCTTTTTCCTCCCCGAAATAATGCTCAGAAAAAAAGACCCCACATTTCACACCACACGAAAGTCCGATAAAGTTTGTTTAGGCATATTAAGCTGATATGGATTTTGTTATGTTGAAGACAAAGCTACCGAAGTGAAACATTTTGAATTTCATTGTAAATGCAGCTAATTGAGCATTAAAGGGACAGTTTTAATTGACCATTAGGTATCGCTGTATTGTGAAGTGCAACCAAAAATGAGTGCTAAAAAACAACAAGAACTTTACCAACTATAAAGACACAAACCCACCAGAGCGCAACATTTTGCTTCACGTTTCAAAAAAGCGAAGAAAGAAAGAAAAGGGAGAAAAATAAAATACAAAATAGACAAAAAAAGAAACAAAGAGAAGAAAAAGGGAAAAAAAACAATAAAAATCCGTCCATCCCGTCCATTGTTTGCACCGCTTATCCTCACCAAGGCGCAAGAAAAATGCAAGAAAAAAATCCCAAAAGCCTTTTGCAAGCATTTTCCTTTATTCAAGTAGCAGCAAGATGGCCGACAATGAAGTGAGCTCCTTATAAAATAAATATCTTAATTTACGTGTAGATTAGAAAATGCATGTCTTTAAATCTTTTTAAGAAATATTTATTTCTTTTTTTTTACCTCTAAAAGTCTCTAAATAATACAACACTGTGCCTACAGTGGGAATCTTATACTTGAGGTTTTTTGGTTATCTTGCTGAAAAAAATAAAATAAAAACAATAAGGGCAATATATCATATCTCTGGTTTCAACTGCACAATAGTTTCATGAAATAAATTTAAGAGTCTTTTTCTCTATATCGTGGCTCGTAATTAGGGCGAACAGTGGGTCCTCAAGTCAGACCAATTGAGAACCAGTGCTCTAAAGTACGTGCCTACAAATGCTGGCATTTTTTTTTTTTTTTTGCAATAGCTTCCGCGTTATGAAGCGAGTTGTGCGCATTCACGTAGATTTCATTCAAGTTTCCTGTGAAAGCTCCCAGGAAAACAGTTTAGGCCCCTGTTTACTATTGCTGCATTTCTATTTTTAGCAGCAATGCTCTTATATAATGCTCTGCTTCGCATTATGGACTCATGCGGTTTGCTCCACTTGGATGCATTTGGTATAGCGTCCTTCCTTATACCATACTCATTTTTACTGATTTTAACAAACATCAAGATTCTGGAAATTGATTATAAAGACCACCTTTGTATATTGTAATCAAGCGTTTTATGATAGTGTGTAGATAATCATGAAATGTTTGTAGACTGAATTTGTCTTGCACACATTATGAAAATATGACAAAATTCATCCGGTTTCATTACCGAACCAGTTTTTGTCAGGACCAGGACAGGAAGCAGAACCCACTCGCGTAATGTTACTCACAGTTTATTGGGGAGAAGAGAAAGGAGCGCACACTCGATCTGGAGATCGTTGGTCGCAGGGAGTAGATTGCTCGGAACGTGGTAGTGGTGTTTCCGTGGCGAGCGGAGACCGAGTCGAGAGCTTGGGAAAACCGTTTGATAGCCGGGAGGAAAACAAGAACAAAAACACAGGACAGACGAAAACAGTGCTTGACGTGTCAAAACAGAGTTTCGCAGACGCTCCGACAAAAGGCGACTCACAGGACAGCGTTTAAGTTGTGACAGGGCGCAATCTTTCAGAGAGCTTCAGCTGGTGTCCATGGGCGGGGCCTATTGGGTGCCTTGGCAACCATGACAGAAGCTGGCGCCACACGGCGGGGGCCTATTGGGCGCCATGGCAACTGTGACAGTTTTACTGAAAACAAAACTGGCCAATACAGATATCATTGAAACTTGTGTCCAACTAGGCATTTTATACCTTTTCTAATCAAAGAGTCAACTGACAGCTTCAGGGTTGTTAGCGAGGAAACACCAATCTTCAACATTTTGCTCCTTTAAATACTAGAACAAAGCAGTGACAGGGTGTTCTCGCTGCCACCCCCTGCAGCCGTTAAATATCCCCCTGAGGCTGTTTTCGGGTTTAGGAGTTCTTTCCCCAGTTCCTGTCGTTCCTCCTCAACCGGAGCCAGAGCTTCTCTACTTGGCCTCCTCAGCCAGGTCTTTTATTGCAATTTTCAGTCTCCCTCCTGTCACTCCTGTATCCGTCAGGCGGCATGTGGCTGACTGCCCCATGTGGCCTTCATCAGGTAGATTGTCGCGTCCTAACCAGCTTCCCGACACTCAGCAGCCAGCTCCAAGTGCTTGACTTTCTTGCGCTCGATGACCGCCTCGATATCCCTGTGAGCTCGATGAGGTGCACCACTCTTACCTTGGTGGACCACACCACAATGTCAGGGCGGAGAGATGTTATCGTGGTCTCCATGGGAAACTGGAGCGGTCTTTTGAGGTAGACTCTCATGTTCCACTCCTAAACAGGGGAGAAAAACCTTGGTGTCGCACTCTCAACCTGGTGCTAATCCCCCTCCCTCCTTCCTTGACAAAGCTGGTGTGGCTCCCTGATGGTTATTTCTTGCTGCCCATTGGTGCTCCTCCAGAACCTCAGCCAGTTTCCCCAGGACCTGGTTGTATTGGCATCTGTACCTCCCCTGGCAGAGTGTGTTCTAGCAGCCTGACAAGATATCCTGAAGGCTTGCATGGGTAGCATTGCAGAGTTTGCAGAATTCCCTATTCCAGAACCACTGGTGAGGGTTGCAAGGGCAGTCCAGTCGACAGCTCCCTCCCAGGTTGTCCAAGTCAAGTCAAGTCACATTTATTTGTATAGCCCTAAATCACAAACTGTCTCAAAGGACTGTACAGGTTACAATAACTCCATCCCCTGATCTTAAACCAACATGAGGGCAAGGAAAAACTCAAAAACTCAGCACGAGGAAAATAAGAAACCTCGAGAAGCAACAGATTTAGCATTGGGTAACAAAGCATAGTAAACATCAATAACGTCTCAAGCCTATAAAATTGTCCAGCTTCCTAAGAAATATTATTTTTTTATGTATCATTTTTTCCACAAATTTATTAAAATATAAACAGACAAGTTCAGTTTACTTTCCTTATTGTTCATGCAGTTAGATTACGCAGATACAGTCCGTGACTTTACTCATCTACGTGGCTACGGTGCATCAATGTTGTAGTATAAGTTACCACACATTTTGAAATAATATGAATGATTTTTGGAGAGAGAGTGAAAGTTTTTGCTAGGTTCCATTTATGTGAAACAGTGAATATACATGAATGGTTAAAGAAAGTACCATCAGACTCCGTCAGCAATCTAGATGTTATCATTGAAGCGGGAGAAGGAGGATGACAGTCGGAGTCGGAAACAGCGCTGGATCCACTCAAAGTAGGTGCAAAGTGTGGGAAAGTCTGGGTGTCGCGTGTAATGGAAACGAGAGAAACGCCTATTCCTCTGGTTAAGTGATTGGAATTCTGTTTCTTGCTAGAAACCCAGCTCTTTTGGCTCATCTCACTAAAAAGAGCTCGGTTCCCAAACGGCTCCTCTGATTTTATTTTTTGTTTTTTACTGGATATACATTAATACTCATTATCATGTATTGTTTTGCACAAAATGACTTGAAAATGCCAAAAATAAGAAACAAAAGTCACAAATGAAGAAAGCAGAAAAAAATAAAAGAAAAAGGAGAAGGGAGAGGAAAAAAAGAAAACAAAAAACAGATGGAAAAAAGAATAGAAAAACAAGAAAAAATAAGTAAAAGCTAGGAAAAAGAAAAGAAGAAGAAAAGGAATGAAAAAAATAGGAGAAAGGGAGAACAAAAGAAGAAGAAAGCAGGACAAAATAAATAAAAAACAAGCTGTTGGGGGTCCCTTTGATTGGTATATTACCAATAATAATACAACATTATGCATTTGGTTATGTTTAACGAGCATCAGTGCTGTGCAAATTAATTTTGTAGGTAAAAATATGATGTACTTTCTTTTCTTCTATGTATTTCTATAGCACTTTCTGTTCCCTTTAAACTTGCTGGCTTTCTATTGTTGTTTGGCTGTTTCATGCTGATTTTATCTGGATGATGCAACGTTCCATAAAATAAAAGCATTTGAAAAAAGAAGAATTACTTATTTTCTAGCAGCACGGCAGGGCAGAGGTTAGCGCGCGTGCGACACAGTTCTGAGGTCATGAGATCGAACCTTCCTGTGTAGAGTTTGCATGTTCTCCCCGTCCTTGTGTGGATTTCCTCCGGGCACTCCGGTTTCCTCCCACATTCCAAAGACATGCATTTCAGGTGGATTGGCCGGTCCAAATTGTCCCTAGGTGTGAATGAGCGAGCGAGTTGTCTGTCCCTGCTTGCCCTGCGATTGTCTGGCAACCAGTTCAGGGTGTCCCCTGCCCACTGCCGAAAGATAGCTGGGATGGGCTCCAGCATCCCGCGACCCTACTGAGGATAAGCGGTGCAGATAATGGATGGTCTCTTTTCTTCTCTTGTTTTCAAATCAATTCTTTGATCCCTTCAAGGTTTCTTCATTTTCCTTCTGTTGAGCTTCTAGTTTTTCCTTGCCCTCATGTAGGTGTAACTATTCCATCTATCTAGCCTGGTCATATCCCTTGAGAGGGGTGACCAACAGCAAGACAAACACACAAAAACAAATGTCAAGACCAGAACAGAAGGAGGACCCAGATGCGTAACGCTACTCACAAGTTTATTGAAATATAGAGGAAAGTCAGCGCAAGCCGCTCACAGGATCAAAGAGTGTTCTGAATGCGGAATCTTCCGGGGCGGGAGATCGTAGCGTAGTTAGACGGAAAAACAGGTCGTTAGCCGTGACGGGAGATCAGAACGTGGTCAGGGTCAAAAAACGGGTCGTTAGCCAGGACGGGAGATCAAAACGTGGTCGGGGTCGAAAAACGGTTCGTAACAGGAGACAAACAGGGAAATCAGGAACGGACGCGTAGAAAACGGGTGACAAAACGGGACCGACCGGAGTTAGAGTAAAAAATGCTTGCTTAGTGAAAACAGAGGTTCGGACTGACAACAGGCGAGGGAAAGGACTGAGCTTAAATAGGACGGAGAACCCATCAGGTAACCAGCAGCAGCTGGCGCCAAACAAGCAGGCACAGGTGAGTGTAATGAGTAATCATGACAACAACATAAAAAAGAAAAGAAAAAAAGTAGCAAAAAACACACGCAAAAATCTTTTTGGACCATGACCAAATGCCCAAACACCCAAAAAAGTTAAGCACCTCGGCACCCAAGTGGGTCATGCTTTCGTCCCTCGAAATGAAATAACTATAATAATGTATAATATTACAGGTGCTGGTCATCTGTACTTCTATGAAGATTTCATTGATATATACAATTTTCCCTACAATCTCTACTGGTATCTGCATGTTATTCAAATATCTCATCGGTAAGCGATCCCAACATCATCTGTGGATACCACTATGTTTAGGAAAATGACTTCTTAGATCGCTGTGTAAAAAGGAGAATATGTCGTTTACACGTATCGTAAAGAAATATGGTCGATTTATTAACTGTAAAAAAGTCTGATCGTTACCCAATAACTATCGATTAAGAAATAAAGTATGAGGAATTTTTATAATAATTCACAAAGTGCATATTGCAAAAAGGTTTACGAACATATTGATGCTAAATGTACATTTCATTGTGCTGACCCTGAAACGTAATGCATTTAATTGCTTTGGTGAATTATTCTCTCAGCTCACGTATCCCTTAAACAGGGGCGACACTTCCTGTGGTGTGTCTTAGGAAAGTACAGCCTGGCGGTGCGCATCCGTCTCCAGGCCGTTTTTCTGGGTAGGGGTTTGCTGTCTTACACTATACAGATGTTCTGGTTTCCATTATTTCCAGTAGCAAGAGAAGCTTCTTTTATCCTAGTTTGTCCTGTTTTATTTCGATATCCTGTTTCATTATCAATCCTGTCCGTCCCGTCCTGTCTGGTATCGACCCCATCTGTCTGATATATACTCAGGCAATTGGTATCGATCTCGTCGGCCTCTGGCTTCCTATCATTTCACGCCAGACTGCTGCCTAACGTGCATGACTCCCCATTTCCCGTAAAATAAAAGGCTTGTGTGAGAAACGTCACACGTTTGGGTCCTGATACGTTTCCGGTTCGTGACATTTTGTTGCCTTCCGATATAAAGTAAAGCAATACATTTGGTCCATAAAGCTTTCTTTATATTATGGAATTTATGAATGACCTATATTTAATGCTGATGATGTCAGTGTATTGTTTGTTGATGCCCTTGCACCATCCTTTGCAGTCTGGTCATCCTGGAAGTTGGTTTACTACATGTGCAGCCCCTTCTTAAGATTTCTTCATATCCTCACTTAGAGGTTTTGAGTTTTTCCTTGCCCTCATGTAGGTTTTAGATCAGAGGATGGTGTCTTAATAGTATGTACAACCCTTTGAGACATCTTGTGATTAAGGGCTAAATAAATACTGTAAACATGACTTGCTTTGAAAACCAGAAAGCCGTTAAAATACAATAACATTTGTGTATAGTTTGGTATTTCTATATAATTTATCTCCCCTCTGGCATGTTAGTTCATATTCTGGTTAACGAAATTTTGTGTGGATATGATAACGCTTTTTATCAATAAAGCATTTAAACAAAGGAAGAGAAGGCGGAGAAGAAGAAGAAAAAGAGGGGAAGAGAAGAAGAAGACTATCCAATCAAAAGTCGCCAAATTCCGATTACCACCAACGCGGAAGTACCGTTGGAGGTGCTGTACTGGCCCTGAGTCGTGCGTGTTTTACAGCCTTAGTGGAGTATTTAACAGGAACCATAATCGCGCCGTGTTAAAGGCGAAAATGTGGTCTGGCGAATCTGTGCTTCGGGTTGCGGAAACGCCGCTGTTCTGGCTCGGCGCAGCGACCGCGGGTTGGCTGTCTTTTTGCTCTGTGTATCGGCTGCTGGCTGGGATTAAGGTGTGGGTGCTGGGCAATGGGGGCCTGGTTTCACCCGCTAAACTTGGCAAATGGGCAGGTGAGTCGTCCCACGTCACGAGTTGAGCAGTGTGTGAGAGAAACCAATACAATTATTTCGCCTAATGCAAACATCAATACTTATGGTTTCCCCCAATTTTAAATAGTGTTGCGATAATCTTCTATCATTATTATTATATTATTGCCTCAACTCAACTTGAAGTAATCTTGTATTTTTTTTTTTGATAATTGTAATATTCTTTCATGTATACATGTATTTAGTTTCTATATGTTTACGCTGGCAACTGTGTGGACAGCTAAGTAAGAATTACAGACTATTATGACAGCATCCCCTGGTTTAAAACCTACACGAGGGCAAGGAAAAACTCAAAAACCTCAAAATGAGGAAAATGAAGAAACCCTGAGAAGAGACCGCATATGAGGTATTCCCCTTTCAGGATAACCTGCAACGGATGTTGCAATAACAAATAATGCACAGATATTGTCAACATGAAATATAGGTCATTCATAAGCTATAGACCATAAGTGTGTTTTAAGACTAGATTCAATCGGTTCCACTGAGGTAGCAGATCGAATCTCAGAGAGCATTCCACTACACCAAGGCCCGATTGGAGAACACTTTCAATCCTGCGGTTCTCTACTTGGCTCTTGAGATCACTAGTAGACCAGTATTTGAGTGAAGGCAAACATGGTTCTTTACTGTGCATATGACAATATACACTTTGATTTTGAATTACAAAATTTAAATTTGGGAGTAACGCGCTACAAGGGAAAGTGTTCCCCGGACGCAAATACTTATCTCTGTATCAGGTACTGTAACCTCGTTCTAAATACACTTTTGTAACTGTTGTTACAACGTAGTGTGTTACTCCGCTCAGTGGTGGTTCTACACTTAATTACTCCCTAGCTGAGAACACCTTTATGCCACCCCAAACCCCTTTTCCCACCAAAAATTGCCAAGACACATATTTAATAAGAATAAAAGAGGTAGATATATTTGTCAATTGCACAAATAAAAATACACTGTACATAAAAGTGGCAAATATTTATCAAAATGTTTAAAGGGTAACTTCAAATACAGAGAGAGAGAGAGAGAGAGAGAGAGAAAGAGAATAAGAATGAGAATATTCATCAAACAATGCTTAAATAATGAATACAAAGACACTACATTGAAATAAAAAAATCTATCTACCCTGGTCATATCCCTTGAGAGGGGACACCGACAGCAAGACAAACACGTGCACAAAAACAAAAAAGGAAAAAGTAGCAAAAAACACCCAAAAAATATGGACCATGGCCATCCCTAATGCCCAAACACCCGAACAAGTTAAGCACCTCGGCACCCAAATTGGTCATGCTTTCTTCCCTTCAGATGAAACGGGACACAAGAGAGCGGCCATGTCACTCGGTTCAGGGTGACACAACACACTGTTCTGTTCAACAGCAGGGCCCGACAGTTTTCACTGGTTTACCCCTGCTGCATCATATGGATGCCCTGCCCATCCCTTAAAACGCATCCAAACATCCCACTATCCTTTTACAACACCTCTCCACTCATTCTTAATTTGTGATTAATGCTAATTACAGCATGGCCAGTCACTTCCATTTCTCACAGTTCAGAACAATGCGCAGTGTGTATTTTAAAAGTTATGAATAATTTACATTATTTGGAAGACTGAAGCTGCCAACTAATTATTTTATGTATAGTAATACAGGGAATCCTCCCTATGCACAACACAACTGTGCCTAAACCAGCCACTGACTCCGCTGCTTATTAAAAGCAGACCATGAAATACAATATATATATACAGTATTTGGCCTTCGACTATTCTTCGTACACACATGAAGTACCATACAAGCCTTACTCAATGCTGGCTACAAGAATTATGAGGTATATTATATCTGTCTACAAAATACTACTGAAATCAGTCAGGGTGGCGCCATCTGGAACGCAGTGCAAGGGTGATTAATCTCTTCCTACAGATATTCTGTTATTCTCAGTACCATATTTACTCATGTAAGGTCATGTTTATTTGTATAGCCCTTAATCACATTAGTCTCAAATGGCAGTACAGACTATTATTACACAATCCCCTGATCTAAAACCTGCATAAGGGCAAGGAAAAAAATCAAAAACTTGGCATGAAACCTTGAGAAGGGGTCGCACACAAGCAAAAATAAGACTAAAAAGGGAAAGCAGAGCTATAATAAGTTAATTTAAAATTATGAATTTACAGTTGGAGTGAAAACAGTATTTATATGAATTTTCTCATATAAATATTAGGCATGCACCAATTTTTGGGTTAACAGATTTCTCAGCCACTGTTTCCTTAATTTTAGCTGACCAATCCTTTTTAAAATAAAACAGCTTTTTCAACCCTTCCCATCTCACTTCTTATTGGCCTAAAAAAACGTTGGGATTATGAACTGTCTTTTTCTAAAACAAACTCTCATCCAAGCAGTTTTTACGACAATTAAATCAAATACTGAAATCAGCAAGTCAGTTTATATGCACACGTATGTCACCAGTAGCCAATGGTAGGTAGCGCATGGGCAGAGGCAACTAAATAATTGGGGAAAACGAGGGCAGAGAATTTACGGTAAAAGAGTGCCGAATGTTTGTCTCTTTTTTGTAAAATTCTTTTGCAATACACCATGCCTGGAGAATTTTTTTTTAGGACAAATGAGAGTGAAAAGCATATATTTGAGTGGTTTGAAGACAAAATGGACACCGAGTTTGTCATCGGTTAGCAAGCTCTCAAGAATGCTCAAGCCAAGAAATATGAAATCTTCACTGATTCCACAGTTTGGTTTACAAGTTTTCTTCTGCCGTAAAATTTGGCCGCACCCAGTACATTTTTATAGGAAAAAACATTTTTTACATACTTAAGCCATACCTGACTATAGGCCGCATGTGCCCACATTGAAACATGGGATATCTACAAAGACAGACAGTACACAGAGTTTTAATCATATACAGGACCTTAACCCCTTAAGGTTCCGACGGACTTGGGATAAACAAATACGTGTCTGAATGACATGCCACATATTATTGGAACGCTTAAAGTCTTGGGATTTCAAGATATGCCATATCACCGTCAGTCTGAAACAAGATAACCACTATGAAGCCGGCATAACTCAGCAATAACGCCCCTTGGCAGTCATCAAATGAGTTGAATGTCCACGAAAATTGCTTTGTTACAAGGACAAAAATATTACTGCGCCGTTGGACGCAGTTTCTTGTAATCCTTTCGTTTCGCCACATTATTCCGTTTACAAATAAACAAACTTGTAATTTTTTTCCAATACGGTAGTTAGTCTTCCCTTTTCCCTTTTGACACCTTTTCCTGGATGAGGGTCTGTTCATGCTAGTTTTATTCATGCAAAAAGCTCCAAGTTACATTAAATTTGCCTCCTCGACACATATATTCCACCTGTCTCACTCTTCATTGCTAGCCGCTTTTTGCATGAGCCTCAGGATTGAAAGCTTGGGAAAAAGTTGCGACTCATATGGTATATTGTTTATTTTGTGGCTATTTTGAGCAGTTTTGGGAGGGATCAGCTTTAATCTTAGTGTATACGGTAGTTTGTAGCTTAATTACTTTCAGAGTAACATGCTACTTTTGGGTGTCAGTAACCCGGGTGTAACAACATTACTTTTGAAATTAAATTAACTACTAACTCTTGCTATTTACTTTTTTTTACCATTAAACATCCCTGACTATAAAGATCAGAAAAGCATTGATTTATTTTCTTGTTTGAACAAATCATCTTTATGTTGACATATAAAGTAGTCTAAACTTTCCCATATGCAAACATTGTTGGGCGCGTTACTAAGAAATATTATTACAATTACTAGTTACTTACTTTTGAAATTAATTGCTACTGGTGACACCCAACCAAATATGCACGTAGAAACTGACCCCCTGATTTCAGTATTATATAGTTGTAGACACGGCTGGCATGCATGAATGTACTGTAAGAAGAAAATCAGCAGGGAGTAATTGTGCAATCCCGTTCTCTGCTTGAGAAGGCGCCACCCTAACTGTACTTGGTAGCATTTTGTAGGTACAGTGGTACCTCTTCTTACGAATGTCCCTACATATGAAAGTTTCTGGTTACTAAGTACCTTAACGGGAAAATATTGCCTCTAGTTACATGGGTGTCTCAGGATACGAAATCCATAATTGTATGACCATATTAGGCATACAGTTGCAAGTTAGTTCAAATTTATAGCTCAAAATCGGTCTGGAACGAGTAGTATTACAGTCAACTTTGGGCAACATTTTTCTTTAAACCAGTACAGAGTAAATTGGTCTCGGTGTCAAACCCTGTTCCCGGGGTTTGTACGAGTGCTTGAAATACTTTTAAATGTTGTATTTTCAAATATTGAAAAGTGCTTGAATATTGGATGAAGTGCTTTTAAATGCTTGAAATTGCTGCCATGTTTTGTACAATTGTACTTAAAATTGAGAGCAGCACTGCTCTGGTGGCTTCACTTTGCCATTTACTTTCTCGTGATTAAACGCAGATGACATTAGTTTGTATGGCATTGTCCTATGAAGCGTCATCAATAGTCAAGTCATGTTTATTTGTATAGCCCTTAATCACCAAGAGTCTCAAAGGGATGCACAGACCACAGATTATTGGAAACGAAAATTATGACACCATCCCCTGATCTAAAACCTACATGAGGGCAAGGAAAAACTCAAAAACCTCAACATGTGGAACATTTCTTCATGTAATATGTAATCTACATATCACTGTAATTTCTACCCAACGTCTATATAATAATAATAATAATAATTTCCTTGTATTGTCATTCTGTGTAACAATGTACACAGAACGAAATGTCGATTGCACCTGACCCGTTGTAGCGAGCCGATGCAGCCGCAGCCAACAGAGGGCGCCGCCGACCACTTTTTAAGTCTTAGGAACATGGGGAGAGATTAGTATAAAAAAATGTTTACGCACGTATTGTTCAGATCCACAAATATATTTGCAATTTAGATCCAAGAAAACATGTCTTGAGAAATGCACATGGAAGATTAAAAATCGCACATGTAAATCGCTGATATATTTGTGGCTCTCCAAAACACGTGATTCACACCAGATATCTTCTTTAAATGGTACTGGAGAAATTGGGAAATCAGCTTTGAAAGTTCTTAAAAATGGATAGAATTTGGACATTTAAAATATATACGTGTTATGTTTCAGTAAGGAAGATATATTGCCAAATGCTGAGGAACCGGTAGTTTCACGGGAAGAAACATTCTATGACGAAAGTCGGTGCACCAACCATCAAAATGCAATGAAAACATTCTCGCAGTCAGACGTCAGAAAGGATAACAGTAGTCTGCCCTAGAAGCTGACAATCTTGAGTGTGAGTTGAGTTCTCCTTTCATCTTTTTGTAAAAAGTTAAAAATAGAAGCTCTGCATGTCTTTTTTCCTATTTTTTTTTTCTTGCACATTTTTGATCAGGATGCGCAACGAAGCAAAGCAGCGAGCTCTCGTTGCTTGCCTCATTCACAAACTTTGCTCGACTTGAGCAAATGCGACTGAGCCTGAAGCTTCATTATGTAACAGGACTTGAGCCATTCACAAATGGCTTCATGTTGAATCCTTGGCGTTCGGGTTCACTGGTTTCACGATCCTTTTTCGTGGGAGGGAGGGAAAATTGGTTTTACTTTGCGTCACTTTATTCTTGCTTAAATTTTATCTACAGTAAAGTAAAAAATATCCAGTCGACACCCAGATACATTTCAAGATCAGCACTCAACTCATTCAGTGCCATACGTTTGAAGAAGCATTGTCCCTGTGTGTAAAATGTAAATGTGTTTTATTTATTTATTATTTATTTATTTATTTATGTTAAAAACCTATTCAAAAGGGTTTGGTGTCGCTCATCAATATTAAGCCCCTGGGAATGATTTCAGTATGAAAAAAAATCACCCTTAGATGGCAGGAGTGGCTTAATCAGATCTTTCTCCACACATCAAGGAAACAAAACAAGGATAGAAAAATAAAGAAGATTGAAGTTGGGAATTCGACTAGAAAACCAATGTGGTTGGCTTAATTTTTACTGTATGTAGACCTGAAGGCAATTGGGCGTTATTGTAATTTGATGGAATTCCCCCATAAAGTCACACCAATTTACATCTGGCCCCAATAGCTGGACTGTCGGCCCAGTCTGGAACAAACTCACTGCAGGGCGTTGAAGCTGTGCCTGAAGGGTTCTTTCTTGTTCTCGTGGGGCACTTTGAGATCGATTGCCGAGTCCCACCGGTTCGGCTGTTAGGTCGATCAGCTCTTTGACGTTGGCGAAGCCAGGCGCCTTGCTCCTAGCTCACAGGACCCGCTCGGAACCTTTTTGGTAGCTTGCCAGACAGGACTTGGTCCTTTGCTCCTGGTTTGTCTCTTGCCACTGTAGAACTTTACTTTATTGCTTGCTAAATTAGATTGTCTGTCCTCAACCGAACTCTTTGTTTCTCGTAAAATACATGTTTTACATTTGCTCATTTTAATTCAAAGAGAAAATACTGCTTTTTGTATTGTTTTAGCCAACCAACCGTTTTACATTTTTGTTCTTTGGCCTCAAAATTTCTTTCTGGCGCATCCCTAACCTAAAAACATTACTTTTAAAGGTAAAATTCATCTCTGAGGAGAGTACAGCAGAAACAATGCACCTTGTCTCTGACGTCTTGTTGACTCTGCTGTGACACTACTCGCCATTGTTTCCGTCTGTGTGTGTGCATCGGATTGTAGATGAGCGCATAACTTAAACAGCGAATTTACTTTTGCTCGCTGGAAAAGAATCCCGTGAAAACAATGCAGTGTTTCACTGCTGTTGTGAATAGAAACGCTACCCATTATCAAAAGGAATTCTATTACTTTTCATGACACTCTCTTTCATGCAAGTCTATTGTTTAACTCTACTCTCATTTGTATCTGTGAATTTTAACTAACAATTAAAATGTGGCGTGTAATACATGGAATATTGTTATGGGTGAAGTAATTATTTTTTCTCAATTTCTTCCCCCTGAAACTCCTTAACTCAATAATTGCCATCCCTTATAAATACATCTTTAAAAGCATTGTCCCTAAGTGCTAAAACATAAAATATGTTTTGTGGTTTTATTTTTAAAAACGATTATAAAGGGTTTGGCGTAGCCCATCAGCAAGCTTATGTGAAGGATCTCATTATGAAAAATCACCCTTAGATGGCAAGGGTGGCTTTGATAAGATCTTTGTCCACACATCGAAGAAGCCACCACTTCTTAGTTTTGTTTCCTATATCCAGCAATTGGGAGTGTGTAGACGGCCCTTGAGTTGGCGTAGTGAAGCAGTGACATAAGAAAAGCGAATATCAGTATAAGGACTGACAGACTCTTCCAACAGAGCTTTTTTTTCCCTAAAAAATATGACAAGTCTTTCTCATTGTCGGGGCAAATAGGGATGACCCTCTGTGCAGGTCCGCAGGAACGCAACCGCCACAGTGACTGAAATTGTGTGATCGTTTCACCGGAAACATTGGGCGCTGAAAAGTTCTTGGAAAGTTCATGCATAAGTTCACTGTTTTTGCAATAGAATGTTGTTTTGCATTCAAAAGTGCCCTTGTGTTTATGGAAAGCTTTGTTAAGATATTGAAGGTATCACAAATGCAGAAAGAAAGTGAAAGTTTTTCTTGAAATGCATCCTTTCACAAAAGCTGTTTTTCTCAGTTTTCTTGGAAATGAGTGTTTTTAAGAAACTTCACAGTCTTCAACTGTTGTTTACCAAACAATGGTAAAAGCCCGAAATATACTTTTTTCTGATGAAAGATGAAATTTTAAGCTTTGTTTTGACATGTCTTATGCCTTCTGGCTGTAGGCCTTCAAAAATGAGTCAAACAGGGGAAAAAATTCCTGGCATCGGGTCTTCCCATTTAATAGAAACCTCTGACATTTAATGAGTTAAAATATCTTCCATTTCGCTTTCATTGTGCTCACCGACTCCCTCCTACTCCTCTTTGCTGTGCTATTTTTAGCTGCCCCTAGGATCCCTGTGTTGATGTTTGTCATTTTCTCTCTCACAATATCCCCGTTCCAACCCACCCCCCACTGCTTACATTTGATGGCGCTGCAGCCCCGGAGAACGCTCGGCACCATCTGTACTCGCAAAGACGACACAGATGGAAGATGGGAGTGGCCCAAGCTATGTGACGCTTAAACAAGACAAATTTGGATATTGAGTGATCCCTTGCCATATCGGGGTTGGACTTCCGTGTCGTATTATGGGAATTTTTGTGTACATTATGTAATTTGGTCAACAATTTAAGAAGAGAATTTATGCTCAAAACAATCTGAACTGCTTTTTGTTTTGTCGGTTTTTAGCTGTTTACATGACTAGTGACAAACCCCTTTTCATGCCATTTGTATGCAATCAAATAAGGGGGGCCAGCAGGAGCGACATGGTTATGAAAATAGATTTTTCCTTCAGATGTTAAAGAATGACTTTAGGCCAGGGGGGTCAAACCCATTTAGGCCTAGGAGCTATATGGGGCCTAGGCTAGTAGTTCAAGAGAAAGAGAGAGAACAGTGAGAGAGGGGGAGAGTACAAAAGAGAGGGAGAGAGAAAGAAAGAAAAGCAGAAAGAGATAGTAACATAGTTCAAGAGAGAATTTTGTGAGAGACTGAGAAAGAGAGGAAGATACAGTACAATAGAGAGACAGAAAGGGGAGAGAGAGATAGACAGAAATAGAGCGAAAGAGACGCTGAGAGAACATACCTGTCAACCTTCACGGCTTCATGCCCGTACAAACTAGTATTTTCCCGTACAAAATTCAAAATAATCGTACACCATATATATATATATATATATATATATATATATATATATAGTTTCGGAATGATGCATGATGGGAAATCCACAGGCGGCAGACGCATGCGCACAGTAGCATCAAACCGCTCGCTTTGTTTACAACGAAAAAAAAAAATACCGAGATAGAGGCTTCCGCGGCGAACTCCTTTCACTTGATTGATTTGCCGTTTCGTGATAGTCTGTGTATACCGGATGATACCCATCATTGACAAATTTGCGTTTTTGCGTACAGATTATCTTGTACGTCGTACACGTCTTAAAATGCATAAAAAACGTACTTTGTACGGCAAAACCGTACAGGTTGACAGGTATGGAGATAAATAGAAGAAAAGGAGACACAGTGAGGAAGAGAGAAAAAATGAGAGATGGTGAAATACTGTTAGTGTCCTTGTGAGTAGTGCCTGTTTTTGCCGACATCAAGTGGACATATTTAAAACTGCAGTTCATTTTCACTTGCTCTTTTCTTCACTTTTGTCCCGTGGGCCAGATGGAATCTGTTGGCTGGCCTGATCAGACCCGCGGGTCGTATGATTGTCACCCCTGATTCAGACAAAACTTCTTATTTCACAGTGAATGAAACGGTTATTTGTACTATAGACGGACTTTGTATTTGGTTGCCTTGTGACTGGATGTTGAAAGGCAAAACAAAAAAGGCATAGCTATTATAAATATTGTCCACAAAAAATTGAGAATCGTTTTTTTTGTTCTTTAGTTGTGACGGGATCAACTGATGGCATCGGCAAAGCCTATGCAGAGGAGGTATACCGACCCATGCACATGCATACACACTTAATGTAGTATCATTGTTGTATTTGTCAACTAGCACGTCTAATTACTACTGTCCTTTTTTTTTTAGCTGGCGCGCAGGGGCTTTTCGCTTGTGCTGATTAGCCGCTCTCAAGAGAAGCTTGATGAAGTATCCAAAGCAATTGGTAAAGAATTTTCATCAAAATTCACGCAAGCCCTGTTCATACATACCCTGAAATCAATAATACTTTATACTAGGCATAATCAAAATTTCTTAATGTGTTCATTTGTTTTTTCATACGTGCAGAGAGCAAATACGGCGTGGAAACAAAAACCATTGCAGCAGACTTCAGTTTGTTAAATATTTATTCCGAGATTGAAGACGGGCTGGCAGGACTGGAGATCGGAGTCTTGGGTAAGGAGCTACTCGCCTACGTCATATCAAATTGTATCACAAACACAGGGGGTTCCGCGGAGCCTTGGAAAGTCTTAAAAGTCATTAAATTCCTTATTCTACAAATAAGACCTTCATTGGCATTAAAATGTCTGAAATCCAATTTTCAAAAGTCTTAAAAATGTGAACACATAAGATTCATATTTGCTTAAACTAAAAAGATTTCGTTAAAAAAGTCATTTTTTTTCATGAATCACGATACAAATTCACATCAATGAAGCAGAAGAGTTCTTTGGAATTAGTAGTTATCTGCCAGTTTTGACCCAGGATCCACAATGTACTGTAAACATCCCTTTTTATGTTTTCCATGTCTTAAACTTTGGAGCGAGCTATGTTTTCAGAGGGAAAGTTTTCAGATCCACCAAAATGTGATTTAAAAAACGAATTAAAATAAACTTGTGTTTAAAATTGCCTTTAATTCATGTAGTGATTTTTGGTTAGTTTATTTTAATTATGTATTTTTTGGTCGACTTGTTCTTAAATTTGAATTCGAAAGGCTATAAAGAAGTATTAAAACGCCTTGAATTTAACTTTCTTTCAGCCTTAGGAACCCTGCAAACATGCTTTGCACATATTTTATTGCCGTCAGACGTTTCTTTCTTAGTTCTCTGCTGACCCCTTCAGGTTGCATGATGGTAAAGCACTGATTTCTCTCTTTATTATGCCTTCAGTGAACAACGTTGGCATCTCTTACACCTACCCAGAATTCTTCCTAAGCGTCCCCAATTTGGATACTGTAAGTCAGTGTCTTATTCCATGAAGTTGGAAAATGTTGCAATTACGTTTTGGAATATGTATTGATATAGTTATTCTTAAATGCAAGTATTTAACATTATCCAACTTTGTTTTTTAGTTCATTGACACGCTGGTCAACGTCAACATTACATCCGTGTGCCAGGTTAGTCATAAAAGACACCAATTTGTGCCTCATGATTTTGTTTTTGGTCAGTCTAGTGTGTTTTATATGCTCTGTGTGCATGAGTCTGAAGCCACACAGTCAAAGCAAAAAGATTCATTTTGAGCGATGTGTCCATTTTCTATTATGGTACAATTTATTTTGGGTTGTTCCCAGGACGACAATACACCTGCTCTCTTAACACTTCTACTATGAGAATTTGTCATTGTAGTGAATCTTCAAAGTGCTCCCACGGCTGTAATTGTGGCCTGCATGGCTTTGTTTCACCACACACAACCCACTCAGACACTGACAAATGGACAAATGCTTATCAACAGCCCACGCAGTGCGATAGTAGTGTTTTATAATTAACATTTTGTCATCAGTTTTGTTTCTTTCATTTTGCCAGATGACAAGACTTGTTTTGCCTCGGATGGTGGAGAGGTGAGACATCAGTGTTGTTTCTTAACCCTTCTTTTCACAGTAATCTCTTGTGTTTTGCATGGGTTGCGTTCCAAAGAAGTCCCGCGATAGTCAAAACTCTCAAAGTATAAACCTTTATTTGTTAGATATCAGTCATATTTATTATATACGACTGTAACTAAACAACAACAACTACAGAGCTATAAAAAATACACAGAATTGAATTTGAATGAATGGTCTTTATTGTCATTACTGAATAGTACAATGAAATTGGGGGGCAGCTTATTTTGGTGTAAGAAAGGGATCTAGAGAGCGGCCGTTTAGCAGCACACTAGGACAAGGGGTCCTCGGGTTGTCCAGGTCTCTGCGATGATTAAAATACATGCGTCACGAATGTATCTGTTAACAATAAGTTGTAACTCCAAGTCATCCATTTTATGGGTAATGGATCTGGCGTCGGTGAGAAACGGGCTCTTCAAGGGTAGCTTGTAGGAGTTGTTACGTAGCCTAGCCTTAGCAGAAGGCCAGGCCTGCGGCACCCAAATGCTTTCTCTCACAACGCCCCCTCATTCTCTTCCCGGACCCGATAACAACCCATGCAACACCTGGTGGTGATCAGCATTTCTTTGCGCTTTTATGACTTGACTCAAAGTCCCATTTAATCGATTAATTTATTTTCAATGTAATGAGCTGTAATGAGCTTTGCAGAATGTTTGCTGTACACATTGGCTTCTGCGCTGTTGACTGACCACATACACCAGCCTATTACAATCGAGCACACCCAACTCACATGCACGCACACACACACACACACACACACACACACACACTTAGAGTCCCCCCAAGGTGCCCCCGTGATAGCATTTTCTATGTGCTATCTGCTGCTGAAAATAATGCATGATGGGTTGAAAGCAATGGCAACAAAGACAATTCAATTCAAAGCCCTCAAAGTATCAAAACTGTGTTACAGCAAGGGATTACTGCACTCTCGATGATAAAGTATATATTTTTAAAAATTGAGTGACACAACCAAGACCTTATCTTGTATAGATTGATCTTTTTGCATCCTGTTGTATGTTTAAAGTAAAAAAAAACCTTGCCTATTGTTATTTCAGAAAGAAAGGTGCTATCCTCAACATTTCTTCCGCCAGCGGAATGTACCCTGTTCCCCTGCTCACAGTCTATTCGGCATCAAAGGTAAAGCGGGTTTTGCAAAGTCTTAAGGTAAAATCGCGCAAAAGTTTAGAATTTAACTACTCTTGGCATGATTCTAAAACGTAATTGTGTGATCATTGGAGCCATTGACATGGTGCAAGCACAAAAATTACATAAAAATCCATTTGAAATGATTGTCACTGGTCACAAACGTATGTTAGGTCATATTCCCATTGTCATTTCGGCTAGGGTCTCAAACTCTATCTTGGGGCTGCCAGAGTTTGGGCTCAAGTAAGGTTGGGGCATACTGGGTTTACCTCAAGAAGGCTCTGAAACGTTACCATCTTCGCAAATGTAATATAAATAATAAATAATATAAAAGTTTTATATTAAAGCAGGGCCTCAAACTATCTTCCCATGGGCTACAAGTGGCCAGCAAGCTGCGGGCTTGTGACCCAGATTCTGAACTTAATAACTTTTTTTACTCCAAGCTCTACTAATTAATGTAACGTTGAGGAACACTTTAAAGAAAATGCAATGACCCCATAGTGTCTGTGTTTTTGTGGTGCCTCCCTGAAACACAGTGTGGGTCAACAGAGCTCAATGCTGTGATATGCAGTTGTTGGCATGGAAAGAGATGGGTGCCACCAAGCTGTACTTGCCCAAGACACACCACAGGGAATGGTGCCCCTACGACCCGTGTGGTTAAGGGATCCAATCACAGTGTGCCCGAACATACTGGACTGTCTCAGAAAATTAGAATATTGTGATAAAGTTCTTTATTTTCTGTAATGCAATTAAAAAAACAAAAATGTCATACATTCTGGATTCATTACACATCAACTGAACTATTTCAAGCCTTTTATTATTTGAATATTGCTGATTTTGGCTTACAGCTGAAAAAAACTCAAAAATCCTATCTCAAAATATTAGAATACTTCCTCAGACCAAGTAAAAAAATAATTTTATAACAGCAAAACTAAATCAAACATTTGAAAATGTCCATTGATGCACTCAGTACTTGGTTGGGAATCCTTTTGCACGGATTACTGCATCAATCCGGCGTGGCATGGAGGCAATCAGCCTGTGGCATTGCTGAGGTGTTATTGATGCCCAGGATGCTTCGATAGCGGCCTTCAGCTCATTTGCATTTGTAGGTCTGGTGTCTTTCATCTTCTTCTTAACTATACCCCACAAATTCTCGATGGGGTTCAGGTCAGGGGAATTAGCAGGCCAATCAAGGACAGTGATGCCATGGTCAGTGCACCAGTTACTGGTGGTTTTGGCACTGTGGGCAGGTGCCAGATCATGCTGGAAAATGAAATCCTCATCTCCATAGAGCTTTTCAGCAGATGGAAGCATGTAGTGCTCTAAAATCTCTTGGTACACAGTTGCATTTACTCTGGACTTGATGAAACACAGTGGACCAACACCAGCAGCTGACATGGCTCCCCAAACCATTGCTGATTGTGGGAACTTCACACTGGATTTCAAGCAACCCTGATTTTGCTCCTCTCCAGCCTTTCTCCAGACTCTGGCGCCTTGACTTCCAAATGAAATGCAAAACTTGCTCTCGCCTGAAAAGAGGACTTTGGACCACTCTGCAACTGTCCAGTGCTTCTTCTCCATAGCCCAAGTCAGACGCTTCTTCCGTTGTCTTGAGTTCAGAAGTGGCTTGACCATGGGAATACGGCTATTGTAGCCCATTTCCCGGACACGTCTGTGAACTGTGGCTTTTGATACCTGGACTCCAGCTTCAGCCCACTGTCTTTAAAGCTTCACAATTTTGTTAAGGCTGCGGTCATCTCTCTTGGTTGTGCAGCGTTTCCGGCCACATTTTTCCCTTCCAACAGACTTTTTGTGGATATGCTTTGAAACTGCACTCTGTGAACAGCCTGCTCTTTGAGAAAATTCTTTTTGTGTCTTACCCTCCTGATGGAGGGTATCAATGATGGTCCTCTGGACAGCAGTCAGATCAGCAGTGATTTAGTTTACTGAACCAAGCTGAGTGTTTTTAAGGCTCAGGAAACCCTCGCAAGGTGTTTTGAGTTAATTAGATGATTCAGGTGATTAGTTGAATAGCCTACTTGTATACTTTTTCATGATATTCTAATATTTTGAGATAGGATTTTTGAGTTTTCTTAAGCTGTAAGCCAAATTCAGCAATATTAAAATAATAAAAGGCTTGAAATAGTTCAGTTGATGTGTAATGAATCCAGAATGTATGACATTTTTGTTTTTTTAATTGCATTACAGAAAATAAAGAACTTTATCACAATATTCTAATTTTCTGAGACAGTCCAGTATTTCCTAAACTCCCTTCTCACCTTTTTAACCCCTGATCCATCTTCATGCCCGCTTTAAACTGGCCAACAAGTGTCCTACCTATCACCAGAAGCTAGATCAGAAAATGCCCCAGATCACATTTATTCCCAAGTTAAAATAATTCAAGCAATTAGATAGATAGATAGATAGATACTTTATTCATCCCCGAAGGGAAATTCACATTTCCAGCAGCATCCCTTCGCTGAGAACAATACAATAATAAAACAAAAAGAATACAATATACAAATACCCAGTGTGATGTGCAAATGCCCACTGTAGCGTGTTATATAGAATAACTAAATAGTGCTTCACAGAATACATATTGCAATAAGATTCGGTAATATGCAATATAGGTGGTGTGGTTTACTGTGGGCTTTTACTCTGCCGGGTAGAGTTAAAGAGCCTCATGGCATGAGGAAGAAAAAGATCTCTTCAGTCTGTCCGTAGTACAAGACAGTGACAGCAGTTTGTCGCTGAAACTGCTCTTCTGTCTGGAGATAATGCTGTGTAGTGGATGCGATGGATTGTCCATGATTGATCGCAGCTTTTCCAGTGCCCGTCTCTCAGCTACTGTTGTTAGGCTGTCCAGCTCTTTGCCCACAACAGAGCTCGCTTTCCTAGCCAGTTTATTGAGACGAGAGGCATCCTTCTTCTTGACGCTGCCTCCCCAACACGCTGTCGCATAGAAGAGGGCGCTTGCCACATCTGTCTCATAGAATATTTTCAGGAGCTTTTTGCAGATTTTGAAGGAGGCCAGCCTTCTGAGGAAGTAAAGTCGGCTTTGCCCTTTCCTACATAGAGTTTCTGTGTTGGCAGTCCAGTCCAGTTTGTTGTCCAGCTGCACACCCAGGTATTTGTAGGTCTGGACAAATTTTACACATTCTCCTTTGATGGTTACAGGAACCGGGTGAGTTCTGGTTCTCCTGAAGTCCACCACCATCTCCCTGGTCTTGGTGGTGTTCAGGTGCAGGTGGTTTGCGTCGCTCCATCGGACAAAGTCCTGAATCAATTTCCTGTACTCCTCCTCCTGCCCATTTCTGGTACATCCCACGATCGCAGTGTCGTCTGCAAACTTTTGCACATGGCAGGATTCAGAGTTGTACTTAAAGTCCGATGTATATAGAGTGAATAGGAACGGAGAGAGCACGGTCCCCTGCGGAGATCCTGTGCTGCTAACCACAGTGTCCGATGTACAGCCCCCCTGTTTCACATACTGGGGTCTGCCTGTCAGGTAGTCAGTTCTCCATTCTATAAGGTGTGAGCTAACTCCCATCTCTGTCAGCTTCCTACTCAGTAGCAGAGGCTGTATGGTATTGAAGGCACTGGAGAAGTCCAAAAATGTAATCCTCACAGCCCCCTTAGCCCTATCCAGGTGAGAGAGGGATTGGTGTAACATGTATACTATAGCATCCTCCACTCCCACCTTCTCCTGGTAAGCAAATTGCAGTGGGTCGATGGCGTGACGGACCTGTAGCCTCAGGTGGTGCAGCAGCAACCGCTCCATGGTTTTCATCACATGTGATGTCAGGGCGACTGGCCTGAAGTCGTTGAGTTCCTCAGGTCTTGATTTCTTTGGGACTGGGATGATGCAGGATGTTTTCCACAGCTGAGGGACCCTCCCCTGTTCAAGGCTCAGGTTGAAGATGCGCTGTAGAGGGTCTCCCAGCTCAGACGCACAGGCTTTCAGCAGTCCGGGGGGATACTCCATCTGGACCAGCTGCCCTCCTGGTTCGCAGCCTTCTCAGCTCTCCACACACCTGGGCTGCAGTTGTTTTTAGTGGGGGGATGTCTTCCATGCTAGTGTCCAGAGGGGGAGGGGGAAGGACAGCTGCAGTACTCAGGGGTGAGGATGAGGCGGAGTGGTCAAACCTGTTGAAAAAGTTGTTCAACTGGTTGACTCGCCCCACATCTACATCCACAGCCACACCCTGCTTGTTGCTGCAGCCAGTAATTGTTTTCATCCGTTCCCACACCTCCTTCATGTTGTTGTTCTGCAGCTTTTTCTCCAACTTCCTACTGTACTGCTCCTTCCCTTTCCGGAGCTGGACTTTGAGCTCCTTCTGTACTCGTTTTAGCTCCTGCTGATCACCATTTTTAAAGGCCCTCTTCTTTTGGTTCAGAAGGCACTTGATGTCGCTCGTGATCCAGGGCTTGTTGTTGGCATAGCAGCGTACAGTCTTTATAGGAACAACATTGTCCATGCAGAAGTTAATGTAGTCAGTAGTGCAGTTTGCCATCTCCTCAATGTCCCCACTGCTGGACCCTAGCAGGACATCCCAGTCCGTACGTCCAAAGCAGTCTCTCAGAGCCTGCTCTGCCTCGGTGGACCATTTTCTAAAAGAGCGTGTGGTTGTTGGTAGCCTCCTCACTTTTGGTTTGTACTGTGGTTTAAGCAGAATGAGGTTGTGGTCTCCTTTTCCAAGGGCAGGCAGTGGTTTTGCACTGTATGCATTTTTTATGTTTGCATACAGAAGGTCAATAGTCCTATTTCCCCTGGTCTTGCAGTCCACATACTGGACGAAAGCGGGCAGTGTTTTATCAAGAGTCACGTGGTTGAAGTCCCCAGAGATTAACATTGCAGCCTCCGGGTGTTGTGTTTGTAGCTTTGCCACCGCGGAGTGGATGACGTCACACGCTTCTTCCGCATCAGCGCGCGGTGGGATGTAAACAATGACAGCAATGGCGTGTCCGAACTCTTTGGGCATGTAATAGGGACGCAGACTTACGGCCAAAAGTTCGACATCACGGCAGCAAATAGAAAGCTTTGTTTTTACATGCCCGGGGTTACACCACCTCGTGTTCACGTAGATAGCCAGTCCCCCTCCTTTGCGCTTCCCACTGACTTTTGTGCCTCTGTCAGCCCGAACAGCGCAGAAGCTGGTTAGCGCGATGTTAGCGTTTGGGATGCTAGACGTGAGCCACGTTTCCGTAAAGCAAAGCAGGCTGCACTCCCTGTATGCTTTGATGTCTTTCACGAGCACAGCCAGTTCGTCGATCTTATTTGATTATGGACGGTACCGTGGGCTTATATCGCCACTTCGCCGCTAGCCGCTTAGCCTTTACCTTAGCACCGGCTCTGCACCCCCGGTAGGGTCGCCTCACCTCGTTAGGTAAAAGGGGGACCGCGCCGGCTCGAGAATTCTTCAGGTCGAGGAGTTGATTTCTTGAATATACGCATCTTTGCGCGTTAAAACCCATATCCATAGGATAGAAAGTAATCCAAAGTGTTGCAAGGCAGCCACTGAAAAAGTAAGCAAAAAAACAAAAACAATAAATCACAAAAGTAGCGAAAATAACACTGGAGCTGCTGGAGTGGCTGCCATTCGTGACGGCGCTGGAAGTAGTATTATGGTTCATCACAAGACATTTTGACCTTCAGCTTTCACACCATTTTTTTGGGCCTGAAAATCAGACAAAGGCCGACCCTTACCTACAATAAAGTTGCGAGGCTATTTAATGAGCCATGTCCTGTTCCTGTTATTCTCAACGACAAGATGACTGTGAAAAGAACACGCGCTTCCAGCTCGAGAACAGGAGAAGGTTTACTTTTTATTGTGGAATGAAGCGGAATAGGATGCACGTGTTGGGATGTTATGTGGACGTGATATTTATGTGTAATGAATGAGCATGATGGTTCTCCTAGAAAATAATTTGACCATGAAATAGTCAATTTTGCATTCAGTCAACCCATTGAAGGTAATTAGCTGCCACATTGTTGTTTGGAGAAATGTTGTGTGTAAACAAGAACACAGACTGGAGGAAATTCTAGACAACGCTCAAAAGCTTCAATGTCTCGTTCAGACGAGACAATCAGTTTTGTATTCACCGACGCAGAATTAAAGCATTGATCGCCCTGATAAAGGAGTGACTGCTTCTAAATCTTGTTCCAAAATATCATCACATTTTGATCTATTTCACTTTGTAAAAGGGGAAAACCCTGAAATCACGATTGTGGACTGTGCAGTTTAGACACTTTCTTTCTGGCACAATGTTGATTTTTAAATTGAGGCTTCAACATGTTACCTAGTGTTTACTATGCTTGTGTATAGTAATGCTAATTGTGATTCATCCTGGAAGGGGGATTACCACTAGTGAGGTCCTTTCTCAAGGTTTCTCTTTTTCCTCACGCTGAGGGTTTTGAGTTGTTCCTTGCCCGCTTGTTGGTTTAAGATCAGGTAATTGTGTAATTGTAATCCTGTGCAGTCCTTTGAGACATTTTTGTGATTGAGGGCTATATAAATAAATGTGACTTGACTTAAAAATGTTCGTATGTCAGAAGTAGTGAACGCAGGAATATTTTCTTCACCTTTTCATTGTGATTTTTCTGTTACCGCCTCCTAGCCAATCAGTTTGTGAAACTGCTGACGTTTCCTTATGTCTGCTAGGCTATCGCCAACTCAAATGTTGATTGGCCTAACCAATAGTTTTCACATTTTATGACCCCGGGCTTGCTAAACTGATTGCGAAGGTCTCCGAGTAGACATCTGACCCTGGCAAGAAGTAATGGTTGAAATGTGATTGTTTAAATGCTTGAATATGAAAGCACACACCTGGAAGCAAGCGTAACAGGGAAAAAGAAATGAAAAGGAAGCTGAAAATTTGCAATTATATAATAAGTATTCATGGACGTAATATAATAAACATTACATGATTCAGATATTTTTTTGGCTATCTGAATGTATTGCAGGCCCTGACAGCCTCCCACTAGATTCAAGATATTTTTTTTTCACCGCTGTAGGATTTTACTTATATAAACCGGGCACCAACAAATTTGTCCATCCTCATTACAAGAAATCCTTTCTGTGTTTTCTAGGCTTTTGTAGATTTCTTTTCACGAGGGTTGCAAGCAGAGTACAAGAGCAAAGGGATCATCATCCAGGTAAAGATTCAAAATGTACACAGACTTATCACTAAACAAACAGACCTATTCCTGATTTCACATTTTTCAGGTAATGATTTAGAGTTACAACGTTACCTTTACATATGAGATTCGTGCCTGTATCTAGAAATTCTCGTATAGCAAGCAAATTTTCCCGATACCAAATAACTGCTACAGCGAATTAATCCTAATTGTTTATATCTCGAGGAGCTCGTGGGTAGAGGTATCACTTGTAATGTAAATGTACTTTATGTATACAGCCCTTTACAACAATCCTTTTGGTATACCAGAGTAATAACAGTGTCTGAAACTCATGACAAAAAGTTACCCGGACACCAGGGCAGACAACTCTGAAAACTTGCCTGCCCTATTTTTCACAACTTGAAACACAATAAGAGGACTAATCGCAAAGAAACCTATTTTTGCAAAGTATTAGGGATTGATAATCAGAATATATAACAGAACAACATATTAAAATTAAGTTTATTGTAAATCTACTTATAACATTCATTGCAAGTATATGACATCGCTGTTTTCCATCCGCCATCAGTATGCACCTGTATTTACTCATCTTTATTCAATGCAATGTTTGTGTTGCATAATCTCCTACTAGCCACTTGAACTCCTTTTTCGACGATGCTTTTAATGTACGTTTACGTTTTGTAGCGTCATGAATTTTGTTAGTTTCTTTTGAATCTTCTGGGGCTGAGGTTTTGGCTTGATTCCTAACCACGTATCCATTTTTCTTGTGTTCTCTGTGCGTCTACTTTGGAAAATGATATGCAAATGCACGACCTTATAACACTCGGGAAAGTCCGGAAGCAGGAAGTTATTCAATGCAGGTTTATGATTGGCTGCCGAGTATGCAAATTTGCCAAACGAACCGGAATCCCGAAATTTCCAAACCGAACGAACATTTCGAAATCGGAATCAGGCAAATGTTTGATTCGGAATTTTTTTTTTCCCCTTAAAAAAGTTGTCGGCCACCTGGGCGGAGACGTTTTGCAAGTTGTACGCCCGACGTAAAAGATGCACGCCCTGGGTATCCGGGCAGACGTTATTTAAGACACTGGTAATAACAAAGAAACGTCAAGTAAAGAAACAAAATAAAACTAAAAATGAATCAAAACAACAAATACAACAGTATCGGATACGATTAAGTGTCTTCAAACTACTGGGTATTAAAAGCCATCCTGAAGAAGTGCATTTTTAGCCTGTATTTAAAGAGGCCCAGGTCAGAAATAGGATGCAACTCGACTGAGAGGCTGGTATTGCTGCATTTTTCATTTGATATAACACCAAAATCCCTTTTTGCAGAGTGTCCTGCCGTTTTTTGTGGCAACCAAGCTGAGTAAAATCCGGAGGGCCACGCTGAGCATCCCGACTCCGGAGCGCTATGTCGCCGCTGAGATCAACACCGTCGGCCTCCAGGCGCAGACCAACGGTTACCTTCCGCATGCCATCATGGTTCGTGGCACAGACGACTCATAATTCATCGCCGCTTTATTTAAACGGTGTATCGGGGCGCACTAGTGTGCCTTGAGGCCTTGTCTAGTGTGTCAAAGGACATTTTTGGAAAAAGCATGCTATCAGTCTCCTTTGCTTTCTTCCAGTGACGAGTCGAGTAACTGTAACATTCTCCATATCTGCAGGTGGCAGCAGATTACTAGTTATCTGCTCATGAGGTAGTACAGGGACACAGTCGGTGCTGTTCAAAATACAAAATAACCAAATTTTTATTGTTGCATGCCAAACGAGTTACCAGTAAGTGCAGTAGATTCTCAGAAAACAAAGAAAACCAGGCATTTATATTAGGCAGTGTAGATTTTGAAATGAAAAAAGTGTGCTTTGCCTCAAAAATAGGTTGTGAATCCCTGACCTAGAGGTATGGAATTATCCATCCATCTATTATCTGCACCGCTTGTCCTCAGTAGGGTCGTGCTGGTACCCATCCCAGGCATCTTTACGGCGGCGCAGTGGTTAGCGCGTGTGCGGCACAGTTCTAAGGTCTTGGGAACCTCCTGTGTGGGTTCACATCCAGCTACCGGACTTCCTGTGCGGAGTTTGTATGTTCTCCCCGTGCCTGCGTGGGTTTCCTCCGGGCACTCCGGTTTCCTCCCACATTCCAAAGACATGCATTTCAGGTGAATTGGCCGGTCCAAATTGTCCCTAGGTGTGAATGAGCGAGCGAGTTGTCTGTCCGTGTGTGCCCTGCGATTGGCTGGCAACCAGTTCAGGGTGTCCCCTGCCCACAGGCCGATGATTGCTGGGATGGGCTCCAGCACCCCCGCGACCCTACTGAGGATAAGCGGTGCAGCTGATGAGAGAGATGAGATGAGATTTTTGAAGCAAATACTTTCTTTGAGTTGGATTCAACTCCCACCAAAAGCACAAACAGTACCTTCTCAATGACCAGCCGTCATTTTAATTTTAGCTTAATGCTGTGTAGCCCCATCTTAATCTCTGTTTTGTTCAACTGTCTGGCGTGTTTTTCAAATACGCAAGGTCTAGAAACTTGGCAGGCAGCCTTTTTATCAGCTATATCCAGGATAAAATGCTCCCAGACTTAAAACGTGTAGTTGATGTTTATGCAGCCATTTCTGTATGTTTGCTACCGCCCCAGACAGACTCTATTGCACATGTGTGACTCAGCAAACATTATTTTAAGTAAAGATGTCTCACTCTTTTGGAAAAAACGTGTCTGGTGACAATAGTCGACAATGTAATTCTTTGGACTATTTCTATTATTTGTGGCCTAATCGTCGAAGCCCTCGTTGTAACTGTGGTTCTTCCAGTGGGTCAGGATTTGCTCACAAATGTTAATTTGTTCTTTGTAAATGCCACCAGCCGACTGTGTCATTTCTCTCTGCAGGCCTGGGTGAGCACAGCTCTGCTCCCTGCCAGCATTCTCAGCAGGCACACGATGGGAGTGGTTTTGTCCCAGCGTGCACGTTACCTCAAGAAGCAGAAGCAGGGCTAGCTCAGAATCGGCCGACCAGCTGTTCTTGTGACTCGTCTGACTACTGTCGTCACCGATGTGGACCAAGCAGAGGGAAAGCTGACATCCGCCATGGAGCGGATCACCAGACTCAGGCCAACGCCACACCTTTATAGAGTGCAAGTCCTAGATATGCCACAAAGCCTATGCCCTCCTTTCACAGCTTGTTTGTCCCTACAGGTATTTCCAAATTGTTATACATGCAAAATGTGAGGAAATGGTACATTGATTGCATACATTTATCTATATTTCATTGGTACATTCCAATTATCTTCCGAGAGGGTGCATTTTGAAGCCCGCATGTCTTGTCTTTGACATCCTGGCTTGCTAGGGTGCTGATGTTCCTTTGATGACATCACAGCTCAGGATGACAAAGACTAGACATGCTATCTTCAGAATGCATGATCTCAAAAATGAGTTGGAATATATCGATTGAACCCATGTACCATGTCCTCACATTTAGCATGTTTCCCAATTTGGGATGACCTTTAATATTAATCAGCCAATTGAAACATTCTCTAAATCTCTCTGCTACATTTTACACTCCTGACCACATGCAAAGATCTGCAGCTTCATGAAAAATATCTTCATCTCGCTGCCCAATAAAGCACTAAAATGCTTTTTGTTGATATTGGGCTTTTGTTTGGCACTTACATTATTTCACTTGTAATAGTTACATTGTTTTTGTAATTTGTCAGTACTGCTTCACTGTAATATTTTTCTATGGATCCTATTCAGACTATGTCCTTCCCTGAAATGTGAAGTTTGATTTGATTTTTTGTTCCACCCACAAAAAAAACATGAGTGACCACATCAGAACCTCTATCCAATGAGAGCTAATACAAATGTATTTATAAATCCTGTCGGTTTTAGGAAATAGTTTGCATCTAAGATTACACACACATTAAGTCGCATAATAAACACATCTTTGACTGTCAGTCAAAACCCCACTTTTTGATTATTATTACTGGTGTTTGTATCTGTACAACATATACACTGCAGTTGTGTCCTAGTAAAGAAAGCAGCAACTAAAAACACAGTGTCGTTTAAAGTGTTGTCTCTCTCACACTCTGTGCAGCAGTGTTCCTTAATACATCATTTTTTAGATAAAGACGCTCCCCTACTTACGAACATTCGTGTTACGAACAATAGTACATACGAACATTTTTTTCGGGATGTCTAAAAATATCCGGATATTGCTGTAAGTCAGAGGTTAGACAGTTTCTGAACAACTCTGCCCGACGGAGTGGACTGTCAGGGCTGAACGATCACAATCCCATTTCCTGGACACCCAGGATCTGACATAATGCCATTTCTTTTTGTGGGGATTTGTGAAAGGGTCTATGTGCCCCCCATCCCAAGAGACGTGGATGAGGTGAAGCTGTTGCAACCATCCATAATGCAATCCTGGGAAACGTTTTGCAAGAAATTGACAGTTGGCTTGATGTGTGTCACATGACCAATGGTTGGACATCTTTAAACATAAAGATTGAAATGACAAGCTTTCTAAATTTACCAGATGTGTTTTTATATCCTCAATAGATTCCGAGATTTGTAAAAATGTGCCTAAGATGTTTGGAACACCCTGTTTATAATCTTTATTAACAGCTAAATTTCAGGTTGTCATTGAAGTAGTTTCCAGGGTTCCCTTGTTCAGGGAGCCAAAATGAGAAATGAGCAGTTCCTATTGGCAAAATCTTTTTTGTGTTTGATGTAAATGGTCTGCATCTATATAGCATTTTCAAATCAATGAAGACCTCCCAAAGTGCTTTCCAATGTTTTTCACACTTAACCATTCACTCACAGTCACACACATCGATAGCAGCATCAACTACCTGCTTATCGGGGGCTTTAGGGATTCAGTGTCTTGCCCAAGAACTTTGACAAATAACAGAGGAACCAGGAATCAAACCTGCAACCTCTTGATCCCAAGACGAGCGATGTAAAGTTCATAGTTTGGTAGACACTCAAAATAAGGAGTAAAGACACCAATGAGTTTTGATTGTACAGTAGCTCAGGAGGTCCTGGGATCAAGAAGTTGCAGGTTTGATTTCCTGTTCCTCTGGGTTATATGTCAAAGTGTTCTTGGGCAAGACACTGACTCCCTAATGCCACCGATAAGCAAGTAGTTGCCTTGCATGGGTGATGCTGCTGTCAGTGTGCGGATGAATGTGTAGCAGGGAGGACTTCATTGACTTGAAAAGCGCTATCTATATAAATGCAGACCATTTACATTTATGAAAAATAAAATAAAACCCCTGAGAATGCCAAATTCCAAATCTGTTCCAAAACCCCTCCCCTGAACCCTTTCTTAATCCGGATAAATTGTCTGTTGTAACTTTTGGTGGTCTATAGAGCAGCAGCATTTTTTGGTGAAATAAATGTGAATTAGGTCCTTATTCATGTTTAGAATTATTGCTTGGTGAAATTGTGGAAACATTTGAAATTCCCTAAAAAGGGACACTCTTCTATGATCTGCTATCTTATCGTGGTGGTGGAGTTTGTGTGTCCCAATGATCCTAGGCGCTATGTTCTCGGGGGCTATAAGCCCCTGCTCGGGTCACCCATGGCAAACAGGTTCTTGGTGAGGGGCCGCACAAAACGCCGATCAGAAGACCTTTTATGAAGACAAAAAACATTGGGCAACAACGGATGCGGGTTACCGGGGCCCCCTTCTGGTGCCAAGCCTGAAGGTGGGGTCTGCTGGCGAGCACCTGGTCTGACCGGGCACAGCCCGAAGAGACGACATGGGACGCTCTTCCCATGGGCTCACCACCTGCAGGAGGGGCCTAAGGGGTCAGGTGCGTAGAGAGCTGGGTAGCAGCCAAGGGAGGGGTACTTGGGCGTGACGATCCCCGGCTACAGAAACTGTCCGACAGGAGACCCAGGGGTCGACCCAGGACACGCTGGAGAGACTATGTCTCTAGGCTGGCCTGGGAACGCCTCGGGATCCCGTCGGATGAGGAAGTAGCTGGGGATAGGGACGTCTGGGCTTCCTTATTAAGGCTGCTGCCCCCAACACCCGACGATGGATGGATGGATGGATAAAAAGGGACAAGAATGTGTTTTTGTTTGTTGAAATTTGTAATTTGTACTCAAAACCTGCCAGCTTTCCATGATGTCCCTGCTCTGTTGCTGTGGGAATAGACCACTTGGAAAAGGCATCGTGGATTTCGCTCCAGCTGGCAGGACAAATACGAGACCATACGGTTTCTGGAAAAATAACAACCGTGATGTTATTTTCTCTGAGCGGGCGGCGGCTGAAGAAGCAGCTTTAAAATGCAGTGCGACCTTTGAAATGTCAACCAGGTCCGGAAATGGAGATGAAACGGTCAGCGGTGCTAAAAATCCTCTGCAAATTCTGTTTGTCGTAGAGATAAAATTTTAGTCTTCTAAGGCATAGCTTTTTCAATGAATCATAAGTTCTTGTCTGACGTTAGCTACCGAAATGCAAGGTTTTGATACATTTAATGGACACTTGATGCAAGAACCATGACCGTCTGTCAATCTGGCACAGGGGTCTCTAACTCAATGGACTTGGGGTCCGCTGAAGCTCGGATCTGGGTGAGGTTGGGCAAAATGGGGTTTTCCACAAAAACAGCGTTGATAAAAAAACATTCCGTTGTTCTTTAAGGGACAGTGTTTTATATTTTTCCACCAGATGACGCTGTCATGTCATGTGTCGTGCTGCCAAAAATTAGTCAAGGAAGATAACAAATTACAGAGACTGAAAGTTGTGCAAAAAGCAGCCTTTTTCTTTCCATTTTTACCCAGCTTTTCTCAAACAAAGACAAAGAGAAGGGAAAAAAAACATTTATTTTGAATAAATGAAAAAAAAAAGGGAAGAAAAAAGTCTTAATTGTACTTTTTGCCTAATTTAAAAAAAATCTTTTTTAGTCCTTTTTTATTTTTTATTTTTCAGTTTCCTTTGTTTTTTTCTTGAGTTTTAACTTTTGTCTTATTCCTTTTTTAAATTTTTCTCTTTTTTTGTAATTTGTCCAGTTTTATTTCTTTTAAATTCAAAAGTAGCAACGTGCCTTTTGGTCGCTTAATGTCTCCTTTGGTTGTGCTCTTAGCACTCAATTTTGGTGGCACGACAGAATATAGCAACATCTACAGGGAAAATAATAGAGACTGTCCCTCTAACTATTCCGGGGGCCACAATTGTTCCCCGGGCAGCGAGTGTGAAACCCCTAAACTAGGAACAGCTGTTTATTTTGGATGTTACGGTCTATGCCATGTTCTCTTTATGGTGTCATTTTACTTAAAGGTAAAACAAATATATATACATATATACCGGTATATATATATATATATATACTGGTATATATATATATATATATATATATATATATATATATATGTATATATATGCACAATTAGGCTTTTTTTTTTTCATTTCAGCACTGAACATGTGGTGTCCCCCCCCCAAAAAAAATTTATGCAGATATATAAATTCTACACGCCGGGGGACTCGAAATATGTAGTCTCTAAGTTGACCGATCCTTGAAGGAACCCATCACTTTCAACATGGTGAATCCTGTTAACACAACATGTGAGGCAGCTCCAAAACAGATCGTTATGGTTCTGCTTGCGGACTTTGGAACTATGCTGATCCTGTTGCTGGGGGCCAATGACTTTTTTTCTCCAAGTTCTGTGCTTAGACCTTCAAAAGCCGAGTGAGTTAAGTTTACCTGTCGTCGTAACAGCATGCGTTCCATGTTTGCTTTTGCCTCCTTTTAGGTCGGCCTTTTTGGCTTTTCCTTTATGTTTTTCTCAGCGTGTGTCACGGTCAGTGTAATATTGTTCGGCAAGCTTTCAGTTTTGATTGCTCCCAGTTAGTCTCTGTTAGCTGCCTACAGTGATTTTTGGCAGACTAGTAAGCTCGCCAGCCCTGTCCATTGATTTATTCCTGACCATGTTCACCTTTGTTGCCATTGCCGTCTTCAGGTGTCGGTTCATGGATAGCCTGGCTGATCACTGAGAGTTTTTTGGTCTGCCAGCCTCGTGTTTTTCCACCACATCTGCCTTTCCTATATTTGTCCCGGTTAGCCCCCGTTAGCTGCACACAGTTTAGTTGGGCTGCCTTGTTGTCTAGCCTGCAGTGTCCATCGTTTTATTCCTAGCCGGGTTCACGTTCGACGCCATCACCTTTTTTCGTTTTTGGTTCCCGGTTAGCCTGACTGCTCACTGCGCGTTTTTGTCCAGCCAGACTCCCGTTTTTCCCGTGGAGGCTGCGGTCGCCTTTCGATAGCCCACGGTAGCTCTCCGTGTGTGTTAATTTACCCGGCGGTGTGCCGTTTTTTTGTACCATTGCGCCCAGACACCACAAAAACTACCAAACACCCGTAACCTCTTTGACTAATTAACACCTAGACCAGGGATATCAAACAGGCGGCCCGTGGGCCGAATCAGGGCCGCCAAGGGTTTGAGGGAAGCGCAAGAGAACAACGAGCTGCAGGTTGAAATATGTCCAATTGATGTTTCCAAAGTCAGCTGCCTCTCACAAACGCTGTACTTGTATTGCTTTCTCTCTCATTCTCACACACTGTCTCTTCCTCTCTTCTTCTCCCACCCTCTATCTCTCTCTTTTTTCACTTCATCTGCTCCCCCTTTTTTCTTTCTTTGATCCTCTATGTCTCTTTATCTCTCTGTGTCTTTTTACCTTCTTTTGCTCTCTTCCTTTTTTCCTCTTCTGTCTTTTCTCTCTTTGTCTCTTGCTTTCCCGTTCTCTTTCTCCCTTTTCCCTTTCTCTCTTTCTCTTTTCTTTTCTTCTCTCTTTCTATTTCCCGTGAGATTTCTTTTCCCCTCTCTCACTATTTTTTTTAATGTCCCACTCTCTCTCTATTTCTCTCCCTCTCTTTCTCTTATTTCTTCTTATTATTTCTTATCTTTTTTTCTTTCTCTCTAACCTACTAGAACGGCCCCTGAGAGAATGTTTGTTCTATCGTGTGGCCCCTGAGGTAAAATGAGTTTGACACCCCTGACCTAAACCAAAAATGTGACTGGCATGCTAGGATGCCGGTGTTTCTCTCATGACGTCAGAGCTCAGGAACTTAAAGATGAGACGTTCTTTCTTCATAATACATAATATCAGAAAACATTCTGGATAAACTGACAGAGATTTATATCGGTTTTATGAACATGTACCATTTTTTTACATTTTTTGTATGTTTTAGAATTTGGGAATACATTTAAAACATTTTGTATCAATCACAATTTTTAGTAATCCATTTGTATATAACGTTCTACTGTTCCTATGATACAGGTTTTGACCCCCTCCCCAACATTTGTTTCTTAGCCCATCCCCATCATTTTCAAGCCTGTTATGTCACAGGCAATTGGAACTCCTCCAGCTCTCAGATCACGCCTACACACAAACACTATTTGCATAAAGTTACAGCTGTGTATCGCGAGCATGAATTTTGCGATGAAGTTTGTTGAGCAGGACACATTTAGAGGAGCTGTTCAGAATTCGGAACTTTTTTACTGACGGCTGCCATCTCCTGCCTTGTGTCATCTTTGTAGCCTCTGTCAAGCTTCTTAGGGTGCGCGTGCAAGTATGTGCATTTCTTAGATGCACTCTATGATCTCTCTTGGGGTTTAGTTTGGGGTTAGGACAGTACTTTCACCATTTTTATGCTACACTAGCATATAAAAACAAAACAAAAAACATGGGGACGGGCATAAAACCACAAGCAACATCTAAAGGCTAAGAGAAGTTTTCCAACTGATACCCAAAGATATATTCTTAAGGCAGTGTAAGGAGGTTTTTTTCCCTGTACTGCCTCTTTATTTTCTTCCAAGCATCACCGTCTGGTTCCCATGCCAACTGTTTCTGAGAGATTCCGGTGAAAGGGCTGGAAGTGTGTCATCAGTGAGGATGTAGGAGGTCGTAATGGGAATTTCATCTTATTTAAGAGATACGGCTTTTTTGGCTTGGCTCACTAAAAGCCGACTCTTTTGGCTAAAAAAACTGGCTCTTCCGATTAGTTTTTTTGTTGTTGCTTTGATCAATTATTACATAACATTATGCACAAAAAAGTAAAGAGAAGAAAGCCCGATAGAAATGGTAAATGGTAAATGGTCTGCATTTATATCGAGCTTTTTCAAGTCAATGAAGACCTCCCAAAGCGCTTTACAATGTGCTTCACACTTACCCATTCACACAAGTAAAAAGATTAAATTGTCTTGATTGTCATTGACGACAATGAAGTAAATATTGTATGCAACCAGATTAGACATGGCACTCCAAGATAAACCAGTTGCCAGGACACCCACGCAAGCACAGGGAGAACCTGCAAATTCCACACAGGAGGTTCGATCTCATGACCTCAGAACTGTGCCGCACACGCGCTAAACACTGCGTCGCCGTGCTCTCATCTCTCATCTCTGGATGCTGGAGCCCATCCCAGCAATCATCGGGCAGTGGGCAGGGGACACCCTGGACTGGTTGCCAGCCAATCGCAGAGCAGCGTGCTGCCTCTCCTAATGTCACGAGGCGGAGTGGAGTGGAAGGAGTGATCGGACCAGAACGGAGGCAGGAGGCAGGAAGGGAGAACTCAATTGCGTGACGATCCATACGTTTTATTTAACAAAATAAAAGTTGTCCCAAAGTCAGGGACAAGACAAACAAAAACATTCTTACAAACAGAACAGAACGGTACAGAGTTCCTCCGGCACGAACTCAACAGGACAGGGCATAACAGACGGAAAATGTTTTAAAAACTAAAACAGGACAAGGCATAGCAGACCGGGGAATGTGTAATGAGCCAGCGCCCGCCAAACCCACAACCCAGCCTTAAGTAGCAGACCAGCAATCAGCTATATACTGCTTCAGCTTGAGTTCGGGGGCGCGGCAGACTGGTCCCCATGGCGACCGTGACACCTAAATCATAATAGCATTTATCTTTTCACTCTACAGTGATCTTCTAACTCGTTTAAACCTTGAACCTATTTATACTAAGCCTCTTTAAAGCCAATTAACTCAGACTCTCTGAAAAACACCCAACAAAATGTCAATGAAAAATGTTGACCTTACGGTGCCACAATAAACTACAAAATACCAGAATCAACTTGACATTAAGAAAGCTAATTGAGAAACACATAATACCTGTCAACACATGAAACATAAATTAAAATATTTACAGATCTACAGAAAACACAAAACAACCTTTATATGATTTAGACACTTAACAATCAAGAATCCATGGTAAAAAATATATATAAAAGTGTATATATACCAATCACAAAAGAAAAAAAAGACTCTCAATGTACAAGCCATTAGTAAAGGTAGGGGGGTGGGTGCAGGCGACGGGTTTGTCTCAAAGGGGACCGGCTGGATATTAGTGGGGAGTCGGCTCATCGAGCCCTTTTGTTTGGGAAAGACACACCAATAGTTCTAGAGAAGCACTTTGCACGTGCAAAGCCCATAGGTAGAAATGGGTCGTTTGCTGGGTTAGGTCTCAAATGTTATTTTGCAAGCTCTTAAAATTGCACAAGCCAAGAAATATGAAGGCTTTACCACTTCCACAGTTTGGTCTATGCCTTTTTTGCCCACTTCTTTTATCATGTGGCTATTTATATTTATATGTTTGAGGGGATTGACTTCACTCCTGTTTCCTCCCACATTCCGAAAGATGTGAATGAGCGAGTGAGTTGTCTGTCTCTGCGTGCCCTGTGATTGGCTGGCAAACAGTTCAGGGTGTCCTCAGCCCACTGCCTGAAGATGGCTGGGGTGGGCTCCAGCACCCCCGTGACCCTACTGAAGATAAGCAGTGCAGATAATGGATGGATGGACTTCCATGTGAGTATTTACAGTAATTTATAACTAGATACGGTGGTACCTCTACAAACGTAGCAGCCTGTAACCTGAAAACTTTGTAAGTAGGGACGCATTTTGTATGTAAATGTGCTAATCCGTTCCAAGCACGGCAAAATTACGTTTTAAACAATTCATAGGACACAAGGACATGGAACAAATACATGTTAAAATTCGATTACCGCACCATAAACATAAAACGCCATATCATGTAAAAAAAAAAACAAGAAAAACAATATAAATATTTTCATCTACGTTTTGCCTCGTATTTATTGAAAACTCGATCCTATGACGTCTGGTGTTGCCGACTTTTGACAATCAAAAATGCACAAACGGACGTGGTGATAGCCCGACTTATCAGCACGTTTCTGGGGGATTCCTTTGCACAAAGACTTAATGGAATTTTGCTAAAATGCTTTTAATTTTGGCTGATCCCCTCCCCCACCTCGTCTGTGAACTCTAAACTATGACGGTGACAAAAAGAGCATGCTGGGAGCACGCATCCGCACTGGGTTGGCAGGCAAATTTGATGCGATAGTCAGTTTGTTTACGGTCGGGAAACTCTGGGACCGTACTGTATTTTTGACTTTGTAACTAGAAGCAATACTATCCCCTTCAGATACTTTGCATCCTGAAACTTTCGAATGTAGAAACATTTGGAAGCAGAAGTACCACTGTACTTACTTACCTGGTTTCAGTAATCTGCGTGGTAACGCAAATCATTTTTAAATTAAGTAACTAGTAACTGTAATTACTTTTTTTCAGTAACGTGCCCAACACTGCTGGTAGGGGTGGGCGGATTGATACATTTGTCGATATTAACAATACTAAACAAGTAATGAGATCAGATACCATTGTCCTCGGTTCTATACTTTGGTCAAAAAATTTCCTCAAAGCGCCTTACGTAGATAGCACACCCCTACTTTCTCTCACACAGCACCCCGAGCCACTCTATAATTTCATGCTTCAGTTTGTAACTGTCAGGCATACATTTATCACCTCTCCCTACATGCCCTGCGGGAGCATCCTGCCTGGCAGAAGAGAGGGCTAGATCTCTGTGCCCACCCTTACAGGAAATAAAAATGACAGAGGCAAACAGGAAGCGCAGAGGAGTGTGGATTTATTCAAACTACAGAGAAGAACAATTCCAGGTGCCATTTGTGTGGTTAAGTGGCCTACTACTGTGGCAACACCACAAATTGACATAAAACACCTTAAAAAGGCTTACCCTGCAGAGAGCAACAAGCTGAAACCAAAAATGTAAACATGTTACTGTTCCTGAACAAACATGAGTAAATTCATTGTCGCTATGGCAGGGGTAGGCAACCCAAAATGTTAAAAGAGCCATATTGGTCCAAAAAAACAAAAAACAAATTTGTCTGGAGCCACACAAATAGAGCCTTATAACGAACACAATACTTGCTCTATGTATCAATATGAGCTAGGTCCCACTATCAAAATTACTAAGTTGGATGCAGCACATCTTCTGGATAATGATGTAACACATGACCACTCTTGTTGTAGGATAGCACCACAAGTTGAACTTTGTTACTTTATTGATGAAATACAGTATGTTTTATTGCTTTAACAGCTGTTGCTAAACTACAACACAGCACCCCGAGGCCATCCTGTTGATCAACAAAAGGATATTACTGGAAGTCTGAATTTCTCCACGGGGATAAATAAAGTATCTCTCTCTCTCTCTCTCTCTCTCTCTCTCTCTCTCTCTCTCTCTCTCTCTCTCTCTCTCTCTCTCTCTCTCTCTCTCTCTCTCTCTCTCTCTATCTCTCTCTCTCTATCTAAGGAAATCCATTCCATCACACAACTCATCACAGGCAATTGAGTATTCTGGTGCTGTTTTATGCTGTTGTTTGCCAATTTAACGGTCGCTCCACTGTCTTAGTGGAGAGAGGCGTATCTTTAATTTTCTGCTTTATTAACGTTTGTTCTTGAAGTCTGCAAATAGGTGTTCAGATATCTTGATGAATGACTCTTTCATGTAGTCACCATTTGTGAACGATTTCCCCCCGCTTTATTATCTGTTGGGTCGCAACAAAACTAGCAGCAATAGTGTAGTTTGGAGATGCAATCCACTTCTTAAATCTATTTTTGCGCTCATCTAATTTCTCCAGAAGTGATGCAATTGCACTTTTTCTCTCACTCTGACGCAAGTATAGCATGCTTCTCCCGGAAAGTTCTTTTTTTCTCTCGCCTTTCTTGAAAAACTAATCTAATAACGTCTGCTTTTGACGGCTTTTCACAACGCGTCAGCAATGCATGTAGCATGTGTAGCGAAAGTTTGACTCGTCAACCCTTTTTCCGGGTCATTCTGTTTGACAAATTCAGAGACTTCATGGAATTCTGCTCGAATGTCTTTAATTTGGGCTGATTGAAAAATGGCTACATTCTCCTCCCTGCTATCTTGCCGGAAACCCTTCTCCTCGTCTATGAACTTTGAACGGTGACGGTGACATGAAGAGCATGCTGCTGGGAGCACACATGTGCACCGGGCCTCCAGGTAGATTTTACGCAATAGCCAGTTTGTTTACGTGTGGGAAACTCTGGGAGTGGCTAAAAGCTGAACTGTATTTTGACTTTGTATCCTGGAACTCCTTTGTGGCTAGAGGCAATATTTTCCCGTTTAGGTACTTTATAAAATGAAACCTTCGTGGGAGGAGACATTCATAATTAGGGGTCATGGCATTTCCAAGCAAAGAGTATTGGTATTGGATCGGTGTCGGTCGATACAAACCGGTATTTACACGTATCAGATCAATACCAAAGTTCCAAGTATCGCCATCCACTACTGACTGGACAAGAGTCCTGTGAGGCTAACGGGGTTGGGGGCCACCCATATTACGCCAATGAACTAGTAGGCTTTGAATTGCTCTGCCACACTCCAGATGTTTCTTGCACGCAACCAATTAATTCATGGACTTTATATTTATAGCCACGCACCAATTACTATCCCACTTTCCCTGTGGCTCTTCTATTGCATTCAATACAACATTATACATCGCTCATGTGGTCTGTGTTTCTCTCTCAGTCACCAAATTATGCAAATGGTAAAAGAAGACTCCACACAATCTCTTATGCTGGCAATGATGAATACAATCTGTGTACCATTACAAGTGTAAACTGCAGGAGGACATTTTTCAAGCTTTTCCATGTGGTGGCACTACTGATACACTTAGGAGCAGAAAGCAACACGTTCTACTAGTCAGCCTTAACTGCATGTCGACGCTTTTTTACTATCTATCTATCTATCTATCTATCTATCTATCTATCTATCTATCTATCTATCTATCTATCTATCTATCTATCTATCTATCTATCTATCTATCTATCTATCTATCTATCTATCTATCTATCTATCTATCTATCTATCTATCTATCTATCTATCTATCTATCTATCTATCTATCTATCTATCTATCTATCTATCTATCTATCTATCTATCTATCTATCTATCTATCTATCCATCTATCTATCTGTCTATCTGTCTATCTGTCTGTCTGTCTGTCTGTCTGTCTGTCTTTCTAAGGAAATCCATTCCATCTCACAACTCATCACAGGCAATTGAGTATTCTGGGGCTGTTCTATGATGTTGTTTGGCATTTTAACAGTCATTTTAATCTATCTAACTATCTATCTCTCGATTGCTATCATTCTTTCCTTTCTTCTTTCCTTTCTTCTATCTGTCTTTCCTTTCCTCTTTCCTTTCTTCTATCTGTCTTTTTTTCCTCTTTCCTTTCTTCTATCTGTCTTTCTTTTCTTCTATCTGTCTTTCCTTTCTTCTGTCTGTATTTCCTTTCCTCTGTCCATTCTTCTATCTGTCTTTCCTTTCCTCTGTCCTTTCTTCTATCTGTCTTTCCTTTCTTCTTTCCTTTCTTCTAGCTGTCTTTCCTTTCTTCTATATGTCCTTCCTTTCTTCTTTTATTTTTCTATTTGTCCTTCCTTCCTTCCTTCCTTCCTTCCTTCCTTCCTTCCTTCCTTCCTTCCTTCCTTCCTTCCTTCCTTCCTTCCTTCCTTCCTTCCTTCCTTAAATTGATGTTGGCATATGTAACTGCATGTTTTGGGATAATTGTATGGGGTTTCAAGTTCCTAATGTTTAATAATAATCACGTTATTAATTTAGTGGTATTTGATACACCTTACTTACGTATGTATGTATGACATATTTACTTCCTGTTGTACCCTAAGTGGTATCTAATGTGCTATCAAGGAATACCATAAGACTTGTTATTCGGCCAGCAAAGGGCCCTTCCTTACGTTTCACTCACTTTTGTGCCACCCTCCTACTCTCTCTGGTATTGTAACACTAGGCACACAGCTTGTTCTGTATGACACAGTTCCAAAATATATTATGTTCTTCTTTTTGTTTTATTTGATTTATCATAATAAAAACTCAACCCAGAAGTTGATTTGAGTATGCGGAGGGACGAAGCTTGTTCCCTCCCTCATTTAAGATTTAACTTTTAGTAAGACCTGTGCTAGGTCAGGAGTTAACCGAGATTTAGCCTTTGAGTCCAACTCAAAATTTAAACAAAACATGAAATGGAAATCAACCAAATATGAATGTTCTGGAAAACTTGGGAATTGGCGAGTTTCGGTATAAGGTATCGGTATTTTATTTTAAGGATCAGGTCCCTAGGTTGCTTCTGCTTCCTGTAGCGGAGGAGAGAAGAAAGTCCCTTGGTCGCTTCTGAATAGAAGAAGAAGAAGAATAGAATTTACTTTTATTGTCAATCTTTCACACAGAACGAAATGTCGATACACGTGACCCGTACAGTTAAACTGTAGCGAGCCGATGCAGCCGCAGCCAAACAGGGCGCAGCCATTTTAGTCATTAGGTGACCAAACCCCCCAATTCCAACCCTTAATGCCGAGCGCCAAGCAGGGAGGCAATGAGTACCAATGTTGTAAGTCTTAGGTATGACTCGGCCGAGGCTTGAATCAGCGACCTCCCAGTCTCGGAGCGGGCGCCCTACCATCTAGGCCTCCATCCTGGCAGCAAGAAGGTTCCCGTCCTGGCGACAAGGAAAAGGTCCCACTGTCACTTATGTTTCCTCTACCTGCAGAGACAGAAAGTCCCCTTGGTCGCTTCTGCTCTTTATCCTGGCAGCAAGAAGGTTCTTGTCCTGGTGACGAGAAGGTCACTCGGCTGCTTCTGGCCTGCTTTAACAAGGAGGGACATGGACCTTCAGCCGTCCCTTTTTCAGGCTGAAGCCTCTGTAATCTTTTTGAAATTTTTCGTTTATTTTTAGGCCGTATAACAAGCAGCCCTTGAGGGTAAGGTAATCTCATGATTTGGCAGGCCATCCCTCCCCAAAAGGCACCAACCAGATTTGGACTTAGGCACAGCACAGGTGTGTCCAATTTCCCCACACCTGACCGTGATTACCCGAACCCTTTATAATGACTGTTTGGACAGCACACTGAAGTGGGGTCATGGCCATTGGCATCCTTGTTGACATTTGCATGCCACTCCACTTTCATCCTGCTTTCTTTTACCATGCCTTGTCATGGTTTGGACAATGCTCATGGTTTTAAGACATAGTTTGTTTTTGATGTTCCTGGATTTTGTTAATAAATGCCATCCTTTGTTGAGCAGACCTCCCTCCTTCCCTGCATTTGAGTCCACTTAACTTAGCAGCAATCGTGTTAGCTCCATACAGAAGAGCCACATGTTAAGTAAAATGAATGCAAATCTCTCAACCAAGGAGTGTTTAATAAAAAAAATCCCTTCATATGATAGTTCACGTATCAATTTCTTTATTCTAAGAGGCAATTAATTTCTGTTTGTCAATAAATTTTGACCACATTTGACTCGATAAACACAGTATTGACTAGTTTTGGACTAATTTTGGGTCTCTTGGGTGTGCTAAACGCAACCCAATTTCAAACGTCTGTGTTTGGACTTAATAAAGCTTGGATCAGATTTTAACGAACAAAACAACGTCCAAGATACATCTGTCATGTCCTGCACGGTTGTCATGGCGCCCAGCTGGCCCCGCCCCTTGACATCGGCTCAGACGCATTGGACTGATTGCTTTTGGAGTACTTAAACGCTCCTTTTGGGACTGCCCGTTTCCAGACCATTGTTTAACCCTCGTTGAAACCCTGTTCATGCTTGTTTGATCTGAGTAATGCCTAGTTTGTATTTTGATTGCCTATGAACCTGTTTTGTTTTGTTTTTGGTCCGTTTGTGTGTTGGACAACTTTTCTTTCCTAATTGAAGTAACAAATTGTCTACAATATGAGTTCCGACATCCTGCTTCCCGGCCCGTTTCTTGACAACATCTGGTGCTGGGTGGGTTGGTTTTGACAGCATTGGCCATGGTTCTCTATGATTGGTAATAAGGAACATAACTTGGTCTTTGCTGATAAGGGGGGTTATCCTGGTATTTTTGGTTTCAATTCGATTCAAGTAAATACAGGGTAGTATTGAACGATACCGATCCGATACTGATACTTTTTGCTTGGATATCTGATGAAATAATTGGCCTCCTCCCCCTTGAGTTATTTCATAAATAAAATAAAAACAGCCTCAAAATTGTTTATTTTTCAAATGAATAACGACGAAGTTTAAGAATATAAAAATACGTATTTGTAAAGACAAGAGAGTTAAACCAAAACAGCAAAAATGTAATGAAAACACAAATATAAAAAGGTCAACATGACGACTACAATGCTTCCCAAGTCACAATATCTTAAAAAGGATGTCAAAGTGCAAATAGTGTAAACAACTCTTTCAGAACAAAAGTCAAAAGAGTCAAACCATAAAAGCTACATTGTAAAAGAATTACAAATACTGTATAACAATGTCAACAACACAACTAAAACACCGTATTTTCTGGACTAGGAGGCGCATTGAAAACCACCGGATTTTTTTTTATGGAGACGGAAATACGGTAAATATTCCGATGCTTTTTACTTCTTTTCTTCCTTTTTTCTTCTTTTATAAACACTTTATATATCATATTTTTCTTTTTTTTCCTAGCTTTTTTCTTCTTTCTTTTGCTTTTCAATTTTTTTCTCTTTTTTTCTTTCTTTCTTTTTTACAAGCGTTTTTCTTGTTTTTTTTCCCCCAAGTTTTTCCTTTATTTGCTTTTTAATCCCCACCCCTTTTTAAGTAATTTTGTGCATAATATTACATTATTGTTGGTAATATATGAATTAAGGCAACAGAAACTATATGAAGAGCCGTTAGGGAGTCAAAAGAGCTACTCGTTTCAACGAGTTGGGCCGAAAAAGCCGGTTCTCTAAAAAGAGCCAAAATTCCTATCACTACTCCATGTCTGCCTGGCCAGTGTGGTTCCCGCCTGAAGCCAAGCTCGACTCACCACGACCTCATCCCATAAAACCATATTGGGTGGCTGTAATTCTGCCATAACATGACAACATTAGAATCATTTTGACTGCGCGCCGGCTTTAACAAGGACGGGGCCGCGTTTCTGCCGTCGTTAGAGGGAATCCAGATGACCTACTTTATTGATCGCACTCGTACTGATGCGCCACCGAGACATGACTCATGTTGTGTTTGCTATCATTGATAGTAACTTACCGGTTGGTTGCTCAGGGGATGTTTCTTCAAGGGATAATGTCGCAAAAGATTCATTCTTAGTATGCCCGTTTATCGGTTTTATTATCGCAATACATGTTGAGAGCCAGGCATTTTTACACCTAGGCCTTCAGCTCCAGTCTGTATTCGTGATGTGTAGTTCATGAACAAACTGGCTGTGAAGCGTCCTACTTTATTTGTGAGGTAGATAGATAACGAGATAGCTAAATAGCTAGATAGATAGATCGGACTGACGAGCAGATAGATAGACAAATAGATCGGACTGACGGACAGACAGATAGATAAATCGTACTGACGGACAGATAGATGGATGGATCGGACTGATGGACAGATTGATAGATAGATGGATTGGACTTACAGATAGATAGATAGATAGATAGATTGGACTGACGGACAGATAGATAGATCGGACTGACAGATAGATAGATCGGACTGACAGATAGATGGAAAGATAGATGGATGGATGGATGGATGGATGGATGGATGGATGGATGGATAGATCGATAGATCGGACTGACAGACAGACAGATATATAGATGATAGATAGATCAGACTGACGGACAGATAGACGGATGGATAGATTGGACTGATGGACAGATGGATAGATAGATCGGACAGATAGACAGATCGGACTGACGGACAAATAGATAGATCAGACTGATGGACAAATAGATAGATAGATTGGACTGACGGACATATAGATAGACAGATTGGACTGATGGACAAATAGATAGATGGATTGGACTGACAAACAGATAGATAGATAGATTGGACTGACGGATAGATAGATGGATTGATTGGACTGACGGATAGATAGATAGATAGATAGATAGATAGATAGATAGATAGATAGATAGATAGATAGATAGATAGATAGATAGATAGATAGGGCTGACGGACAGATAGATAGATAGATAGAGAGATAGATAGAGAGATAGATAGAGAGATAGATAGATAGAGATATAGATAGATAGAGAGATGGATGGATCGGGCTGACAGAGAGATAGACAGATAGATAGATGGGACTGACGGACAGATGGATAGATGGGACTGACGGACAGATAGATAGATAGATGGGACTGACAGGCCGATAGATAGATAGATAGATATATCGGACTGACGGACAGAAAGACAGATAGATAGACTGGGCCTAACCCTGGCTCCTGCCACGTGCTCAGTTCTCTTGGTCCGACGGAGGTGTTTGCCGCAGAGTACGCTTCGCTCGAGAAGCCGGCAACGCAAACCATAGACAGAAACAAAGTAGAACAATGACGAGTCAATTATTTTAAAAAAGTTAGTGAAAGAGAAGCTCGGCCCGACCTGAACGTAATGATTGACATTTCAGGCCCGACCCGGCATACAATTCAGACCGATTCGAGCTTAGGCTCAGGCTCAATATCTTACCACTTGGCCGAAAGTGGCGGATAAACATTTTCCCACTTGCAAAAGGCTTGCTCGCTTCAGAGTTGTCTGACCTTTGGCTATTTAATAAACACAACAATATATTTCCTTGTGTAGATCTGTCTCTACAAGTTTATAACAGTTGTTTTTGTGATTGCTTTGGCGGATGACCACCCCCTAGGTAATCATAGTTTGTGAAACTGGTGACGTTTCCCAACACCCTTTCGCAGGCACTCAGGTGCCAACTCAGAAGCTGATAGGCTAAGACAACAGCTTTCTTGAAGACTGATGTTGGGGTACACTGCCTTCAGGATTTTAGTGAAGGGCTCTGGGTAGATTTCTGACCCTAGCAACAACACATGGCTGAAATGGGATTGGTTTAATTCTAATCATGAAAGCCCACATCTGGAAGCAGCGCAACAAGGGAGATGCAGTGAAAGGAAGCTAAAAGACAATGTAGAATTACTTAATAAGTATTGATTGAGTTAATATAATTAACGTCACATGATTCAGATATTTATTAGCCCAGAAGAGACAGCCCACCACTGGGAATTCCTGAACTAACAAAAAGCCTGCCTTTCAGAGAGAAATAGATGTCCTCTACATCAGTTGCTTTGAAAATAGATACCAGAATTTAAGGAGCCTGGACAAAGATGGTCAGTTCATGTTCCAACCAGTGTCTTTGTATTTTGTTATTTTAGCCGATGAAAAGCGAGATGAATTGATTTAAGCGCACGAGGGTAGACGAATGAATGACCTAAATCACCGACCTGACTCCAAGCTTGGTTTAACAATCAATCAACCATACATTTTTTCCTCAGCCGCTGAGAATAGCATCTGATTGACTTCATGGGGGGGAGAAGAATCGCTCCAATGATCTCAGAGGAGTACTAAAGGGTGGTCAAGGCCAGCGAGACCTTCTCTGACAGTTTTTTTTTGCAGAGCAGTGCAGAATTTCACATTTTAAAGATGTTACGACGTCACTCACGCGCCGGATTTCTCACTATTAACTGGGACTGCCCTTATCATCTTCCCTGTTCTTTCAGTTACAAGCATTTTAGTGAGAACACTCCTTAGGGGGAACGGTAGATGTAGTGCCATGCTCGAGAATGACAGAGGCTGCCATTTTGCCCTGGGCCGAAGACGGAAGTCACCAACAAAGAACTGACAACCTTTGCAATGCAGCGTAATATTTACCAGGCTGTTTGAGCCATGGCACATTTTTTTCATCAAAAAATCTCGAGCACGTGGAAAATATTTTAGAAATGAATGTCAGGCATCAGTTTCATGTTTTTGTAAGGCATTCCCAAAGCCCAATTTTGTTTTTTTAAATTAGGCACAGAACATGTAGTCTTCCTACCCACAATGATACATACATGTTGCTTAATATTCCACGAGATACGGGGACTCGAGGAATTTAGTCTCAAAATTGACCGTTTCGGCTTGCTAGCTTCAAACCTGTGACATCGTGAGAGGAATACAACACTTTAAAATGGGTGATCCCATTAACACAACATGTGAGGCAGCACCGAAACAAATGGCGCTTTTAGAGGGATTGCATACTGCTCGAATCTGATTGGAAAAATTTGCTTACCCTGTCTCTGGCAGCCTTGTGATCGTCGACTTCTAAAAGATTCATATCATCCATAAACGCACTACAGTTTCATATGGATGATCATAAGCTCAGCTTGCCCCGTTCACCCTTGTTTTCTCATTCCTATTGTCATTATTAAATCGATTATTACTGATCTTAATGATTGATTTACTGTGTTGTATTATTACCAAACCTTTGGCCCCTCCTTTCTTATTTTATATACTTACTTAATCAATGTACACATTAAACAGCCATGGTGACATCACACACCCCTGTCTCACACCAGTCAGCACAGGGAACCACTCACTTGTCTCACTCCCTACTGTTACACATGCTCTGCTGTTCATATAAAAACTCTTCAATGCTTCCAACAACTTTCTACCCACTCCATACATTACCATCACTTGCCACAACGCCTCTCTATCCACTCCGTCATACGCCTTTTCCAAGTCCATGAAAGCCAAATAAACATCCTTAACTTTTGCAAAATATTTCACACTGTTGTGAAAGGATAGTGGGATTGTGGACGCGTTCTTAAGGATGGGCTGGGCACCCATATGATGCGGCAGGGGTAAACCAGTGAAAGCTGTCGGGCCCTGTTGTTGAACAGAAGAGTGTGTTGTGTCACCCTGACCCGAGTGACATGGCCGCTCTCTGGTGTCGCATTTCATCTGGAGGACGAAAGCATGACCAACTTAAGTGCTGAGGTGCCTAACTAGTTTGGGTGATTGGGCATTTGGGTTGGCCATTGTCCAAAAATGTTTGTGTGTTTTTTTTTTTTTTTTTTTTTCTATTTTACCCTTTATTATCTTTGTTTTTGTATGTTTGTCTCGCTGTCGGTCACCCCTCTTGAGGAATATGACCAAGGTAGATAGATAGATAGATAGATAGATAGATAGATAGATAGATAGATAGATAGATAGATAGATAGATAGATAGATAGATAGATAGATAGATAGATAGATAGATAGATAGATAGATAGATAGATAGATAGATAGATAGATAGATAGATAGATAGATAGACAGACAGACAGACAGACAGACAGACAGACAGACAGACAGACAGACAGATAGATAGATAGATAGATAGATAGATAGATAGATAGATAGATAGATAGATAGATAGATAGATAGATAGATAGATAGATAGATAGATAGATAGATAGATAGATAGATAGATAGATAGATACGTAATCAACTGTTTTACTTTTCTGGATGGTGTTAATGGCAAATGTACATTTTGTTTTTCTACGTTTAAAACCTGTTCAATTTAAGTTATCTGTCTCCCTCAGTAGTCTGTACCACCAACAAAGAGAAAATGCACATTTAAAAAAAAAACATTTGGAGGAGTGTTTTACATAGCCACAGGACACGATCAGAAAACAAGAAACATCAAACAAACCGGAAAAAAATAAAGATGACAATGCAACAGCTTCTCTTCTGAGGCGAACGGTTGAGTGGTTTACGAGGTGATAAAACTCTTTAAAGCAAGGAAAACATTTTACTCAACTGTAGGAAGCCCAGGGTTGGGTAGGGTTACTTTAACTGGATTACTTTTAATTACTTTTGGATTACTCCAATACCAAATATGCTAATAAAAGACAACAGAAACTAAATATGAATAAAATGATGACTCACAACACGTGGTAAGCTTTCTCTCCTGGCTTTGATCTCTTTGATCTCTGGCAAAACTAACATAAAATGCGACAGAAACAAAATGAAAATAAATCCCAACAGCTTGCCAACATATTTTTGCCATAATTTTTTTCATATTTTGTTTCTTTTTGTAAGTAACCCCACCCAACCCTGAGGAAGCCTATATAATTTATACAATTGTCATTCCAATTGTAATTCTAACATTTTAGTAAATTAATAATACATTTATTTTAAATTATCCCATAATTTTAACATTTAAAAAAGCCTTTAAAACTGGTTTCTGCGGCAGGGGTGAATGGAAAAGGCCCATCCCACCACAGGTGGTCTGGCCCCTGACACGATACCTGCTGCGAGCCACACAGGGAATCACAAGACACCAACTGAGTTGTGCGACCTCAGCAGTGGCTGCTTTAGCAAACACTGAGGCGATCCCGGTCAGTGGGCACCGGAACGCAGCAGTTTGGATGGAGGGCATCTCTTTTTCGGACGCTGTGATTTTTTTTCTCTACTAAGTCTCCCACACTGGCTGACACAGTATCCAGAGGCAACTGCTTAGATCTTGTATTCATGTATCCCATGAGTCAGGTTGGCAAACACTTGCATGGAGCCATGAGCTGGGCAGCCTGGATGGACGTCATTTTTGTCAGTGCATCTGTCGACTTGACAGCTGGACGGGCGACAGAGGTCGCGCGGCCACTTCGACTCCTGCCCTTCGCACTTTGCCAGCTTTAAAAAGAGGACGTGCACTTCAATCAGAGCGCCTTATGTCAAATATACATCTAGTGCTGTGAAAGATTCTTTGCCCCCTTTCTCATTTCTGTGTTTTTTTCATATTAATCACTTATCAAGGTTTCATATTATCAGACCCGTTTTTATATGACACAGAGATAACACAAGGAAACACAAAATGCAGTTTTAAAACATTGATTCCATTTATTAAGGCACAAAAAATCAAAACCTATCTGGCCCTAAATGAAAAAGTAATTGCCCCCTAAACATAATAGCGAGTTGGCCACCTTTGGCAGCGATAACAAAAAACGAACGTAAAGGAGTATTTCACAACACTGTGGAGGGATTTTGGCCCACTCTTCTTTGCAAAATGATTTCAAACGTAGCATGAATTAAGGTCACACCACAACATTTCGATTAGATCTAAATCCAGACGTTGACTTGGCCACTCAAGAACCTACATTTTTGGGGGGGAGAAATTCAGAGGTAGACTTGGTGGTGTGTTTTGGATTAATGCGCAGCTGACTGATCCAAAAACGTTTGAGTTTGAGGGCACAAACTGATGGCGAGACGTTCTCCTTCGGGATCTTCTGGTAAACACCAAAACCTATTAATGCGTCAACCATAACTTTTGACTCATCAGCCAACAAAAAGTGTTTCCAAAAGTTTTGAGGATAATCAAGATTTATCTTTTGTAAATGTGAGAATACTTTTTGTTCTTTTTTGACAGAAGTGGTTTTTGCCTGGAAACCCTCCCATGGATGCCAATTTGGCCAGTGTCGTTCTTATAGTGGAGTCACAAACACTGACCTTTACTGATGCTAGCAAGGTTATTTGTAACCTCCTAGATGAGCCGGCTATCGTCGTACTCATGGAGTAATCTGAGAATGTTATCCACCATTACTGGTTTTCTCAATTTTTTGATTTTGGCTCTGACACTGGATCATTGGAGCCATACAGCTTTGGAAATGGCTTTGTGACTGATAGATATCAATCACTTTTTTTGCTTTATTCTTCCATAATTTCTATGGATCTTGGCATGTCAATTGTGGGTTTGAGACCTTGCAGCTTACTTTACTTTGCCTAATAGATTCAATTTAAATGATTTTTTGATTTAGCACAGCTGGGTGTGACCTGAAGAATTGAACTCAGTTTTCCCAAAACTGTTATTAGTCACTTTGTGGTTTACTTTTTCACACAGTGCTATATAGGGTTAGATTTTTTTGGTGCCTTAATAAATGGAATGAATATTTCAAAACTGCATTTTGCATTTTTACAGGTTGTCTCTGTGTGATATTAAAATCGGTTTAATGGTCTGAAACCAATGTGAGTAATAAATGTGCAAAAAGCACAGAATTCCAAAAGAGGGCAAACACTTGACAAAACAATGCTAGGACTCATTTGGCAGGAATTTGTTATGAATATATATATATATATATATATATATATATATATATATATATATATATATATATATATATATATCGTGGGTTCAAATCCAGCTCCAGACTTCCTGTGCGGAGTTTGTATGTTCTCCCCGTGCTTGCGTGGGTTTTCCTCCGGGCACTCCGGTTTCCTCCCACATTCCGAAAAACATGCATTTCAGGTGAATTGGCCGGTCCAAATTGTCCCTAGGTGTGAATGAGCGAATGAGTTGTCTGTCCCTGTGTGCCCTGCGATTGGCTGGCAACCAGTTCAGGGTGTCCCCTGCCCACTGCCCGGAGATGGCTGGGATGGGCTCCAGCCCCCCCCCCCGCGACCCTAATGAGGATAAGCGGTACGGCTGATGAGATGAGATGAGATATATATATATCATCCTCAGTAGGGTCGCGGGGGTTACGGAGCATGTCACTAGTATTTACCTAAGGATGCATAAGTGCGATAAAAATAACACGTGGATTACTATTCTTCAAAATCTTAAAAAAAAAAAAGTTGTAAAACTTTCATATTGCAGGTCCATCCATCCATCCATGCATTGTCTTCCGCTTATCCGGGCTTGGGTCGCAGGGGCAGCAGCCTTAAAAGGGGAGCCCAGACGTTACTATCCCCAGTCATCTCCTCCAGCTCATCCGACGGGATCCTGAGGCGTTCCTAGGCCAGCCTAGAGACATAGTCTCTCTAGCGTGTCCTGGGTCGCCCCCGGGGCCTCCTGCCAGCCAGTTTCTGTAGCCGGGGATTGTGGCGCCAAGGACCCCTCCCTTGGCTGATACCCCTTTGCATTTTTACAGGTTGTCTCTGTGTGATATTAAAAACGGTTTAATGGTCTGAAACCAATGTGAGTAATAAATGTGCAAAAACCACAGAATTCCAAAAGGGGGCAAACACTTGACAATACAATGCTAGGACTGGACAGGACTGATGTTTCTTAAAACAGCTACATCACTGGTCCACTTTTTTATGTCTTTGTTTTGAGATCCAAAGTGAACCCAGATCACCTCGTTTTAGTTTTTTCCATGCCAGCACTTGTCACCATCTGCTCCTTGCGGATGTTACGGCTGGTGGCTTTCTTCTGCCTTCCTTTCCACAGATTAGAGGAGGAGGCCATGTCTCCCTTTTTCTTGCCCGTAGGTGGTCGATTTCAGAAGCTGGGCATCATTCCCAGTACCTGTTTGAGAGAATTTCTTGGTTTTCGTTGTCTGTGTTTGTTGAATCTTTGGGAACATATCAAATATCAAGAAAAAAAGAAAGATGGTGAAACAATAATTTGTCCCCTAGATGTGTATTTTGTTTTTAGCAAATTTGTTACTATTACTACAATATTTAAAAAATACAAATATTAAAAGAGCTGTATGGAATTTTTTTTTACTTGTGGCTGCCATCTCCCGGCATCATTGCAGCCTCTGTAAGCCCATTCAATATAAGCCTGCAAGTACATACATTTCTTAGACGCACTTGAATACATTGTTTTTTTTTTCTTTTTTTTGGGGGTTGGGACTCTATTTGAACCTGGCCTCTTTTGACTTTCAGTTTTTGTGCTACACTAACAAATATGAATTGAAAAAATGCAGTGGCAAGTATGGCGTCACTCTCCATCACTCCCCACTTTTCCTATCCCTTCTACCTAATGTGTTCTGCCCATAACAGCTTTGTTAAAAAAAAAAAAAAAAAAACAGATAGGCGCGGTTGTAAACAAAGCATAAGGGCTCTTTGAACTGAGTTATGCATTGTCGAAAATATGAGACTTTCAACTCATTAACCTTTGAATGCATAAGCGGGTCAAAAATGACCCCATGAGTTGTTATTCTTCAAAATCTTTACAAGTAAACAAACAAGTTGTAATGTTGTCATATTCCCGGTAGTTCTCATAAAATACGTTTATGGCATGAGGCCATTAGTAGTTTTATTTGTTTCCTTACTAACTATCAACCCCACTTTTAGAAGAGTCAATGTACTGGTAGGTCATGCATCCACGGTTTGAGGACACCTCAAACGTTGCACCCCACCTTTAATATCTTATTATTTCTTTATTTTATAATTCAATAAATTAATAATAATACCGATAATCATTTGCCTTTACCAAAATAAAGAAAATGTGCTTAATATTTATTTTGATATTTATTTTTGTTATCATTATTGGAAGCAAAATTATGTTATTCGTCAGACAATCATTTAAGAAATTTTTGTTATTTTCCTAAACATATGAAAAACGGCGGCGCAGGGGTTAGCGCGTGTGCGACACAGTTTTGAGGTCATGAGATCAAACCTCCTGTGTGGAGTTTGCATGTTCTCCCTGTGCTTGCGTGGGTTTCCTCTGGGTATTCCGGTTTCTTCCCACATTCCAAAAACATGCATGTCAGGTTAATTGGCCGATCCAAATCGTCCCTAAGTGTGAATGAACAAGTGAGTTGTCTGTCTCTATGTGCCCTGCGACTGGCTGGCAACCGGTTCAGGGTGTCCCCTGCCCACTGCCCGAAGATAGCTGGGATGGGCTCCAGCACCCCTGCGACCCTACTGAGGATAAGCGGTTCAGAAAATGGATGGATGAATGGATATGCATAATCAATCACTGATTTTCAAACCACATATCCTCAACGGGGTCCTTGAGGTGCTGAAGCTCATCCCAGCCGTCTGTGGGCAGTGGGCTGGGGAGATATAACATTGGTTGCCAACCCATCTCAGTACAAAATAATCATAAAATACAGAAGAAAGAAGGCCACTCAGCTGGTAATAGGGCAGCACCACGGTTGAGTGCTTGGCGCATCCGCGGCACATTTCTGAGGTCATGAGATCGAACCTTCCTGTGTGGGGTTTGCATGTTCTCCCCGCACTTGCGTGGATTTCCTCCCACATTCCAAAAAACATGCATGTCAGGTTAATCGGCCGGTTCAAATTGTCCCTAGGCGTGAATCAGTGAGTGATTTGTTTGTCTCCAAGTGCCCTGAGACTGGCTGGCAACTAGTTCAGGGTGTCCCCTGCCCACTGCCCGAAGATGGCTGGGATTGGCTCCAGCAGGCCCGCGACCCTACTGAGGATAAGCGGTGCAGATAATGGATGGATGGTTGGTATTGTAAATCTAAAGTATAATTACTGTGGCATTATGTTCTTATCCCCCGCGACCCTATTGAGGATAAGCTGTGCGAAATGTTAGTTTTTAATCTTTTAAAACGTATTCTAAATCCCAAAAAATAATACTTGCTCAAAACGATCCACAAACATTAAGTTTTGTTTTCCCTCCCTTATGTTATTGAATGAAAGGTTATTTTGTGTCATTTCATTTGTGGAACGTTGACAAAAATGCATTTCTTGCGCACATGCATTTTCTGCATTACTTATCAAATTTGAACTCAATTTGGAACAGGCTGGGTGAGACAATTCTTAAAGCAGGAGTGACACCGTTTTGTTGTTTTAACACAGGATTAGGTTGTCAAAGTCTGGTCAGCTCTTTGGTCATATAACTTATATTCAATTTATAATAGGATTCTATATTCCTCCATTTTAAATTTTATGAGGTGCCAACTCGAAGCTTTCCTCTTGAATGTTAAACATTGTAGGTACATTCTGAATTATTTATGAAGGAGTCGTCTTTTCTGGCAGCCTTATTCTTTTCCTTGATTCACGCAGAGTGGATATAGCAACAGATCTTCAACATATACTGTACTCCACTTCCCGAGAGTTCTCAGACAAAACAACCCGGAACAGAAGTTATTGGTGTCCTTCTTCAAAGCCACAGTGGAGAGCATTCTGGCATGCGGCCTCACGGCATGCTGCGACCACAGCAGCGGACAGGAAAAACATACACAGAGAAATCTACACAGCCCAAAATTTTATCGGCTGCTTTCTGCATAGTCCAGAAGTCATTGCCAGCTTGTGATACCGCAGCATAGCCGTCATAAATTGTTACCCTCCGGTAGGTGCTACACGTCGTTTAAAACAAGGATCAACAGGCTCAGAAACTGTTTCTTCCCCAGGGCCACCACCACCCTAAACGAGTGTGCAAAGCTGTAAAAATCTATATCTCGCAACCTATTTGGGTATTTTTGTGGCTGCTAAACGTTATTGAAATACTTCTTGTGGCACTATTGCTACAATGCACGATTATTATAACTTGGGCCAGTCTCTAAGCACGACGGTGTAAACATTTTGCCTATTTAACCCTGCCAGTTTTTATCTTAATTTTCTCTTTGAAGTCTTTATTACATGTTTAACCTGGAATGCCATCTCTAATGTTGTCGCATAGAAAGTTTCACTATTTTTTAATTAATGACAGCAAAGACAATTCAATTCAATATAGCATTTTTCAGGTAAAGTGGTTCTATATACTAGTATCCATCATAACTGTTATGATAAGAGGGTATTTTGCCCATATACTAATCCTGTTCGTGTGGGTCTTGGGAGAATTTAATTATCATTGTCTGGTTTTGGAAACATTTATTTGAACCCATTTTCCTTGGCTGTTTAATCATGTTACACAGCTTTAAGTTGTATGCTGTTCACAGTACACATTTCATGGATCCTTTAACCGCCTGGGTTGTCGGAGCACAGAACTCTGGACAGTTTTCCCTACTGCTGACGTTTAATGGCCTGTGTTTAGGTTTTGGCAAAGTTGGCACTAGTCCATTTCCTGATGTTGTCGTCCCATTTCTCTGTCTTTCTTCCTCTCCTCCTGCTCCCTTTCCCTGGAGAATAATCTTGGCCAGTCCTGATGATTGTGTGACATGACCATACCACAGCAGTTTTCATCCACAGGCACTTGGCAAGAGTTTTTTTGGGGTCCGGTGTTCCCTCTGATGGTGTTGCTCACTGTTTCGTTAGCCACATTGGCTATGTAGCTGATGCCCCTAAGTTTCCTGTAGCATCACATCTCCAAGGCCCGGATTTTCTTTTCCAGCTTTACTGAGAGAGTCCATGTCTAGCAAGCGTAGAGGAAGATGGTAGTAACGAGCGCTCTCATGAGTCTGATCTCAGATTTCACTGCAATTTTCTTGCCCCTTTCTTATGGGTATAAGTCTGGCAAGTGCGGCTCTGGTACGATATGACAGCTCCAAGATATTCAAACTTGGTGGCCGGTTCAAGCTTTTGGTGATTGATTGTGATGTCTGTTGCGATATATTGTGAGTTATTGGTCAATTATTTAGTTTTTTCTCTCATTATTTCTAACTTTGTCTAGTCGATTGACCAGAGCTCTGTGTTCCTATTCTTCTCTTGCAATCCGACAACATAAGCACCAAAACAAAAATAAGTGTGGTTATGCTTACTGATTCTCTCCAGGAAGATGTTAAATAAAGTATAGAGAGAATGCAGCTGAACAAACATAGCAATTTTATGCTTATGTCAAACATACAGTGAGTGTGTATTGCCAGAGCTAGAGTTTTGTAAGTACATTAAGGTCATTTCCCTTAAAGTTTCCCTCAGCAGGTCAATGTTTGACATCCCAAGCTCTTCAGATGTTTCTCTGACAAGTGTTTTCAAGTATAAGTGTTTAACATCAGGTTTCCTCAAGGCCACGTGAATGCAGCCCGGCTCTCATCCACTGCTTTGATTTATTTGCACATGTATTTTTTCTAGACTTTTCTAAACTTGTATGTTTCATTTGCATTTATTTACTATTAGCCTCGCTAAGTCTCAATACCCTTGCAATACAGATTCACGGAAAACTGTAAGAATGTTTTCTTTTTTTTTGTCATGAATTTTTTGTGTATTTTGTCATGGATTTCGCAATGTATTTTTTCGTGTATTTTGCCAAGTATTTTATATATATTATCATTTATGTATTTTAGTTTTTTTTCTCATGTATTTTGTTGTGGTTACTGTTGTGTATTCTGTTGTGCGTTTTGTTATTTTTTAGTGTATTTTGTGTAGGTATTTTGTCATCTATTTATTTTAGCATTTATTTTGTAATGTATGTTGTTGTCTATTTTGTTATTTATTTATTTTATCATTTATTTTGAAGAGCAGAACCAATAAGTGGGGTAGCAGTTTCACCAATGGCCATGCAGCAGTATTGTAGGTAACTGAAGATTTGATAACTGAAAAACAAGCAGAAAAAAAGAAGACAGTGCCATCCCAAGGCAACAAGCTGTAATATAGAAATTATGCGTTAATTTATTTATGTGGCGTATATTTGCATAGACATTTATTTCTAAATATGGAAAGATCGGTCCTTCATACCTAGTAGACGTTTTTCATTGCAACATATGCTAATATCATTCTACAAGATAATAATCTACACAAATGCTCTTGTGGTTACAATATTTTCCCTCTCTCGATTGCATTGTACCATTGTAGCCGTGTGTAAGAGAAGCACAAAATAGATTTGAAATCAATCAGAGAACAGAATTTCTCTCTTGTGGGGACAGAGGATCTATAATGTTTCTCAGCCCACACATCCCTCATATTTTCCCTGACAAGGCATCAGCCTGCAAGACAATCAAGCTGAACTCAAGCAAGGATCGGAGCTCATCATCGGCAGTGTTAGGCGGATGCGATATTGGGATTTTTTGGTATCCATACAACGCAGGTAAATACAGGATCAACACAGACCCGATCCGTTTTGCTCAGAAATGACATGATCCCTGATTAATTTGTCAGGGAGGACCAGAACAGAGCAGGAGACCCCAGAGCGTTCATTACAAGTCTTTTATATGGGGAAGCGTACAGGGTTAGCGGGAGACGCGATGACCGTCGAACGTCAGCAGCAACGCCGTGAAAACAACTTCGGAACACGTAGCCAATCGTAGCGTGGGACGGAAGCAGGTCGAGTTTACCGGGACTGGAGAGAAGATCGTAGCGTGGGACGGAAGCAGGTCGAGTTTACCGGGACTGGAGAGAAGATCGTAGCGTGGGACGGAAGCAGGTCGGATCGGAGGCAGGCAGGCAGAATCAGGTAAACAAGAAGGCACAGTTAATCGGGAGAGTCATACGGGGTACAGAAGTAATCCTCAGACGAAGAGGTCTCCGCGTAGCGTGCTTAAAAAGGGAACATAAACCAATCAGGAAGCGCATTCCAGCGCGCCAGATGATTACCCCAGGTGGCTCCATTTAGGTAATCATGACAAATTGAGCCCTTGCCCCGTCGAATTAGATTATAATGACGATAAAACCGGTACAAAGATTTTGGCACTAAAGATAATCTATTTTCAAGAGTAAAAAAAAGTAAACTTCAAGTGCAAATAGTATAAAAAATATAGGGTATTTTCCAGACTATAAGTTGCACCATCCCAGAAATGCATGATTAAGAAGGAAAAAAGAAGTCGTACCTGCAGTGTAAGTAAAATCCAACACCAAAACACACACGTCACCTTGAAAGGCAATTTGAAATAAAATTACTATAGAGAACAACATGCTGAATGTCGTAATGCCAGTAACGACCAAACATGTTAAGTGTTATTCAGATTATTCTAACATAAAGAACATGCTTACCAGTCAGTTTCACTACAAATCACTAAATCTAGTACAATCTTCATCTTCTGTGTTACTTTTACCGGTACACAACTCCCTCAACTTTCTTTCTGCTGCACGGCTACTGTTTTCGCCTGCAAATTGTGCTATTTTGCAGCTTTTTATCTGCAGAATATGTTTTTCTTTTCAGTGTCAAGCTCTTGCTAGTTGTTTTTATAAAATTCATGGTATTGTGCTGAAAAATGTCCCCCACCCCCACAACAGGGCAAAGTAAAAATTAGCAACACGGGACTAGAGAACCCTCTTTAGTGTGAAAACAACGTTCAAAATGATATACCGGTAATTTAAATTTAAAGCTCAATGACTTAATCATCCGTCAGTAATACTACATATAAGTCTCTTCAGAGGATTAGTTGCACCCCTCGATCAAACTAGGACTTTTAGTCAGGAAATTACGGTAATGTAACGTTTTTAACAATATGAAATATAAAATAGTCCTACTAAAACTGTTTCAGAAAAAAAGAGAGTCAGACAAAAAAACAAATATTGTATAACAATGTCAACAAGTCAATTAAAATACTGTGTTTCAAGGACAATACGGCTTGAAAAGTGTGCCCATATAGAGCGGGAAATATAGTAATTAAATACGGGAAGCTAAAATTACCATGAAATCTTTTCACATACAGTAACCATATATGAACAAATCAAATGATTTCAGTTGTGAAACAAGATTCCGTCATATTTATGTCCAATGAAATATGTTTTATCTTCTGTTTTATTTTAATGAACCGTATAGTTTGATGTGCCTTGTATATGAAAAAAAAAATCTTTCCCTGCGCTCACTCCCTTAGCCCCAGCGGCCACTCGTTTCCTAATTAACCCTCTCCCTATTTAAGCGCTTCCTTTCCGGTCACTCTTTGTCAGTCCGTAAGCGAACCTCAGCACATGCAAGGCAAGCACTTTTGACTCTGGCACTCGATCCACGACCATGCTTCGTTCTCCTGTCCTGGCTATCCGGCTTTCTCCAATCCACAATCACGCTCTTCTATCCGGCCCTGGCTATCCGCCTCGCCACAGGATGCAAGGGCTTCCTGTTCCACCTGCCTAGCGAGCACCAGATCGCTTTTTACGCCTCTGTTTACTCCCCCGATTCCTTGATAAAGTGTTGTGTGAACGTTACGCATTTGGGTCTCCTGTTTGTCAAGTTTAAGGAGATTTGGGGACTTCAATCACCCAAGACTTTTGGAACACCCTGTATTTTTCACTTGTAATGCACACATCATTTCAGAAAAAATACAAATACCGTAAATTCCGGACTATAGAGCGCACCTGATTATAAGCCGCACCCACCACATTTTAAGAGGATAACCGCTTTTGTACTTACACAAGCTGCACCTATATATATATATATATATATATATATATATATATATATATATATATGTGCGCCCACATTAAAACATGTAACACAATCACAAAATTAACCCAAACCCGACTTTGAGTCCCGCGATCGTAACTGAACATAAAGTACAGAGTCCAAAAACCACAGCCGGCAAAATGAACGGTAAATGATACCGGTACCTAAGGTTTGATGCTGACCTGCAGAGTCCGGGTACCCGTTGAAACTAATCCAAGGAAAAAAAGTCTATATTTCCAAAGGTAAGGGTGGGAAAATATATATCCACTATTGTCCGCCGCGACAACAGGTCTCACTCACCTTTACCCCACTTCCCGTCAGCCCGCGTTTGCTCTGCCCCTCTTTTTAATTTGCAAATATATCAGAATAAGTGTCTCAAATAAATACATTACAGAAATATACAGGTGCAAATACATATTATACATGGTTACACATATTTACAAAGAAAGACGGTACACCGAGAGAGTTTTCAAAGCTTTAATAATAATATTATAACTTTCATCCCAAACCGTGCCTGTGAAGGGTAGCAAAACGCTACTAGGAACAAGCTCGCAACACAGCAAAGGGGTCTGTTAAAAAATACATACCGTACTTGTAAAAATCATGGTAAACCGTCCTCATTTTCCTCCTTATAACTAACGTCATCAAAGCCGTCTTCCTTCAGTATGGGAAAGAGACCTTGTCATATAGACGTCGTCTCACCCGCCCTTATTCATAAACACGCTAGCAACACGCTCGCACGCACGCTTCCTGAGATTGCTCAGGAAAAATAACCTAAAACAGAAGCTGCAGGTGTCCTTCTACAAAGCCACAGTGGAGAGCATCCTAACATACTAGCATACGGTGTGGTATGCTGGGTGCACAGCAGCAGACAGGAAAAAGCTCCAGAGGATCATCAAAATAGCCCAGAGAATCGTTGGCTGCTCTCTGCCCAGTCTGGAAGACATTGCCTGCTCTCGCTACCTCAGCAGAGCAGAAAACATCATCATGGACTTTTCTCACCCCGGCCACCACCTCTTCAACCTGCTGCCTTCCGGCAAGCGCTACAGGTCACACAAAGCAAAAACAAACAGACTCAGAGACTGTTTCTTCCCCACAGCCATTACCACCCTAAACAGACACCGCACAAAAAAACTGAAAACTGTTGCAAAAAACTACCTCACACGATTGTAAAATGGTACTCACGTACATGCTGTCTGCACTATGTTTGTTCACTGCTCAAAACAGACACCGCACAAAAAAAAACCTGAAAACTTGTGCCAACACTACCTCATACGAATATAATGGTACTCATGTCTATGTTCTTGCACATGTCAACTGCACTACGTTTACTGCTCACCTTGCACAATGTCTGACCATTTCCTTTTTTCTGCACTATGTTGTCTATGTTTGCACCAATGCATATGCTGACTTTTTTTGCACTATGATGACTTTGCACCAAATGCAATATTGCACAACCCTTACGATACCAAGAACACTGTATGTAACATCCCACATGCCGACATTTATTGTGTAAATACCATGTAAATTATAACTATAGCCTTATCCCCCTTGTTTTATAACCTTATATTCTCTGTTCCTTTATCTCTTGTCTCATACCTCACTGTGAATGTGTAAAACTGGAGTGTCATGCCCAATTTCGTTGTCACAATATGTTAACCCATTTTGTAACAATGACAATAAAGGTATATTCTATTCTATTCTATTCTATTCTATTCTATTCTATTCTATTCTATTCTTTTCAAAGTAAAGTTTACATGCAGTAGCTCTGTTTCCCTCAGTATCGGACTGCTCGATTGCGTTTAGCTTTAAAGCTGCTTTCTTTTTGCAATTTGCATGATGAGGATATGTCTACGCTAATTGCAGTCTTCCTCGGAGCATATATTCCACTGGTCTAAATCTTACCTTTTGTACTCGAGCGCCGCTGGCGGCTGTTAGAAAAATTACATAAATTGGCCGCATCACTGAATAAGCCGCAGGGTTGAACGTTTGGGAGAAAAAGTAGCGGCTTATAGTCCGGAATTTACAGTAGTTAGGTGAAAAGAAAGAAAACATGTTCAAAAATAGACCTGCCTAAAAGAGTTGAGAGAGTCAAATAGGTACAATAAGTGCTATTGTTGGTTACTCATTATGCCAAAAGTCATTATACCAATAGAATGAATAATAATAGTTTTTGGACTAAATTACACTGTAAGATATGCTACAGTATTCTAACTTTTCTGACCTGAAAACCTTCCAACAAATCTCTTCTGTTTATCACAGCATCTTATGCAATCATCTCTACGTTCCAAACCCTTTTGGTGCCATAATTAAAAAGCAGCTCGTCTCTCCAAGCCCAAACGAACCACACGAGATGGGTTTAGCTCCACACTTGGCGAGATGTGTCACCAGTCTTTTTCATTCCATTCTTGTATCTGGCATCAACACTAATCTGCATGAATCGAGCATACTATATTCTCTTGCAGGACCAAAATGCTTATGAATCGAGCAAGGCGCGGTTGCTTGTCATATTCAATATCATTTTGTGTGGTAATCCTTTTCACATTTTTTTAGGACAGTTATATTTTGGTTGTGCACTCTGTGTTTGTTCAAGCTGGGCATGTAGTGTTGCATGAAATATTTCTGGTAAGATTGATCCCAAAAACCTGAGCTGCTATTTTTATTTGCTCGCTGCATCATTATGTAACCGAGTGTGCTTGCGTGCGTGTTTACGTTTCCACGCATTTGGATTGAAAACACGTTTCTCCGCCTTTTCTTTATCAGTCGGCTTTGGAAATCACATGACAGGGTTACTTGCCTCCTATGTGTGTAAACATTGACAAATATTAAATAGGAGCAAAAGCTTGTCAGCGTTTGACGTGACAATAGTCGATTGTCTCCTGCAAAATGTATTTCTGTGATACAAGCTTAGTATAATATTAATACCGGCGAATGCCATAAATCTGTCATGTCATTTTACAGTTAAAGTGAGGGTTGTGATTTCAACAGCAGAAAAATCACTTTGTTATCATTTCAATACCCTACTCTGCATAGAGTTGATTTAGGATACTGCAGTTGCAAAAGTTGACGCCTTAGGTACTATGCCAATGTTACACTTCATTTTACCAACTATTTAGGGGTGGGCGATACTGGGAGTTTCAGTATAGATGTAACAGGTGTAATAATACCTTTTGTTTCATTGAAATTCCTGCTGAAATATGTTGGATAGTTTCTGTATAAGTGTCCTGCAATGATGAGTCCAACAGTGCCACCTGCTGGTATGTGGTAAAGTTTGGTTTGGCTTTAGACTTTGCGACAGGAAGGTGGGGTTTTTTGGCAGTATACAACGAGCTGTTAACGGTAACACACAATATTTTGGTGCTCCGCAAAAAGTTAATTTTAAACATTAAAACCACAGCTGACAAATCTCTCAACATGCACAGTAATGTGATTGATGTTGTCAAGCTGTTTGGGTTAATTTTTTATTTAGTTTCTGTCGCCTTTTATGTTAGTTTTGCCGGACGTTGCATATTGTGCTAAAATGCTAATTCCCCTTATAGTCAGCAGAGAAGCTTACCACGTGTTGTGTTGTGACTCATTCATTTGCAGGTCAATTGTATCCGTTTTTATACTCATTATTGTTATTATTTCTATTTTCTCATATATATAAAAAGGATGATGTTGGTTGAAGTTCACACTAAAGAAAAATATGTTGAATTCATTGTAAACGTTAAAAAACCACTATACAATATCTTGTTAAAAGTATCTTGTTAAAATGGATGTAAAATTATATTTTATGTAAACTGAAAAGAAAGCTCTTTGATATGTTTTGTGGACAGTATACAACGAGCTGTCAACGAGATCAAAACCAATAGAGAAGCTTACTAAGTGTTGTGTTGTGACTCATTCATTTGCAGCAACTATAATAAAAACCTCATCATCCAGTCCAGCGTGAATGTGGATCTTTGGTGGGACAGGTACACAGCGGTTACATAGATTCGATATAAAACGCTAGTATCGATCGATACTTATCCAATACGATACTTTTTGTTTGGAAATGTGATATTATTGAACAATTGAACCTTCGCCCTTGAGTTGGTTTATATTTACAATAAACACACCACAAATATTTTAGTGCCTATTATGTTTTATTTTTTTAAGATAAATAACTACAAGGAAAACGTTAACAGTAAGAAAATATATATATAAATATTTCTATTACAACAGTTTCAGAACAAAAACAGAGAGTCTGTCAAACCCACACAGACGGAGAACTCGTAACGTTTTCACACAAGCTTTATTTTACGGGAATGGGGCAGTCATGCGCGTGAACCCAAACGCCAGGGTTGCGGCGATTGCTGGGCGGAAGAAGTGAGACAGAGAAGTCAGAGGCAAACGAGATAGAGGCTGGACAGAACAGATGGGATCGATACACGACACACAGGTAGATACTGGACGGGACAGACGGGACAAACGGGGTCAATATACTGGGGCAAGATACCGGACAGGATAAGACAAACGGGATCAATACCGGATACCGAAGACTGGAGCAAGATAACGGACCGGACGAGACAGTCGGGATCGATACCGAATACTGGAGACTGGAGCAAGATGCTGGACAGGAGGAGATAGACGGTATTGATACCGGATAATGGAGGCTGGAGCAAGGTACCGGACAAAATGAGACAGACAGGGGCGATACTGGATACTGGAGACTGGAGCAAGATACCGGGCAGGAGGAGACAGACGAGATCAAAATCGGATACTGGAGTCTGGAGCAAGATACCGGACAGGAGGAGACAGACAGGATCGATACCGGATACTGGATACACAAGCAAGATGCAGAGTCAAAACATAAGTCTTGCAAGTGCAGAGGCTTGTTGACAGACTGACAAGGAGTGAATGAAAGCACTGAGTTTAAATAGGAGGGAGGCCAATCAGGCCACAAGCCGCAGCTGGCACAAAAGGGGCGGGGCCAAGTGAGGGCAACTGGCAACCGTAACCGAGTCAAATGAAAAAGCAGCAATATAACAAAAATACAAATATTACTATGTCAGCATACCAACTATAAAGAGAGTCATACCAAATTATCAGCAAAGCAAGCCCTTTTAATAATAATAATAACAATAATAATAATACATTGTACTTTTAAGCACCTTTTAGGACACCCAAGGTCGCTGTACATATGGTAACAAACAACAATAAAGCAAGACCAAAAGAAGAATAAAACAAGCAAGTAACAAATAGCAAATAAAAACACAGTAGAAAGAGATTCAAACATGACTTGACTTGAATTAAAGGAGCAACATTGAAGAAACATCGCTTTGACACAATGAAAGGTCTGTGTGCGAGAGGAATAGAAGTAAGCGAGGGAAATGAAAAAGAGAAAAAAGTAAGAGAAAGAAAGAAAGAGAGGGGGAAAAAAGCAAAGCAGGAGAAAGAAAAACAGGGAGAAGGAAAGAGAGAGAGGGTAAGAAAGAGACAAAGAAAGATAGAAAGAAAGAAAGTAGAAGCTCATTTTTCTCTGGCGCTTTTCTCAGCGTTATCCCGCGGGCCGGATTCAATTCCTTGGTGGCCCTGCTCTGGCCTGCTGGCCACATTTTTGACAACCTTGCTGTAAATTGTTCACTTTTAATATATGAGCTAGAGGTCACAGCAATACTCCAACCTCTGGTTTTGCTATGTTTTAATCACAAATTTAGCACTGTCGGATTTACAGCCATTGGAAGTGACCTTTCAAAACACATCAAATTGCACAGAAAATATTGACACATCTACTACGCTCAAGTAGATTTACAAGCAAATAACACTTGGTTTAGAAAATGTACCAACCCTACCTATCCAATCCTATTATTGTGTTTTTTCAACACCAGCCCAGCTACTCTCAGACTACAGCAAGTAAAATATTTTTTCAAGCCCTGACGCTGAAAAATAGACTGAAACTGAATTAGCCTTGGGCGTCTCCTTTCTTATTCACTGACATACCATGCCTTTATGGATAATAGTTGCTTAACCCTGTAAAGCCCATATATAGAACATTTCTTGCATTATTTCTTACCTTTCGGATATTCTTCTAGCCTCTTGTAAAGAAATTGTGTTTTAGTATGTCTTTTTTTATTCTGGAATTTGTCATCATTAGGCTTTGAGGTGAGCAGGATTTCTGTATCTGTACTCTCTTTCTCTAAACAAATATAAAGAACAATTAAGTGTTTATTTGCAGGGTTGATTGCCTAGTTGCCCCGCTAACAGTAGAGTGTAAAACATGAATAGGTTTTAGATCTGGGGATGCTGTAATAATAGTCTAGTAGAGTAGAGTTCTTGTGATTAAGGGTGTCACAAATAAACATGACTTGACTGTCACAAGCCAGAAACGGAGACGGGACCCAATTGCGTTCGTTTTACTCAGTTTTATTGAGAAAGAGAGCAGTGCTCCCACGATCCGATGATCGTCGGACACGGGTAGCTGATGGCAGGAACGCGGAAGTGGCACTTCCGTGTCGAGCGAGGATAGTAGCGGGCGGCAGGAAAGCTGGTCGATGGCCGGGACAGAAGAGCAGGGCAGGAACGGGTCCAGAAATAGGTCAGCAACAGGTAACAGGCAGGAGAAAACAGGGCAGGAGATTGTCGGAAGGTACGGAGCCTACCTAGCAAAGGCGTAGGTTTGCAGGACGGTCTGACAGCTTCCTCTTGGAAGCCGGGGGTTAAAAAGAGTCAGGGATCCAATCAGCGACCAGGGTTGTTGGCGCCAACGGGGCATTTGCAGGTGCCCCGAATCAGCAATCATGACATTTGACAGATTAATTTGGGATATTAATCTTTGGCTGATATGAGAGTCAAGGAAGATGCAGGTTTGATATCAACAGGAGGCCTCCAGTAACCGCGGGGAGAAAAACGGACCCACTCCATTGAATGACTCCCTTTCTCTCACCGTGGCCCAGTGACCTGAATGTTTTTATTTGGAAGAAGTCAAGCAGTTGTAAAAACATACCAAGATGACTTTCCTGTATCCTTCAAAATAAAGACTGAAAGTGTGCATATATTTTAAACAGAAACATATAAAAGAGTAGAAAAATAGAGAATAAGTAATAAAAATAGTATGAACTCAAGTACATTCCATCAGAGCCATTTGTGACGTGAATAATAGAGATAATAGAGAAAATTACAAATAACTAGATTTAATATACCTTACATTTCCCCCCTGTTGTAAATTTCGAAGAACATCCGTGAAAACAATACCAGAGGTTTCAAGTTTACACATCATTAAGAAATCCATCAGGTAGGTAGCTTTGTGGAGGGGCGAAAAACCTTCGTAAAGGAAAAAATTCCCCTCCTCCCACCTCGTTTTTATGAGGTCGAGAGTGTTTCTTATAAAACATAGAAAACATAGTAGTAATAAGTGATGGTTAACTTTAAGAATCATAGCTAAAACGAACAAAAACCAAAACACACAAAAAACAAAAAAAACAAAACGAAATCCTGCCTGCGCGTTGGTCCCCACAGGGCCTAACCCGAGCCTGTGTGACATCGTAGGTCGCCTGCCGACGACGGTGTAAGCAGGGGCCCGACCGGCCTTACCCACTCGGATCTTCGTGTGTCAGTGGTGTATACAGTGAGGGGGTTTTCCCTTTTAGTTCGTAGGGATAAGTCCATTAGACAACGCTGTCTGGGTCAGTATCATCATCATCAGAGTATTGTGGGACAGAAATCAATTTGTAATGGTACATATGAGCAATAAACATTCTTGACACCACCTTCTTTGTCATGGGCACGATGCAGCAAGAACATACGCCACACAGGAGAATAAAGATCACTAGGATTCCGACAAATGGTGCCAGGATCTTCACCAGAATCTGGGACCAGCTGCCAGAGTACAGCCAATCGAGCCATCCCGGCTGAACGTCCTTCTCCTGGGTCAATGTGTTTTCATCCGGGATGTAGGTGCAGCAGTGTTCTCCTATCAGTGCACATACGCCACCTTGAGGGGCCAGAGCGAGGTCAACTGCCATCCTGGTCTGGAGGGCCATGATTAGGGATATACCGGACCTCCAGACCAGGTGTATTCCCCTTCTATTGGCTTTATGACAGGACATGTCGTTTGTTGGCTTTCTGGACCCCAAATTTTCGTGCGGATGTTGGCTTGCATCGATTGGGCTGGCAAGAGGAGCAGGGTGAGGATGAGTCCCCACCCTAGGATGGTGACAAGCATGTTTATTTGAGTTCGGTGATTTTTTTGCAGTGACTCTGGTGAATCCAGGTGTCTCTTTCAGCTATCTTGATAGCTGTCGGCGTGGTGAGCAGGACTGTATATGGCCCGTCCCAACGTGGACTGGACCAGCTCTTTCTTTTCACCACTTTTATGAGCACCAGGTCACCAGGAGTCACTGTCTCCTGAAACAAAGGAATAGAACCAGGCGGCAGATCATTTGCAGACACAACTTGTTTCTCTCTAAATAGTTTACATAACCACTCTTTCATTGGATCTGCTTGGTTTTTTTCTTCTGAGAATGGCTGACCTTCCCACATTGGAAGGTGGAAAGGTCTGCCATGCACAGCCTCAAATGGTGTGATGCCTGTGTTTATTGGTGTAATTCTCATATATGTTTTAACTAGACTTAGACATTCAGGCCATGGTTTGCCTGTTTCTTCCATTGTCTTTTTGAGTATTAGTTTAACTGTCCCATTAGTTCTTTGAACAAGCCCTGCACTCTGTGGATGATAGGAACAGTGGTATCTGAGTGTTATACCCAGATGGGTAGCCATGTTGTCAATAATGTCATTGACATCACTCCAGAGCACTCTTGGAATGCCATGCTCTGGGATGATGTGTTTACAAATGGCTTTGGCAACTGAAAGTGCATTGTTATATTTTGACGGTACAATTTCTACCCATTTTGAAAACGAATCAACAAGCACAAGACAGTATTTATATGGACCACTTTTAGACAGTTCAATGTAATCCATATGTACGATTTCAAAAGGGTAAGTCCCAGCTGGGGTCTTCCCTCGTTTTGGCCTAATGTTACCTTGGACGTTGTGTCGGCAACAAACCAAACAAGATCTACAAACATTTTTAAAATAGGTTTGTAATCCTAACGGTACTATACACTGAGATCCAGAATGGGAGTTGGTAGCAGATCTTTAGTCTCATCAAAGTTCTCCTCATCTTCCTCCTTGTCTATCTCTCTGTCGGTTAGTCAATCTTCGGATGATTGAGGATTATTATTTTTATGATAATGTCTTGGTTTCGGCTTGGAATTGCACTCATCTGCGAAGTGTCCATATTTTCCACAATTGTAGCAGTTGTTGTTGTTCTTTGGACGTCTTTTCCTTCTTCCGGTTAACCGGCCGTACTCTCTTCCACGACCTCTTCTTCCTTCTTCATAATACATCGGCGCAGATGGGGTGTTTCCAGCGGCGGAAAGACCTTCAAGTAGTGTTGTTATGGTGAAAACAGCTGTCTGGCTTTGCTTCTTCCTCTTCAGATCTTCAGCGTGGATGGCGTGTGTCACTAGATCACTCATTGTGGCTGTTCTCCAGGTGATCAGATGTTTTCTTATATTATTGACGATGCTGTCTTCCAGACCATCTAGGAAAGCCGACCTTAGCATGATTTGGAAAGGTGTATCCGGGGCTTCAGCTTCTTGGACTCCACTGCAGTTTCTCATTTTCTCCGTCAGCCTTTCGACATATTGCCTGACTGATTCTCCTGCTTCCTGGCGGCATTGGGTGACGGAGCTAAAATCAGGTGGCTTGGTGAAAGCTTCTCTTGTTCGGTCCATAATTTGGGTGAAATCCGCAGTCAAATCATCTCCATATGGACGTGCGACTTGGTTGACATCGAGGGGGTTGAAGTTCCCCATAACCCGTCCTACCCTGTATCCTAAAAGGTATCTGAGGACCGTCACAATTTCTGGGCCATTTAACCTGTAGCTGTTGACAAGATCCCTAAGTGCTTCAATCCATCTTCCCACGTTCTGCTCTAAAGGAGGGATGGAAGCACAGGCTTCTTTCATCTCAGTTTGGGTCCAAGGGCGATAAACGTGAATTTGTCTTTCTTGGCCCAAAACTCCGAAAGCTGGATTTGCAACAGCTATCATTGGATATATAGGATTTGTTGGTATGGACGAATCAGGCAGTTGGGGGTACAAGTTGGCTGGTTTTGTGGTGGTTATGTTGATCCTCGCCGTTTGTTTTGGAGCGGATGTACTCATCTCTTCATTCTTTGCTTGAAAAGTCTTGCCTCTGGTGCGGCCTCCCATTGGAGAGTGGTGCTTTTCAATTTCTCTTTCTTCACCCCCAACTTTTCCTCCTTTTGCTCGCTCATCCCTCTTATGCCTGTCGCTGACAGCCGTACGTTGATACTCCTCTTCTCTAACCCTCGCTTTGTTCTGCTCCTGTTCTCTCCTCACTCTGTTCCTGACTATCTCTCCATTCACCCCAGTTTCTTCTTCTGCTTCAATCTTCATGCGTAACATTTTTCTCTCTTCCTTGCTAGCAATATCCATCCTTCTTTTCTTACTCTGATCAATCCACAGATGTAATATTCCTATCTGTGAGTCTATCTCACTTGTGTCTCTTCCCTTCCTAGCCCTTTCCTTTCTCCTGTGAATTAACTCAGTTTTCAATTCGAGCTTTGTCTCTATTTCCTTCAGTTTTTGATTAAAACCTTTCTTTAGCCATTTCTCCAAATATTTTGAACTATCAGGGTGTATTCTATTCATAAATTTCACATCTGGGTCCTCTGCTAGCATCTTTCTTTGGGCCTGGCCCATTTTTTCTTAAACAAATGTCACCCACAAAGAAAAGTATTTCTCAATAGCTTATTCCTGATCTTATTAAACTTTGACTTGCTAATTTTAAACTAAAAATGGCCTTTTTTTTTTTTTTCTATTAATTTTATTTCCTGGTATTGCTTTTAATTTATCCGTGTAAAATTACCAAATTGTATTTTACCTAACTTCTTCTTTCTTAAATTATCAATTTTCAAGTGAAAAAGGAGAGGAGAGTGTAAAGGAATCCTTTGTTCTGCCTCTCTTTCTCCCCCCCTCCAAAACGCAGGAATAATTCCGTGGGCCGGCGAGCGCATGCGCAGTACACAACACATAAGACAAAGGACACCAGAGGAATGCGGGAGGGGTTAGGGACATGCAAAAAGTAACTAACAGCTCAGATACATAAATCACGTACACAGACAGACATAGGGCCCACAGACAGACTCCTACAATACTCCCCAAATTCCCTCTTTAATGAAGCCACGTATTTATTCTAAATTATTTTATTTTGGCCTGCTCATTTTAAAACGATTTCAAACAGAGGACTCTGCCGACTGCAGAGATTATATATATTCTCAAAAGCGAACCACTTTATGCCTGTCTTCTCTCTCTGATTTACGAGGCAAATTCCTCTAGTAATATCATAAAAGTGCCGTCTAACTTTCCGTTAACAGCAACTGAAACGAGGCCTATTCCTCTAGTTTCATTCGATTGAGACTAGTAATCAATCGTACAGGCTCTACCGACTCCGTTAGCGATGAGGCGAACCCTCGAATCTGGTAATCGGCTCGTCAATATATGAATCACACACACACACACATATATATATATATATATGTATCATATATATATATGGACATACACAATCATATTTGACTCGGTGAGGCACAACCCTCGAACCAATTTAATAATTCGCTAATGAATCCCCAATTGTCAACCTCTTATTTCATTTTATGGCTTTCCTTAATTATTTTTAATCTTAATATCAAAAATGCATCCCACCTGATTGATCAGATCAGCCTCCCCTTGTTCGAAGAACGGTTTTCCCAGGTCGTTGACTGAAACTCGATTGGAGAGAGAAAAAGAAGAACCAGTCAGGTGGTCCTTTGTTTAAAAAAAAAAACTGTTGAAAAGTTCTCCCTCCTCAGTCAGACGACTGCTGGGGCACGTCCCGGGTTTCGGCACCAAAATGACAGATTAATTTGGGATATTAATCTTTGGCTGATATGAGAGTCAAGGAAGATGCAGGTTTGATATCAACAGGAGGCCTCCAGTAACCGCGGGGAGAAAAACGGGCCCACTCCATTGAATGACTCCCTTTCTCTCACCGTGGCCCAGTGACCTGAATGTTTTTATTTGGAAGAAGTCAAGCAGTTGTAAAAACATACCAAGATGACTTTCCTGTATCCTTCAAAATAAAGACTGAAAGTGTGCATATATTTTAAACAGAAACATATAAAAGAGTAGAAAAATAGAGAATAAGTAATAAAAATAGTATGAACTCAAGTACATTCCATCAGAGCCATTTGTGACGTGAATAATAGAGATAATAGAGAAAATTACAAATAACTAGATTTAATATACCTTACACATTGACTTAACCTTCCATAAATTATATGTAATTCTTGCACTAATATACATTTCATAGTGCCCTGTAAAGGTGTAGCATGCACCTGTTATCTTTGGCGCAACCAGCAGGTGCTGATGATGCTTCAAAGGACAATACCGTAAGTAATGCCACGTGCAGTTAATAGCAAAGGAAGACAAAATGCAATGGCAAAGCGAAGCCACCACAAAGCAGTGTCGGCCCATTTTTAAAGCAGACTTGTAGACAACATAGCAACAGTTTTAGGCATTTGCAAGCACTTCACCCAAAACTAAAGCACTCTTTAAACCTTGAGAACACAACATTAAAATTCAAGCATTTTCAAGGATTTCAAGCACCTGTTCGAACCATGTGTTTTAATTGTGCCTTTGTTCTGCAGCAGAAAACACACGCAAATGCTTTGATAGTGGTTTGTTGGGTGGGCCTGCCTGTATATGTGCACGACTGTGATAGGCTGATGTATGCTGTCAGTCAAGAAGAAGGGGTGGGTGGACATAAAAGTCAATATATCCCCCACCCCAAAACGACTGTGAGTAACGGTGAATGCTGGTATTTCAGTGGCTGTTTGGTTCCTTGAGTCTCTATAGTTTGTTTTCTTACTTGTACTTCGTAGCACTCAGTTGGGGGACACACTACAGCGACACTTAGTGGACAATTATTTCACTGTGTCTCTTTAAAGATGCTGGGACAACTACTAACGCACCCAATGTTCACTGATGGTGCTGTTTTGCAGCCATAAATTCACAGTACATATGCAAATTGCTAATTGAAAGAGAGGAAAAAGAATTCATTCCGGAAAGTGAAATATTGATGCTGCTGATGTGCGCCAGGAAGAGAAAAAACATAAAGATACAAACAAAAAGATTACCATGATTCCGCGCTCACCTCCTCTCAGATTAGTCATCCCCTGCTGCAAGTGGAGGCAGTTTGCTTTTTTTCAACTCTTTTTTGGAAAATAATGTTACTTCACTATTTATCACAGAGACAGTAATACAACTACAAATTCTTCCACTCTCATCTTACTCTTTACATCAGTGGATTTGTATGAGCGTGATTTTTCTCCGCCGAATCCTTCTGTCCCTCCTTTAATCAGGCTTCACACAGACACAGAGAGAAAATGACAATAATCAAGCAATGAGAGGAATGAAATTTCAAATCAGAGCACTACAAGCCCTCTTTGGAAAGACTGCTTCATTTCCATTTTATTTGGCCATGGTCACACTGGAATTATATCTGCAGCATGAAAGAATGTTATTTCAAACTGGAGTGCCTATCCACCATAAGCGCTTGACCCGCGACGAGACGGAAAACCCTTTTTGGCTGCATTTCCCTTTTGGCAGGGTCATTCACCTGATTGTTTGTAATAGTGTTGATATTCTATGTTGTTCTGGCCTACAAGAGTGGAATGTCTTTCTGGGAAGTCAACAAAAGTGAGTTTTTTTTGGCATTTGTTACATCTAGGGTAACCTACCTGACTGCCTGTAAAAGATGGTCTTGATATTCAATTTTATTCTGGCCTGGGAGAGTGGCATGTCTTTTTGGGAAGTCAACTAAACAAAAAGTGGTGAGTCAGATTTTTTGGACGTTTTTTACATCCGGGGCCACCTACCTGACTGCCTGTAAAAGATGATGTTGATATTCAATGGCGTTCTGGTCTGGGAGAGTAGAATGTCCTTCTGTCCTTCTGGGCAAAAATGCTGATCAACAAAACTAAAAGTGCAGAGAGAGTTAATTTTTTAAACTCTTAATTTTTTTTTACATCTGGGGTAACCTACTTGACTGCCTGTAAAAGATGGTCTTGATATTCAATGTCATTCTGGACTGGGGGAGTGGAATATCTTTCTGGGTAATACTAAGGTAAGAAGGACACGAGCCCCACATGTCCTGGGCGGCCAGCTTTAGACAAACTCAAGGAACTGTTCACAATGGGACCAGTGCTTGCTCAGCCCGATCCTAAAAATCAGTTTATCGTAAAAGTGGACGCCTCAGACACCGGCGGGCGGTAGAGAAGAAGATCCACCCCTCTTCTCTTGACAAATCGAGGCAGCCGAGTGGAAGTACGATGTCACGAGTCGTTCAGGGAGTGGAGGTAACGGTTGGAAGGAACGAGACTGTCGTTCCTTCGTGTGGTCAGTCCACCAAAACCCTACCTACATGAAGACGGCAAAAACATTGAACTCAAGACAGGCACGCTGGGCCCTCTTGTTTAGCAGGTTTAAGTTAACCCTCACCTATCGTCTGGGCTCCAAGAACGTCCAAGCCAACACCCTCACCAGGCATTAATCCCTGAGAGAGGCAGACGATTCCGCAACTGAGACACCTTCCTCCTGGCGGAGCGGGTGGTAGAAGTCGTGACCCTGGGAATGGAGTTTGCAGTAAAACGGGCACAGTGGACTGGGACCTTTGCACAGACTTTTTGTTACCCTCACCGTTTGACGCCAAGTTCTTACCAGGGGACACTCCGGTCGTCCGGCATGATTTTGAATTCCGATTATTTTCGGGTGAAATCCGATTTTTTTGTGTGATCGTCCACATAGCCAACATTGAATGTGATCTCTCTGTGAATGCTACAAGTGTTCCGCATGCAGGGAACAGGACACGTGACGTCACATGCAATGTGCAATGAGGCAGCCCAATTACAACTTTATAATTTTAAGAGGAAGATTAAGAAGAAAGAGAGCCACAAGTTTGATAATGGTGTTTTTTCGAGCAGTGGCAGGAAAACCTCTCCGCTTCCTCCCACCTGATTGCAGAATAATCACGTCTGTTGCCTATCGATAGTATGCAGACCTGCATGAATGGGTCTTGAACGTGAACACGCAGCAGTCTCCTTCCAAGGTGTAATTGTAACCTGTGCAGCCCTTGAGGCATTTTGTGATTTAGGGCTTTACAAATAAATGTGACCTGACTTGATATGTACCAGATTTTGGACCACATATAAATGTGGCCTGGGTATGTTGTGACAAAAATCATATATGTGCCAATCAAACAGACTTTTGACAAATCTGATACAGGTTGCCTCCGTGCTAAAAAAATCCGGTTTTCCTACAGTGTAAACCTAGCCTTAGTCTCCAGCTTCTTCCGTTCTTGACACTAGTGGCTCTTCCAAAATACTTAACATAAGGTCCTTAAGTCATAAACTTGTGCAATAAAATGATCATTTGACAGTACAGAAGTTATTTGTAAAAATAAAACATTTATAAAGTAGTAGATTAATTTGTTAAACAGGCACTTGAGCCAGTAAATTGGGTTTGCTCTTGAGTTATATAAAACTGATTAAATGTTTCTACTCCACAGATTTTCACCTTTTGCGAGGGGTTCAGCCCACCCATTGAGTGCGATAACCGAGGTAATACTGAACTACATTTCCAAGGGAAAACAGTTTCTCGTTAACATCCTCCTCCAAAAAGAAAATGGTGCAATTTCCATTTTCACATTTTGGTACACTTATGAATCCCTCACTCATTTAGATTGATGCCTCATCGAGCACACTGCCAGGATTAGCCACTTAAACTCATTTAAAACGTGAAATGAACGGCTGATTGCAACACCCAGGGGAGAAAAAAACTGATAAGCCAATTGATTGACGGATCTTGGGGGTTGTTGCGTGGTATCATTTATCTCCCAAAGGCTGCTGCTGAGTTCACGTCGAGGGGAGATAATGTCATTCTGCGCCTAATAAACTAATGGTGCTTAAATCCATTTTTAGCATTCATGTATGAACTGAGTGGCATTGCCCTGATAGTGGTGATCAGACTGGAGATGCAGAGAACGTCTACGGATACCATTAGAGTTTCAATCCATTTCAACCTCAAACATGTGGAGGATGGATTACGAGAGAAGAAGAGAGAGATGCAGTTTTGCCTCCACGCAACGTTCTGCCCTTGGTTATTCAACATCTTCAAAGAGATAAGATTACATTTGCTAGAATTAATTCCCTGGTGACTGGAATGAATCATACATAATTAGGTGCTTGATTAGAGTTATGATAAACTTTTGACATTCTTATATCAGTTTATGAATGCCCACAATAATACAGCCTTCAGGAGTTTGTTTTGGTAGACAGGAGTCTAATAAACATTCTTAGACAAACCAATTATACTAATAAGTGAATGTCCAGTTATACCGGGTTTTGAATTTTACAGTTATTTCTAATCATTATGTTTCCAAGTAAATCAAAACAACACAGAGTGCCACACTGAGCCTCTTTGATGACATCTTCATGCCACAGCAAAACTCAAAATTCTGTGTTTAGAAAGGCTACGATACCAAGTCATATTTCTGGTACATCATTTGACTTCCACTTTTTCTTAAATGGTTCAATTACAATAATAATGACATTTTGTTGACCATTGAAAAATTATTTGTCTTGCGCTTTTTTGTGAATGCATTGTCGAGCATTACAATTTCAGCTAGAAGACATTGATTTGCAACACATCTGATGAGAAGCCCAAGAGATGGATCAAACTGATGATCTGCAAATGGAACATTCAGATCCCTGCAATTTGTCTCACTAGTGGCTGTCTATCATACGTGTAGTGCTTTACTCCTATAAGATAGGTCCTCATAAATCAGTGGAACTGAAGAGGAAAAAACATATTTTAAGCTTTTCCCAAAATATGAGGATGTAATTAATTGTGCTCGAGGCTAGTGATGCTTGTCTTTGCCAGACAACAAAGCGCTACATGATTGGCAAAGCCTCTTCATCAAAGGTTGTTTTTCTTTCTATTATTTTTTTTTCCCAAAGCAGATTGCATATGTTAATATTCTCTGTGGAAGCAAATCAAAAAGCATCATGGCTTTCTCTTTGTATATATTAATGACCATCCCTATATTCCTATATTGTATATATCAGTGGTGGGCCCTGAGGGCCTTCAAGGTCTTCTCTGCTGGCCTAAAGAATATCTGAATCATTTGATGCCAAATATATATTATATCCATCAGTAATTAAATAATTCCAAATCGTCTTTCAGCTGCCTTTCATTGCTTCTTCTCTTGTTTTGCTGGTTCCAGGTGTGTGTTTGTATTTTAGCATCTAACCAATCACGTTTCAGCCATTAGCTGTTGCTAGGCTCAGAAATCCACCCTGAGGCATTCACAAAAAATCCTGACTGCTGTGTCCCATAACATCAGTTTTCTGGAAAGCTGTTGGTTTAGCCAACCAGATTTCAGATTCCAAGTTGGCGTCTGAGAGCCTGCTGGAAGGCCTTAACAAATGTCATAGGTTTCACAATCAATGATTGGCTATGAGGCGGTAATACACCAAAGCGATCGTGTCAACAGCCGTTAAACTTGAAAAGACCGAGCTGTACAAGATAGAATATTGGATTGATTTAATAGCGAAAGGTCGGACAACTCTACGGGCGAGCAAGCCTTTTGTAAGCGGGAAAAGGTTTTGTCTGCCGCATTCAGCCTAGTGGGAACATCTTAAGCCTGAGTCCGTCCACCTGTCATTGTTCTTTGTGTATACAATCTTGTATAAAGGGAGAGGTGAAAAACACATAGGGGGAAGAGTGCAAAGAGGGGGAAACAGAGAAGAATAAAGAAAGAAGGAATAGAGGAGGTAGAGAAAGAAAAACAGAGAGAAAGACAGGGAGAGAGTGAGAGAGAGTGAGAGAGTGTGAAAGAGAGGGAGAGAGAGAGAGAGAGAGAGAGCAAAAGAGAGAGAGAGCAAAAGAGAGGAAAACAATAGATAGAGAAGAAGAGAGAGGGAGAGGAAAAAGAGCAAGAAAAGACATATAGTAGAGAAAGCAAGAGAGAGAGAGAGAGAGAGAGAGAGAGAGAGAGAGAAAGAGAGAGAGAAAGGGAGTGAGAGAGAGAGAGAGAGAGAGAGAGAGAGAGAGAGAGAGAGAGAGAGAGAGAGAGAGAGAGAGAGAGAGAGAGAGATAGGAGAGAGAAACCTCCCTGAGGCCAGCCATTCTGACTTCAGAGAGTACCAAGAACATCATATCGATTGAGTTGTCGGTGCCATTGGAGGATTGTTTGGTGGAAGACTAGGAAAAGAAGATGACCAAATACAAACTGCTGGTCTTTGTAGGGCTGAGAGGCAAATTGTATGCCCATTAAGGTTGGCAGCAGAGAATTTGTGGGGAACTCTCTCCACAAAGCCTAAAGTGCCCTGGGCAATCTTGGAACAGCAAGGAGCAAAACTATCAAGAACGACAACAAAGCAGATGAAAAATTCTCGAGATTACACCGGATCTGAAAAGGAGAACCTTAAGGACAGGCAAATGCCACCTGAACACAAGTCACGGGGTTGATAGCCTGCGGGTGGGTCACCTGGGCAAGAGTGAATAATGTTGTGAGATCCAAGGTTCATACACATTTTTCATGGCAAGATAATAATTGATTCAATGGCAAAGCAAAGCCACCAGAGAGCAGCTCCGGCGTCATTCTTAGGTTGAGAAACCTGGCAAAAAATTCAAGCATTCAATAGCATTTTACCCAAAATTCAAGCATTTTTAAATCATTGAAAGCACAACATTAACATCCAAGCATTTTCAAGGATTAAACAAACCCTGGAAAACCAAAACACCCGAAACATTACGGACGTTGTGTTCAGGTGCATCAGTAGGTGTATGCAAGAATTAATCACACCGAGTGCTTAGTCCAAGATCGACTTTTCTGGAGGAGTTGAATGGCAAAGGGATTCAGGTGTGCCCTAAAGCGGCTCCGTGAACATTCAGTCTCAACCCCCGTCACACGCCAACGCTGCTACAAGAAAAAGGAAGACATTTTCTAACACAAACGAGACATGGAATAGAATACGGTTCACTATTGTACCATTTAAAAAATAATGCATTCGTTTTTGTTTAAAAAATACAATGGGAAAGTTCACAACTAAATCTAAAGAAAAAAATATTTCCTTACATTCGACCTAGCAGCCCATTACTTTCTTTCACAGTTTTGCTAGGATCTTTTATTTTATTAGTTCAACATTATGGTTCACTGATCCCCTAAACTTCCAGGGTCACCAGGGCACCACTTACAGTGCTGTGTCTTGGGCAAATACAGGTAGGCTATACTCATTCATCTCCAGGCCGATTTTCTGAGAAGGGGTTTGCTCGACCACATGAAACAGGATTGGTTTTCATGGTTCCCAGTAAAAGGAGAAACCTCCCTATCAGACTCAGATACATCACCTGCATGATTAGCTTACTCTTGATTATTTTCGTGTAAAGCGCTACCCTGCTCTTTAGAGACGAGCTGTCCCTCAGCATTGATGGGCAGTGGCGTGTGACAACAGTACAAGTTATTTGTAAAATCAGTTCAAATCAAGTCATGTTTATTTGTGACACCCTTACTCACAAGAACACAAAGGGCTGCACAGACCTCAGCCTATTGAAAACTAGAGACTATTATTACGCCAATCCCTTATCTACTGTAAAACTTCATGAGAGCAAGAAAAAACTCAAAGACCTCAACATGAGGAAAATGAAAAAACCTTTAGAAGGGACCGCACATGAGGTAATCCCCCTACCAGGATGACCAGGCTGCAATAGATGTTGCAATAACAGACAATAAAAATCTAAATAAAATATGAAATAATTGAAGTATAATCCATACATCTATCCATCCATTATCTGCACTGCTTATCCTCAGTAGGGTTGCGGGGTTGCTGGAGCCCATTCCAACTGTCTTCGGTCAGTGGGCAGCAGGGGACACCCTGAACCAGTTGCTAAGAGTGTATATTATAAAAAAAAAAATAGAAAAGATGACCAGGTTGCAACGGATAAAGCATTAACAAACAATACACAGACATTGTCAACATAAAATATAGGTCCTTCATAAGCTATAGAATGGAAGTGTCTTTTAAGCCTAGATTTAAACAGTTCCACTGAGGTTGCAGATCGAATCTCAGAGCATTCCACAGCACCAGGGCCCGAATAGAGAACGCTCTCGAACCTGCGGATCTCTTCTTGGCTCTTGTGATCAATAGTAGAACAGCATTTTCAGAGTGGAGGCTCTGTACAGGAACATAGGGGGAAATTCCAAATGAATTAAGTCCAAGATTTTTGATTTTGTATGATACCAAAAGAACCTTAAAATCACATCTTAAGGTGATCGGGAGCCAATGCAGGTTAGCTAAAATCGGGGAAATGTGATCAAACTTTCTTGTCTTAGTTAAAAGCCTCGCTGCCACATTTTGTACCAGCTGCAGGCTGTTTATTTTGGTCTTCGGGAGACCGGAGAGTAGAACATTACAGTGATCGAGATGCGAGGTAACAAATGCGTGAATTATAATCTCCGCATCAGACTGCGACAGCATAGGGCGAGTTTTTGCAATATTGTGAAGATGGAAAAAAACTGTTTTAGTATTATTCTTTACGTGCGTTTGGAAGGACAGATTTTTGACCGAGTCACTCAAATACAATACAATACAGAGGTTTATGAAGTACAGTTCCTTTATTTGTTAAACAAATACTAGAGCCTTTAAATATTTAAATAATGTTTTTTGGTTCCAAGTAGAAAAGAGTGATAAATAAATAATAAATGTCCTTTGCGGGGTTTTTTTAGATTATTTTTTAACGCAACATCCGCGCAATGAGGGATTACTGTACTCTGCTTTAATGGAGTTTTAAAAAAAATTATCACTAGGAAGAATTAAATAATGCAAACTTTCCCTAGAGATATTTTTAGTTTTTGGCTACTTACCTACTCGTGGCTTAAACATACCAGGGACAGTGCAAATTTAGTAGCAATAACATATTTGTGCTGATACATTAGCTGCATAATCATCCATCCTTTGGTGCCTGGCTTGCACACTTTATACGCGGATATTAGATGCTGACTATTTAATTTCACAAGCCATCCATTCACTCATTAGAGTTCCTCCAGAAGGGGACGTGATTAATCTATTAGTTTTAATTGCCACTGTCCTTTGCAGTCATTCATTTGTTGTAATTTCAAGTAATCAGCCCTCTAAGACTGTCAAATATCTCTTTATGCTCCCATTTCATATCCAAATGTCAGTTTTTTAATAAGCTATGTTAATTTGTGTAATTTTTTAGTACACACATTCAGTGTAGTGTTTCTTTAGTCATCCCCAAATGATTGAGGAAGCTGCTTAGAACCCCAGGGAATTCCCCTAAATGATGATGTACGTGGTCCAATTAGTCTAAAACCTGCTTTTAATTGATGTTATGTTTGTAATATATGACTCCATATGCAAATCCACCTGTTTTTAGCCCGTTCCAGGGGTGGCCACTTTGAGAATTCAGTTGCATCAAAAATATCTCGGCATTAGATACACAACGATCCCAGTTCGCCTACTTTCCCAAGACCTTAAAAATAGAAAAAAGAAAATACGATTGAGTTTATGAATGTTTTGGGTGCAGAGGCAGGCAGTGGATTTTACACCTATGCCTTAAACTCCAGTCTGAATCATTGATCTGTCGTTCCAGAATGAATTGGATCTATGAACCAGGTCTTGTCACGACCAGAACGGAATCAGTACCCAAATGCGCAGCCTTAACCACAAGTTTATTAAATAGAAAGAGGAAAGGCAGCGCATGCGATTTGGTGCTCGCTGGACGCGGGAAGCAAGCCGCTCACGTGATCGGATCGTGATCTGAATACAGAAGTGGATCTTCCGTAGTGGGAGGTGGTGGTGTCAAGGGTGGAAAAACAGGTCGATAGCCGGGACAGGAGAGCAAAATATGTGGTCGGGATAAAAAACGGGTCGTAAGCCGGGACAGGAGAGCAGACGTGGTCGGGATCAAAAACAGTAGCCGGAGACAAATGGGGAGATCAGGAACGGACACGTGGAAAATGAGGTGCAAAAACGAGACAGGCGGGAGTCAGGGTCAAAAAGGCTTACCTTGTAACAACAGAGGTTTGCTGACGGACTGACAACCGGAGAGTGACAGGACTGGGTTTAAAAAAGGGACAGGGAACCAATCAGATAGCCCGCAGTGACTGGCGCCAGATGAGCGGGCACAGGTGTAGCAAATCCAAATCATGACAGGTCTTGGAAGTAAAATTTCATATTTTATCTGTGAGGACTTGGGTGAAGAGATGATTTTGGCTCTAATGGCTCTGCATGCCAATCAGACACACACAAAAAAAATGACTGATGGATGATTTAAAAAAAAGAAAGGAAGCAAGAGAGAAGCTTGGCTCGACCCCAGCCCGAAATCTGGATCCAGTCGGGCTTGAGCTCGGACTTAAGATTTTACCTCTAGTCTGAAAGTGGCGGAAGAAATCTTTTCCCACTTGTGAAAGGCTTGCTGTCTTCTGAGTTGTCTGGCCTTTCTCTATATAACCAACACAACAATATATCCTTTTACCTCTTGGTCTCTTCAAGTTTAACGGCTGTTGGCATGTTCCATTGGTGGATTACCTCACCCTTACCAATCATAGTTTGTAAAGCCAGTGACGGCTTTCAACGTCCGCTAGCAGGCTTTCAGACGGCAACCTCGGATTCTGATTGGTTAAACCAAAATCTTTCTTGAAGAGTGATGTTACTGGGATGCGGATTTCAGGATTTTTTTGAAGGCCTCCGAGTAGAACAACTAATGGCTAAAATCTGATTAATCGTATGCTTAAATATCATCTGTAAGCATTGCAACCGAGAGAGAAGCAATGAATGGAAGCTGACAGACAATGTGGAATTATTTAATAAGTCTTGATGGACATAATAGAATCAAAATCACATGATACAGATAGGACTTCGTAGGTCCTGGGTTAAAATCCAGGAATCGGCCTCCCTCTGCAGTGTTCTTATGTTCTTCACGTGCCTGCGTGGGTTTCCTTCAGGCACTCAGGTGAGTCATAATTTTATTCATATTTAGTTTCTTTTGTCTTTTATCAGCATATTTGGTATTGGAGTAATGCAAAAGTAATTGAAAGTAATCCAGTTAAAGTAACCCTACCCAACCCTGCTGATTTTTAAACAAACCAATCAAAGAAGTCAACTTTGGTCGGATAGAAACAGCATCTTTCCTGTCTTGTCGATTCCAACTGAGTCAAGATTCTCCGGCAAGCGTAGGACTTTGATATTAAATATAGTTGTATTGTAAGACCAGCCCATGATGACGCCATGTCTGATGTTTATATTGCGTTCAGGCATCATATCTGCGGTAGCTTCCTTTTGGCGCATCCGGCCTTTCGATAGAAAATGAGCACTCGTCTGGTTCACTGACATTTCATAAAAGTGGAAGCCTAGCCTGCACATCCAGCATGCTGAAAACTAAAGTGATGCCCTTGGGGATGCTTTTGGCTCTTTTTGTGATCTCGTCTCACATTCTATTGCGCACGGTGCCAATAAACGGTGATGTTGGCACGCACTTGCACGCGGCGTAAACAAATGGGCGAATGCCTTTATTTCCCCTCTTGTGTCTGTGTACTTAGTAAGAAAAGCCAGTGCAAAGATTGGAAACTCGTCGAGTGCTGACAAACCTGCGCGACAAAAACAAGTAAAAAGAGAAAATGCTATCTATGGCGTCCAAGCCTTTTTATTGTTAGCACTGGCGTCCAAATAGCGGCGTGCTGAGGACATTTGGTATGCCCATTTTAGAGTCTTTTCAAGTGACTTGTAAATGGTACTTTTAAAGGTGCAGACATTTTACCTTTTAAGAAAAAAACAACGTTGGCCGGGACTGGAGATCAAAGGCGGTGTCGAGTTCGTAAACGAGGTCGATAGCAGGAGGCAGGCAGGTAACGGGGCAAAACAGGTCAGGTAACAGGCAGGCAGAACGGGGCGAAGTCAGGTCCGGAAATAGGTTGGCAATAAAGATCAGGCAGAAAAAGCAGGGCAGGAACAGAGTCGGACGAAAACAGTTCGCATAACGATCTGACGGCTTCCTCTTGGGTGTTTAAAAAGAGAGTATCAGCCAATCAGCTGTCCGGGCTGTTTGCGCCAATAAAGCCGTCGGATGTGCGTTCAATTGGCAATCATGACATAATTAAAAACTGGAGAATGCTTCAGTTTAAAAAGACTCACCAAAATAAGGTCTCCTCTTCGTATACGGTGTCCAAAATGTAGAATGGAAGCTGTTTTTGCGGCCATAAACATAGGCAATATGAATTAAATAGCTATTATCCAGCTAGCATTCATTATGGAGCATATTTGCGGGAGGCCTCCTCTGAAGCTGTTGTTGAAATACGCTAAAACAGGAGTCTCAAACGTGCTGCCTGTGAGCACTAGAGTTCCCCTATATACAGCACAGGTGCCTGCATACCAGTTTGAAAAAGAACTCACTAGTGCAGGGTCAATGTGATTTTCTAGTAAAACGATTTGTTTTCAGTGTTTACCTGCGTCTATTTAACCTTTCTTCCAATAATTAACCTGGTAGTAACATAGGATAGTGGGATGTTTGGACGCGTTCTAAGGGATGGACAGGGTACCTGTATGATGCGGCAGGGGTAAACCAGTGAAAGCTGTCGGGCCCTGCTGTTGAACAGAAGAGTGTGTTGTGTCACCCTGACCCGAGTGACAAGGCCGCTTTCTTGTGTCCCGTTTCATCTGGAGGGACGAAAGCATGACCAACTTAGGTGCCGGGGTGCTTAACTTGTTTGGATGTTTGGCATGTTCCAAAAAATGTTGTGTGTGTTTCTTCCTGTTTTTTCCCTTTTTTATTTTCTTTGTTATTGTATGTGTTTGTCTTGCTGTCGCTCACCTCTTTTGAGGGATATGACCAAGGTAGATAGATAGATAGATAGTAACATAGTAACAACATACCAATAACATGATACATAACTAAGAGATATATATCAGACTGGATGCCCTTTGCACTAATTAGTAACAAAAAGTAGCTCTCAGCTTGAAAAAGGTTGGAAACTTCTGCTTTAAAATGTCACAGCATATATAGTCATAATCATATGAGCTTTCCAGTTATAGTTTGACTATTTAAATCATCACATTATCCATTCGGTTGGAGTGATTACACTCCAGGATTATCGATGTGTTTGGGTACAGCATTTACTTCTGGTTTGTGTCTGGAACCTTGCTAGAACTCTCAAATTCCAATGAGACAGCTTATCCTACACGCAATGGAAAATAAGTTAAATTTGGTAAACTTCCACACCGGCCTGGGGAGTAACGGAATGCATTTAACGACGTTCCGTAATCAGGACCCCCAAAAATGTAATTGTATTCCGTTAGAGTTACTTAAAAAAGACGAAAATTAAATTACTGGCATTTTACTTTGCAGGATTACAATTTTATTCAAAAGCATTTTTATGTTGCACCCTACAGGAGACAATATTGAAAACCGGTGTGCGTTAGTTTAACTATTTTTTTTCTTTCACATTCGGAAAAGCTTTGTTTGCATTGCCATGTCGGGTCGCGCCTCTTTCTCTCTCTACCGTCTCATTTACACTCGCACACAGCGGCAAGCGACACTCTCTCACCATGCCCCTGTCTTATAAAATACCACCCCCCATGCATTTTTGGTGGACAAACCCTGTTTTTGATTATACTTTGTTTCATTGCATTAAACTCCTCAACAGGACTGCTTTCCCCAGTTTTTCTTTGATTTGACATTTATCTGGAGGTTTTGAATTGGGCATGCAGCGGCACAATAAAGCTCCCGTTTTACTATAACTTGAAAGATGTATCTTGGTGTACAAAGATCCCTTGTTTTTTTTTCACTGTTAATGAGGACCAGAACCATCGATCCAATAAGTTGCATCGCTCCTTCCTAAAAACCGCAAGTGTCAAATTTACCTCGAGATGACGTCGTTACCAACTGAGAGTATACGAATGTAACTAAATAACAATTATGGATCTAAAACTAATATCACACTGCACATAATTGCAGTTGAATGAATGGTTTTATTTTTAGAAGATTTGTGAACGGTGAACCGTGAACAAAAGTAAAACCAAATGGGGGGGCTTCTACTTTCAGTGTAAGAAAGCAATTTAGAGAGCAGGTGGCTAGCTGCGCGTTAGCATCGGATGTTCCCGAGTTGAGCCAGATTTCGCCAATGATTAAAAAAAGACATCCGGAATGTGGCAGATTCCAACAAATTGACGAATTTTAGCTCCAATTCTTTTATTACATGGGTAATGGATCCAGCATTGGTTAGATCCAGCTTCCGCAAGGGTAGCCTCTGCAAGAATAGCTTAGCCGTAGCACTGCTCTTGCCTTTCCTCCAATACCATTCTAATTGCTTCTGAACCCAATGATAATCCACGGAGCACCCGTTAATGACCACCATTTTTTGCACTCTTCTGACTTTCCTCAGAGTCCGATTTAATTGAGAAATTTCTTTTCAACATTGGCCGGTCCAAATTGTCCCTAGGTGTGAATGAGCGAGTGAGTTGTCTGTCCCTGTGTCCTGCGATTGGCTGGCAACCAGTTCAGGGTGTCCCCTGCCCACTGCCCGATGATTGCTGGGATGGGCTCCAGCACCCCCGCGACCCTACTGACGATAAGCGATACAGCTAATGATGATGATTTCTTTTCAACGTAATGAGCTGCTGAAAGATGGCGGTCACTATACTTCCAAGTTTGTTTTGGGAAGCTCCGCCCGCCTCCTGTTTGACTGACAGCATACAGCAGCTTATCACAGTTGCGTACATTGACAGTCACACCTACCCAACGCAAAGCGCCCACCCCAATCTGTACCCATTGTCTGCTGCCAGTGAGAGACTAGTGAGAACACAATCCACATCTCAATGATATCATTGGCAATGAAGACAAAATCAATTGAAGTCGAAATCTGCGAAGGAGTGAACCAGCAATAACGGAAGCGGGATCTCTGTACATGCAACCTGGTACCTTGTATCCACAAGTGATGCATTAATTAATCATTATCAATAATATACGTCAATACAAACATTGATCTGAGTCTGAAAATGACCATATTCCAAGTAGTTCTCACTTGACAATTATTGTAGTAAAATTATCAGCAGTAGTAAGGGTAAGAGTAACATTTTGCTTAAGTGTCACATTATGTATTCCTACAGCCCCATAACCTTTTTGAAAATGTCTTGATGAAACTTGTTGGTACAAAAAGGACTTTGTACCATTACATCACATTTAATTGCATAACCTTTGAGCAACAAATGATTTGAATAATTACCAATGAGACTGGTGCGCTGAACCTTTTTCTGCCCTTTCCACGTGAACAAATTGCAGAGTCTCATTTTTTTGGCCATATCTAAGTTAGTGGGCTTCAGCCGTCTGTTGGTCATTTAGTTTCTCTCTCTCTCTCTCTCTCTCTCTCTCTCTCTCTCTCTCTCTCTCTCTCTCTCTCTCTCTCTCTCTCTCTCTGCCTCCCTTTTTCTCTCACTTTCCGTCACCTCTCTCTTTCACTCTCTATGTCTCTCTTTTTCCCTTTCTTTGTTTCTTTTTGTCTTTCTCTCTCTGTTTCTTTTTACCTTCTTTTGCTGTCTCTTTCTTTTTTTTTTCTCTTTCCCTCTCTCTCTTGTGTTTCCCTTCTTTCTTTCTGCCCTTCTCTCTTTCTCCCCTTCTCTCTTTCTCTCTACTCTCTTTCTCACTATTTCTCTTTTTATCTCTTTTGTTTCTCACGTTCTCTTTCTCTCTCTCTTTTATTTCGGTATCTCTTTCTCAGTTTCTCTTTATTTGTCCCACCCTGTCTCTTTTTCCTTACCTATATTTCTCTTATTTATTTATTTATTTCTCTCTCTTGTTCTTTCTCTCTAATCTACTAGTCGGATGTTTGATCGATCGTGTGGCCCCCAAGTTAAAACGAGTTGGACACTCCTGATATAGATTTACTGGTGTTCTTTTTCTTTTGGCTGCTGATTGTGCCCAATGTCTAAATTTTGTACCAGTAATCATTTAAGCAAACTAATGAGTACACACATAAGGAAATTACGTTTATTGAAATCATTTTCACTCAAAGAAAAGAAAAAGCGTGTATTAAAAACATCTAATGATCACATTTAAACGACCATAGTTTAAAAAACAGGGATGTACTACTCAATTCTTCTTATCAACAGTTGGAAATAAAAAACGTTTTTAGACCAAGTCAAACAGCTGGGTATATCTTCTAATTTCTCTCTCTCTCTCTCTCTCTCTCTATATATATATATATATATATATATATATATATATATATAGATAGATAGATAGATAGATAGATAGATAGATAGATAGATAGATAGATAGATAGATAGATAGATAGATAGATAGATAGATAGATAGATAGATACTTTGTTCATCCCCGAAGGGAAATTCACATTTCCAGCAGCATCCCTGAGCTGAGAACAATCGAGAACAATCGAAAATAACACGGGAGCTGCTGGAGTGGCTGCCATTCGTGACGGCGCCGGAAGAAAAGATTCAATTTGAATCATGTACAAACAAACAAACAATTGAATCATGTACAAACAAACAAACAAAATATTCATGTTTCAATAAGTGGAGTGTTAATAAAATTGGGGGAAAATAATTTCTGATACTGATATAACCAGATAAAACTAATTATATATATATATATATATATATATATATATATATATATATATATATATATATATATATATATATATATATATATATATATATATATATACCTCTCTCTATATCTCTATCTTGGTCACTCACTTCCGGGTGCAATTCTCCTACTCATAGCTGCAACCACTTGTCTCAAAATTCCCTCTTATTATGACTCTCCCACTGTCTCCTTGGCTCAGTGCTAATTTATTTTCTTACCATGTCACGTCCCAAGTACACTTGTCTCAGCCTCTTTTTTTCCAGTGACCCAAACTCTCGCCTGCCATTCCGGAAGACGAAACTCCTGGGGAACTTGTTTTTTTTAGGACACCAACGCCTCGCCTCTTTTGGATCATAATTTTTGCTTTCCTAACTGACTTTCAGTGTACTGAACCGTGGCCAAATAAAAGACCACCGCTTTCCGTGTTTATCTGTGTTCCTGCACTTTGGTTCCGCACCACACAGACCGAGTTGGTTCTTGACAGCAATTAACAAAACAACATTTATTTATGTATTCATACTGTACATACAGCGTATTTGGTATCTACATACCATACCAGAATATACTTTTTTAACAGAAAACCCATGGCTGTGCACACATAGTGATATTAAGTCACAATCTCACTTACCTAATCAAATGACTCCTCTATCCAACTTAATTATCTTAAGATAATTTTGGCAGCAAACCATATTGAGAATTGTATCGCACCAGTGGTAGCGGGATTTATACCCATTACCAATACAGATAAAAATAACATTTAAAAATACCAATGATACAGTATAATAACAAAAATAGTAGGCAAAGACAGTCAATACTGGAAGACACAACACCTTTAAATGAGGCCTGGTTTCCACTTCACACTGATACATGTAACAATAAATCAATTATCCCAAGAGCAGAATAGTGCAATAACTGTTTCTCTTGGTGTGCTATACCTCCAAGGATGTTTATTTCAATTATTAGATAACATAAAAAAATAAAACCAGGATGAAATAATACTATGTTGTTTGCCAACAAATGCAATTAGGAGGTAAAGAAAATGACATTTTACTGGTGCTTGTTTAGATGAATGATATTATTATAATATTCTCAATCCCTAGCCAAATAATAAATGGGTGAATTCTCCTTGAGAACAATAATTATCATGCCTGCTAAGTCTTTAGGAATTTGGCTTGTAACGTTGCAACATTGGTGGAATGCTGGTATATACAGTAGTGGTGGGCGATACTGGAGATTGTAGTATGGATTTAATAAATACTTGGTAGTATCCATCAACACCGATCCGATACTAATACCGTCACGTTTTGCTCAGAAATTTCATAATCGTAGATAATTGAACCCCCAGCCCAGCATAATTGATTTCTTATTGAGTAAAAACAATTAAAACATGGACAACATTATATATATATATATATATATATATATATATATATATATATATATATATATATATATATATATATATATATATATATATATATATATATATATATATACATACATATAATAAAACTGTTTCAGAACAAATGCCAAGAGAGTTAAGTCAAAAAGCATCAATTTAACAAAAATACATGTTATATTTATAACTGTGTCAACATGTCAATTATATCTTACAACAGTTTGAAAATAAAATAAAAAATTGCAAATAGTGTAAACAATACAATTGCAAAACATTTAACAATAACAAATATAAAATACTTTTTTTCCAACAACTGTTACAAAGCAAAAGTCAAACGAGTAATACCAAAAAATACAAAAAAAAACACAAGCCTTTTTGGCTCTGTTGCTATAATGACAACGTGTTGCATGTTTACATTTTGGGTTGCAGCTCAGTGCACTCTCTAGGGTGAACTTTTTAAATGTGTTTTGTGTTAATTCGTCACAATAGCAGACCACTTTTTCACACAAATTAAACCTGGAATTGTTTTTTTTGGTCCTCACCGTGCTGCACTTCCGGTTTGCCTCTGATAAGGGCGACCGCATTGATTTGCCCCTCTCTTATGCTTGCCATGTACGATGCAACAGCAGGCCAGGAAGGGAAAGGTGCTAAAGATGTGCTTGACAGTCACACAAACAGGTATAAACTTTGAAGGTGGCCAACTGCGCTGGATGAGAGAGAGGGACTGCGCCATTGTAGAGCAAATAAGCCCAGCTCCACAACGACTGCTCCATTCTTATTGTTCTCCCTTTCATATTGACCGCAGACCCAAAAGACCTTCCCCTTTTTCTTTTCAAAGACTCTTCTTCCTTGCTTGCCACTGGACTATTGGGCTACGTACACACTGGTTTTGGTAGGACCGTCCTTTCTCTTTTTTCTTTCTATTACCACAGAAAGAACTGAACATTCGCATTTCACCTTAGGTCAAAGAACTCAGGCCTTTGAGAATGGGTGGAATGACCGCGTCCCCTGATGGACAGTTGCTGGACGTATCCAGGTCCCCCTACGGAGACTACAAGTGTGCAGCGCTTACCATATAGTCTGATAACATGATGTTTTTGGTCGTGATTAAAGCATTCAAGGCTATGTACTGATTAAATAATTTTCCCCTAATAAGTAAATGTGTCAATTTGGGGGACATTCCTGCTTATAGATTCACTCGGTAAATGAGGGCCCGTAGACGCACCATCAAATGTCACCCAAGAGATGTAATTCTAATCCAGCGACACTGTCTCATTAAAATGAGATGTTGACCTCAATTTGCTCTCTCTTAAATGTGATTTTCCTACACACCGTTTACGAAAATCACACCAGCCTGCATGCAACCTTCTGATGTCAAGCGGGCCTACACAAAAAAATCATGGAGCACAACAGACAACAACTCAGGACGCAACTTCTTAGGTGACAGTTCAAACTAAACATCATACGGTTGGTTCTTGGGGGAAATATTAGCGGAATTCCCTCAGAATTGATTACCGATATAGCGGGAACCTTTTGGATTTCTTTTTGCTAGTACCTTACCTTTTTACCGTTTGATTTCCCATCCTTTTCTTTCTCTTGTTTCTTGTTAATTACATGTGTCATGAAATCATTTGCTTTACATAACTCTGCCTGGTTCCTTGGTTCCCTCCCTTCCTGGATTAGTAATTCATATCGGACTCACTGTAATAACTTAATTAAAAATTGAATTGATTTGTAGCGATTTTTAGCTCCTTCAAACAAAAAGAAAAATCTCCAGCTAAACTTTATGGTAAAGTGCTAGCGACATAAAGAAGCAAGTTTGTTAACTGACTGCACTAAAGAATAATTCTTTTCAATCCCAAATACATTAATATCAAAGCCCAAAACCCGTATTCATATCGTATCGATCCGATCGACGTACACGCTTAGTATCGATAATATCGACATTTGGATCGATCCGCCCATTCCTAATATACAGTCTGTGGATTAATTTACGTGATGAGTACATCTGTCAGTTTGGAGGCAGAAAGTCTTTGTAATTTTACACTTGCTTGAAATGTCATGTCCAGGATGGTCGCCATGACAACCAGCTGGTCCCGTCCCTTGACACCGGCTGTAGCAGATTGTCTTGATTGCGTGTGTGATTCTTAAGGGCGGGTTTTGGGACTGCCGGTTGCGAGATCATTATTCTGTTCTGCATTGCTCTGTTTTGCTCTGTTCTGTTTTGTTTGACTCGAGGAAGACCTGTCACGCCCGTTTGTCAGAGTTAGTGCCTTTAAGCCTGTTTTGTGAGTATTACCTAGTCTGAGTTCCTGATTGCCTGTAAGCCTGTTTCTGTTTTGTTTTTGTCCCTGCGTGTTGGACAACTTTTATTTTCTAAATAAAAGTAACTGATCGTAACTCCCATGAGTTCACACTTCCTGCTTCCCTGGTCCTGTCCATGACATGAACCATGTCTTCATTTTGTTGTGTATAGTCTAGAGTCTCCATTTTTGTAAATCTAATTGGGGTAAACACAGAAAGTTTTGAGCATTTTTCGAGCATTTCAATGTGTGTCTACAACAAAAGCCACCGAGACAACCCATAAGAGGTCTGTTTGAAGTGTGCACAAAATTCCAGCTTTAAGGTCCAAACGGTCAACGACAGCTAAAACTTAAAAAATGAGGGTGTGTTTGATTTTTCTGACGCAGACATAGAGCAGGAGGAGACCGACCGCAAACAAGCTGTCACCCTAGTGGATAGGAAATAGGAGGCATCATAAAAATGCCAAAACTTCCAGCAATGTTCACAAGACAGTTAATCACTTTTTATGCAGTTTAAAGTCAAAAGAGGCTGCTAAATTTTAAAGTCAAGGGTTTTACATAACACTTGAGATTGTTTTATATTTGCTAAGAAACACCTACACACAAATATTTGAATGTTCATCCATAAATAATTCATTTTTCCTTGCACAATACTACACAGTATGTCTTCCTTGGGATAGTGTATGCACTCATGTATAGAGATAGTGTTTGACATTGTTTATTGAGCTCGGGTCTACTTTTCCTCAGTTTTGTCAAAAAAACAAGAAAATTGGAGGGCCGTTAGCTGCACGCTAGCATCAGGAATCTTCTGATTGACCCAGGTTTATGTGTTAATTAAAATACAACCCTCCCGAATGTGGTGGTCTAGGTCATCTGTTTTATTGGATCTGGCGTTCCTCAGCAGGGGTGCCTTGTTACGTAGCCTAATCGCAGTAGGCTAGAACTGCGGTGCCGCTATTGCCTTCTCTCCTGACGCTGCCTCAGTCTCTTCCTGAACCCGATAATAATCCACGGAGTACCTGCTGGTGGTAATTATTTTATTGCGCTCTTCTTAGAGTTCAATTTACATCATTGATTATTTCTTTTCAATGTAACACTTCGTTGAAATACTAGATGTAGCCATGATACGCAGTTTATTTTGGGTGGACACATTGACCTGTGCGCCCGCTCACACTGGCTCTTTGACTGACCGCATATACTATTCACAGTCGCGCACACAGTTAGTCACGCCCGTCCAACACACAAAACCCTTCCCAACCTCTTCCTATGATATAATTTGCTGTCTTTTGTCTACTGCAGAACCCAATGCACAATACTTTGACATCAATGACAATATAGACAATTCAATTCAAAATCTGCGAAGTAGTGAACCAGCGATAACTTAAGCGCAAAGTAGCGAGATGTCTCCGTGCATCCTATCTGCACGGTAACCTGAAAAGTTATTTTTACTTGAAGAGTTCTCAAAGTCATGGACTGGATGTTTACCGTTAAATTCCGACTATAAGCCGCAACTTTTTCCACGCTTTCAACCCTGGATGTCACGGTTGCCATTGCGCCCAATTTGCCCCCGTGTGGCGCCAGCTGCGTCTCATTGACAGATTGGCTTTCCGTCTATTTAAGCTCAGTGCTCTCATTTTTACTTTGTCAGTCCGTCAACGAACCTCTGCTCCGCAAGATGTGGGTTTTAACTCAGTCCTGTGTTCTGTTGGTATTCCCTGTCCGGCATTGTTCCCGTTTATTTTTGTCCTGTTTATTATTCTCTCCAGTTTTCGTTCCTGTGTAGCTTGTGTTTTCCTGTCTGTCCCGTCCTGTCTGGCATAGACCCCATCTGTCCGATATCAACTTGGGCAATTGGTAAAGATCTTGTCGGTCTCTGGCTTACTATCATTTAACGCCAGACTGCTGCCTAAGGGGGCAGCAGGGCGGCACAGTTCTGAGGTCATGAAATCAAACCTCCTGTGTGGAGTTTGCATGTTCTCCTCGTGCTTGCGTGGGTTTCCCCCAGGCACTCCAGTTTCCTCCCCCATTCAAAAAACATGAATGTCAGGTTAATTGGCCAGTCCAAATTGTCCCTAGGTGTGAACGAGCAGGCGAATCGTCTGTCCCTGTGTGCCTGCGACTTGCTGGCAACCAGTTCAGTCCAGCAGCCCTGTGACCCTACTGAGGATAAGCGGTGCAGATAATGGATGGATGGATGGATTTCACACCATATTACACCGGATTGGCCGTAATGTAACGAGGCCATTTTCACAGATATTCAAAAAAGTTGTAACTCACCTTTACACCCCCGGGGGTGTAATGGTGAGTTACGCAGGCTTTATAGTTTTCGGGTATCTTGTTTCAGCCTGATCGGGATGTTTCTCTGATGAGTATATTTTAAAATGGTAATTCTAACCTGAATCTCTATAGTCTAAGCTTTCCAATGATACATGGCATGACATATTTTAGTGACTGGTGACATCGTATAGAATCATGTTTGTCTATCAAAAGTCCAGCGGAACCTTAAGGGCTTAAGGTACTGTATATTATTAAAACTCTTTCTGTGTATCATATCTTTTTCTAAACATCTCATGTTTCAATGTGGGCACATGCAGCTTATAGTCAGGTGCGGCTTACGTATGTACAAAACGGGTTTTCCTTTAAAAATGTACTGGGTGTGGCTCATAATCAGCTGCGCCTTGTAGTCCGAATTTTACGGTACCTCTATATTTTTAACATGCCCTGCTCATGGACTCCTGCCCAAAAATGTTTTAAAGAAATCAAAAAAGGGGAGAATACAGTATAGAGACTCTTGTGTCACACAATAAATTGTTTTCATTTAAAGAAAGTGATTCAAACCCAGGAGACCTTGGTAAGAATTTTAAAAAACCGACAATGACAGTGACCTTCATCTACATTAGGCATGGATGACTTTTCAAGTTTAATTCAACAATACTTGATATCAGTCCACCATGGAGCGCAGTCTGTCCTCCCCTTGTGTATTCTCAATGCTTCAACACTGACAGCTACAGTATTTAGAATACATATTTAATGAAAAACAACATCAACCCAAACCTTGGTTAAAGATAGAGTAAGATCCTAAGCCCTAAAATGGCATTTATTACCTTCAGGTCAGGCTATCCTTCCCTCTATCTCTCTCCCTTTCTTTCTCTCTCTGTATTCGCGCTGTATTCTTAACACATTCAATGACATATAGATACATTTTCAGAAGAATTGTCCCTGAGTATCCTTAAGTTTATTTTTGTTTTATTTTCAAAAGCTTTTAAAGGGTTTGGTGCTGCTCATCAAGTATTAAGCCTCTAGGAATGATTTCAGTATGATTCCGTTAGACGGCAGGTGTGGCTTTGATCAGATGAGAAAGCCCATCTTCTGAGTTCTGCTTTCTGTATTCAGCGAATGAGTGTGTGTCAGTGGCCTCATTTGGTGAGTAGGCGTAATGAAGCACTGTAGTGAGAGATGAGATATATGGACAGATAATAATAGGTAGTAAACACTTCAACAGCTGTTATTCCTTTTAAAAAAGATGACAAAATCCCATCGTCTGGTCAGGAGAGGGACGACGCTTCGTGCACGTCCGCAGGAACGCAGTCACCCAACGTAACACGATTGCCATGGTGACTGAAATAATGTGCTCACTTCACCGGAAAAATTGGGCGCTGAAAAGTTCATGCATCGTTTATACATCAGATCAGTGTTCTCTTAATCAAATGTTATTTTGCAAGATTGTTTAGATATTGGGGATATAACAAATGCAAAAAAAATTGAAAGTTCTGCTTGAAATGCATCCTTTCAGAAAAATCTGTTTTTTTAATTCGTTTTTTCAGGGTTCGGCTCCTCCAGTCCCCCTTTTCCCCAAAATATGGCAGATTTTCCCATTTACTTTTCCCTCTTTAGGTGTTTTCAGTTAGCCAATCGGCAACCTCTGCCATAGATAACCCGGAAACCCACTTTGCTGAACTGTTTTGATTCCTGAAGCCCGTCACTCTCCAAAAAGACAATTGTTCACCTTACACGTACCACTTACACCACTCCAAAACCCGCCACACACATCTCCTTCTCCGGTTCTCTCCTTGTCCCACATTTGTCCACCCAACGATCTTCCTTGAAGGTATCCCCAAATATTAACCTCAAGATTATATTTTACCCCTAGTTCCTCTTTGTGGTTTCCCTCGCAAACCTCCTTTCAAGATCTCCACCTCTGCTATTCTAGCCCCACACCCCCTTCTTTTCGGTAAAGTTTTTGTTGCTGATTATATGTCCCTCCCCTAGTGGGGTTAGACCACATCCCTTATGTCTCTGAACGTTGGTCTTTCCAACACCCAGTGACAATTTTCATGGAAAGGAGTATTTTTTAAGGCTTCAAAAACTGACTGGCACTGACTCTACCCAATTTGAGAAAAAAAAGTCTAGCATTGAATGAGTTAAAGATGCATTATTGCTGCTGTGGTTTGGTCCATTTTTCAAGGCGTAAAGTGACGGCTGCCTTGAAATTTTCTCGTCAATGACGAAATAATGTCGGTTAATGTAACCTCTGCATATATATATATATATATATATATATATATATATATATATATATATATATATATATATATATATATATATATATATATATATATATATATATATACTTACTTACTTACTTATTGCTCCAGCGAAGGTCGGGGGGTCCCGTCCCTGTGCGTTGAGCCGACCAGATGAACCAGGTTTTTTGGTCAGTCCGGCTTCTTTCTCTGGTCAGTTTCGTAACAAAGTGTGTTTCTCCTGGGTGAGTTGTTAGCCCTCCGCAGGATAGTCGGTTGGTGGGGCTGCCACCTCACAGCGTACTGACACGCTGGGGTCTTTGTTTGTCTGGAACCTACCCCGGAGACCGGCCCGCCATGGGTGACCCTACCAGGAGCAAGCTCCCGACGGTATCGCTCTCCAGGGTCACTGGAACACGCAAGCCCCCTCGCCGCATCAAGGCCAGACCCATCCGAGGGGGATATATATATATATATATATATATATATAATGTCACGAACCAGAATGGAATCTCGGACCCAATTGCCTTCATTTTGAAGGAAGCTTTATTGGATTGAGTTGACAGAGCTTGCTTTGGAAGCCGATGGTTGTTGGTCGCTAGCAGCGTTGGACGGAATGGCAGTTCCGTGGCAGGTAGGCAGAATTGATACAGCTTAGCGGGCAGGTCGGTGGCAAAGGCAGGAGAGTACATTGTAAACCTGGGACAGAAACAGGTCGAAACAGGAGGCGGGCAGGAATCAAGCAGGAAAAGTCTTTGGTACTGGTAATCTGGCAAAACACACAGAAAGACACAAGTACGGTCTGACACTCCCTTCTGGGTGCTGACTGCTTAAGAGAGGCGTGCCAGCCAATCAGAGAGCGCGCTCAAAATGAAGGCAATTGGGTCCGAGATTCCATTCTGGTTTTATATATATATATATATATATATATATATATATATATATATATATATATATATATATATCTTCGTTAGGCTTTAATTTGTTATGATAAATCACCGCTCCTCCTCCTGAGTCCTCGAGTTTGCTACAGGCTCAGTACAGCAAACTAAGTTATTTGGTTTGTCTTTGGCTGGATCGGGCTTTGATATGAGTGTGCTTGGGTCGTTTTAAATTTTAGCTAAAAATCGTGTTCCACCCCCAAAAATCATAATATAGCAATACCTGGGTATTCTGTAAGGGAACAGTTCAATATTTGAACAAATTCGAAGAAATATTTGGATCGGGAACTTAAAACTTGGAACTCAGAGAAGCCAGATTACATCGGATTGCACCCAAACACAGTCGAGTGAGATGAGCGGCCATTTTAGATACTCATTTCAATATCATGGGTCCAAAAAAGTTCTTGACAATTAAAGGGAGAAGGGAAGAACGTTGAGGACAATGGTCAGCCTCAAGAAAATGATCACTCAATTTGAGAATAGCCTCCGCTCTCTGATTTCCTTTTGCATTGGTTTTAGTTTTTTTAAGGAATACAAAAGGAGGCTAACATTTCATAGGAAGTGACAGTAATTAACAAATAAAGACCACAAACATTTCAAGGATCGGAAAAGTCTGTTTCCTTATGCCATTGAAATATTTATCTTATTGTTATGTTCAACCTTTATCAACAAATGCAAATAATTGTCGTTCTTGTTTAGGGATACATATTATTATTATTCTGGGGATACTTATGGTACACATGGCATTCGCACTTTGGTTAATTCGGAATAAGAAGGAAAGTATTAAAATAAATATTATCAAAACAATTCGTTTTTTCGGAAAGATAGTGGTCAAATACCACAATATAACTTTTATTTTCTTTGGGTTTTTTATCAAATAAGTACAAAAATACTGTATGTAATGTAAATCAATACTTGTCGCATCACAGTGCACGGATATGTGCGAGGATCCTCATTTGGGTTCTGTTATGACAAAATTACTTTACGGGACTACTTTCAATGACTTGATTATGCCATTGATCTCTCCGCTCCATTTCTCAAAATACGTTACGTTTTTTGCAACATATGAATCAAGGGTGTCAAACAGGCAGCCCGCGGGCCGGATCAGGCCTGCTACGGGATTGAATCAGGCCCGCGAGACGACGCCCAGAAAAGCGCAAGAGAAAAAGGAGCTGCATGTTGAAATATGTCCACTCTATGTTGCCAAAGCCAGGTGCCTCTCACAAAGATGATGTACTTGTATCTCTCTCTCTCTCTCTCTCTCTCTCTCTCTCTCTCTCTCTCTCTCTCTCTCTCTCTCTCTCTCTCTCTCTCTCTCTCTCTGCCTCCCTTTTTCTCTCACTTTCGGTCACCTCTCTCACTCTCTATGTCTCTCTTTTTCCCTTTCTTTGTTTCTTTTTGTCTTTCTCTCTCTGTTTCTTTTTACCTTCTTTTGCTGTCTCTTTCTTTTTTCTTTCTCTTTTTTTCTCTTTCCCTCTCTCTCTTGTGTTTCCCTTCTCTCTTTCTGCCCTTCTCTCTTTCTCTCTACTCTCTTTCTCACTATTTCTCTTTTTATCTCTTTTGTTTCTCACGTTCTCTTTCTCTCTCTCTTTTATTTCGGTATCTCTTTCTCAGTTTCTCTTTATTTGTCCCACCCTGTCTCTTTTTCCTTACCTCTATTTCTCTTATTTATTTGTTTTTTTCTCTCTCTTTTTCTTTCTCTCTAATCTACTAGTCGGATGTTTGATCGATCGTGTGGCCCCCAAGTTAAAACGAGTTTGACACCCCTGATATAGATTTACTGGTGTTCTTTTTCTTTTGGCTGCTGATTGTGCCCAATGTCTAAATTTTGTACCAGTAATCATTTAAGCAAACTAATGAGTACACACATAAGGAAATTACGTTTATTGAAATCATTTTCACTCAAAGAAAAGAAAAAGCGTATATTAAAAACATCTAATAATCACATTTAAACGTGTTTGCAAAAACTATATTAATCCATAAAACACGATTAAAATCCCAAATAGCCAATGAAGATGGAGTAGGGACCATAGTTTAAAAAACAGGGTTGTACTACTCAATTCTTCTTATCAACAGTTGTAAATAAAAAACGTTTTTAGACCAAGTAAAAGGGCTGGGTATATCTTCTAATTTAGAATTAACTTTTGCACCAAGCTGTTATCAGTCTGAGCTGTTGTAACTCAATAAGTAATTAACAAACTCACAGAAAGCCCCAGGTAACGGCATAGCAATAAAGGTGGGGGGCACAGCAATAGTAAACCAAGATGTCGCGTATGGGGCTTCCTGCAGCTTGCAAATGGGCCCCGGGTCAGAAGTTTGGGATCTGGCTCTTGAGGAAAAGCATAGTGACTAGCAATAACTCTTGCCTCTCCTCATGTCTAGTGTTGAGTGTTGTGCAAAGTTCAAACACATAGTAAACCAGGTGGACAGCTCCAGCAAGTAAAAACCGTATCTTCTCGCATACATTGAAAGTGGGAAGCAGGAATTAGCTCATTATCTCAACCGAGTCCAGAAAAGTTCCGGTAAAATGGAACATTGATGCAGTTGGGGAAAGTAAGGGCCTGCGAGGACTTTTCTGCTGGTTTAAAAATATCAGAATCATGTGATGTTAAATATAGTCTCACAATGACTACGTATTTTAATTATTCCAAATTGTCGGCTTATTTTCATCGCTTTTTTCCTGCTTACGTTACTTCCAGATGTGTGCTTTCATATTTAAGCATTTAACCACATTTTAGCCATTACTGGTTGCCAGGCCTTCAAAATCAGTTCTGCAGGCCCTGTGACATATAATAAGTGTTTTGATAAAGCTGTTAGTTTAGCACAGTTCAATTATTTTCTGCCCCTCCAAAAACAAACACCTACCACACCCGAACGCTTGACTAAATACTACACTTTATCTGTAAAATTGTACATCTATGCATAACACTATATCTTTATAACTTATATTTGAATCATCAACTGTATAAGCAAATATTTGAAGTTAAGATTAAATTTAATCTGTAATTAATTTTGACTAAACACAAACTCACCAGGGCAGCACGGCGGCGCAGTGGTTAGCGCTTGTGCGGCACAGTTCATGTCATGGGAACCTGTCGTGGGTTCAAATCCAGCTCCAGACTTTCTGTGCGGAGTTTGTATGTTCTCCCCGTGCTTGCGTGGGTTTCCTCCGGGCACTCCGGTTTCCTCCCACATTCCAAAGACATGCATTTCAGGTGAATTGGCCGGTCCAAATTGTCCCTAGGTGTGAATGAGCGAATGCGTTGTCTGTCCCCGTGTGCCCTGTGATTGGCTGGCAACCAGTTCAGGGTGTCCCCTGCCCACTGTCCGAAGATGGCTGGGATGGGCTCCAGCCCCCCCGCGACCCTAATGAGGATAAGCGGTACGGCTAATGAGATGAGATGAGATGACAAACTCACCAACATTAACTCAGGAGCACACTATCAAATGGAACTTAATTTATACGAAGTGTCCTTGGGCAAGACACTGTATCCCTAATGCCCCCAATAAGCAGGTCAGCGCCTTCCATGGCGTGAGTGTGAGTGTGAATGGGTAAGTGTGAAGCACATTGTAAAGCGCTTTGGGAGGTCTTCATTGACTTGAAAAGCGCTATAGAAATGCAGACCATTTATCATTTATGTTTAGCAACCGTGCCATTGGACAGAGGGATGGTTTTTATTTTAACTTAGCCTCCTCCAGCTTGAAAGAGATCATGCCGAATGCTGCAGGCATTATCAGCTCCTCTCCTGTGGTGTGTCTGTTTTGCACTGACATACATGATTACATTGTTTCCCTTACTAATGATTGCAGTTCCCCTTATTAAATGATGATAAACCGTATAAACTTGACGTGAAACGTATTTACTCACAGCATGACAGACCATGTAGAATAAAAACAAAGTTAATTTGTCTCAACTTGTTTACTTCATTTACCAAATAAACAACACAAACAGAGGCAGGCAAGGCAGCGCATTGGTTAGCGCGTGTGTGGCACAGTTCTGAGGTCATGAGATTGAGTTTTCCTGTGTGGAGTTTGCATGTTCTCCCCGTGCTTGCGTGGGTTTCCTCCGAGCACTTTGGTTGTTATATTTGATCCTCATCTGTCGTTTCAGTTACACGTGAAAAATATTACTAGAATAGCTTTCTACCACCTCCGTAATATTGCGAAGATTCGTTCGATACTGTCCCAATCAGATGCAGAGATTTTAATTCATGCGTTTATTACTTCTCGGCTTGATTATTGTAATGTATTGCTTTCTGGTCTCCCGATGTCTAGCATTAAAAGTTTGCAGCTGGTTCAGAATGCGGTAGCTAGACTTTTTTTAGATAGATAGATAGATAGATAGATACTTTATTCATCCCCTAAGGGAAATTCACATTTCCAGCAGCATCCCTGAGCTGAGAACAGTACAATAATAAAGCCAAAAGAATACAATATACAAATACCCAGTGTGACGTGCAAATGCCCACTTTAGCATGTTATATAGAGTAACCAAATAGTGCTACACAGAACACATAATGCAGTAAGATTCAGTAATATCCAATGTAGGTGGTGTGGTTTAATGTGGGCCTTTACTCTGCCGGGTGGAGTTAAAGAGCCTCATGGCATGAGGAAGAAAAGATCTCTTCAGTCTGTCCGTAGTACAAGACAGTGACAGCAGTCTGTCACTGAAACTGCTCTTCTGTCCGGAGATAATGCTGTGAAGCGGATGCGATGGATTGTCCATGATTGACCTCAGCTTTTTCAGTGCCTGTCTCTCAGCTACTGTTGTTAGGCTGTCCAGCTCTTTGCCCACAACAGAGCTCGCTTTCCTAGCCAGTTTATTGAGACGAGAGGCATCCTTCTTCTTGACGCTGCCTCCCCAACACGCTGCCGCATAGAAGAGGGCGCTTGCCACTACTGTCTCATAGAATATTTTCAGGAGCTTTTTGCAGATGTTGAAGGAGGCCAGCCTTCTGAGGAAGTAAAGTCGGCTTTGCCCTTTCCTACATAGAGCTTCTGTGTTGGCAGTCCAGTCCAGTTTGTTGTCCAGCTGCACACCCAGGTATTTGTAGGTCTGGACAAATTCTACACATTCTCCCTTGATGGTTACAGGAACCGGATGAGTTCTGGTTCTCCTGAAGTCCACCACCATCTCTCTGGTCTTGGTGGTGTTTAGGTGCAGGTGGTTTGCGTCGCTCCATCGGACAAAGTCCTGAATCAATTTCCTGTACTCCTCCTCCTGCCCGTTTCTGATACATCCCACGATCGCAGTGTCATCTGCAAACTTTTGCACATGGCAGGACTCAGAGTTGTACTTAAAGTCCGATGTATATAGAATGAATAGGAACGGAGAGAGAACGGTCCCCTGCGGAGATCCTGTGCTGCTAACCACGGTGTCCGATGTACAGCCCCCCTGTTTCACATACTGCGGTCTGCCTGTCAGGTAGTCAGTAATCCATTCTACAAGGTGTGAGCTAACTCCCATCTCTGTCAATTTCCTACTCAGTAGCAGAGGCTGTATGGTATTGAAGGCACTAGAGAAGTCCAAAAATGTAATCCTCACAGCCCCCTTCGCCCTATCCAGGTGAGAGAGGGATCGGTGTAACATGTATAATATAGCATCCTCCACTCCCACCTTCTCCTGGTAAGCAAATTGCAGTGGGTCGATGGCGTGACGGACCTGTAGCCTCAGGTGGTGCAGCAGCAGCCGCTCCATGGTCTTCATCACATGTGACTTTGTGTGACTTTAATAAAAGGAAGAGAAAAGAACTGTGTGACTAAGACCAAAAAGTTTGAGCATATTACTCCTGTATTGGCCAACTTGCACTGGCTCCCAGTCCACTTAAGATGTGACTTTAAGGTTCTCTTATTAACATATAAATGTTTGCATGGGCTTGCACCGTCTTATCTCTCCGATTTGATTTCCCCCTATGTTCCTACACGGAGTCTGCGCTCGGAAAATGCCGGTCTACTTGTGACTCCGAGAGCCAAGAAGTCTGCGGGCTCGAGAGCGTTCTCCATCCGGGCCCCGGTGTTATGGAACGCCCTGCCTCTGGAGATAAGATCTGCAACCTCAACGGAAGTTTTTAAATCGAGGCTTAAGACACACTTCTATTCCAAAGCATATGATTGATGCCCACCTTATATTCTGTTTTGTCCTGTCTTTTTCCGACGCCTGCCTGGCTGATACGAAGGAGAAGGATGATTTGGGATAGGTCAGCGGACCAGCGTCTGACCTGCAGCATGTCAACCCCTGCATTTACCAGCTGGCAGAGACGGGAGGCAGCGTCGTGGCTGTCATAGACTTTCTGGACTGGTTTGCAGGCTGGGGGCGTCGTTAATGTCATGCACTTTCCGGACATTTTCAACATCTTACCTTATGTTTACTATTATGTGTACAGTAATGCTAATTGTAATTCACCCTGGTCAATCCTGGAAGGGGGATTACCACATGTGAGGTCCTTTCTCAAGGTTTCTCTCTTCTCCTCACACTGAGGTTTTTGAGAATTTCCTTGCCCGCATGCTGGTTTGAGATCAGGTAATTGTGTAATTTTGTAACTGTAATCCTGTGCAGTCCTTTGAGACATTTTTGTGATTAAGGGCTATATAAATAAATTTGACTTGACTTGTCTTGACACATTCCAAAAGTATGCATGTCAGGTTAATTGACCGGTACAAATTGTCTGAATGAGCGAGCGGGTTGTTTGTCTCGATGTCCCCTGCGACTGGCTGGCAACCGGTTCAGGGTGTCCCCTGCCCACTGCCCGAAGATAGCTGGGATGGGCTCCAGAACCCCCGAGACCCTACTGAGGATAAGCGGTGCAGATAATGTATGGATGGATGGACAACACAAATAATTCTTTTAGCATATTTCTTAGTACTTTTTCCACATTCACAGAAATTTTGTGTTGCTTATTATACATATCAGTGCCATAATACACTTGAAAAATAAATGATTGATCAAGGATAACATTTTTTGTGCACCGCAACAATATTATCAATCTACGATGACGTTGTCAGGCTTGGGGGAAAAACAAAATACATGTAACCAATGTTCCCTCTAATTTCCCACGGGTCTGAGCGTTCACACAAAGTCGGTGAGCAACGCTCGAAACAACAGTGAGCAACAGCAACCCCAAGTGTGGCAACTAAATCATTATCAACCATGTCCAAAACTTGACATCACCTTACATTTTGCTGAGTTTCTGGCAATGCAAAAAAAATGTTTCACTTTTGAATGAATTGACTATTGTATTATTGCAAAGGCTGTACGGCCAACAAACGTCATTTGTTTTTACAAGAATTCTTTCACAAGTTTTCCAATTCTTTTTTTTCCTGGTATCTTTTGTCGCATAATACTGACATTTTTGGGGGCTTATTTAGTCGGTTACACAACTGTATTTAATCACATTTTAGTGGAAGTACAATGTTGGCAACAATATTGACTTGGTATAATTGGAAATTATTTGAATGCAACACACACTTTTTCTTCATTTTCCGTTTTTTCTTTTTTTTTTTAGATTTCTTTAAAAAAATCTCATTGTGTTTATTTTTCCTAGCTGTTACTTTTTTCTTTTTGTTCTCTATTTACTTTTTTCCTTTGTTTCTTTCTTTTCTTTTTTCTGCCTTTTTTTCCTCAAATTTTCCCTCTTTTTTCTCTTCCTTTTCTTATTCATTTTTTTTATACTTTTTTTGTTCGATTCCCCCTTCCTTTAAGTCATTTTGTGCATCATTTTACATAATATATGGTCATATAGGGATGAAAGAAGCAAAAACAACCTGAAGAGCCGTTTAGGACCCGAAAAAGCCGGTTCCTTTTAGTTAGCTGACCCGAAGAAGCCGGTTCTCGAAAAGCTCTGCTGACTTTATTCAACTCCGTTCTACTTCGACCTTGACTTCAAAATACCGCATTTAGAACACAACGTCAGGGGAACCCTTGTATTTTTACCTTCACGCACTGTAACTTTGACTTAATTTGCTTCTTAATTGGCAATTTCGAGCCCTGATTTTTGTGAGCTGGCTAGATTTTCATGTGCGCGGAAAAGCTCTGGGTAGTGCGCAATTGCGCACACACGCAGTGTAAAGACACATTGCATGTAACGGTGGTACGTAGTTAGGATCCCAAAAGATTTAACTGTATTCCGTTACAGTTACAGAAAATAACGACATCATGACACTAGTAATTTATTAAAAATAAGAATTACTTTGCAGGATAACATCCATTATCTTCACCACTCATCCTCAGTAGTGTCGCTTGACCCCATCCCAGCTAACTTCGGGCAGTGGGGAGGGGACACCCTGAACAGGTTGGATAACAATTTTCTTTAAAAGCATATTTATGCTGCACACTTCAGGGGACGATGATGAAATCCAGTGTGCGTTAGTTTTAACTTTTTATTGTTTTACTCGTTAGCATTAATTTTGTTAATCACCACAATCCGTTCACTCCTCTTTCTCTCTGCGGTCTGATTCATTACGCACACACACATGCACTGGTGCGCTTAATTTCAGGCGTCAGGATCTCTGTAGCGGCCCCAGGTGCCTTAGTACAAAAAAACAAGGGACATACAGTATAAATGAAATAAAATGAAATGAAATGATTAATCTGATTGAATGCCCTTTCCACAGCATCCTTTCAAGCATCCACTCAATCACTTCATGCACTCATTCACATGTGTCTCACATTTACAAATACAAAGTGTACTGATAGACGAATTATGTCTATCATCATTTCATTTTACGGACACTAGAGAGACAGGAAAAGATGACAAGAAATCCCAGATTTCTTGCAACTTTAGAATAGAATATAGAATAGAATAGAATATACCTTTATTGTCATTGCTACAAATGGGCTAACATATTGTGACAACGAAAGTGAACACTGTGCGTTTAGAAACAATATTGGATTTTTAATGCGTTCCTAATGTGAACTAAAACAGAGCATATATTGTCTGCCATGTGAAAGGGGATGTTTTAATTTTTTTCAATACATTATACGATGTGGTCAAAGACTGAGCAATTTTGTTTGGGATTACAAACAACTACAGACGCTCCCCTACTTATGATCATTCGAGTTACGAAAAACGGTAGATACGAACATTTTTTTCAGGATGTCGAAAAATATCCGGACATTGCTGTAAGTTACATTTTGTATTGTGTGCACCTTTTTCCGAGTACAGGATAGCACCCTAATGCTTCTTTTCGTCGCTACCGTGTGGTGGCGCTGTGAGAGGTCACCCAACATCCACCCCGAAGAAGAAATCCGCTTCCACTTCCTAGTTCATGTGTAAACATTCCATACTGTATCTCCAGCACGCAAAAAACTTTGACATTTTTATTGTTTAATATCTCGTGCATCCATTCAATATGGTAGGTGTAAAGTATAAAGAAGAGGCGAGCCATTTCTTTTGAAATGAGAGTGGAATAAAAAAGCTTGATGCGGTTGAGAAAATGGTTGGATCGCTTTTTTTCACCCATTTTCTATCATGGAGAAGGAAGTCGCCTAACTCTTGAAGCTCATCTTCCAAAAGTAAGTTAAACTTAACTATTTATCTTTATAGAGCATACCATTTTATGAAACATTTTTTTTTTTTTTAGCACAAAACAACACAGGTTACGTGTACAAGCCCTAAGCATACTTATATAAACCTTAAACATACAAAATATAGCACTGAAGCAACTTGCGAACAAATTAAACTTACGAAAAATCGTCCGGAACGTATCTCGTTTGTAAGTAGGGCAGTGTCTCTATATCATCTTGGTTTCCTCTATTTCTTTTTCAAAGTTACATTGTTCATTTAGGGCAGCACGGCGGCGCAGTGGTTAGCGCGAGTGCGGCACAGTTCTGAGGTCGTGGGAACCTCCTGCGTGGGTTCAAATCCAGCTCCCGACTTTACTGTGCGGAGTTTGTATGTTCTCCCCGTGCTTGCGTGGGTTTCCTCCGGGCACTCCGGTTTCCTCCCACAATCCAAAGACATGCATTTTAGGTGAATTGGCCGGTCCAAATTGTCCCTAGGTGTGACTGAGCGAGTGAGTTGTCTGTCCCCGTGTGCCCTGCGATTGGCTGGCAACCAGTTCAGGGTGTCCCCTGCCCACTGCCCGATGATTGCTGGGATGGGCTCCAGCACCCCCGCGACCCTACTGAGGATAAGCGGTGCAGCTGATGAGATGAGAGATGAGATTGTTCATTTATACATTTTGTAATTGTATTCAGTTTATTTTGTCTTTAATTAGCATATCTCAACAGGGAACTAGTAACTGTAACAGATTACATTTTTGATCCTGTGCTGCTCATCAACTAGCAGTAACCAAGATGACTCAGATGGGAGCCCAAAAAGGGGGGACTTTTTGTTTTCTTTTTTTAATCTCCTTTGTTTTTATCTTTGTCTCTTTTAGCCTGTCTATCCATCCCTTTTTAATATTTTTCCAGGGTATCACATAAGAATCTGCTACAATTTATGTCCACACCTTTTTTGTGCAAAGCGAGCATGCTCGGTGCAAACGAAAACAATGCTCTGTGCGTACACTTTGGTGATGAGATTGCCACTGCCCCCAGCGTAGTGACGGTGCAACTGCACTTTGTTTTAAAAAAACTCTTGTTACACGCAGGGCCCTTGACGAAGCGCCGCGCTCCCCCAGGGGGGCAGGCCAGACTATTTAAGAATCACTGGTTTAGCCAATCAGATTTCAAATTGGCAGGGCCAGGGCCTTCTAGCTGGCGTAGGGAAACATTTGCAGTTTCACAAACTATGATTGGCTAGGGGGTGGTAACGGAGCACCACAATAAGAAATGATAAAATAGGGAACGTGCGACACATAAAGCCTGTCTTTTTGTAATGAAATCTAAGGTAAACAAGACTGTATGAACTGAGACAAAGAAGAACAGTGACAGGTGGATAATAAAAGAGAAGCAGCGAGAGAGAGGCTCAGCAGGACCCGACTAATGATTGACATTTTCAGCCGGACCCGGCATGAAATTCAAATTGGGACGGGCTTAAGCTCGGGCTTAAGACGTTACCTCTAGACTTAAAGTGGCGAAAAAAACCTTTTCTTGCTTGCAAAAGGCTTGCTTTCTTCTGAGTTGTCCGACCTTTCTCCATCAAATGGACACAACAATACTTTTCCTTGTGAAGCTCTTTAATGGCTGTTGACGCAATAGCTTTAGTGGAATACTGCCCTTATAATCATTCTTCTTGAACCTGGTGATGTTTACCATGTCCGCTAGTTGGCACTGACTCCCCAACTTGGAATTTGATTGGCTAAGCCAACGGCTTTGTCGAACTGTGCTCTTACATTACACGGCCTTCAAGATTTTTATAAGGGCCCCCGGGTAGATTTCTGAGTCTCGCAAAAACTAATGGCTGAAATGTGATTTGTTAAAAGTTTAAAAATAAAAGAACACGTGGAAGCAGAACAACAAAGGAGAAGCAATGAAAGCAATGTGACAGACAAATTGGAATTCTTTATTAAGAATAGATGGACAAACTATAGTCAACATCACATCATTCAGATATTTTATCGGCCTTGCAGGCCCTGGCGGACCACCCCTGGGTTTATGATACCTTTTATTTAAGATGGGCAAACCATTCTAGCTGGGGCAAATAAATAAAAGGGCAACAAATGCAAATGCCAGTATGGTCGTCTCGCGGATTCCGTGCGGCGTCCATTAGGATGCAGCAAGCGCCAGAGTTGTGAATTACAAATATTAACCCCTTATTGACCAAGTATCATACAGGCTGCCTGGAGATTTAAAAAAAAAAATTCTATGATAATCTTTGGCCCCTTTTTTTCAAATCAACCTAAACGTTCAATATCTGGCAATATCTACCATAACAATGTGTTAAGAAAATGTAATAATGTATTAAATGTAAAACAAAACCAAACTTGGACTTGGATTTTTCAGAAGTTGAGACTGGAACTGAACATAAACTGGAAATATGTACTGTTATGAATATATACAAAACACGTTTTTGAATCTTGCTCTCTCAGGGTCCATATATTTCACTGGATCTCTGAAACCGACTCTGACCTCGGATATGCTCCACTACAGGGATGATGGTGTTCAGCAGTATCTAAAAGATAGGCATGTACTAGTCTTGAAGAAGGAAAACTAATGCGCAGTGGTTAGCGCTTGTGCGGCACAGTTCATGTCATGGGAACCTGTCGTGGGTTCAAATCCAGCTCCAGACTTCCTGTGCGGAGTTTGTATGTTCTCCCCGTGCTCCCACATTCCGAAAACATACACTTCAGGTGAATTGGCCGGTCCAAATTGTCCCTAGGTGTGAATGAGCGAATGAGTTGTCTGTCCCTGTGTGCCCTGCGATTGGCTGGCAACCAGTTCAGGGTGTCCCCTGCCCACTGCCCGCAGATGGCTGGGATGGGCTCCAGCCCCCCCGCGACCCTAATGAGGATAAGCGGTACGGCTAATGAGATGAGATGAGATGAGGTACATAGAAATATAACAATAATAATGTAAAAAAAGACAAACAATTTAGAGGATACAATCTAAAATGTAGAATAGAGCAGATACATGACCAATCAAATCCATTGCCCCTTTGATAATCAAACCAAATAAAGTCACGTTAAAAGTATTCAAATGTGTTTTTTATTGGTTACAGATAAACATTTTTGAACATTTTTTTCCACCCTCAGAGATTTTCTAGACATGTTCTTACTTATTTTTCTCCATAAGTTGAGCATTAAAAAAAGCGGCTAACAGCTAACACTCTGTTTCTGCTTTGCTCTGGCTCCATATGGGTCATTTCTTGCATCTGACTGGACGGTTGCCACACGTGGATGCCTGTGATGCCAGAGATAATCCATTGTGGGAAGTTACTACCACCTTTTGGGGGTTTTGGAGAAGTACTTTGATATAATTTCATTGAAATCAAGGTTTTTTTTTTCCAAAACCAGTCTTCTCTTCTTTCAGGAACCGTTAAAAGTTTATCTTTAGCCTAAGAGTCGTGGAGTTACGTAAATTCAAACAGCACTTGTCAAATGGGAGCCCCGGTACCCCCATGGTAATTAAAGGTTTAACCGACCTCCAGGGCTATATTATGTTCATAAATATTGTTGGAAAACGATAATGTGTCGCTCACCTTTATATTGATGCAGGAACAACCAAAAAAGGGGTCAGCGTTGGGGTGTGTGTGTTTACCATGTCCCTTTCTCATATGGAAATCCTTTTCCTGTCTATCCCTCTTTATCAGGAACCATGGGTAAACACTTTCTGCTAAGGCCCCACATGGCCACCTCGGCCCTTAGCACTCATGTTCCATTATTGCTGCTGCTGTGAGTACAGGCCACTGCTGCCAAACAACTTCTCATGTTGAAGCCTCAAGCCCTGGTGACTTTTTCCTCTCTTGGCGCATTAGTGCCCTTTGTTGTCAACTCTCTGCATCTCTGTTATCTGACCCTCAAGATCGATGAACAAGAGGTTAGGCCAATGCGCGCAGGATGGCCGGATTCGTTGGCCTTTTTTTTTAAACTAGATTCCCTGCGGTCGCTGCACTTTGCAAACGTTGCACTTTTGGACGGCAGTGACATCTTTTACAAGACTCGGTGTGATGCTGAGATTTATCGGCTGTCGTGGAGGACACGTCAGATGACCAGGAGCAATTCGAAGGGAGTCTATTTTAATATGCAGTAATCCCTCAGTTATTGCGGTTAATGGGGATCAGAACTCCTCACGAAAAGTGAAAATCCGTGAAGTAGCGTCACTCCTACATAAAATCCCCAAAGGTCAAACTTACCTCAAAATTGACATCCTTACAGACTGAGAGTATAGGACTGTAACAAAATAACAACGATAGATCTTTAAATAAAAACACATAACACAGTTTTGCAGCTGAATGAATGGTCTTTATTGTCCTTGTACAAAAGTAAAACACATTTGGACGGCTTTTTATCAGGTCTAAAAAGTTTTTAAGAGAGGTGCTGGCTAGCTGCACACAAGCATTGGATAACCTCAAATTGAGCTAATTATTTGCGATGATTAAATTACACCATCACGAATGTAGCAGTTTGACACAAGTTGTAGCTCTAAGTCGGATGGGTAATGGATCTGGCGTTGGTGAGAAACAAGCCTGCCAGCCGTGGCTTAAGAGAGTTGTTAACCTAGTCGTAACAGTGGGTTGGACCTGTAGCCTCGCTATTACCTTCTCTGCAAACGCTGCCTCAGTCGCTCCCTAGACCCGTTAACAATCCACAGAGCGCCCTCTAGTGAGCAACATTTATTTGCGCTCTTTTAACTTTGCTCACAGTCCAATTTTATTGATAAATTCATTTTCAATGTAACAATCCACAAAAATACTAAATCAGTTTTAGCCATTCCCTGCAGTTTCTTCGAAGGGGTTTGGGGGCTAGACACATCAACCCACCCCATCTGTTTGACTGAAATTGTACACCAGCCTATCACAGTCATGGTCCCACACTGTCACGCCCACCTGAAACACAAAGCCCCACCTGGTCTGCCCCTGTGTTCCTGGAAGCATCTAACCAGCGGGAACTGAAGCTTGACATAGCAAGGGGTCTCTGTATTTCAATAAAGCAAGATAGCACACACAATTGCATTCTAATGTAATTTAGCTTGGTGAAGTATTTTGTTTATTGTCAACCGAAAGTATTCTAAGCAGTAGTAAAACTCATTGCATGTTGCAAACAGCTGTTTGCAAGGACACTTCCCTAGCCTACATCAAGCAGACGCTGAGGCCGCTGCTGAAATTGGAGATGATGGAGCACTGAACTGGAAGAGGGATGTTCCCTCAGGTCACCAGCATTCCGCTTTCGCTCTGAGTTATTACCCACAACAAATGTGTTGTGCTCATGCACTACAAAAAGTGAAGACTAAACTTAAAATAAGATATAGAAGGTGCTTTACAACAGGTCCTGAGACATAACATCAGGTTATTAAATCGATTTTTGGCGAGCCGTCTTAACTTTATACATCCTGATTGCTCCGTTGTCGGTACCCATCTTTCAGCAGCAACGGGCCAGCTGCCTTCAATGAGGAAGGAACTGAACGGTTGACAGAATTCACAACTTTCAATTTCAAGGTTGCCATTGCACCCAAGAGCAATAAATGTAAATAAACAACTTAATTTTAAAAGTTCACAAAAACAAAAAAAGAATCCAATATCATCAGATGTTTTCCCAATTAAAATTATGTCTTACTAAGTCAATCTGTTTGTTTGCAATGGTCCTTGGGGTATAGTATGGGTTAGGGTTTAGGTTTGGGTTAGGGTCAGGGTCAGGGTTAGGTTTTTGAAACAATATTAGTTTCTCAAGGTCCCCCAAAAAATGTTTTTCTGGGGGTCCTTGGGAAACCAATTTTTTAGCACTCGCCATACAGGAAAATATAGCATTTTTTGTGTGTCTTACCTGCGTTCGTTTAGTCCATTAGGAAAGAGAGTGTTTAGTTTAGGGTCAGGGTCAGGGTTAGGGTTAGAGTTAGGGTTGGGGTTAGGGTTAGTAACCAGCACTTGCATGAGTCTGTTCTTTGATTTCACTGCTATGTTCTTGTCTCTCCAGATGGCAGGAGTGCCTTAAGTTTGAGCTATCCTGGCCATAATTTCTGGTTCTGACCCCTCTTCTGATATGACAGTTCCAATATACTTTATCTGGTAACTGTTTCTAGCTTTCTGTTGTTGATGGGAATGTCTGTGGCAATACATTGGGGGTTTTTGGTTATTCATTTCGTTTTTTTTTTGTATTGATTTCCATCTCATACTGGCTTGAAGCTTTGTCCAGGCGATTGACCAGGTCTCTGAGCTTTTGTTCGTCTTCTGCCGATCCTGCAATTTTATCAGCAAAATGGAGGTTAGTGATGTTGTGTTCCCCAATACTGACTGTACCCTTATGTCTCTCCAGAGCTTCGGGCATGACCTCCAATGCAATAGTCTGGTACACAGCTGGGTTGTGTCATAAAGGTAAAAGTCAAGTCAAGTCAAGTCACATTTATTTATATAGCCCTTAATCACATGTCTCAAAGGACTGCACAGGATTACAATTACAAAATTACACAATTACCTGATCTTTAAACCAGCATGTAAAGTAAAACAAAAAAAAGAGACTTTTTTGAAAATTTATCACCATTTTCCACATTGTTAGCATGATTGAGACCAAATGTCTCATAATATTGAGCCCACAAATTGAGAAATTGATTTTTGGGTTAAATAAAAAAATCGATGAATGAGATTGCTATAGTATACATGTTACACCGAGCCCTCTCTCACCTGGATAGGGCGAAGGGGGCTGTGAGGATTACATTTTTGGACTTCTCCAGTGCCTTCAATACCATACAGCCTCTGCTACTGAGTAGGAAAATGACAGAGATGGGAGTTAGCTCACACCTTGTAGAATGGATTACTGACTACCTGACAGGCAGACCCCAGTATGTGAAACAGGGGGGCTGTACATCGGACACTGTGGTTAGCAGCACAGGATCTCCGCAGGGGACCGTGCTCTCTCCGTTCCTATTCACTCTATATACATCGGACTTTAAGTACAACTCTGAGTCCTGTCATGTGCAAAAGTTTGCCGACGACACTGCGATCATGGGATGTATCAGAAACGGGCAGGAGGAGGAGTACAGGAAATTGATTCAGGACTTTGTCCGATGGAGCGACGCAAACCACCTGCACCTAAACACCACCAAGACCAGAGAGATGGTGGTGGACTTCAGGAGAACCAGAACTCACCCGGTTCCTGTAACCATCAAGGGAGAATGTGTAGAATTTGTCCAGACCTACAAATACCTGGGTGTGCAGCTGGACAACAAACTGGACTGGACTGCCAACACAGAAACTCTATGTAGGAAAGGGCAAAGCCGACTTTACTTCCTCAGAAGGCTGGCCTCCTTCAACATCTGCAAAAAGCTCCTGAAAATATTCTATGAGACAGTAGTGGCAAGCGCCCTCTTCTATGCGGCAGCGTATTGGGGAGGCAGCGTCAAGAAGAAGGATGCCTCTCGTCTCAATAAACTGGCTAGGAAAGCGAGCTCTGTTGTGGGGAAAGAGCTGGACAGCCTAACAACAGTAGCTGAGAGACGGGCACTGAAAAAGCTGCGGTCAATCATGGACAATCCATCGCATCCACTACACAGCATTATCTCCAGACAGAAGAGCAGTTTCAGCGACAGACTGCTGTCACTGTCTTGTACTACGGACAGACTGAAGAGATCTTTTCGTCCTCATGCCATGAGGCTCTTTAACTCCACCTGGCAGAGTAAAGGCCCACATTAAACCACACCACCTACATTGGATATTACCGAATCTTACTGCAATATGTATTCTGTGTAGCACTATTTAGTTATTCTATATAACACGCTACAGTGGGCATTTGCACGTCACACTGGGTATTTGTATATTGTATTCTTTTGGCTTTATTATTGTACTGTTCTCAGCTCAGGGATGCTGCTGGAAATGTGAATTTCCCTTCGGGGATGAATAAAGTATCTATCTATCTATCTCTATCTATCTACATTATAACAGGGATGTCCAATTTTTTTCAGAAACCAGGCCATATTTGGTAAGCTGAAAAGATGTGAGGGGCCACTATTCAGCCTGGCATTCTTTGGATGGTCTTTAATAAATTCACCCTCCGTAAAAGGTTTGCAGTTCTTGGCGATCAGCGTCGCGACCTCTTAGCTCACTATTGTAGCATTTTCATTTGACTCGCAGGGTCTTGTGAAAAAGTGCTACAGTGCATGTTGTGTCTGGCAGTGCCTCCTGATACTATATTCTTTAAAAACAGCCTCATTCTCTTGGCAAATTAGGCAGAGATAGTTGTTTCGGATTTCTGTGAAAAAATACTCAATTACCACTTGACTCACAGTCAACTTTTCCTCTTTTATTTAGAGTTGCCATGTTGGAATTGGGGTGGGCTTAAATTCTCCAAGGGCAAGGTGGCCAAAGGGCTACTGCCATCGTCTAGTAAATGGTGATTTTTTTTTTTTTTTTAACAAATTTATTTTATACTGTGATCAACATTATTGCTCGCATATTATTTATTTAATGACAGAGTTCGTGGGCCAGTAAAATTTTGATCACTGGCCGTAACTGGCCCCCGGGTCGGCATTTGGACATGGCTGCACAATGTAAATGTGTACAGTACTTGCACAGCAAAATAAGCAATTGTTACACATCCATCTACCATTCTGTACTTCCATCCCCTTAAAATTATAAGTAATAAATGCATTTTACTTTTAAAGAAGCAGACAACTCAGCTTCATTATTAGATAAACAACAATTTTATACAGTAACACAGTCAAACCGCTCTCACCTATTTTACTACTGGCCAATGTTTTCTTGTGCCAGGGGCAGTATTTTCCTGTGGTGTGTCTTGGGTGGCGCCCATCTCTCTATAGGCTGTTTTTTAAGGTTGGGGTTTGCTCCACCAATTGAAACAGATAGTACTGGTTTCAAAGGTTACCAGGAGCAGGAGATACAGCACCTTAATTATATACTTGCTATCCTTTTTCGGTGTAAAGTGTCATCCTGCTCTTCATAGACGAGCCAGACGTCGGCATTGACGTGCAGCGGCATGTGACAATCCTAATAATAGATCCTAAATCACTGTGGAAAAACTAATAAGGAACAGACACATTAAAGCAAAATAGAGAATTAGTCTAATAATTCTAAAGACCGCTGCAATTCTTTATTAATTCGCGGTTCGTTTGACCGCGAATTAATAGAACAACCAATTTGGTCAAGAAAACACATATTGATTGATGAGATACAATAAACTGTGTTCATTTGATTTATGATCAATTATAACAACACTTCATTGTGACCGTAAGCAAGTTTCTATTTTAAAGGTTTTACAGGAAAGTGGAAATGTGTAAGGTATGGTGGAAATGTGTGGATTGAAATGAAAATAAAGAAGAAACAGTTGGTATATTATCTTGGCTTTTTAAGTTGTCTCGACCAAGGAACCAGCAGTAGGATTTTATGCGTACAGTATCTCTTTCGTTGGGAGTTTGCAGGGCACTAAAATAATCGGCATTCGGCGTTGCTCCGTGGTCCGGGTGTGAGAAAGAGTTTGTTGTTCCTTTTATGCCGCCAAGGCGCCTCTCAGTGTGTATCCGAAAACAGTTTTGACTTGCGCTCAGCAGGTTAATGGCAGGGAAGTGTGACTGTTGATTGTGGATTGCTTGTAGTGAACGTGGATAAATGGGTACGGCTGGCTGCCTAGGGCTCCTGTAGTCCTTTTAGCTAAAGAGAGGGAGTGCGGCGAAAGATCGTTCTCTTTTAAAACTACCTCTTGTGACAGTTGAGACCAACCTGATAGGACCTGCTATGGTGGTGACTTGAGCTTCACCCTGGCCAACTTGACTCTTAAAATGCAGAATCGTTACCATCTAGAATTGCTGCAATATTATGGTATGCGTAGTACATACATTTTTAGATATTACTGTATTGGATTATGATTTTAAAGTACCATATTTTCTGCACTATAAGGCACACTGGGTTATAGGGCGCACCCCCAAAAAAAAGTTTTTGGTCCTATATTTTCCATACATAAGGTGCACCGGATTATAAGGCGCTACAATGGGAATGTCGACAAAACAGTCAGATAGTTCAGTCAAACTTATTACCCCCTTAACATTCCGAAAGCTTGCAAAGAAGCAAATACGTGTCTCAGACATGTACGGAAACAGTGTCTGTACGATGTCACCAATCACTCAAATGCATCGTTACAAATATCATTCTTGGGATTCAAGAAATGCCAAACATTTCTTAGTTTCCATTTTATTTTTTGCTGGCAACTGTGTGGACAGCAAAGTAAGAATTTTATTGTGCAGAGAAACGAGGTTCGTTACCGTGCATCTGACAAGAAACACTTTGAATTTAATTTTGTTCAAAAATAGACTCATCACAGAAACATCAAGATCGTTCTAAAACAAGATACCAGGAAAAAGTAAAGCCGCATAGCTCACCTAAGTTCTCTTGCAGCCATCACCTTCAATAATGATACGTAACCATGGTCTTCTTACAACCGTGAGTGTAGCAAATCCACGAGAGTAAAATATTTACAAATACAGAATAGTAAAAAATGTTTTCTCTTTGCCGTAGTGCAACCCAACGTGTGATTCACATTCATCTTTTTTGGCCAATTGCAGGCTTTGTTTCGCCCCTTTAGCCTATGCGAGCCTGTAAATGATAAAAATAGTGACTGATTAAAATGATGATTGACACATTGGTTAGGAAATGAAACGCCGGTATATAAATCCCAGCATACACCGCGGACTACTTCGCCTTCGGTGGAAAACCTAGTCGGCGGCTGCTTGCTTTAGTTGCAAGACTTTGCGACTTAATATTGATCCATATATACGGCGCACTGTAATATAAGGCACATGGTCAGCTTTTGAAAAAAATAAAGGCTTTTAGGTGCGCCTTATATTGCGGAAAATACGGTAATCCCCCTAACCATGCAGGGATGTCAAACCCAGACTTTCTGTTCTCGGGAAGGCCGGATCAGTAAAAAAAAAATGTTAACCCCAAATGATTGATTTGTTTTTCAGTATTATTATGCTGTCACCATAACATGTGTTTTCCAGCTATATTAAGTTTACTTAATAATTACAGCTTTCCTTCAATAATATAATTACTCATTTAGTTGTTATAAATGCACTTATGTCCATCCACATATTTGAATGAAGTACTTACTTGCTGCATCCTTTCATATCAGTACATTCCCAGCAATGGTCTTCCGATGAGTCGACCCCTATCTTATCACACAACCTTCAAAATACAGCTGGGACCAGTTTTAAAAAAAGGCTCTTGAATAAGATGTGAGTTCCTTCCTTTGCCTGTTGAAGTTTTTTTTTGCACTTTGCAAAGCCACACCCCTTTGCAATAAAAACGGTGGTCAATAATGTTTGAGGCCCTTTTTGACTGTGAGAACTGTCTCCTGGTCAGACCGGCCCAGAGTAATCCGTTTTACCTTTATTTTGAAATTTGGTAATAAATGTGCTTGTCATGATTGCCATGGCGCCCAATGTAGCCTAGATGGTAGTGTGCCCGCTTTGAGACTGGGAGGTCGCCGGTTCGCGCCTCGACCGAGACATACCTAATTGGTATAATGGCGGCGCCCTCTGGCTGCGGCTGCATCGACCCGCTACAACGGGTCAGGTGTATCGACATTTCGTTCTGTGTACATTGTTACAAAGAATGACAATACAAAGGAAATTATTTTATTATTATTATTATTGGCTGCGCCCGTGTGTGTCACGGTTCCCGTGGTGCCCAATTGGCCCCGCCCGTGATTGGGTCCTGATCCTGTTCTTGGTTCAGACAGTGCTCAACTGCATTGCTTCTTTCCAGCTCTTTTCCTTCAAAGTCCGAACACTCCGGTCCTGGGAAAGAACATGCGCGAGATATCGGAATGTCAATTTCGCCATCACTATATACATAACAAAATCACAAGAACACTCTGCTAACATCTAAGGGGAATGCTGTTGTCCCTGACAAGCACTTCCTGTTGTGGAAGCGCACACACAGCCATCACTGGCCTGGTTTTTTGTACTGAGGAAACAGGTGCAGTGTGAGGCATATTATCCAAGACATTAACCAATGATAACTAATCATACTCTCAGATGAGTGAGATTGATCCAGACTAATACAGTAATAGTTGTCCATAGGACATAATCGAGGAGATCACAATGTAACATTCCATGTAGCATGATGAAACTCCGAAAGATCTCTTCCTCTCCGAATTCTGAAGCAAGCTAAGAAAAGGCAAGACTTTGCTAAAACTAGTATCTGACTACTAATGGTTTATTTGTTCCTCCTGGACAACCAGGTACAATTTTTATCCCACACTGTCATCCCTGAGCTGAAAACAATACAATAATAAAGCAAAAAGAATACAATATACAAATACCCAGTGTGACGTGCAAATGCCCTCTGTAGCGTGTTATATAGAATATCTAAATAGTGCTACACAGAATACATATTGCAATGAAATTCGGTAATATGCAATGTAGGTGGGGTGGTTTAATGTGGGCTTTTACTCTGCCGGGTAGAGTTAAAGAGCCTCATGGCATGAGGAAGAAAATATCTCTTCAGTCTGTCCGTAGTACAAGACCGTGACAGCAGTCTGTCGCTGAAACTGCTCTTCTGTCTGGAGATAATGCTGTGTAGTGGATGCGATGGATTGTCCATGATTGACCGCAGCTTTTCCAGTGCCCGTCTCTCAGCTACTGTTGTTAGGCTGTCCATCTCTTTGCCCACAACAGAGCTCGCTTTCCTAGCCAGTTTATTGAGACGAGAGGCATCCTTCTTCTTGACGCTGCCTCCCCAACACGCTGTCGCATAGAAGAGGGCGCTTGCCACTACTGTCTCATAGAATATTTTCAGGAGCTTTTTGCAGATTTTGAAGGAGGCCAGCCTTCTGAGGAAGTAAAGTCGGCTTTGACCTTTCCTACATAGAGCTTCTGTGTTGGCAGTCCAGTCCAGTTTGTTGTCCAGCTGCACATCCAGGTATTTGTACGTCTGGACAAATTCTACACATTCTCCTTTGATGGTTACAGGAACCGGATGAGTTCTGGTTCTCCTGAAGTCCACCACCATCTCTCTGGTCTTGGTGGTGTTCAGGTGCAGGTGGTTTGCGTCGCTCCATCGGACAAAGTCCTGAATCAATTTCCTGTACTCCTCCTCCTGCCCATTTCTGATACATCCCACGATCGCAGTGTCGTCGGCACACTTTTGCACATGGCAGGACTCAGAGTTGTACTTAAAGTCCGATGTATATAGAGTGAATAGGAACGGAGAAGACACGGTCCCCTGCGGAGATCCTGTGCTGCTAACCACAGTGTCCGATGTGAAGTATTTTAAAAATCTTCCGTCCCTCAATTTGTTCACATATCTTATTACGTCTCGTAATCAGAGCGCGGAGATGACCTGAGGGGACTCAAAAATAAATGCATAAATAAAGTAAAATGTACGCATCAGTGCTTTTTTGTTCTTTAAACTAATTGTTATTTTCACTGTGCTACAAAGCACAAGGAAGAATACAAACTGTGGAGAGTCAAACTGACAAAACGCCGTGTTTTCCTTCTCATTCTTTGCAAGGGCTACCAGTTTGATATGCATTTCTAAAATGACAACTTATTATGATATTACTATGATGGTACTATACTATTACCAAGTAGAGCGCAGGGTTAAATAGACTCAGTAAAACACTAAAAAGGTAATTTTACTCCAAAATTAAAATGACCCAGCACTGGTGAGATACTTTTCAGAACCTGTGCCCGGACTACTTAGGTGTTCTTAGGGGGCTACCTGGTGCCCAGCGGCACCATGTTGGAGACCCCTGACTCAAAGAAGTATACAAACTACAGAGACTCAAAGTGACCAAACCACACCATTTTTTCCTTCAATTAGTTGGCCCGTCTTTCACAAGGTTTTTGGTTTTGGGCAGTAGCAGAATGGTGGCCAACGAAAATGTCTTCTCCTTCTAGTTGAGGCTCCTATTACCGATTTTTGGGGGAGTCTCGGTTTCATTTTTCATAGTTGGTCTGGAGATGCGATTTATACCCTGATGAGACTTATGTGTAAAATTATTAACGCATTATTATCAAGGATATCATTTCACAACACACGTCCAATTTTAATTTGCCTTTCAAAATGACATGAAATGCAACTTAGACCACAGTGGGACAGATATGCTTTTCCCTTCTTAATTATGCATTTGTGGCTGGTGCGATTCATAATCTGTAGTGATTTATAATCGAAAAACTATGGTATGTATAATACGTTTTATTTAAAAAAAAAAACTCAGGTATATTTGTTAATTCTTGTAATTTACCGCAAATTCCGGATTATAGAGCGCACCTTATTATAAGCCGCACCCACCACTTTCTAGGTGACTTGTCACCTTTTACTTATACAAGCCGCACCCATGTATAGGCCGCGTGCGCCCGCATTAACGCTTATGACACAATCACAAGTCTAATCCAGACCAGGCTATAAATTCCACGACTGTAACTGCATAGATAGTACACAATTCTAGAGCCACAGTTGGCATCATAAATGGAAGATGATACGCGTAATTAAGGTATGATGCAGACTTGTAAAGTCCGGGTCCCGTTGAAAGTAATCCATGGAAACAAAATGTATATTTCCAAAGTGAAGGGTGGGAAAAATGGATATCCACTACTGTCCGTTGCGACAACAGACAGATCTACCAGTAACTCAGCTTTACCCCAATTCCCATCAGCCCGCATTTGCTCCGCCCCTTATTTCTGATTCATAACAGAATAAATCTCTAAAATAAATACATAACAAAAATATACAGTTGCAAATACATATTATACATGGCTACATATATTTACGAAGAAAGACGGTACACCGAGAGAGTTTTCAAAGCTTTAATAATAATAATATAACTTTCATCCCAAACTGTGCCTTTGAAAGGTACCATTACACTAGTAGAATCACGATCGCAATATATCAAACGTGTGTGTTAAAAAAAAAGCATCCCGAAATTGTGAAATTTACGGAAGCTCGTCCTTACCTTCCTCCTCGTAACTATCGCCATCACGGGCGTCTTCCTCATTATCGGAACGTACCTTAACTTTACAGACAATGTATGCTTAAACTTAGAGATTGCAGTCTTACCTGGCGCACATATTCTACTGGTCTTAATCTTACCTATTATACTCCAGCGCCGCTGGTGGCCATTAGAAAAATTCCATTTGGCCGCTTCACTGAATAAGCCGCAGGGCTGAACATTTGGGAAAAAAAGTAGCGGCTTATAGTCCGGAATTTACGGTACTTTTATTCAAATTAGTACTGCTAATGAATTGTAATATTAAAAGAGGCTTAATATTACACAATGTCTCTTCAAGTAGTGTTCAGCTTTTTGTTATAGTTTGTTTCATTTCGATTTCTATTTATTTTTAAGAGGTCTTATATCCAAAATAAGCTACACAGTTGGATAAGTTCTATTAAATTATTTTAATAATATAACTTTCGTAATATATTTGATAACTCCCATTGAAAAGCTTAAAGGTGGTGTCGGCAACTTGAAATTTTTCTACCTGCCGGCGCCATCTGCTGGCTTAAAATCACACTTACAGTCTCAGTCAGCTCTTTCCTCAGGTACTAATAATCTTCTCTTTTTTTCCGTGTTTTATGTCGAAGTGTCCTTGGGCAAGACACTAAATCACTAATGCCTGAGAGCAGGTAGTTGCCTTTCATGGCTGACGCTGCTATCAGTTAGTTAGGGCGTAAAAAGAATAAATGCGAAGCAAATTGTAAAGCGCTTTAGGAGGTCTTCATTGTCTTGAAAAACGCTATATAAATGCAGACCATCATCATCAGTTACACAAAAAAAATAAACAACCTTAGAACGAGCATGAAATCACACTACACCATTCCGCCTCCTTTCCTGCTTCCTAATGTACTGCGAATGCCGGAACTGCGGTGCTCGAAGTAAGATAAAAGCAAATAGGTGCGGTGGGAAAAAATGTAAGTGGTCAGTGTTAACGCACACTTAATAACAAAAATATTGCACTTATAACTTTTTAAAGACACCTCAAACAACACAAACATTTTCTTCCCAATGGTTACATTTAAACTTTGAAAAACACTGATCGAGGCAATTATAAGTTATTAGTCAACTTAAGCCTATTAGTTAGTTGTGCAACTCTTGTCAGCCAGAACTCTTGTCTCAATCCTCTCATGAGAATTGTTAGAATGTAGTGTTTGCTCATTTTATGTTCCGAATTAGACCAGAGTATGTCCATTTAAAGGATCTCTGTTGAGTTTTATATCACTGTTCCGGCGTCATGACCCAAGAAGACCCGAGCTGGAGGGAACAAACTAATGACCGGATGTTCATCTGTCTGAATTCAGATAGTGCAAGACATGGCTCCATTAATCACAGCAAGTCGTCCAGGTCTTGAAGTAGCAACACAGCTACAGACCATCGATCTGCCAACACCAGGTTTGACTGTTGACATGATGCTCTTGTTAAATCAGATGTTTTAAGTAACATGGCACACACCTTCTAGCAAGCTTGAAAGGTTTTAAAAAATAAAAAACAATTCATTTAGGCACAGAAGTAGTGTTCCTTTACTACAATTATGCAGATGTGCAAAATATTCCACGCACTGGGGGACTAGAAACATATAGTATCAAAGTGAACGATTTGGCTCATATCCTCCAGAGCAGTGACACTATCTGGTGAAAACAAGGCTCTTGGAATTAAGGGATCCCGTTAACACAATATGTGAGGCAGCCCTGAAACAGAAGACCATTGTGGTGAACGTTCATTTCTGCTTCGTGAAAAAGGAACTTTTGACCCTGTCGCTGGAAGACTTGGGAGTGTATTGTACAAGTCGAGGGCTTTGATTTCCAAAAGCTGCGTAAGATAAGTTTACCTGCTGCCCTTACAGCGTGTGATCCTTGTTTGCCTTCACCTTCTTTTAGGTAGGTGATTTTGGCTTTTTGCTTGTGTTTTAACCCTCATGTCTCACAGTTGGTATAATATTGTCCAGTTAGGTCCTGTTAGCGCCGGGGCTGCAATTTTGTTTGTTTTTTTGCTTCAGGTTACCTCCTGTTAGCAGCCAGCTAGCCTTTCGTGTCCATTAGTTTATTCCCGGATGGGTTAATGTTTGTTGTCGTAGCTGTTTTTTAATGTTGCTTAGCCTGGCTTCTTACTGAATGTGGATGCCTCTTGTTGATCCCCAAAAGCCCCTTTTTGGCTGCTGGCCCTTTGTCTTACCAGTTCTGCATCCACCTGTGACGCAACGCCTAGACAATCTCCACAAAAACTACTCTCAAAACATTCGTAACCTCTTTAACTAATTCACGCATATATCATGGGTGGGCCTGCTTTGATGCAGGTGATCTTCTCATAAAATCACAGCTCAGGTAGTCGAGACAGGCTGTCTTCAAAATGCATTTTCTTAGAAAATAATTGGATCATACCAATGAAATGTATAAAGATCTTATGCAAAAACCATATATAGTAAATGTTTTAGAATTTGAAGTTTGTCACGATTGTTCCCAAATCCTGGTTAATCATCGTAAAACTATGTACTGGAAAAACAACAATAAAAAACAATTAGAAGTAGGGACATGTCAATCAACATACTAAGTACTAACAAGCTGTGTTTCTAAATACTTAGTATCACACCCCAGCCACACAACAGGTAATAGAAGATTAAAAACAAAAAAAGATATCAGGATCATGAAATACTTCTCTCCAGTGATGGTCTGGAAACATAAGGTCCTTTAGTACATTAGTATGCAAACACGTTACATATTTGAGTCTGTGCGAGAGAAATGGGCGTTTGCAGAAAAAAAATTAATCAATGGACAAGAATTGCACACAAAACGGTCAGAGCCAAGAGTCCAACTGAGAAGGCTCACACTGTGTCAGCGGCGAGCTTCTTACCATGTCTTTGTTGATTAACATATGCACTTTCAATTCATATTGAAAGTGCCAAATGTAAAAAGTGAATTGCTCATTGCAACAAAAGGATAAATGCAAGAATAATTATTACAAAATAAACATTCACTGATTAAAAGAATTACGCAAACTTATTCATATATGATGTCAACTAGGGCGACACAGTGGCTGATTGGTTAGTGCGTCAACTCCACAGTTCAGAGGACCCATGTTCAAATACAGCTACTGGCCTTCCGCTGGCAAAGTTTGCATGTTCGTCCAGTGCCTGCGTGGGTTTTCTCCAGGCAGTTTGATTTCCTCTGACATTCCAGAGAAATGCATGGAAGGTTGATCAGTTACTTAAAATTATCCTTATGTGTGAATGGTTAGGTGAGTTGTCTGTCTCTGTGTGCCCTGTGACTGGCTGGCAACCAGTTTAATGTGTCCCGCTGCCCACTGCCCGAAGATAGCAGGGATGGGCTCCAGAAACCCCTGCGGCCCTACTGAGGATAAGTGGTGCAGATAATGGATGGATGATGTCAACTGGGTAGAAATATATTGCCACAAAGAATCACAGTGAAATGTGACACAGTGTGGAGTATAGAATCGAAGGTAAAAAAAAAAGGACAAAACCACGGTTCTTTAATACAGAAAGACGAAAAACCTTGCTGTGAAAATGTTATCAATAAAAACACTATGAGAAGCTTTGAAAGCTGCTGACTGGTTCACTGAAAAGGGGCAAACGGTACTGGAGACCAAATGGACCATCATGTGCAGGGAGCCTTGAAGAAAGGTATCACGTTTCTTATTTTTGTTTCCTTTTCTTTTGCCAAAAAGTGAATAATCATTCAGATCACAAGCACGCAGGAGCAACCTACCGATATTTTAATGATGGAACTGGTCTCCTTTAAGATCTTTTTGTGTCATTTAAAGATCCAGTTATAGTGCATAATTTCCTGATAATAAACTCTTTATGTTTCCCTTAACTCAAATATTGAACATATCTCATGAAATAACCTTTGCAGTGGTGGGCCGTCAGGACCAGGTGGGCCTTCTCTGCTGGCCCAACTTTAACCAGAAATCATTATCATAATTGGAACTAAAATGAATTTAATTTTAAATGCATTTTTCCAAAGTGTATACATCTTTATAAACATTCTCCATATTCGGTGATTTTCATGATATAATTCATCCATTTGGTTACACTCCTTCCGGTAGTTTTAGGTCAGCTTTTTTATCCAATTAGCTAGCCTGTGTGATCAGCGCATAGCCTTCAGATTCAACAGTGCCTGCGTCTGTGCACTTTAAGTGAATGGCATATGTACCTAAAATTGCAATGGGCAATCAGATCCCAAAATGGAGACTGTAAGACCAGCTAGAAGGACTCAAGTTAAATGTGGCAGGGGGGGCGGTAATATACCAAAAGGATGGTGCCAACCACTGTTAAACATGAAAAAGAAGTGTATGTGTCTTGTGATTGGATATTCACTTGAGTTAAGCTAAGGCAGCGCTATGCATATTAAAACCAAGCAACATCATAGCTTTTATTCTAAAGTTAAAAATGTTAAAAATTTGTCATGCAAAAAATTTTAACCCACTACGGCTGAAGGGCATGACAAAAATAATTTGGTGTCAGATATACTTGTAAAGCAAAGACAGACCTTTTAATGGAAGCAAGATTTGGTGAGGACTTGAAACTCAGGACAATTATTTGGAAATGTTGGCATTATTATATATACTGTAACATATCATTTACTGACTCAGGTTCTGAGCCAATCAACAATTAATGTCTGAAATGTGATTGGTTTAATGTTTAAATATGAAAGCAGCGCAAGCATGGAGAAGCAATGAAAGGAAGCTGAAAGACAAATTCGGAATCCTTAATGAGTGTTGATGGACACAAAATAATTACCACTACGGGAAAGAAGGCCTTAAAGGCCATGGCGGCCCACCACTGTTTATAACACAACAAGCAGTAAGCAACATGTCATTTACACGTCTGCATGGCGTTATGACGTGTATTAATCCAACCAGGGTCACAAAAGATAGGGATTTGAATTCAATGTTTTCTTGTTAAACCTTGTAGGTACCACAGCTACACCTAAAAAATAGTGACATAAAGAAATGCGAGACACTCTCGTGCTCTATCATTATTCTTTATATGGTTTACAGATGCGGGCAGCACGGCGGAGCAGTGATCAGCACGAGGGCGCCAAAGAGTCATGAGATCGAACCTTCCTGTGTGGAGTTTGCATGTTCTCCCCGTGCTTGCAAGAGTTTCCTCCGGCCACTCCGATTTCCTCCCACATTCCAAAACATGCATGTCAGGTGAATTGGCCGTTCAAAATTATCCCTAGGTGTGAATAAGCGAGTGAGTTGTTTGTCTCTGTGTGCCCTGCGACTGGCTGGCAACCAGTTCAGGGTGTCCCCTGCCCACTGCCCGAACATAGTTGGGATGGGCTCCAGCACCTCCGCGACCCGACTGAGGATTAGCGGTGCAGATAATGGATGGATGGTTTACAGATGCAGTGTACATTTGTGATTATGACAACAAAAAAAGTTGGTTAAATGTTCTTCTAACCAAGTGGAACAACAGGGTGAAGAAGCAGAAGGTCATAATAATGCAAACTTTTGAAAAGTATGGCTGTGAATCTATAGAAGAAAAACTTAAGCATTCTGAAGCGTATCAAAGAAGCTAATGATCATTTGTAGAAAGACTGGGGAAGAGACCTATCTGCTTATTGCCGGTCCAGTAGAGCTGTAATACCTGTTATTAATGGGCAAAATCTCTTCTGAAATGTTACCCTTTTGCAGAAGTCATAAGCGATGGATTGAATCAAGGTCACACCAAAAAGTTAATGTTGAGTCACAAACAATATCTAATTTTATTATTCTCAAACAATTCCTTTGAGAAAGCATCAAAAGAGAAATGGGCAGACACTTGGAAGGTCTGTCACATCCATTATGGACAACCATGAAGAAGAGTAACCTACATAGTGCAAACTTGACAAGCAGCCAGAATGAATCAGGTGGGGGAGGGGGGTGACAGATACCTCTCCTTCTCCCTTTTCCTTCAATCATGTTTTTGTTGTCATATGTTTACCCAAAAAAGGTTGATATCTCCTCAAGATTTCGCGACACCCACACTAATTCCCGGAATGTGCTAAAACAGGAAGTCCTTTTCTCGTTTTATAGGCAACATCCAAACTACAAGCAGCTCTCGTTTCTACCTCCTGAAAGGACATTGATTCGCAAATCACACATGTAGCGGTTTGAAGTACACTCGTGAATCCGAACTCCTCCAGAGATTAAGCGAATAATTTCACAAGAGACCCCTCATCAGTCTGATTAGGGAGAACTCAGACACAAACACGGTAGTGTTGGAGTGACGTCGACCCACAAAATCATTTCAGTCAGGCTACAGCGGTGACTACATGCAAACTTGACAAAAGCCATGTTTGATTATGGCTTGTCATCAAGTCACTCTTTGAATTAACAATAATCAACAGCAGATGAGATTTCTTGCCACCAATTTCTCAGTTTAATTGTTCAAATATACAAATCACTCTGGCACACTACACACACAAATCAAAAATTACATCTAGGATTCATGAGGTTTTTGGAAAAAACAAAGAAAAAACATGAGAATATCAGAGATATGCCGAGGAAACAATTAACATCTGTGACTGCAAACTCCACAAAATGCAATTACGCACTGGCGATTACGTTGCCAAAGTCAGCACTTTTGTGTGGTTGTGTTGAAAGGTCAAGTGTTACCTTGTATTCAAATAAGAAAAGCCCATCTTGAGTTACATAGCCTCAAAATCAAATGATATCATGAGCTTCAATTAATGTCTGGAAAGGCACACAAACGACCGGTTTTACAATGAATAAAAATTGTAATCTTGTTCACTACATTGATATCAATGACAATATAGATAATCCTAATTCTAAATACTGGACAGGACATGCAAGCACTTGTAATAAAACATTCTAAATGTTGATATTGAATAGGCAGGCACTGATACCGGGCATCAATATTGGGCTTTAGGAATTGGTGATAATGGGGATTGTAATATTGAATCCGATTCAATTAAATACATGGTAGTATTACTAAATACCAATCGGATACTATTTGCTTGGAAATGGCATGGTCATTGAATAATTAAAGCCTCGCCCTTAATTTAGTTTTTATTCATCATAACCACAGTACAAAGACCTTAGGCACTAAAAAGTTTCATTTTTTATGAAATAACTACAATTCAAACTTTCACATTATAAAAAATAAACAGAAATGTTTATATTACAAGTATTTCAGAGCAAAGACAAGGGACAACGTAACGAAAATACAAATAAAGCAATGTGAAGACGTCAACTGTACATAAGTGCAAATAATGTTAACGATGGATGGTGGATGGGTGGATTGATCCCTCAACTACTCGGGTCGTAGGGACACCATTTGCCAAGGTTTTTTTGTAGGGGTGTAATATAAATACTGATGTGTCTCTAGGGCCATAAAATTGAATTACAACTGGAATATGTGGTTATGAATGCATATTATGTTTGTTATGGCTCTCTAAACATTGCATTTTGAGCAGTAAAAATATTTTATTTCCAGAAGTATGTTTACTTTATTTTCGTACTGTTAAATGTTTCCCCATTGTATGGTTTACTTTATTTCCACTTGACTTAATTTCCATTACTGTTTGCAAATTTAAGGGATTTCCGTTGTCATGTTGACTTATTAGTTTTGAGGGCATTAGCCAAGTTGTGTACAATTTTATTTCAGATGTGACTACTTTATATTAGAGGTGAATAATTTATGTTTTTCTATCTATTAGTCTTTATATTTTACATTTTTCCAACTGGTGTGCAACCGTAATTTTGTTGTAGCAATCAACTGATAATAAAGGTAATTCTCATTCTGTGGTTGCAATCTTGGGTTGGCCCTCAATTATTAAATTATTAAATTAAATTATCAATTAGATTATTGCCATTTTAATGAACATTTTGTTTTGTACCTTAAAAGACCCGTTTTTTCATGGTTCGTATGTCGGGGGCTTTAGCATTTCAATTATCAGAACCTTTAAAAACAGCTTGACAACAACAAAGGGAAGCTCTCATATAAAAAATATTAAAATAGCAAAAATAGATTTGTGCACGGAGTCTTTGGCTGGGTCTGAAGGTGTATCCCTCTCAGGTAAGGTTGCAAAGGCAAATGTATCTTATGTTGAAGCTTGGAATGATGACAGCTTTTAAAGAATAAATCCCCCAAAAACTTATTGTTAAGCCTTTTTGCCCATTTCGGAGCTAAGCCAGATAGTTTCGGTCACTCGTAGCACAGGACAATTGTAGATTGATATATTGCAGTGTTTTTAAGCCAATGTGCCGTGAGACTTGTACTGAAGAAAATGTTGATGTCTGCCAAAAAGCATGCCATTGATTTTTTTCTTCAAATGACTAGCCGAATACGTGGCAGAAGAGTACTATTTTAATCTACTCGCTATAATCTTTTCAAGATGCAGTGCAATAATTATAATTTACATTGTTTGATGATGTTTTTTAAGGATTACAATCAATAACAGAATAAATTAATCAAAGTAAACATTTTGCACGTATTATACTGATTTTAAACGTTTCCTTTAACTAAACAACAAAAAAACAAAAACAAAATGTTGTAAAATAAAAAAAAAAAAAAACAATGTGGTGCCAGGAATGAACTTTTAAATATTTTCAAAAAGGTGTTATATGAGATATAACAAAAAGTGTGCCTTGGCTCAAAAAGGTTGGAGAACCCTGCTATGTTATCATGTTACACAACCAAATGTATAATTAGCAATCCCAAACCCTAATGTTTTTTAAGTAAAGGCTAGGTTTTAAATCAACTTATTTTAGAACTGAAGTGAGACCAGTAATCTGCTGATCACCATGGAAAAACACTACATTGCAACACATAAGCATTTAAAAATATAAATGTAACATCTGGCAAACATTCAAAGAGGACTTGAGACTTCAAAAGAAATACTAAGCTATGTGTTTTAAATGGATTAACATGAATGGGGACCCATGTTAATATTAGCTACAGACTTTAGCTTACCCTATAGCTTAATATCCTGCAGTTGGAAGCACTTCAATCTTGTTCCGTCAACCTCCAGCTGGATTCTTTCATCAACTGCACCTCGCCAACTGCAGAATTAAAGGTAGCCATAGTTCGAAAAATCATTTTTTGTAAAGGTAATACGCGGACAAATTGGCTGCAATTTGTTTTGGATCAGGTCTCAGGGAAGATCCTAACTGACAAAACAGAAGTTGGCAGTGACTGATTTCGCTGACCAATCAGTGGTCGCCAGTGATCGTCAGGACCCACGTGAAGTTTTAGTCCCCGGACCGTGTTTTGGAACTTCGACAGAGAGGATACGAAAAACTGCCTGGGACCTAGAACCAGGTACTTTTTCATATTGGAACACTCCAAAAGGCAAAGCGAGGCGAATAAGGCTGGAACTTTGTAGTGGAAAAGCACCGTTAGAAAGTAGCCAAAGGCGCTGGGTGACCGTATTTTCATGACCATGAGAGGCACATAAAAGTCTCTGATTTTCTAAAAGTTGTGGGGCACGCCCTCGGGCAGTGCACCCTGTGTGTCATGCAAAGTGGCGGTCGTAGACCAGCTTGATCGCCCTAGGGTTGAGCGCCACCCCCCGAGACTGGGCTGTCACAGGTAAGACCCTAGGCCGAGTCAAGACTTACAACATTTTTAAGTGAAATGCGATGATTTTGTGAGATCTTTCACATTTTGAACAAAATGCAACATGTACGCGATTTCCTGTGACTCTTCTGCCTTCTCCTGTGTGGACGCGACAAGTTTTTCACAAGCAGAAGACGACACGTGATGTCAATGCATTGTTGGCGGAAGTACTCATGAATGCTAACGTCGTAGCATATCTAGCAATTTGAAAGTTATTGTGCTACCGGCTGCTGAAGAGAGTGGCCCCCACCCAAATCTTGATTATATCCAAAACCTCACTTTCCCACCATTGAATACTTTCCGTGTTTTCGTCCGCGATGGTGCGTTGATTTCTTCTCTACGCAGAAGATCATGGAAACTGTTGGAGCCGCAGGAGATTGTCTAAATTCGACTCCCCTGCAAAATCAGACTCCCCTTTGAGTGCTTCAGACATAACGTGTGTTGTAAATGTAATCAGTATAATATGTTTATAAATATTGATTGGCGTGAATTAGATGAAAAAAAAGTGATTCTACTCTATGTAATGACTTTATTAAGACATATGCAAACGTCACCGCAGCGCTCAGAAGCATAGTTCACGCGAAGGGGGCTCGGATTTAGGTACAACAGCTGCGGCCACAACAGAAGATACCAGCGTCCAATCGTGCAGTGCGTCTTCTGTATGTGTAAAGACAGAAATAGAACCTGCTACATAGACTGCGCCCTTTTACAAGTTGTGCCCTATGGTCATGAAAATACGGTACACATAGAAGCGGTGCTTTGAGAAAATTGGCAAAAGGGGTAAGTATTGATTGCAGGACAATAGCATCGATTTCATCCAAGCCTATGCTTGATATTGATAATATCAATATTTCATCCACCCATCCCTAGAGGTATTACTTGTCCTTTCCGGGCACTGATACTTACACTGGTGGCTCATAAAAATATGAGGTGTGCCTGGCTATTTTATTATCAGGGACTACAACATTACTGAACAAAAATATAGAAATTCAACACATATTTTGTGTAATTTAATTAATAAATTCTATATTTGGAATATACTGTATAGGTCAATATTAAGAATCATGTTTCCTTAGTAGTAGTGATATTGGTGGCTGATTTTTTTGTAATTTTGACATTCAACAGTTGAGTACTCGAGGGAAAAGATCCAAGCTACAGAGTTTGTTTCTAACATTTGCTACTTTGGCTGACAACATTGACAAAATAGCAAGTTGTTTATAAATAAACAAAATGAAAACACAATTGTACACAGATGTTCACAGTGAAAAATGAAGAAGTCATCCAGAGTAAATAAAACGTTGACATTTAACAAAACCAAACAAAACGCTGGTTGAGTACACACACACAATCTCTCCGCATTTGGGTCTCACGTGAGCCAGAATACAGTAATCCATCAGTTATCACAATTAATGGGGACCAAAACTCCTAGCGAAAACATAAAATCAGTGATGTAGCAACATCTGTTCAGATGCCCCCAAAAGTCAAACTCACCTCGAGCTGATGTCCTTACCAACTGGGAGTACACAAGTGTAACAAAATAACAACAATAGATCTACAGATAAATACCCAGAATTGCAGTCTAATGAGTGGTCTTCATTGTCATACAAACAACAACAAAAACTAACATTGGGTATCCTCAGCTTTAGCAAGGTCTCGACGATGATTGAAATACAACTGTCTCTAATGTAGCAATTTCCTGTTTATTGGATATGGATGTGGCGTTGGTGAGTTACAAGCTCTGCAGGGGTATCTTGTGAGAATAGTTATGTAGCTTGGCCGCAGGTCCGCTATGGCTTTCTGTCTTTGCGCCACCTCAGTCTCTTCCCAGACCGGAAAATTATCATTGGAGCGCCCGCTGATGATGACCATTTCTTCGCACTCTTCTGACTTTACTCAGAGTCCAATTTAATTGAGGAATTTCTTTTAAATGTAACAAGCAGCTAAAAGCTGACAGTCGCCATGCTCCACAGTTTGTTTTAGTGGCCACAACGACTTACATTGTGCGCCCGCCTCACTGTTTGACTGACAGCATACACCAGCCTATCACAGTAGCACAAAAAGACAGGAACTCCCACCCAACACACACATACAAATATTCTGCTGTGTGCTGGTTGTTGAAGAACACAATACAAAAAAATCAATGAAAATAAAAACAATCCAAATGGAAATCCGCGAAGCAGTGAAAGAGCGATAACCGAAGCGGCAAGTAGCGAGGTGTCTCTGTATGCCTGGGGCCATTTCGCCAAGAACGGGATCCATTCTGCACCGGTTGCCACCGGCCAGCCCACCCTGTTATTTACCTCGTAAAGATATCGCCTTTCAATTACAAGTGCATAAACATCACAAGCACAAAGAGATGAAACATGAAGAGTGCATCACTTCCCCAAAACGAGTCATGATGACAGTAAATCAGTCCGACGGATATGAGTAATAAGTCGGCAGACACATTCATCATGGCGCATAACATCTTTATTAGCTCCTTCCTAAGGACATACATATGTAAAATATGTGTGCAATGAGAGCGAGAGAGAGCAGTGCAGCGAAAACAGAGTGTCCCCGGGGACTGTGCTCACTCCTGCTTGAGCGACCTGTCTTAAATAAATCATTCCATTTCCATGACTAACTTCTCTATCTCCCTTTAATCCAGTGTGGGAGAGAGTGAAGAAAGATAGGGGAGGGGGTAAGCTGTTTGCCTTCTTTTTTGCCTGGGTGTCGCTTTAAGCCTTTGGTAACTTGAGTTCTCAAACTTTTTTTGACCCACTTAAAAAGAACAGTAAGCTTACAAACTGGATTGTACAGTAGTGACACTGGGGAAACAGTCAACCTGTCAGTAAACAAATCTTATTTTCAATCGCTCGCAACAACTCCACGGATACGAGTTCATCGGGGTCACTGGCATCCATTTTTCATTTGCCATACTTTCTATAAAGCAAAGGGTCCCCAATATTTTCTGCACCACGGACCGGTTTAATGTCTGACAATATGTTCCCGACCCGGCCCAAGGGATCTAAAGCAGTGATTCTCAACTAGTCTGACTTGAGAACTGACCATTCAACACTAATGACAATCTGTGACCCAAATCAATTCCACAATTTAAATGTGTCAATTGAAAGTGTTGTTCAATATAAAACATATTAAAAAAAAAAATCAAATACCCACCGACTAAATGAAGTGTGTATTAAAAACAATATATATAGTTTACCTAATAGGTAATTACCAAAATTGTGTGCATAATAAAGATATACTGGTAAAAAAACCTAGAAATTTAACATGTTTAGATCATTTACTATACCTTCAAGCACTGCTTCAATGACACTCGTACAATATTTATGTAGATTTTGTGACTGTTTTGCATTTTTCCATCCCATATCACTAACCTTCTTGGAACCCATTATTATGGACAGAAAAATGAAATAAAACAACCAAAATCACAATAAAACGAGATGGGGTCCCTCTCAAGCACATTTGGTACGGCGCCCATTGACTCAACAGGAAAAAATATTCAGCAGGACAATAAAAGCCTGTCCCCACAGTGGCCGGGTAAGTCGGTCCACCCTTGCGTCGCTGACCTCCGAGGCGTAGCCGGCCTGGGCAGGTTCGGCGATTTAGAGGATGAGATGATTAGAGACCAGCCAGTTGAGCACATGACAGACCTTGAACCGCGGAACAAGCTGTTTATATCGCCAGATGACATTCAATAATAAAAAAAAAAAAAAAAAAAAAAAACAACAACAGGAAAAGAGTAGCCCGGCCCAGCCCAAAACCAAATTAATGATTGTTAATGTCCCTGCGGCTTGAGAGGGGCCACAATGTCTAGCAAACAGCTAGAACGGTTGACCCAACTCTTTTGGTATTGCATTTTTTCCTGAAAGACATTCTGTTCTCCTAGGCATAAACAACGTTGAATATAAACACCATCTTTTACAGGCAGTCGGATAGGTTACCCGCAGATGTGAAGACAGCCAACAAAGAGCGAACTCTGCATTTTGTGTTTTGCTGACTTAGCAGCTTTCCCAGAAAGACATTCTGCTCTCTCAGAGTTTAGCCAGGATCACAACCATTAACAAGCAATTAGGTATATAACTCTAGAGGTGAAAATGCCAATGACCCTGCTAAGAAGGGAAATGGGACCCAAAAATGATTTCGCGTCTGGTGGTCTTCTAATGGCACAGAAAGTTTTTAATCAATCAGTTTTTTTTCCAACACTATAATGCTTTGTAATGTCATAAAAGAATAATGTGTTTTTTCTTTATCTACTGCTTCTCACTGAGCTAGTATCCATGCCAAAAAGAATGCACAAAAAAAGGTTGTTTGGGTTAGTTGGTATTAGTGTTTACAATAGAATTGATTTTGATTTAAAATTAATATACTTTGAAATATAGACTGGTACCATCATGATACAAAAATTAACACTTGTTTTTTTGTTGGATTCAGCAAGATTATGCTAGATTTGGGACTGATGCCATTTTTTTTGACTCAAAAATGTTCTTAAGTTAGAAGTCCTGTTGTTTTTTTTAGAAGACAAACTCTCTTGTATAAACGGCAACATTTTCTACACATTTCAAATCAAATGTATTTGTAAAGCACTTTTCAGGCAATACATACGTTTCCACTCAAAGTGCTGTGTATAAACATTTACTGTAAAAAAGACAATGAAATAAACTTCTTTATCCCCAATCTGTCACGAGGAGTGGTGGCGTGGAAGGAGACCGGACCAGAACGGAGGCAGGAGGCATGAAGGGAGAACTCAAATGCGTTGACGATCCATAAGTTTTATTTAATAAAATAAAAGTCGCCCAATACTCCGGGGCAAAACAGAACAATACAGAGTTCCTCCGGCACGAACTCAACAGGACAAGGCATAACAGACTAAAACAGGACAAGGCATAACAGACTAAAACAGGACAAGGCATAACAGACCGGGATTGTGAATAATAGTAATGAACCAGCACCCGCCAAACCCAAAATCCAGCCTTAAATAGCAGAACAGCAATCAGCTGATCTGCTTCAGCTTGAGTTCGGGGGCGTGGCATACTGGTCGTCATGGCGACCGTGACAGAGCCCCCCTCTTAAGGGACAGCTCCCGAGGTCCCAAAAAAGAAAAAATTACTACCTCGCGCCCCGGAATGTTGACGATCGCGATTGGGGCAACCCTGCTCCCTCCTCCGAACACGCAGGAACGGGGAGAGGCAGGCGCCATCTGCGTCGGGCGGATCGGAATCGGCGCTCGGCAGGGGGGGTCTGGTGGCCAACTGAACAGGGGATGACAGACAGGCAGAACCGACGAGAACAGGACAGATAAGCAGAACCGACGAGAACAGGACAGATAAGCAGAACCGACGAGAACAGGACAGATAAACAGGACAGGCAAAATCAGAACAGGTAAACAGGACAGGCCGATGCAGAAGAGTCGCACTCAGGACAGGCCGATGCAGAAGAGTCGCACTCAGGACAGGCCGATGCAGAAGAGTCGCACTCAGGACAGGCCGATGCAGAAGAGTCGCACTCAGGACAGGCCGATGCAGAAGAGTCGCACTCAGGACAGGCCGATGCAGAAGAGTCGCACTCAGGACAGGCCGATGCAGAAGAGTCGCACTCAGGACAGGCCGATGCAGAAGAGTCGCACTCAGGTCAGGCCGATGCAGAAGAGTCGCACTCAGGTCAGGCCGATGCAGAAGAGTCGCACTCAGGTCAGGCCGATGCAGAAGAGTCGCACTCAGGTCAGGCCGATGCAGAAGAGTCGCACTCAGGTCAGGCCGATGCAGAAGAGTCGCACTCAGGTCAGGCCGATGCAGAAGAGTCGCACTCAGGTCAGGCCGATGCAGAAGAGTCGCACTCAGGACAGGCCGATGCAGAAGAGTCGCACTCAGGACAGGCCGATGCAGAAGAGTCGCACTCAGGACAGGCCGATGCAGAAGAGTCGCACTCAGGGGGGTCAGATTCAGAAGAGTCGCACTCAGGGGGGTCAGATTCAGAAGAGTCGCACTCAGGGGGGTCAGATTCAGAAGAGTCGCACACAGGGGGGTCAGATTCAGAAGAGTCAGGCTCAGGGGTTCAGGTTCAGAAGAGTCAGGCTCAGGGGTTCAGGTTCAGAAGTGGCGATTCAGACAGGACAGGCGGAATCAGAACAGGCAAGACATGAGAGGGTCAAAATCAAAACAGACAAGACATGAGAGAGTCAAAATCAGAACAGACAAGACATGAGAGAGTCAAAATCAGAACAGACAAGACATGAGAGAGTCAAAATCAGAACAGACAAGACATGAGAGAGTCAAAATCAGAACCGGCAAAACAGGAGGAGCGGAGTCGGGCTGGCAGGCAGCGGAGTCGGAGTCGGGCTGGCACGCAGGGGAGACGGAATAGCAGGCAATCGGCACGGGAGTCGGGCAGGCAGGCATGAGAGTCGAACAGGCAGGCGTCAATTCTTCCCGGGACCCCGTTCGAGGCACAGCAAGGGCCACGACGGGCGGGGCCGTGGTTCGAACGGGCAGGGAAGGCCAACTCAGTAGGCGCCTGCCGAACTGCGCTCTCCAGCTCTCCCAAGTCGCGCTGGGATCGTTCGCTGAGTTCTATTTGTTGGCTGGTTCATTCTGTCACGAGACGTGGTGGCGTGGAAGGTGACCGGACCAGAACGGAGGCAGGAGGCATGAAGGGAGAACTCAAATGCGTTGACGATCCATAGGTTTTATTTAATAAAATAAAAGTCGCCCAATACTCCGAGGCAAAACAGAACAATACAGAGTTCCTCCGGCACGAACTCAACAGGACAAGGCATAACAGACTAAAACAGGACAAGGCATAACAGACCGGGATTGTGAATAATGAGTAATGAACCAGCACCCGCCAAACCCAAAATCCAGCCTTAAATAGCAGAACAGCAATCAGCTGATCTGCTTCAGCTTGAGTTCGGGGGCGTGGCATACTGGTCGTCATGGCGACCGTGACAGAGCCCCCCTCTTAAGGGACAGCTCCCGAGGTCCCTAAAAAGAAAAAATTACTACCTCGCGCCCCGGAATGTTGACGATCGCGATTGGGGCAACCCTGCTCCCTCCTCCGAACACGCAGGAACGGGGAGAGGCAGGCGCCAACTGCGTCGGGCGGATCGGAATCGGCGCTCGGCAGGGGGGGTCTGGGCCAACTGGACAGGGGATGACAGACAGGCAGAACCGACGAGAACAGGACAGATAAACAGGACAGGCCGATGCAAAAGAGTAGCACTCAGGACAGGCCGATGCAGAAGAGTCGCACTCTGGGGGTTCAGGTTCAGAAGAGTCAGACTCTGGGGGTTCAGGTTCAGAAGAGTCAGACTCTGGGGGTTCAGGTTCAGAAGAGTCAGACTCTGGGGGTTCAGGTTCAGAAGAGTCAGACTCTGGGGGTTCAGGTTCAGAAGAGTCAGACTCAGGGGGTTCGGGTTCAGAGTGGCGATTCAGACAGGACAGGCGGAATCAGAACAGGCAAGACATGAGAGGGTCAAAATCAAAACAGGCAAGACATGAGAGGGTCAAAATCAAAACAGACAAGACATGAGAGAGTCAAAATCAGAACAGACAAGACATGAGAGAGTCAAAATCAGAACAGACAAGACATGAGAGAGTCAAAATCAGAACCGGCAAAACAGGAGGAGCGGAGTCGGACTGGCAGGCAGCGGAGTCGGAGTCGGCCCGACGGGCAGCGGAGTCGGAGTCGGCCCGACGGGCAGCAGAGTCGGAGTCGGGCTGGCACGCAGGGGAGACGGAATAGCAGGCAATCGGCACGGGAGTCGGGCAGGCAGGCATGAGAGTCGAACAGGCAGGCGTCAATTCTTCCCGGGACCCCATTCGAGGCACAGCAAGGGCCACGACGGGCGGGGCCGTGGTTCGAACGGGCAGGGAAGGCCAACTCAGTAGGCGCCTGCCGAACTGCGCTCTCCAGCTCTCCCAAGTCGCGCTGGGATCGTTCGCTGAGTTCTATTTGTTGGCTGGTTCATTCTGTCACGAGGAGTGGTGGCGTGGAAGGAGACCGGACCAGAACGGAGGCAGGAGGCATGAAGGGAGAACTCAAATGCGTTGACGATCCATAAGTTTTATTTAATAAAATAAAAGTCGCCCAATACTCCGGGGCAAAACAGAACAATACAGAGTTCCTCCGGCACGAACTCAACAGGACAAGGCATAACAGACTAAAACAGGACAAGGCATAACAGACTAAAACAGGACAAGGCATAACAGACCGGGATTGTGAATAATAGTAATGAACCAGCACCCGCCAAACCCAAAATCCAGCCTTAAATAGCAGAACAGCAATCAGCTGATCTGCTTCAGCTTGAGTTCGGGGGCGTGGCATACTGGTCGTCATGGCGACCGTGACACAATCAACAAATAGAAACAAGTGATACACAGACACACACAATGGTTAAAATACAATAAATACAAAAATTCTTGACCTGAAACAAACATCTCCTTGATGCAACTGGGATGCATCATCAGTGATGTATCCTGGGTACCTTGAGTGTTTTGGGTCTCGCAACATCGGACACCATCGCCCAGGTGACCCGGCCGAGGATGATCAGGCCACAACTTGTGCAGCCCACAGATCTGCCCTTTTGAGCCATAGCCACCTAGCAGCTTGGCTAGCGGATTTAATGGCTTTCTTCTTAGCTGCTCCTGTCACACCCAACCATCCTAGGACGATGCAGTAGGATCGTCCAGCAAAACATCTGCAGCAACCTCTACTGTATTGGCTCAAACAAAATTTTCCAGCCCCTGCCCCTGCACTCCTCCACCAGCTCATGGTACTATGCGCGTTTCATATTATTGGTTCCTCAATGTGCTCTTCCTACGGGACGGTGAGTTCCAGCATGATTAGGTGTTTTGAAGCCTCAGAGGTGATAATCATGTCTGGTCGGAGCAATGTTGCTGATATGTGCTGGGGAACGTTAGTTGTTTACCAAGGTCGACGGGCAACTGCCAATCAGAGGCAATGTGGAGAAGTCCTGCTGTTGTCTGTGCACAAGCCCTAGGTTTCTCTCCTGACTTGACGAAATTGACTGCCTTGCCCGGGGCTTGATGGTATTTGCCCGTGTTGATGACTAAGGCGATGTTCTCAGCAAAAGCTTTCAGAACCTGATCATGGCACCAGCGATAGCAACCCTCAGCCAGGGAATTTGGGAAGCTGCTGAGCAGTTGTTCCAAGGAGCCTCTTCCAGAGCAAAGGGGACAGGAGGCTGTCTCACTCTTCCCTAACACATGAATGTTCGCTGAGCTTGGTAGGACATCGTAAACTGCCTGCACAAGGAACCGGACACGGTGGAAGTCTGCTTGCATGATGTTTCACCAGGTCACTTTGCGATGTAATGTGTTTTCCCACCTTTTCCATGCTCCCATTCTCACCCGCTTTTCATACACATCTGCTTGGACCTCTCCCTGGAGAAGATTGTGGCCCTGGCTCACTTTATAATAATTAAATAGTAATAAAAATAAAATATGATCATGGCAAGGTACAGACTAACCATGTGAGGAAAGTCAAGTCTAGTCAAAACATTTTTATTGTATAGCCCTTAATCACAAAGAGTCTCAAAGGGCTGCACAGACCACAGATTATTGCAGACCACAGACTATTATTACACCATCCCCTGATCTAAAACCAACATGAGGGCAAGGAGAAAAAGGGACAAGAAGGAGGCTAATCCACACTGATAGGGTAGGTAGCAGATGGCCTTTGGAAACTTTGCTCGTTGTTTTGAGACCTGTTTCTTTTTTTAAATTTTTTCCCCTTCCTGCTTCATGTTGATAAATACCACACTTTGTTGTGCCAACTATCTTCATTCCGGCTTCCGTGCATTTGGGTCCAAATTTTACCTGAGCACCAAAGGTCCCCGCGAGGAACCTTTCGCATCCCTGTCCCTTATGAATTGCTTGTTACAATGGAGTGAAATTGTATTGGTTGTCAATGCTGCCCATGATGATCACTCGCTTTACACGAGTGGGCCACAACATCCTGCCTGCGAATGTCAGAGCACAGAGTACATAGCAGTTGAGGTGTATAAATAACGCTGTCTCATAATTGCAACAGTGCTGTTGCTGCAATTTTCTGTGTGGGTGTCTTTTGTGTTTGTGCCTCCAGAGAAATATTTCCGTCAGTCCCTAGTTTGTCATTCAAATAGCCAGGTGGGTGTGACTGACATGAGTTTTTGTGTTTACAATACATTCGAGCATTTTTCTTTTAAAAGAAATGTACATCTACTTTAGAAACATACAAATTAGTCATCGATAGGTCATAATTTGAAAAACAGAAAATCGCTTGTTGGTAGTGAATCTTGGGTATTTTTTTCTTCAATTTCCTTGTGCTATTGTATTTTTTCATCACTCACATGAACAAAAATCATGCCTTGTTGCGAATGCTCTCGGTAAGTTGAAGCTAGTAGTGCAACATATCAAGATGCCTATCCTGGCAATACGGAGGATGAACCATTCAGCACGTCCGCTTTAAAGGTCAGAGGTTCCAGGTTTAATTTCAACAACCGTCCTCTCTGTTTTGAGTTTGCATGTCCTCCATGTGAGTTTCTTCCCACATGTTTTAAAGGAGTGCTTCTCATCTACTCTGACTCGAAGACTCTCCATTTCATCCTTATGACAAACCATGACCCAAAATCAAGAACAAAATTCCACTTATTTAGCAAATGTGTCACATTTCTGCAGTCAGGTGTGATTTCCTGTTTCTCTCCCTCTCACTTGTCCTTACCTTATTTGGTCACTCGCTTTCCTTATGCTGAGGTTTTGAGATTTTCCTTTCCCTCATGTAGGTTTTAGATCAAGGGCTTGAGTAATAATAGGCTGTAGGCTGATCAACCCTTTGAGTCGTCTTGTGATTAAGGGCTATACAAATAAACATGAATTGACACCACTTGACTTTTTGGTTCTACTTTCCAACCCACACCTGGAATCACTTGTCCTGATTACTCTCCAACCTAACCTCCTTGATACTTAAACCATCGGTTTCCTCGGCTCTGTGCTAGTTCCTTGCCACTCTTGTCATGTTCAAGCCTTCTCATCACAGTCTTGTTTTCTTCCAGTGTACCGAACCTTTGCCTCCTTTCCTGACCACTAGTACCGTCTGCCAAACATTTGGACTGACGCCTTTGCTTTAGAGGGTTTGCTGGTTCACCGACCATTTGCATGCCTCTTGGGCACCGACTGCTGCCCCTAGTAATCTTGATACTGTTGCCTCGATTGCTGACACCCTGTGTACCGTACCCTGTCCGAATAAATACATCCGTTGCTGCACTAGTCCATGTTTCCGCACTGTGCTTCTACGCCACCCTGAGCGGCTCCTTACCAGGAAGGATTGTTCAGTTCAAAGCAGCTATAGTAGAATATATTCTTTTTCAGGAAACACAATGACCAGCAAAACAAAAACAAAGTACTGCATATCCATGCATAAAAGCCTCCATCGCATTAAGCGAATCACTCAAACTGCTTTAAAATAGCCACACACTCAACCAAATTTTAAAAAATGGTGTACCTAAACAAAGATAATTAATTAATTGTGTAGACCTTAAAGATCAATATCACGGTCTGTGCACAGTTGTAAACAGTTCTTCGTAGGGTCCAATGTGCCCGCTGATAGTGTTGCGCATCGTTTTGTTTGTCACATGGACTAAGTAGTCTAAACACGACAATGTGAAAAAAAAACACTCACAGAATGAAAAGTATATTTCTAATAAACAACTGATTAAAATGTCAGGAGAACAAATCCAGAAAAAGCAGCAATGTTATTAAAATACAGGCACGGAAATCTCTCACCTTCACTGTTTTGAAGTCTGAAGCGGTGACCTACGTACATTTTGTAGATCCAAGGAGAAAATGTTTTGAGTGGGGAAGATGGGGTTTAAAACTCTCTAATTTTTCACACGGTAAATAGTAGAATTGCCAGATGTTTTTTCTAGGGATAATCTTAGCATAGTTAGCCTGTTTAGGAGCAAGCTAGCTGTAGAGAATAAATCACCACAGTAACTAAGTGAAGCCAAATTCATCCGGCTTTCATGCAAGCGACTTGAGGCTAAATTCAACGAAAGTAAAAAATGTATATTTAGTATGGGTTGTAGATTTTACCGGAACATATGCCCCCCACACCCTTCTTACCTTTTTAACCCTCAACACATTTTCACGCCTTAAAATTATCAGGAAACCAGAACTGACCAGTGGACCCCACAGCATTCGTTTAAGTCTTTTATTAAGGAAGCGTTCAGGGCTTGCTGGAGACGTGATGGCCGTCAGACATCAGCAGCGGCGCCGGGGAGATAACTTCGGAACGAGTCCGGAATCATAGTGCGGAAGTCAGGCAGGTCGTGTTTACCGGGGCTGGAGAGGTGATCGAAGCGTGGGACGGAAACAGGTCGGATCAGAGGCAGGCAGAAATGGGTAAGCAGAGTTCTTAAATGAACGGGATATCAGGAGAAACACACTTAGTTACAAATGTACACTCTGACACTGGTCTCTGGACGCAGCGCGCTTAAGGGAGAAGTGCCAGCCAATCAGAAGGCGCCCACCCAGGCGCCACATGATTGCTCCAGGTGATCTGAGTTAGCAATCATGACAAAAAATACTAATACTGTATCAACAAGACAACTAAAATTCCTTCCATGACACAATATTTTGGGAAAAAAAGTCCGTAGTGCAAATCAAATTGTATATCAAATTCTAATGTTTGTGGAATTTTACGACCCACTAACAACCTTGTAATGGTGATAGTTTGAATGGAAAGTTAGTATGGTCTCAGGAAAGTAGTATTAATTCGATCAAGTACTCGCTCAGTATCGATATTATCAATAATTGTATCGATCCGCCCACCCTCAACAAGTAGTAACGTGGTGCAGTAATGAACTTTTCCTTTTAAATTGCCACCTCTGTTTAATCGAAAGGTACACGGAGGAAATCCTGTGGGAATGTCGAGTGACATTTAAGGGTCATTGACAAGTCCTATGAACGGTCGTGCCGTTCGCACTATTGGCACATCCCTGCGAGCCTGCAGCATGAAAAGTGCACATACTGCATAAGAGATCAGTTGACCCTGTCAGGCGCTCCTCAAAACGATTGACACTGCACTCCTTGAAAGATGCACTTTTGAAGACTTTAATTAGTGCTGACATGACAGCGTTTCCTGCCTGCCACAAGTTTTCCTGACTGAAGAGCCTTCGCTCTCTCATGTTGCCATCAAGTGCAGGAGATATTTGTCAAGTGTGATGGATCAACTCTTCATCCCTCAGTGAGCAAAACAATCTGAATCACTCTGCAAACAATGCAGACGGGAAGATAGGAGTGTGGGGGTGAAAATTTGATCCATTTTTCATTCATATGAAGAAAAATCATGCCTTGATGCAAATGCTCTCGACAAGTAGAAGCTAGTTCGGCAACAATTGAAGATGCCTCACCTGTACAAACAATTGTAATATTTTGAATTGGAGGAAAGCATGACAGTATTTTTTTCCAGACTGATCAAAACCTCTAAACACAAGAATTTCATCATAAAAGTATTTTTTTTTCTTCTTTTTTTTTTTCACAAATTTGACCTCACGTTACAAAGGAAAATCAGGTTCCCGTGTAGTCCCAGAGGGTACCACTAGAGACTGCTTGGGACTGCTGAACCATCTCATCCAGTTTACGCATGCAAACTACTCATGACTCACGGATCCTTTCACCACCAGGGTTGTCGGGGCACTGTGGTGTGTCTTGGGCAAGTACAGCCTGGTGACGCCCATCCCGCTCCAGGCTGTTTTTTTGGGGCAGGGGTTTGTTCCCCCACATAAAACAAATATTACTGGTTTTCATGGTTATCAGTAGCAGGAAAAGTCTCCTGATCTGACTCAGATGCAGCACTTTTATCATCTGGTTTTTGTTATTTTTCAGTGTACAGTGTTTTTCCGCTCTTCAGATATGAGCCTGGGCCCAGGCAATGACGGGCTGCGTTTGTGTGACATACTGATATTAGATCCTAAATCTCTGGGGGAAAACTATTTTGAGTATCACTTTGTACAATATGCTATGAACAATTTGTGGGTTCCATATTTTTGTTGAATAATAAAAACTGTGGTGATGACATAACATTCTTTGCTTTTGTGACATATTAAAGGGACAGGTACATGTCTGTAATTCCTGCAATTTATGGATGGTAATTTATTAGAAATACATTCATTATATCCAATCCTTTATGTAGCAACAAAGGAAAATAAATATAAAATGACATGAAGAAAATTAAAACTGACAAACTTAAAACTTAAATCCTTATTAAAGCGTTCTTGCATAGCGCTTGCTTGTAATATCCTTTATAGTGATGTAGTGATGTAGGTAAAATGATTCTCATTCTATGAACAATAAGACACGGATGACTGTTAAGTAGTACATTAATAATAAAAACTGCTCACCGAATGCTCGAATGCAAATAAAGAACATAGTAGTCTCACCAAGACACCACGTGTTTCCAAAGACTTGCAAAAAGTTGCTCTGTGATTCTTCTCAAATACTAGTCAGCACTGTGAAAAACAAGCAAAAACATAATTTGTTAGTGACAACAGCGACTTAAAATGGCCGCCTGCAGCAAAAGCTACAGGCCAAAGAATTGAATATTGCTATAAACATTTTTTGAGTGTTTGTTCATTTAACTGTACAGTAGCTTTAATTTTAAGTGCACAGTACGGGCTTACATATCAACAGTCTCTCGATCTTATACCTGTCAACATACGCCAATTTATAGCTTACTAATTATTGCAAATCCAAGTTTTAAGCAATAATGAACCTAACAAAAACACTGCCTACTCAGCGCAAGACAGACTGTGTAGAATAACGCGAGAATATTAGCAATAAACAATGACGTTGACGTATCCTACCAAAGACAGACGATCCGGGTTGAAGCTGAAATGTACAAGACTTGATCGGTCTTTTTCTAAAAAGAAAAAATGTTCCCGAATAAAAATCTTTATGTGAAATGATTAAAAATATATATATAATACAAGGGGAAACGTATAAGATGACAGATATGCCCTCTCTGTGACTTCTACTTGCACCTTTCCCCCTTTCTCCGCAGAATGCACACACATTCGTCACAGTGCTCATGATTATCAAATTTTATTTCTTTAATATCTTATTACTGTATTTTTTTTGTTTAATTCCTGTTTTTATGTGATTTTAGTGATTTTATATGTGTTTTTATAGCTTTTTAGGATTCAGTTGTATGTTTTCTGTGAGGACGGGAGCGGAAAAAGTAGTTTTTAATGAATTCATATCGTGAAAATGTGCTCTTTGCACCAGCAATTCAAATTACGAGCACGATCCCGGAAAGAATTATGCTCGTACGGAAAGATAGCACCGTATGAGATACTGTGCGGTAAAAAACAGTACTTGCAGTTGAGCAGCACAAATGCGTATTGATATTGTCCCAAAGTTGACGTTTCATTTACTTAACGTGAGGCTGCTGAAATGAGGTTCTATTTGATAGGACACAGATGGCCCTATTGATGCTAAATAAAAGCATTAGAGAAAATCAGGCAGCTAATCTTCTTCAAAGCCGACAGATGTTGCCTGTGTCGGATGACCTGAAGGTGTTTAATGATGAAACAAAAAACATTGGCAAAGTGGCTAACAACCTTTGTACTGACAGCAGTCGTGTCGTGTGGCTCTAATTATTAGGCAGGAGGTTTGTCTGCCGCTTCAAACTTCAACTACCTGCCAAACGGTGTTTGACATCATTTTCCACTTTTGTCAGTGTGCTTACTATCGCATTGGAGTTGGGCCGCAACTAACACTTGTTTTAATAGTCGACTAGTCACGGACTATTGAAACGATTCGGATCATCGGATAATTATTCGTTTGATCTTGAATTTTTCCTGAAGTTGATTTGATTTCAAACCAAACTCGGGAAAAATTGGTGTAATGAAAAGTACATCTTTTGTGAAACATATGGCAGGTTCGTACAATAAAATAAAATAAATAAATAAAACCAACGAGACACAGTTCTTGGTCACTAAAGACATGAATCCAGTGTTGGTTCTGTCAGGGCCTGCAAGGCCTTCCCCGCTGGCCTAAAATATAGATAAACCATCCATTTATTCCTTATCTGCACCGCTTATCCTTAGTAGGGTCGTAGGGGTGCTGGAGCCCATCCCAGCCTCTTTGGGCAGTGGCCAGGGGACACCCTGAACTAGTTGCCAGCCATATCTGAATCATGTGCAGTGTTCTCGTTTGCCCGCGTCCCTGCGTCCTGGACGCATTATTTTTGCCGGGGACGCATCGTGTCAAATCAACGTGCGTCTCCGGGACGCAACTCTTTTGACACGAAATTGTCATTATCATTTTTAACAAAGATTTACCGCACTCCAAACTTTTTGTCAGGCAGATCCGCCATTCTTGTTTTGGTCTCGCAGTTCGAGTTTTCGTCTGCACGCCGACCTCGAGTTTGAGTTTTGTAGTCCGTCTCTCTTTAGAGAACCGGATTTTTTGGCTCAACTCATTAAAGAGCTCTCAAACGGCTCACTTGCTTTGATGCATCATATTATGAATGATTATCTTGTATGAAGAAGTTAAGAAAAAAGGAAGTATAAAAGGAGAAAATGAAAAAAGACAGGGTTGTGGTGATCCCTTTTAATCAGTATATTACCAAGAATAATTTAATGCAGAAAATGAATTCATAATTTGAATAAGAAAATGTATTCTCATCTCATCTCATTAGCTACACCGCTTAGCCTCAGTAGGGTCGCGGGGGTGCTGGAGCCCATTCTAGCAATCATCGGGCAGTGGGCAGGGGACACCCTGAACTGGTTGCCAGCCAATCGCAGGGCACACAGGGACAGACAATTCACTCGCTCAACAACTTGGACCGGCCAATTTACCTGAAATGCATGTTTTTGGAATGTGGGAGGAAACCGGAGTGCCCGGAGGAAACCCACGCAAGCACGGGGAGAACATACAAACTCCGCAAAGGAAGTCTGGAGCTGGATTTGAACCCACGCAGGAGGTTCCCAAGACATGAACTGTGCCGCACATGCGCAAACCACTGCGCTGCCGTGCTGCCCTAAGAAAATGTATTATTCTACTTAATTATTTTGCATGTATTTTTTCTTCTACAGTGAACCCCCAAGCGTTTTTTTTTATAATAAACCTCATTCATGTCGAGCAACTCAGTGTCTCACAACAAAATGTTCATTAACAATATAACTTTGTTATGTTGAGGTACAAACAATGACCACGTTTACATGCATGCAATATAGAATTTGGAAATACCTTTAAGAAATAGCCTTTGCACGTATACAAATAGTGTTAAAATATGCTCAGATACACTTAGAGCAACTTAAGTTAAGGCTACATTAAATAATTAAGGCTACATTAACAACAGTGATCTGTATTTCTTCAGGAATGGCAACCCAAGCTGTTCAGGTCATGACCATCTGTTTATTCGGCTTGAAAACAACAACAAACAGTCACTTCACCCCCTCGCCGTGTTCTCTTTTGGACATTACGAATACTTTGAGTTTCATGCTACTCATGAGAGTTTCTACTCACACAAACATTCTATTTTTAGGTTTCACCTTTAGTGAGGTGAGCTACTCCCTAATGTTAGCCTCTTTCGAAATACATTTTTTATCAGCCTTTACATAAATATTTTGAAGACAGATAGCCCTCGCTACTTTGAGCTGTGGTTTTCGCTGGTTCACTGCTTCGCATATTTTCAATTGAATTGTCATTAATATAAAGGTGTTGTGCATTGTGTTTGGAGCAGACAGCACACAGCAAATGCTGTCACAGAGGCAGGTTAGGGAGGGGTTTATTCGTTGGGTGGGCATGACTGTCTGTGTGAGGGACTTTGGTAGGATGGTAGATAGATAGATAGATAGATAGATAGATAGATAGATAGATAGATACTTTGTTCATCCCCGAAGGGAAATTCACATTTCCAGCAGCATCCCTGAGCTGAGAACAATCGAGAACAATCGAAAATAACACGGGAGCTGCTGGAGTGGCTGCCATTCGTGACGGCGCCGGAAGAAAAGATTCAATTTGAATCATGTACAAACAAACAAACAATTGAATCATGTACAAACAAACAAACAAACAAACAAAATATTCATGTTTCAATAAGTGGAGTGTTGTATGTTGTCAGTCAAACAGCGGAGCGGACGCACAAGTCACTGTCTTCACCCAAAACAAACTAGGAAGGATGGCAGTAACCAGAAGCTTTAGCATTTCATTACATTGAAAATAAATGTATCAATTAAATTGGACTCAAAGTAGAGTCAGAAGAGCACAAAGATGATCACAAGCGGGTGCTTATCGAGTCCAGGAAGAGACTGAGGTGGCATCAGGAAAGAAAGCAATAGTGGTGCTGGAGGTCCGGCCTACAACTCTCAGCATCCTGAAGGATTTTATATTTTATTTATTTGACTGTAAGGGATTTTATACAATTTTATACAAGTTACATTTATTGAATGCATTGAAGATTTTTCACAGAGGAGGTTTAAGGTCAATGGCAGGTCGCGCCGTTCTGAATGCGAATGTTTTGTTTAGTTCTGTTGATAACAGGACACTGACTGCAAAGGCCAGGCCCTGATTTGATAATCAGCACTTCCATAATCAGCACTTCCCGGCACAAGAGGGGCCTTCGTGACGCACCGGTCCAGACGAAGGTGGCGACGAGGTGGCGCCCACATGGGCGTTCCTGGCCCGCCCATGGGGGTGGCCGACACGCCGGCTTGGGGGGAAGGCGTGGGCAGAAAAAGAACTTAAGGACTAGGAGATCGGGGGACGATAAAAAAGGAGGCTCGAGGAAGCCTACAACGACAATAATTCGGCTAATTTGATGGGATTCACTTAGTTAAATACTTTAAGAAAATGAATCTGCCCCGTGTGGGAATGCCGATCTCTTGCCCATATTTTCCAGAAAAAGAAAAGAGCATGCATTATTGGGTGAATGAAGGTTATGTTTGGTTAATGGAGTCAGATAACTAATTCGAATAATTTGGTAAACGGTACATTTTTGATAGTTTTTTTCCCCAAACAATCCCCTGCCGAGCCTGTAGCTCACGAATGCCAGATCCATTACCCATGAAATGGTTGACCTGGTGCTACAACTTGTGGAAAGCCGCTACATTTGTGACTCTTGTATTTAAATCATCGGAAAAACTTGACTGATGTCGACGTTACCCAATGCTATTGTAGAGGTACGCAGCCACTCCCTATATCGCTTTCTCACTCCGAAAGGAGAAGCCATCCAGTTTTTTTGGGCTATGTGTAAGGACAATGTAGACCATTTCTTCAAATGCGATCCTGTGTTCGGTTTTTGATTGATTTTTTATTTTGTTACAGTTGTATATTCTCAATTGGATATTCACTTTTTGCGGGGGTTCTGGTCCTTATTAACCGCCATAACCGAGGGATTACTGTACTCGCAAGATTTAAGTTTAAGGTCATTAGCACAATTCTTAGAAAATTAAATTTACAGCCTCATAAATGCTACCATGTGTTTAAGAGTACTCAATTTTATTGTTGTTTTCCTTTTGCTGATAAGTCAATATGCTTTTGCTAATTGCAGGCCACGCAGGCTACGTTGACTTTCAAAAGACTTTTCCAACCAGATAAACATCTGTAACAGGGCTAGCTTTCATTTAAATTCCCTGCAGTTATTCGGGGTGAAACCCATTAATTATTTGTAAAAAAAATGTTTTATCACTGCATTTCAGTGTCTCACCGCTCGCTTGATGCGTGTGCCGCAGAGAGCACGATAAATAAAATAGAAAAGTACTTTGCAGAGTCTGGCGGATTGTTTTATAGGACGGCGCCACAGCTAATAAATTTCAACAAATCTCTGAGTATTATTTAATGCAACAAAAATAAAGGTACCAAGAAGGCATTACTTACTGGCAGTTAAATATTTACAAATGATGTTCTTACAACAGTAAATAGGGGCATAAATGACTGTTTGACGAACACGTCTGGACATTTTGTTTCTTTCCACACACATAGGGGAAGACAGTAAAACATAAAACATGTAATAGAGCATGTTTATTTACTGAGGTGCCTCCTTGGTTCTTGTTTCGTTCTTGTTTAAAGAACCAACAGAGACAAAGGGAAACAAATAACACCACCTTGCCTCAATGTGATTTATAAAATGGTTTTAGAATCTTTATGAAATTATTAAATTGTATAAACTGTTTGGTACAGAATGAAATTGTGTTGAGGTTTTTTTTTTGCATGGGCAAGTACCAATAACAGGTGTAGAGTATTCAATGTTTTGACAGAATTCCATTTCACAATGTCAGAAAATGATCAAACAATGTCAAGACATGTGAGGTGAATACTGTGCTTGAAGCCAATCACATAGAAATGTTATCTGACTGACACTGGTGAAATGTGAGGTTGGGGAGGGGATGGTATCTTGCATTTGCCCATCAAAAGTTGCAGTGACCACTCCACCACAGGGGGTCCGCCCTTCCTAGGAGACCAGAACCGAGAGCTGGTACACGTCTGGACCTCAGAGAAGCCTCAAGCCACCAGCAGACAACCTCTGCTTCAAAACCCTGCATCCTGTGGTCCTCTACCCAACTGGGTCTCGAGCCTACCGGGATTCCTCCTCGCTCTACAGCCGAGGACGTAGTGACTGGGCCGTCATCTTCATCGACGCAGAACTTTGCAAAAATCTCTAGGTATTGGTGAGACGTAAAAGGAGGAACTTTTTCAAAATATAATAACGTAATAATCAAGCCAATGTTCTTGTCTATCCAAATGGTGCCAGTTTAAGTTCTCAACTTCTAGTTGTCTTTGTTTTAGTTTTCTTATTGATCCTTGTTCTATTCAAGCTTCTTCAGTAGATGATTAGTAAAAGAGAAGTCCAAAAATCCAAGAGTGGTTGTGTCTTGATTAAAGTATATTGAACAATCAAAACTGTAAAAAGTGTGTAGCCACTCCTCGGAATAACTAAGCATGGTTTTTCATCCGTTTTCCAGACATAATGATCTAAAAACGTATGTGGTGCTCCATGGGCAAGACAAGTTTTGAAAATAAAAAACTCAGCTCTTAAATTTAAATTGTCAATAAATTGTTTGTAAGAATGATTTATTTACCACCCATATTCGCGACACAGGTATTCTGCAAATATCATCATTTTTAAGTAAACCATATCACAACGGAGGCCGATATGAATATTCTATTTTTTAGGATATTCCTAAATGTAAACATCGAAAAGTTTTTTAGAAAATGTGTGATATTGGTAATATCCGTTTTAATACTGGCATAACAAATCGTTTACATAATTCTTACACACGTGATCAATTCTTTATTATGTTTTTAGAATTAACCCTAACAATTACACATGTAGTTACATTATATGTAATTACTGAGCAATTACACATGCTCAGTGACCTTTACGAAGGAAGATGTATTTGTGGTTGACTAAGCCAATTTGTACCCCACTCCTTTTTATTACAATCTAGTAATAACATGTCATCGTAACAAGATATTTACACCACTCAAAAGATAAATCAGAACTACACACAACATTTCCTAGCCAAACACTGGTGATCCGAGTGCTAAAAATTCCCGGAAGAGTACATTAAATAAAAGTATTACTTTGAAAATATATGCAATTTTTTGCAGGGAGAAGGTATGGGAAATGTTAAGAATGTACCAGAGCGGTGGTAATGACACCTGCTATCGAAATTTGTCCGAACAAACGTGGTATCAAAAGTACCTAGATAGTTTGGTTGATTTATTATCGATTGCATTCTACAACTATAGTAAACCAACAAAAAGGTATCATAAACATAATATGATGTAGTAATCAATTACTGTCACGACCAGAATGGAATCAGGACCCAATTGCATAATGTTAACAACAAGTTTTATTGAAAGAAAGAGAAAGGGCTGCGCCCACAATCCGGTGCTCGTTGGACGCGGGAAGCAATTCGCTATCACAATCGGATTGTGATCCGAAAACGGAAGTGGATCTTCCGTAGCGGGCGATGGCGGTGTCAAGGACGGAAAAAGGGGTCGATAGCCGGGACAGGAGAGCAAAAACATGGTCGGGGTCAAAAACGGGCCGTAAGCCGAAACGGGAGAGCAGACGGGGTCGGGATCCAAAACAGGTCGTTGCTGCAGACAAACTGGGTGATCAGGAATGGGCAGGTGGAAAAACGTGGGCAAAATCGGGACAGTCGGGAGTCAGGGTCAAAAAAGGCTTGCCTTGAAACAACAGAGGTTCGCAGACGGACTGACAAGAGGAGAGTGACAGGACTGGGCTTAAAAAGGGACAGGGAGCCAATCAGATAGCCCGCACCGGCTGGCGCCAAATGAGCGGGCACAGGTCATCCAAATTGGTAGTCATGACAATTACATGTTTTGTGCCTTAATCTTGACAACCAGCAATATGTCATTTTTTGAATAGCACAAAAATGGGGGATGGAGATGTTCTATATAATATATACAGTACATTCCGAGTATGGGAAATTATATTCAATTCAATTAATATTCTATACTTGCCAGTGATAAATCTTGTTTATTTATTATATCTTTATTGAAATATTTCATTTCATTTCATATCTTTATTATCAATGACCAGAAATACACAGAATGTATATTTGTTTTCACTATCCAGATTCCTTTGTGTAGTATCTAATGTCAAAGTCTTTAGAACCAAATGAATTCATGACATAGAGCTTTCGATTTGTGCTATTCAATTTTGTAAATGTGCACACTTAATTATGAATCCCTAAAGGGCATAAATGCTTGGATTTGGAAAATCATTATTGGCCACACACAGTCCAAAGACTAATATTACGAGCAGTAAAATAAATAAAAGCTGCTTGCCAGTCTTGCTGCTGGCAAGAAAATGTAATTATCTTCGTCTACAGTTTATTATAACAATTCTTCGCACATCAGCAGTAAAACAGCATGCACGATTGTTTTAGTTACACCAACGATATGACCCCTCGTGTGTGCCGTGTGCCAGGGAATACTTATCTCACCGAGAATTCTTTATTATTTTTACCATCGTATTGGAGAAAAACATCAATCAAAAATTGTTTAAGCAGGATGACAGGAACAAAACCTGATCCTAAATTAGTCTTATGTGTGCTGCACTTGTGTCATTGTCTCATGCTATGCGTATAAAATGAAACTATTATACCAGGGATGTGAAACTCATTTTAGCTCAGGGGCCACATGGTAGGGAAAAACACTCACACGGGGCTGGACAAGTAGAATTAAGAAAAAAAGAGAGAGAGAGGGAGAGCAAGAGAGAGAGAAAAAGAGAGAAGAGGGAGGGGGGCGAAGGAGATAAAAATAGAGGAGAAAGAGACACAGAGAAAGAATGAGAAAAAGTGAGCAAAAAAGAGAGAAAGAAATAAAGGGAGCGTGAGAGAGAGAGAGTAAAGAAAGAAGAAAAAGAGAGGGAAAGAGAAAAAGGAAGGAAGGGATAAAAAAAAGACAGAGAGAGAAAGGATGGTCAAAGAGAGAAAAAAGAGAGAAATACAAAATTAAGAGTGAGAAAAAGAAAGAAGGAGGGAGAGAAAAAGAAAGAGAATGAGAGACAGTAAGAGAGAGAGAGAGAGAGAGAGAGAGTTGAAAGAAATGAAGAGGAAAAAAGAAAAAGGGACACACCGAAAGAGAGAGAGACAGAGAGAAAAAGAAGAAAGAAAGAAAGAAAGAGAGAGAGAGAGAGGGAGAGAGAGAGAGAGATAGAGAGGGGGGGGGTGTTGAAAGAAATGAAGAGGAAAAAAGAAAAAGGGACACACCGAAAGAAAGAGAGAGACAGAGAGAAAAAGAAGAAAGAAAGAAAGAAAGAAAGAAAGAAACAAAGATAGAAAGAAACAAAGATAGAAAAACATGCAGGCATTTATTTTTCCAGTCAACTAAAACTAAAACGTGCATTTCACTATAGTACAGCTATCTACGTTTAATGTCAAATCCCACGGTCGACGATAAACGCCTCTTAAGTGGTGCCATAATCCACACTAACCAGCGCTAACCTACCCGGATTTCAACAAACCAATTCGATCAATTGAAAGAGACATTGAAGCCACTGTTGGTTTACCAAAGTTACAAGCTCCCCCAGTCTACAGTAATGGAAACATGTGGATGGTTGCTATTTTCAGAATCTTTTCCAGGCTTGGCCCACATGTAAAACTCATGCCGTCTTAGCGATACGTTAACTAGGATCTTCTTTGCCAGGCATGAAAACCACCAAGAAAAGCCATGGAGACGTCATTTCCTTGTACAAGTGTCAAAATGTCAAAGCGTGTAATCCTTTTAATAGGTGAAACGTTCTTTAGGTCGAATTTGGCGAGAGTCCAAAAGCTCAAGCAGGGAAAGTGCTTACCTCAAGTTCTGGAAGTGAATGCCGAGTTCCGGTCCTACTCTCCTCCTCCGTTACCGGTGTGCTTGTGCTCCTCCTATCTGCCCCATGTAGAGGATTATCTCGGTATCAGTATGGATTTGCGGCCCTGTACAGTATATCCTCAGTGGCATGTTCCGTTTTACTTAATGCAGCACACTTTAAAGCACGTTGCCGAGGGTATTAGGGTTATAGAGGGTGTAATTAAGAACAAAAGCATCGTAAGGTGTCTACAAATCCTCACTCAGCCTATCCCTAGTGATGTATTTCTGCCTTTAATAAGAGTCATACGAATAGACCAGCATATCCCTTTTAGAGGTAAGATCTTGCTTGAACGCCACCTGAACCCGGCCCGAATTTCAGGCTCAAAACGTCAATCAATAAGTCGGGCCGGTCGGACTTCTCTCTCGCCATTTTTCTATTTCTTCCTTCGTGGAGAATCTGCATATCATGGCCTTACTTCTACTCAAGTCAAGTCATGGTTATTTCTATAGACCTTAATCACAAGGCGTCTCAAAGGGCTGCACAGAACACAGACTACTGCAAACTACAGACTATTATTATACCATCCCCTGATCTAAAACCTACCTGACAAGAAGGATTTTCATATATTTTGGAATACAAGGGATTTTTTACGATCAAATACAAATTACATTTAAATGCAAAATATATTCACTGGCCGAGCTGTGGGGCAGGTCATTGCGAAATAGTGGAGGATGATGTTAACAGAAAACAGCAGGAACTGGGACAAGGGCTGACGCAGTAGGAGCCTCTGTGACGCAGGAAAGCAGACATTGTTTGGAGAAGTTGTTCTGATGAGCTCTGCTGATGTGAGTTTTTTAGACATCGCGACGCCCTTCGGCGAGGAGGTGGTAAAGCTGGCACCTGGCACGCCCATAGGGGAGTCAGTACGCCCATGGGAGGAGTCAGCACGCCCATGGGAGAAGTCAGCACGCCCATGGGAGGAGCCGTCACGCCAGCTTGTGAAAAGAACTTCAGAAGAGCGAGGAAGATCAAGGTGCAATCGAGAAAGAGGCTCGACAAAGAGCGACACTAATTCGGCTAAATCGGCTAATTCGATGGAATTCACTTAGTTTATTATTTAAGAAATTAAATCTGCCCCCGTGTGGAAATGCCGGTCTCTTGTTCATTTTTCCATAAAGAAATGAGCATGCATTGTTAGGCGAATGTAAGTTATGTTTGGGTAATGGAGTCAGATAACTGATTCGAACAATTTAGTAAACGATACATTTTTAATGTATTTAATTCCTAACAAGGGCAAGGAAAAACTCAACCTGAGGAAAATGAAGAAACCTTGAGAAGGGACCAGTCTGCAATTGATGCTGCAATAACACCTAATACAGTACATAGATATTGTCAACGTGAAACATAGGTCATTCATAAGCTGTTAAATATAAGTGTGTTTTTCTAGGGTGGCGCTCTATCTCAGTCGAAGAACATTCAGGTTTCTCAAGAGGATGTGAGCTAGAAGAGAGAGTACTCAACACAGCTCCAAAAATCATTGGCTGCTCTCTGCCCAGTCTGGAGGACTTTGCCGACTTGCAATACCGTAATAGAGAAAACAACAGGGAAGAGGCCTCTTTTCACTTCACATGCTGTCTTCAGGTAAGTGCCACATATCCACAGGGCTCCATTTTTTTCCCTCTTTTTCTTGCTCACATTCTCTTTTCCTTTATCTCTGTCTCACTTTCTCTCTTCCTTTTTTTCTGTTTCACATTCTCTCTCTTTCTCTCTCTCGCTCTCTCTCTCTCTCTCTCTCTCTCTCTCTCTCTCTCTCTCTCTCTCTCTCTCTCTCTCTCTCTCTCTCTATCAATATTCTGTAAACTATATGTATTGCAAGTTGCATTGAAAAAAAGGGAATGTGTCCCTTTTTCTTTTTCCCTCTTCATTTCTTTTCACCCTCTCTCTCTCTCTCTCTCTCTCTCTCTCTCTCTCTCTCTCTCTCTCTCTCTCTCTCTCTCTCTCTCTCTTACTGTCACTCATTCTCTTTCTTTCTCTCTCCCTCCTTCTTTCTTTTTCTCACCCTTTCTTATTTTTGTATTCCTCTCTTTTTTCTCTCTTTCTCCATCCTTTCTCTCTATTTGTCTTTTTTATCCCTCCCTCCCTTTCTCTCTCTTCCTTTACTCTTTCTCTCTCTCACTCTTTCTTTATTTCTTTCTCTCTTTCTTTTTCCCATTATTTTTATGTTTCTCTTTCTCTCTCTATTTATATGTCACCCGCCCTTCCCTCTTTCTCTCTCTCTCTCTCTCTCTCTCTCTCTCTCTCTCTCTCTCTCTCTCTCTCTCTCTCTCTCTCTCTCTCTCTCATTCTCTCTCTCAATTTTTCCCTCTATCCCTTTGTTTTTCTTCATTCTACTTGTCTGGCCCCCGTGAGAATTTTTTATTCTTTCCATGTACCTTCCTAAACAAGTGAACAATATTCTGAAAAACATATATCTTGCCAGTTGTATTGAAAAACATGGGAATTTGATTATCAAAAATGCTTATCCAAATCTTATTTTTAAAATTATTTTGGTGAGCTAAATGTGTTTTTACATTTTTCATCACCCTGTTATTATAATGCACTTGCAACTTAGGGCCAGTCTCCATACACAACCTTGCAATTATTTTTACGTGTTTATCTTTACATTCTTGAATCGAAGTTTCTTTATTACGTATTGATCCTGGAGTAAGATGTCTAGTCTCGTTCTAAATAATGTTGTTAACAAATAAAAATTAAAACAATTGTAATTCTGATTCAGATAGAGGTGTGAAACGGAAAATATGGTTTTGTTTGAGTGTTTTCAATTTGGAAATGAAGCTTCTTATGGCGGAAATGTGTATATTGAAACTGGGAAGGGGAATGGCACAAATGGACACTTGATCTTGCCCCAATTTATTGATGCCTGTAGGAGAAAATGTAGGTTCGATAATCTTTTAAGTCTTCTTTCGTGATTGAATTAAGTACATCGGGAACCAGCCATGAGGGGGAGCCTTTTATTTCGTCATCCCAAAAGAACTCAGAGAACTCCAGACATAACAATGCTTTTATAGCTTCAGCCCAAAAGGCGGCCCTAGTCCTCAGTAATCAACACGGACATGTTGTTCGTACCCTTATTAGGACATGTTGTTGCCTCAGTTTGCTCAGAGAGTCCTTGAAGAAAGGCCTTGCAGGTCTCATGCCCATTTTGGTAAACTCGACTATCTTGTCAAGGATCTTCTCGAATGATGTCAACATTCCCTCACTACTGTAAGCAAGTCTTTCTACATTTCTAAATGTATGCAACTCTATTCTACAAATGTAAGTCTATTTTCCACAACATATCCCCCCTTTGGGAGTTTATACTCCCACTTTGAATGGAAATTAAAATTGAAAAATCAATACAGGGTAGTGGTAAAGTATCTTAAATCATAGATACACAGAATTATCGGAAAAAATAAAAATGAAAACACGATCCTGGCGGTCAGCCTGCTGCGATTATCTCAACTCTTGTTATTCATGTTTCGATAACAAAAACCCCCAACACTCCAAACATCTGACCCATGCACTAACCCCCCCTTCATTTATCTTTATCCGTACACACTGGATTATACACGTAGACCGTTGACGGTTGATCGGTACGTGATAAAGGTAAATGAATAATTGAACTGATAAGTGATAACAAATTTTGGTAACAGTCGTTGATACATTTCAAGATGAGTGCATGACTGGATAGTGATACAGTATACACATTGGCCTTTGGCCTGACCCCCGTGAACAATTTGAAGACCATGCATTGTCGTATTCGTCAACGGGTGTCGTGAAGTCAGATGTTGGAGTGAGTGTTCATCCCAGCAGGCATCACGCGCAGTTTCCATGCAGCCCAAAACCCGGAAGCGATGCATTCTGACCATCCTAGACAGCAGCATACTCCCCGGCAGTGTGACATACCAACAAGAGAATCACAATTAGACAACAACATATTTGTAGCTTTTATTCCTAGCGCTATTGTGTGTTGTGTGTCAACCGAAAGAACTATTAGATATTTCATTTAGTCCAGATCATCGTATGTGTCCATTCCCTCAGATGCTCCATCATATAATGTAGGTTTTCCCGACCGTTGATGCCGCCAGATAAAAATCATGACGTTCTCCTATTGTACTAAAGGCCTTGTTAGTGTAATAAATAAAACGTCGTTGGTTGTAATAAATTAATAAATGTAAGTAATCCAGATGTGCTATCGTTTCCATCCAAAACAATACATTTCAAACCGTCATACTCTTTAAAAAACGTTTTTCTCGTTTCAATGAGCACTGTATTTCTTCCTTTTTCTTTTTCCTTCGATAGTTTTCTGTTATTTCTTTCAGTTACGTGGGCCGATTAAACGCCAGCGCTGGACAACCATATAAGACAAGAAAGATAAGAATACAGGAAAGAATACAAACACAACATTGAACAAACATAAAACATAAGACAAGACAGATGGCCCACAAAATTTAATTTAATTAGTTCAATTAAGTCAGTGCACATTGAAGCCATGCGCCTACACAACTACCGAGTTTTGGTTATGGTTTTCCTTTTCTACACAATTTTCCTGAATTTTACGTACTGGCAGTGCACTCATTTTTGGCCGTCGGCGTTGTAACCTCACTCTTCAGGGTTGTCGCCGTGGGTGTAGGTTTCTCTGATCTTTGGTGTGTCATTACCACTCTCGTCTGTATCGTCACTGTAGGTGCTGGAGTGGTCCACCCGCCGTTGAGGTTTGGCCTATTATCCATCACTTTAGTCCGTACTGTCGTTAACATATTTGGTTTCTGGTAGTCAGTCGGCACTCCGACTGGTTGCACGTCTCTCTTTTGTCTGACTCATCCCATAATACTCGGAATTTCAGTAATTCAAATTTGTCTTCTATTGCGAATTGCACTATTTATACACGTCCTTCTATTCAATCAAGGAAGCAAGGCTTTGGGTGCTCTGAGGAGAGTGATGAACAACAAGAGAATGAGTATGGACGCCAAGAGTGGTCTGAGAGTGGGATTGTGCCGACTGTGTTGTGTGGTGCAGAGACTCGGAGACGATTCAGTTTTATTAAGACGACAGCAGTGTGCGTGTGTGTGTTTCGTCGTATCGATATTAATAACTAAATGGAGTGGAATGGAACTATGACGACTATAACATGAGACCAAACGAGACGGCACGCTCTACAGAGAATATATTGACTTATTTCATCATCACCTATAAACAGCTCAAAACCTTGCTTCCATTCTGCTTTTTAGAAAGAACCTAAAAAAAAATCTGTCATTAAAAGTGCAATTAACCACCAGTCCATCGTCCCAAAAACAATGGTTCTAGGTCACGGGTGGGCAAACTTTTGTCGTCACGGCCTGGGGACACATCCAGTTTTCCTCATTTACAATTATGATGTTATATTTCATTATATTAATTCATGTTTATTTATTTTGTGTATATGTATGAACCTCTACTGAACACCAGCATACCTTCAGGGCAATTGCAGTTGACTCAACAAGGTTCGTTTGCTTTCGGAACGGACTAATCCCGTTTCAATCAATTTCAAATTGATAATGTGTTTTGATTTACAACAGTTTCATTATTCCATATTAACTGCTAGAACCAATTAAACGTATAAGTAGAGGTACAACTGTGTTATTGAAGTTGTGCACGTATGTAGTATCCCTGTCATGTCCAGCATGGTCGCCGTGTGGCCTTTTGATTTGTGAGAACTCTATAAAGGAGAAGCAACAGAAGCTTGGTTAGGCCAAGCAAGACAAGAGCCAAGAGGGGACAGGTCGTGTTGAAACAGATAAAAAAAAAAGTGCCCTTCGATTAATTGTTTTTCATAAATTTTGGAATGGCGTTCATCCCAAATTCGAAGCATGCCTAATTCAGGTATCTGGGCTCATAATTGGGGAGATATTACAGTGCTCCCTTGCTGTATCGCGGCTCCTTTTTTCGCAGTTTCCCTACTTTGCAGAATAAATTAGCACAGTACTCCCACTAAACCCATAAAACACAAAAATCAGACACAACATCACTAGAACAAACAACCGATGAACTAAAACATCACCTTTCTGATTAAAACCGGTTCAAATTAAATTGGCAGAAAACAGTGATTTTAAAGTTTTCTTAAATGTAGACAAGGATTTAGGCTCGATCCCATTCATTTGGGTTAATGCACCCACTTTGTCTTGTTTATCTTTCTCCTCCCTCTCCTTCTTCTTTGGTGAGGGGAAGGGTTTAATCATTTTAGGAATTTCATGTAATTCAATTGAGTGGGGTTTTCTTGGGATGCTACATATAAGACAGTTAATAATTTTCTTTTTTTAACTCGCTCAACTATAAACAGTAACATTAAAAGTATTGACAAGCTTAAACTGTGGTTTTTAAATACCAAAACAAGAAGCAGGGCAGTACGGCGGCGCAGTGGTTAGCGCTTGTGCGGCACAGTTCATGTCATGGGAACCTGTCGTGGGTTCAAATCCAGCTCCAGACTTCCTGTGCGGAGTTTGTATGTTCACCCCGTGCTTGCGTGGGTTTCCTCCGGGCACTCCGGTTTCCTCCCACATTCCAAAGACATGCATTTCAGGTGAATTGGCCGGTCCAAATTGTCCCTAGGTGTGAATGAGCGAATGAGTTGTCTGTCCATGTGTGCCCTGCGATTGGCTGGCAACCAGTTCAGGGTGTCCCCTGCCCACTGCCCGGAGATGGCTGGGATGGGCTCCAGCCCCCCCGCGACCCTAATGAGGATAAGCGGTACAGCTGATGAGATGAGATGAGATGAGAAACAAGAAGCAAGTGTGCCACTACGTGAATGATGCACTTCACTCTTGTTTATTCTTCCTCGTCTTTCCTGGAACCGGCCCTTCTGCTATTCTGCGATTTTCTTTGTCTCACAGCACCCTCTGTTGAATGTATGTTCCAAAAAAGAAAACATCATAAACACATCAACACCTTGTGGGTAATGCAGATGAAAGATTGGCTATTAAGAAGCTAGGGCAATTCTGATCCGACTAGGTGAAGTGTGGCTTTTTTTACGCTTCCACCTCACTGTACACTTTTTGGAGGATAGGGATTTACTTTCCCTCAAAACACTGCACTAGACTCAGGAGTAAAATTGAAGGGAAGGGGATGTAATATGGTTAACGTGTGCGTGTGAAGTCGTATTTATTATTATTTTTTTAAACAACCAATCAGATCGTCAAATTGTCCATCCAAGTCCATTCAATGAACACACAAATATATTTAATTTAAAAGTAGTTTAAAATAATCAACATAAATTCAAGTGCTTTAATAAACAAAATAAAAATAGTTTAAATCAAATGAATACATTTAGCACATCAACAAGTAGCACATTTAAAATACTTATCTTAACAGGCTCTGCAAGCGGAACATTAAGCTAGCCCATCAACTCAAACAAAAGAGACATTGCATATTGTAGCTGGGGTTTGGCAGCCTTTTTAAGGGGAAAATGCTTTTGATGTGAGGCAAGAGGTGCTCCCCCTCTTCTGTGTTTCCACAGTCTGTATTGTTAAGTGACATTTTTATCTGTTTCACTCGTAAACAAAAGTTACCCTGCTGTAGTTGAATATGGTCACGTGATGAGGCTGCTACATTTGATTGGTTAAATATGGTAGAGCCTGCTGGAGGTCTCCACCATGACAATCGCACCTTAGCGGAGACAGATAGACGCATACTTGCGTGGAGGGGATTTGTTAAGTAATAAAGTAACGACTTAAACGTTTCCTAATGTGACAGAGTAAAAGTACCGTGATGTCTTCACAAATTTACTCAAGTAAAAGTATTGGGCTATTTGATAATACTCCTAGAAGTACAACATTTCCCCAAACTTACTCAAGTAAAAGTAATGGAGTAAATGTACTCAGTTAATACCCACCTCTGTTCCAAACCCATAAAATATCTCTTTTAAAATTGTGCAGTCTGTTATACCTGGTATAAGCACAGAGCCCATTATGTGATAAAATACCATTAGGCAGAGATGAAAAAATATTCAAGTCCCAGGTGAACAGGTTGATTAAGGGGCACGTATATTTCCAGTCAAATGTTAGGATTTAAATAGTAGAAGATGTTCCTTTCCCTCAGCCTTCGACAAGGTGAGTCAGCTGCACGTTGCTTCTTGTTATTCTTGCTATCAGAATCTATGCTTATATCTATTCCAAATTAAAATGAGATGAAATCCTTCTCAGCGCTACTGTTGTGTGCAATTTAGACACAATACTTGTCATGTGTTTTAATTTTTAAAGCTTTTATCATTTTCTGAAACAAAGTTGAGTGAAAAAATATTTGTGTAATGTAAAATATAGTGATATTGTACAGATTACTCTCATGTACTAAAAAAAATCTGTCCAACAGCTGTTCTCACTCCGTCTTCCTCCACTTACAGTAGGTGTTGCTAGGCAACAGCTCATTTTTGAATCCGAATATTAATATTCACAGAAAAAATGATCAATACAGTGCTTTTTTATTAAATCCCTCCTAACCAAATACTGTAACACGGGTCATGTCAAGTTTTTAGAAGCTCCGTCAGATTAAGTAAAAAAAGCTGCCTCTCCCAATTTATGTTTTCAAACAGCTCAACATCACTGCAAAGACGGATCCTGATTTTTCATTGAACAACTTCCAATGAGGCTTTATTTAATCTTCTCTTTCTTAATCCTCTGTTCATCATACCACCTGCTGTGGCACCACTTAAAACTAAGGAATCATGCTAAACGCAGCGTATTACCGTTTCACGCCACATTACCTTTTGTGCAGGTGCCAGAAGGTTCGGAGATGATTTTGTAGATTAAGTTCTTTACAAGCAAAGCGGAGAAAAGGCAACGGATTATTCAAAGATGGTGACTTGGCATACTTGTGTCATTGATGTTTCTATATAGGTTTTGGACATTTCTCTTTAAGGTACAAACACATAAGGCAGATGGTCTGCCCGCGGACAGTGTCTGGGGTTACTGTTGATTCCAATAAGGTGGCAAAAACTCGTGAAAATATTTCCATTAAATTTGACAACATGGATAACAATAGGGTAATAGTATAGTCAACTCTCAAAACAAGGAGTGAAGACATCAATATATTTTGAGCTTGCAAAGAGAACAAGAGAAGACAGTACAAACAACACTCTAAATGCCAAATTCAAAATGTGTTCTTAAGTTTCTGACATGAGCTCTTTCTTTTTAGTAAATATGGTTGGTTGGGGGCGGCACGGCGGCTGGGTTTCCTCCCACATTCCAAAAACATGCATGTCAGTTTTATTGGCTGGTCCAAATTGTCCCTGGGTCAGAATGAGCGAGTGAGTTGTCTGTCTCTGTGTGCCCTGCGACTGGCTGGCAACCAGTTCAGGGTGGCTCCTGCCCACTGCCCGAAGATGGCTGGGATGGGCCCTAGCCTGGGATGGGCCTAGCACCTCTGCGAACCTACTGTGGATAAGCGGTGCAGATGATTAATGGATAGTTGGTTGGTTGGTCGGTTGGATGGATCCCTTTATCACACGGGGGCACCATTACCTATTCCTCTCCAGACCAACATGTTTCCAACCGGTCTCAAATACTACCTTACACAAAGCAAATCCGTCCTAAATGATGTGACCATCAAAGAGCAATGATGTAAATAGTGCATTACCTAGCTTAACAGCTTCTTTGCCCGCTCAGAGACACTGCAGCAGGACTCATCCTCTCTCGGCCAGACTCCACCCCCCCCAGGCCCTACCACACGCCCATTGACTGTAGCAGACCACAATGAAATGTATGTGTTCCTAGCAGTGAAACCCAAGAAGGCCTCGGGCTTTGAAGGAGCACCTAGGATAATGTTCGTCAGCTGTTTGAAGTATTCAACCTTTCTCTGGCCCAAGCAGCCATTCCCACCTGCTTGAAGTCGCACAGAATCATTTCCATCCCGAAAAAGTCACATCCATCCAGCCTCATTGACTATTACCCTGATGCTCTCACACCCAAGTGCTTCGAACGACTGGTCCATTAGCAAATAAAGGTTTGTCCTCGGACGCAACCCACAGGAATTTGGATACCTGGCCAACAGATCCACAGAGTACACCATCTCCATATCCCTGTACACCAGACCTGGGCACTCCGGTCCTGGAGGGCCGTATGTTCTGCATGATTTTTTAGGTTTCTCTGATCCAATACAGGTGATTCCCATCACCAGTATCGTTAACGAGCACTTGCTAGCTTGCTAACGAGGTTATAATTTGTATCACCTGAGTTAAAGAAGGGCAAACTTCAAAATCTGGCAGGACGTATGGCCCTCCAGGACCGGAGCGCCCAGGTCTGCTGTACACGGTGCTAAGCCAGCTGGAAGGACAGCACAGTTATGCCAGAATGCTCTTTGTGGATTATAGTTTGTCTTTTAATAGATCAAGGAAAATTTACATCCAGGTATCCAGATGTTTGACCTGATGCCTTCGGGAAGGCGCTACAGGTGCATCAAAGCCAAAACTGAATGAGGAACAGTGTCTTCTCAAGACCTGACCTCCTGGCTGCAAATCCATGAGCACAATGCACTTTACAGCTGTCTTAGTGAAATTGCACACATACATTATATATCATTAATATATTGTTTTTTTTAACATTTTTATCCGTTTGTCCTCCATTTTATACTCATATAACGACCTTGAAGGCTATTCATTCTTTCATTCAAACATTCATTCATTCATTTATTCATTTGTAATAGTCAAAATAACCAACTGGCATCCTATCTTGTTTGCAGAGGTCCAATATTAAAAACAGAATAAACCTATTACAGTGGAACCTCGGTTCTCGACCATAATCCGTTCCAGAACCCTGTTCGAAAACCGATTTGTTCGATCACCGAAACCATTTTTCCCATTAAAAAAAATGTAAATCGTTTTAATCCGTTCCAACACCCTGAATGTTTACCTTGAACGTTTAACGTAAACATAAAGCTAACCCAGGCTAATCGTACGTTCGCGTTATCGTAATCTTCCGTACGAAAGATTACGCTAGCATGAACGTGTAAAAATAAAAAAAATCAGGTCGTTTACGAGTCATTTAGCACCCGGGTCTCCACAACAAGTGGTGAGCGGTTCATTGGAAAGGGGGCTGCGTTCCAACACCCTGAATGTTACCTTGAATGTTTAACGGAAACATAAAGGTAACCCAGGCCAATCGTACGTTCGCGTTATCGTAATCTTACGTACGAAAGATTACGCTAACATGAATGTGTAAAAATAAAAAAAAAGGATAAAGAAAATAATTATGCATAGGATTTCTTACCTTTGTGGTGGTCAGCAGAAGGCGCGGGTAGACTGTGGGGAGAGGATCAGACACTCGCACACCTCCTTCATATTTTGCCATTATTTCTTTCTTAAATGCAATAGTTGTACACACTACTTTTTCTTTTTGTTCGAGTAAGTTGTCTCATTATTATAGTACTACCTCGCTATATCGTGGTTTACTTTTCAGGGTTTCGCTGCTTATAGGATTGTCATTGTGTTCTGCATTCTGATGAAATAACAACCAGTTACACCCACACTTTCCCTGCACTTCATTGAATTTCTTCACTCTGACATTCAGAGCACTGTACAGGAATCACATCACTTTTTTTGATTTCCCTGGTCGGGCGGCAGTTTTAAGATAGCTGCTAGGCACCGACCGAGGCATGTCGCCCCAGCACGGCGCGTGGCAGTGTTGTCTGGCAGCACACGACACGGCGCCCCGGCACGGCGTGTGGCCATGTTGTCCAGCAATGCACGGCACGGCGCCCCAGCACGGCGCGTGGCTGCTGTGGCGTCCGGCCGAGCACAGCGCTGTAGCTTGGAAGATCCACTGGAGAGGCCATGCGTGTAGCCACTGACTGCACCTACACACTGGCACGATCCGCTTCCACGCGGGGTTCATATTATTATTGTGAAAACGAGTACTACAAAGCACAAGGGAGAATACAAACAACAGCGAGTAAGAGTGACCAAACGGCACCATTGTTCTTCTCATTTTTATCAGCCTTACAGCCACTGATTTTAGTTTTTCAGGGGCACCTTTAGCCTCAAGATGGTGGACTATCATGTCAGCTCTCTCTAGGTGAGCCTCTTGTTATTTAAATTAAATCCAAATATCTTGACCTACAAGTAAAGTAATCCCTTGTTTTTTGTAGGGGTTAAGTTCCATAAAAGTCAATCTATAGTCAAAACTCACAAAGTAAAAACATTTGTTTATAAGATATCAGCAGTGTTGGGAATAACGCTATTATAAATAATGTCATTTTGTTATTTTTTTGGGTAACAGGGTAATCTTACTAAATATTTTTTCGCCGCTACAACTCCATTACTGTTACTGCCGTCGAAAGCGATGCGTTGCTTTAAATAAATTGAGGAAACTACCAGACTTACCATGTCTATTCTGCTCTGTTTATTTGTCCACATAGGAGCCAAAATGTATGTGTCATTCAATGTTTTTCTTGTTTTGCCAATAGGGTGGCGCACAAGTACGAAGTCCAGAATCAAGTGTCTTCAGCTGGTACAAAATGCCGCAGCGAGGCTTTTAACTAGGAAAAAAATGTCCGATCACATCACACCGATTTTGGCTAACCTGCATTGGCTCCCTGTTAGCCTTAGATGTGATTTCAAGGTTCTCTTAGTATTATACAAAATCATACATGGACTTGCTCCCTCTTATCTTTCAGATCTGATTTCTGCCTATGTCTCGGTCTGAAGCCTACGTTCTGAGAGCGCCGATCCTCTGGTGATCCCAAGAGCCAAGAAGTGTTCCGCTGGTTCGAGAGCGTTCTCCATCCAGGCACCGGTGCTCTGGAATGCTCTTCCCCCTGAGATCCGATCTGCAACCTCAGTGGAAATGTTCAAATTTAAGCTTAAAACTCACTTCTACTCTATAGCATATGAATAACCTCCTCTTTTCGTCGGCTCCAGAGCAGGGGAATGTATAATAATAGTCTGAAAAATAGTCTGTGTAATATAGTGTAATAAGCTGTGAAGCCCTTTGAGACTCTTTGTAATTAAGGGCTATACAAATAAAAATGACTTGACTTGACAATAATTTGGTGGTGTAAAAAGGTTGCAATGTTTGTATTGTTAGGCAGGTATTTGACTGGTAGGGCAAAAGGTCTTTTGACCACTACGCTATGCTGCGCTACGCAAAAGCCGGTTTGCTGTTAACCCTTGGTTCGAGTGTCTTCTGTGTAGAGGATCAAGTTGTTGCGAGGTTTGAAAAGCTTCTGCTTCTCACATACAATCACTGGTATGAGAAGTTGGTAGGATAGTCTGGTTTTGTACAGGTTGTTGGATTTACACGGCAGTGTTGAACACACTTTGTTGTGTATTTCATGGTTGAACAGTTTACTTTTGTTGTTGTTTTTTTTAAGTACAGTGGCATGTGTCTACTTGACCAGTTGTCAGACTCAAGACTGATTTATGCCTCACCTGATATTGTTTTAATATCAACTTATGTTGTTAAGAAAATATTTTAAGTTCAGTTGCCAACGTTCACTTGGCCAGTTGTTTTAAGTTGTGAGAGTTCGGTTCATTTAAATTTGATTACTCTTTATTTTTGTTGCACTTCAAGAGTAGGATAAATCTGTTCCTGATGAGGTGCAAATATATATAAATATTACAAGGTCCTTTAACACAACTACCTGTCTGTTCTTCTCTACTCAACTGAGTTAAATACTGCTCGGAAAATTTACAATTCAATAACTAATTGGTGACGGGAATAGTTACTTTAGCTGATAACTAGTTACTTTTACTATAGAGTAATTCAGTCACTAACTCAGTTGCTTTTTTTAAGTAACGTAGATATCTGTAGCATATAATGTAGGCGACTCTAACAAAACTATAGATCTGCAAATAAAAACAGAGCACGGAATTTTAGTTTGGAGCGAATGAATGAATATTTTTATTGTCATGATACAAAATTGGAGGGCTCTTCCTTTCAGTGTAACAAAGTGATGTAGAAAGCGAGCATCGGGGATCTTTAGTTTGAGCCAGGTCTCCTTGATGATCCAATGCATAAAGCACATGATTGGGGCATATGATTGGGGCAGTTTCAATCATTCGGTCTCTACTCTTCCATATGATGCCATGATCCATTTTGACGGTACTAATAGTCTGGCATTCATCATACATGCCAGCTCACTAGCGCTGCTCGATAATTCATTCCGCCTTTGCTGTCATGATGGCTTCAACAATCAAGATCATCTGATGATCATTGCTTGCAAAATTGGAGTTCTGGATGGGTTTGTCTGTTTCGACGGTGGTGCTCCCTGCCTGACTGCTAGGAGTGGGCGATACTGGGAATTTTGGTATCGATACAATCCAAGTAGTAGTATCGATTAATACTGATCCAATAACGATACTTCTTTCGTTAGATAGATCATGATCACTGAATGATTGAACTATCCGCCCTTTTGAGTTAGTTTATTATTCTAATAAACACAGCGCAAAGATTTTAGGCACTGAAAACGTTTCATTTTGTTATTATGTGCAGTTATTCCATTTAAAACAGTATAAAAAAATGAAATAAATATTTATATTACAACTGTTTCAGGTTAAGCTAAAAGAGACAAACCACACAAGGGGTAATGTAGTGAAAATAGAAATATTGCATAACATTGCAGCTAGAGAAAGAATAATTTCCATTGTGCAACATTTAGAAAAAAAATAAAAGAGTTAATAATACTAATAAAGTGTAAATTGTCTCTCTGAATCCGGTCCCATGGTGGCAAGGGATATACAGGTTTTTGTTTTCATTTTCAGACGATCTCTGCAAAGTGTGCTTATTTTCATGTATTTATGTCGTTTTGTGGCGTTGCCACAGTAGCAGATCATACACAAAAACGACACCTGGCATTTTCGTTTTCTGTACTTGGGAAAAAAAGTTCACTGTGCTGCGCTTCCTTTTTGCCTCGGTCATTTTTAGCCTCTGGTAGGGAGATCCCATAGATTTATCCCTCTTTTCCACCTGGCAGGCACGATGCAGCAGCAAGCCAAGTAGGGAGAAGTGCTAGAAGTCGGCCTGTCAGTTACCCACTCAGGGAAAAAACTTCAAGAGTTGCAGAAGTGAGAGAGAGAAGAGATGGGCTATGTATATAAACAAGTGGCGCTTTGAGGAAATCAGTGGAAAAGCGAAGTATTGATTCCATGACAATACTATCAATCGAATGCTTAGTATGGATAATATGGATATTTGTATCACTCCGGCCCACTATACTTACTTACTAATGTCTACATGTTATAATCCTTTTTTACATTTGTTTTTAACAAAGTTGCTTGCATCAAATTGGTTTTGAAACACTCCCAATTAGAGAAAAATAATATAAAAGGTTCCTGTTTTAAGCACTAATTTAATGTTTAGTTTTGTAGTTGTATTTTTTTTAGTATTTCTGTGGTAAGCTTTTTGTTTAAATTCTGTAGTATTTTTGCAGTATTACTGTAGTTTTTTTTATGTATTTTTTGTAACAGGAGACAGACGGGAGCATAAACGGGAAAGGTGGGAGTCAGGGTCAAAAAAGGCTTGCCTAGTATAGACTGAGGTTCGCAGACGAACTGACACCAGAGGATTGACAGGACTGAGTTCAAAATAGTGACAGCGAGCCAATCAGAACCTGCGGCGGGTGGCGCCAAATGAGCGGGCACAGCTGAGTCACATCAGTAATCATGACATAGTAGAATTTTTTTTGTATATATGTCGTATTTCTGTAGCATTCATGTAGGATTGCTTTAGTTTTAGCTATGTATTATGTTTTTTACTATTTCCATACCACATTTTTTTGGTATCGTTTCGGTAATATCTTTCCATTATATTTGTGGTAATACTTTTGTATTAGTGTTTTTTGGGCATTTTTGTTGTAATATTGCTCTAGTAATGTTTTTTGTATAATAGTACTACTATAGTGGTATTTTTGTTGTATTTCTGTATTTTTGAACTTTTCCAAAGTAGTATTTCAGTAGTGTTTCTGCAGATTTTTTTAACATTTGTTTCACATTTTTTAAAATAATACTGTAGTATTCTTGTAGTATATTTGTTTTAATTTCCTTTGTACTTTAGTATTACAGTTTTTTGTAGTTGTATTTACAGTACTTTTTATTTGAAAAATGAAAGGAAAAATAATATACTATTATTATTACTATTATTATTATTATCATTATTATTATTGTTATTATTATTACTATTATAATCATTATTATTGTTATTATTATTATTATTGTCATTACTATTATTATATTTTCAAGCACTTGATATGATCTGTAGTTTTTGTTAGTTTACAGTATTTTTGTGGTATTTCTGTCGTAATATTTCTCTCGTAATGTTTTTGTATTAAAATATTAAAGTAGTGTGTTTTTGCAGTATTATAGTAGTATTTCTGCAGATGTATTAGTCATATTTCTTTCAGTTTTTTGTAATATTACTGTATTTGTATTTTTGTACTGTTTCTCTTGTAATATTTCTGTGTTCCTATTTTTGCCTATTTACCATCTGTTCAAATCCAAAAGTTTGTCGATGCTTTTAATTATTCCGTGAAAATGTGAATTTTTCATTTTCTTGTGCAAAAATATTGTGTTATTAACAAGATTTCACAATGTATTCTCCGCTTGCCATCCATTGATGTTTTTTTTTTAATGTTTGCCGACTGCACAGACCATCACAGAGGAAGTAAAACAGCGTCCTCCACTCGCCTAAAGGGTAACACTGGCTGACATCAGCATGTTGTTTTTAAGAAGCAGCAATCGCCGACTGCTGCGTCTTCCCAGTCCATATCGCACATATTAGTCTAGTACTGTAGAGACGCTACATCTTTCAGGCTTCCTCGACTCTTGCCAACATGACGTGCGGTGTGTAAATGTGTATGTGTATCTTACATAACTATACTCTACCTCTACATTGATCTCTGCGCTCAGCTGTTCATAGTTTAGTGTGTCCTGCCCTTGAACATTATAGCATAGTCCTTGCCAGCAACTAAGATTTATGTGTACCTGAGTATTTTGCGATCTTAGTTTTAGCTCTTGAAATCCAATCAAAAGTAGATATGCGGGCTGTGGGTTTCGTGTGTAGTATTTGCATGTTCTCCTAGCGCCTAATTGGGAGTTTTCTCTTTGGATACTCCAACATCTCTTATTCCAAAAATAATTATTAATGATGCATTTAGAACCCGTTTTTCTCAACTGGTGGGTAGGGAGCTGACATCTACGATGACCAGGAATTGATATCTCGATGTAACTCAGTGCAATAGTGTAATCACAAAACAGTGCATTTTTTTCCCGAAGGATTTACAGTTCCAGTTTGTGATTTGAGTGATAAAGTGTTCGGCCAACAAGAATTGTCACATTTCAGGGTTTAACAGCGCCCGCCAATCAGGAGCAGGTTTTAATGGCACTGTTTTAAGACATGTGTGCATGACTTTATAGGCTGGTGTAAGCTGTCAGTCAAACAGCCCTTGCACAAATGGCCAACAAAACAAATCCGACAGCTCGTACCTTTAGCGGCTTGTTACTTTGAAATGGAATCCATCAATTGAAGGGGGACTCTGAGGAAAGTCAGAAGATTGGATCTTTATCCTGTCCGGGAATAGACTAAGGCGTCGTCGGAAGGGAAGCTAACAGGTAGTCTAAAACTTTAAGCCACCACTATCGAACGTGGATAGTGACCAATGCTTTAACCATTACCCATGAAACGGACAACTTGGAGCTACTACTCGTGGAAAACCGCTATATTTGTGACTGTTGTATCCCAATAATTACAGAGATCTTGCAAAAGTCACGGTTGCCCAAAAATAGCCTGTAACCAGCCACCCTCTAAATTGCTTTCTGACACTGAAAGGAGAAGCCTTTCATTTTCACTTTGCATTTGTATAATGACAATAAAAACTATGTATTCAACTGCAATTCTACTTTTATCTGTAGATCTGAGATTAATTTGTTTGAGCCGTATTCAGTAATATCGTCATCTCGAGGTATAGCTAATGGTCAGTTGTCTCATTACTATAATACTAACTCGCTATATCGTGGTTTACTTCTCAGGGTTTCGCTGCTTATAGGATTGTCATTGTGTTCTGATGAAATTACAATCAGTTACACCCACACTTTCCCTGCGCTTCATTGAATTTCTTCACTTTGACATTCGGAGCATTGCACAGGAATCACATCACTTTTATTGATTTCCCTAGTCGGGCGGCAGTTTTAAGGTAGCTGCTAGGCACCGACCGAGGCAACCCTCAGTTTAGGCCGAAAACCCCAAACCCGGTGAAAGTCTGAACAAAAAATTAAGATTAAAAATGGTACAGTTCGGTTACTTTAATTCTGCCTATTGTGTATTCTTCCTCGTGATTTGCAGCACTTGTTTTTGATTGCACTAAGCAATACAGCTAAATCTTGTGGTCAAATACTACTGTCCTTTCAAATAGCCATATTTGGCCCTATTCAGGCATTTCAGGAGGCGGACATTTTGCAACCTTGCTGTCGACTAAAAATGATATCAAATTTGATAATTGTTTAGGCATGTGACTTAAATAACAGTGATATTTAGAACAGTCCAGGAAAAGTCGGAGAAAACTGTTCTCTTGCAATTGCATGATTCCAAAATGTGAGTTGTACGCCTTCTTCATCTTCACAAAATAACTATTGCTTTTCTCCTTGTTCATTTTGAAGGCAACAACCTTTTCTATGGAGGATGCAAACGTGTCATGTGACTCAGACAATCTGCATTCATGTAATGTGGTTGGCTTTTTGTTTCTATTTCACAGAGCTTTACGCTTTGAAAAAAACTGCGTTGAGTGTGTTTCCAAGTTCCAAGTGTTTTTTGTTTCTCAATGGTGGCACATGTCTCTTTCATCCATCCTTTTCCGTTTGTTTGAAGTTAACAGAGAAAGCATTGATGTTAAAATAGTGACACGGAGTCATGGAACACCGGTTGTTCTATCAAAATAAAACAGATACCATATGCTCGAGATCAAAGAAGAATTAGGAAGAAGAATTATCGAGCAGCGCTAGTGAGGTGGCATGCATGATGAATGCTAGACTATTAGTACAGTCAAAATGGATCATGGCATCATATGGAAGAGTAGAGACCGAATGATTGAAACTGCCTCAATCATATGCTTTATGCATTGGATCATCACGGTGAACTGGCTCAACTTAAGGATCCCCCGATGCAAGCTTGCAGCTAGGCATCCGCTTTCTACATCTGAAAGGAATTGCAGTTTGATTATGAAGTTATTGACTACATTGCGCGGTTATGTCAATATAGATTTAGGTATCTTTTTTTTCTTCATTACTTTATGTATTCATTTTAGGGGCTCAGTATTTCTGATCTGTAATTGTTTGTCAAAGTATCATTGCTAATGCTCAGCTTTATACATATTCATACAGTATATATATTGCCATTCCTGCGTACTTTTCACTCTCAAGAGATTCATGTACAGTGCCTTGAATAAATATTATCCCCTGCCCCAAGAACTTTTGACACATTGCGATATTTCAGGCCTCAAACGTATAAATAAAAACTCGAAATGAAGATGTTTATTACAAAGAAAACAAAATTGAAAATAAACAGAATATTTTGGTTCTGTGAACAGGACAAAGTGTTTTTAAAGAAAAGGGGCATAGATCGACCGAAAACAAACTTAACCGAAAATTAAACTTCGGTTAAGTTTGTTTTTGGTCAAAATAAGGGTGTGACGTCTTTACAAGAGACCGTTGTTAAGACTGGATCTAAATGGATTTTGCTGGTGTTATGATTATGGCAGACTTATTGGAACACCACTGTACGAATAATTTTAATTACTTATTCATCATACATTTGCAGTGATACTTATATCCATTTGCTGTGATCACAATATATATTTGCTGTGTTATTCACTCCATATTCCATGTTTTCAGTTAAGGTGTGACTTCCAAACCCAGCGCATGCCGAAAAGCGTGCGCCATGAAGTTGCAACCTTCGTCCTCTTCTGAGAATGTCGACGGGCTGATGTTGCAACTTTGAATCTGATGTCTTGCACCTATAAAATGTTTGTATAAATAAACCACTAGGAGAAATGCTGCATTGCCACCCAAAGAAAAAGCCTGACCATATTTCGTGAAAACCGTGAAAACCGTGAAAACCTAAATTTCTGTCTCCTTTGGAGATTTTTACAAAATGTCCTTTTGGATGAACCTGACAACCACTTATAAATATTGCTTGATAAGTATTGAGTGAATGGATACATTGAAACTTTAAATGAATACTGCAAGTTAATACTTCATTCAAATATATGGATATCCATTAGGTGCATTTATTAGCACTGAAAGAATGATGTGATTAACAAAGTAAAGATGTGCTGATTAAATAACGAAATCAATATAACTTGAAAGCCCAGTGAATCTAAGAATATACTGATAGATAAATTAAATACCTTATTAAAAAAGAGTGAGTCAAGACGAATGTATCCAGCTATTTGAATTTTTGGGAAACTGGGGAGAAGACTGCCACTAAATCCACACTTTTTGTACACATTATCATCAGATTCTAACATTCGGGCCACATGATGCCCCGGGGCCGTAGTTTGCCTAATTTGGTTTATGTAAACCCAAATGAATTATCTTGTTTCCATGACTTCAATGTACAGTTATATTCAACTTATTCAGAGGGTTTTGCGGGAAAAACTTTGTTTATCTTGCCTTCTAGAAAGGACTTTTCATTGACAATTTATCTTCTTTCTTCTTCTTTTGGACCTCACCTACCATCACACATTTCGTTAGTCCCTTAACGGTACAGCATTGCCAAAAAAAAAAACATACATAGGCAGAGCAATAACACTAATGAATGTTTTTCTAGTTACAAAGTGTCTTGTATTGTTCAGTTATTGTTACTCCTTGTTTATAAATATATCAGAGTAACACACAGTACCACATTTCAAAGACCCTGATAACAGAGGATATTTTGCAGGTTTGCTATCTTGCTAAATGATTGTTACCTGACATAGCAGTTGTTTATTCATATTTTACTTTAAATAGTCAGTTGTCTAGCCATTCAATCAACTTTAGATTTATTATTTGGCTATTGTTTTGGTGTTTGTGCATTTACACACTTATTTTATTGTTGATTGAATTTAATGATTTAATTGTATTTATTATTATTAGTCTTATTTAATTAGTTTGACCAGAATTTACTATTACTTGTAAAAATCAATGGTTATTTTAAAGTGCTTTATAAATAAAATGGAGTTGAATTTGCTCCCATCCATCAATCGACAGGCGTAAAGAGCCACGATTACATTAAAGCCTAGACAAAATAGAACATTTAAGAGCACACTATAAAAGAGACATTGTCTTTATGGATGCATTTACAGCAGAGAAAAGTGTTACACTAAACACAATTGCAATTGCGCCTTTGGCAAGTGAGCCACCAGCACAAGCCGAGGTCCACGCTCCAATAGTCAAATACATTAAGCCTGTGTCCATTTCTAATCGTTTCTGTTGAAAACGGGATGTGGTCAAGAGAAGATAAGTATTCATGAAGAATTGAGACTATTGCTGTGAAATTGTGAGAACTGCCTCTACTCGATGCACGTAATTAAGCCACTACGGATTTTACAGCAAACAATCTACCGTGAGAAAACGTCATTGGCTGACGGAGGCATGTTAAACATTGGGCCGGTTGTACAGACTTTGAGTATCTCAAAAAAGGAAGCGAGTCTCTTGGTCATTTCTATCAAAACGTAATGTTTCGTTTTTTTCACCAAATGCTCTCTTTGACAGCTAGAGGGCAGTGTCAGGTTTGCATGGTTGGTGAGTTGGTTCCGGTGTAAAACTGCATTTACGTCACTGTTAAAAAAAAACTAGCTCACACATTCAATGCCAAACATGTCAATATTCCCCGCCATTGTTTGTGAAAAAATGCATAAATGTGAACCTCTTGACATTAAAATCCCCATGTGTAATATTTGACCACTAGATGGCACTGTGAGCGAGGGCCAGTGATTTACGGTACAGCGTGGCGGCAGAATGCTAGGAAAAAATAGCTCCGACTTAAGTGGAGATTTTACATTGGAGAAGACATACATATTTCTCAATCTATGATTTTTAATACAAATTAACATTGGTATGATTATTCACGTAATTTTACCCAAAATATTCATGAATACTTATCAGGTGCAAAATGGAATGATTGACAGTACGTTATGGATTATTTACAACATACTTAGAATATTTTAACTTGTTCACTCACAAATCAAGTCCGCAATTTATACATCGGAATTGAACGGCAGTGAAAGTTATCAATCAAAAACGCTGAACTTCTCTTTCTGTAACATTGTCGTCAATGTCAGGTCGCTGATGTTTCCTTTACTCCTCGAGGAACGATAACAGGAGAATGCAATAAGGACCATTACAGCAATAAGCACTAATGACAACAACACAAAAAGACTCGTCTGTGTTGGAATCAAAGTTCGCACCAGGTGTGTCCTGGGCTTAAAATGTAAGACATTGACGTGAATCAATTCATTTTTATTGTTGTTTGTGAGGCTTGTCCGAACATAAAATTGAGTTTTGTTTTGCTACATTTCAAAAATTGTTTGCTCCCCGCCTATCACAGTCCTGCACTCAGGTTTGATTTTCTCTATCCACGTCTCTCGCTTGCCCTTGCCTTTTTGGGCACTTGCTTTTTGGCGCTAATTTCCACCCCACGCCTGGTGTCACTTGTCTTGATTTTTTTCTAACAACACCTCTCCCAGTTCACTGTTCAAACACACCGTTTTTTTGGGCTACGTGCTAGTTCGTTGCCTCTTTTTCATGTTCCCAGCCTTTTTGTCACAGCCTTGTTCGCTTTCAGTGTATTAAACCCTTGCTTTATTGATAGCAAAATGAAGCCCCGTAAAGCAGTGAACCCCTCAAGAAAAGTGCTGCTGACACATGTAGGGGCTTCAAGATGATTCATTTCCTCGACTACGCCATCATGTGGACAGAAAAATGTATAACATGCTTGTGTAAAATACGCTCTGAATACAAACATATATATATATATATATATATATATATATATATATATATATATATATATATATATATATATATATATATATATATATATATATATATATATATATATATATATATATATATATATGTATATTTAAAGAAGGCTCCAGCACCCCCGCGACCCTACTGAGGATAAGCGGTGCAGATAATGGATGGATGGATGGATGGATGGATTGATATTTGAAGGGTCTATTAAAATAGTACCATAGTAAGAGTGTATCATAAATTTTTCTGTGTTACTTTGTGCTTATGCAACAAGTGTGTCAGAACCAGAACAGGCAGTAGACCCAAATGCGTAACGTTTCACACAAAGCCTTATTGGAGAATCGAGGAAGACAGTCGCGGGTAAACAAACGACAGCGATCTGGTGCTCGCTGGGCAGGAGAAGCACGAAGCCCTCGAGATCGGATTGTGGTCGGAGGACGGAAACAAAGTCGAGCAGCCGGGACGGGAGATCGGAGCATGGTCGGAGGACGGAATCAAGTCAGGTAACCGGAAACGATCGGGAAGCCTGGGACAGACGAGCAGGAAACAGGACAGGACCAAACAGACAGGAGTCAAAAAGTGCTTGCCTTGCATGATCGGAGGTTTGCTGAAGGATGACAAGGAGTGAATGAGAGTGATGTGTTTAAATAGGAGGGGAACGAATCAGGAAACGAGCAGCAGCTGGGGCTAAACGAGTGGACATAGGTGAGGGCATTGAGCAAATCACGACAAAGTGAAAAAGGAGGTAAAGTAAAGGGATTATTCATTTTTATTTAAAAATAATATGTTTCAATAGGATTTAGACCCAGGTTTTCTTTTTTTTTCTGCAGAGAATTTCACCTGCTTTTGAAAAAGCTATTTCACAGGGTACAGATGAAGCCGGGGTGCATAGATGTGTTTTAGAGTTGTAAAAAATTGGAAGTGCATATTTCTGTGATTCCCAGTGCTGAGGAGTTTCAACTCTGGGGGCGTTTCTTTGCCGCTCTCATTTCGAACCACACTCAAAGCTAGTGAGTCATTTTCTGAATCAGTCACGTGGTACCCTTGTTCACAAGCCTTCCAACGTCACAGCTTGCGTCATCAACACAAACATCGACTCACAGTTCATAAACCATTCATCTAAAATACTCGGCACACGCTTCGGGGATTCGAGCCGAGGAGCCTTGACTCCTTACCTGACCATGAGTACTCCCTGCCGAACATTTGGACCGTTACCTTTGCTGAAGCGAGTTTATGGGATCACCCAGCCCTTGCCTGCCTCTGGTGATCTAGATACTGTTGCCTCGATACGTGATTCCCTGTGTGCCGAACCCTGCCTGAAATAAAAACCACTGTAGTAATCTGTGATTCTTCATTGTGTTTCCACACCACCCTGAGTGGCCCTGAAACCCCCGCCCCTCCTAAAAAATTAGGCAAGAGTGAATGCATCCTATTTTTTTCCTCCAAAAACACGGTCTTTTGTTTTTTTCTAACATCCTGTCACAATATAAGTTCTGTTCCTCTCTATCACCCTTCTTTCTCGCTTGCCTTACCTTATTTTGTCACTCACTTCGGGGTTCTGCTTTTCTCCTTACAGCTGTTGGTACCTGTCTTCATTTACCTGTGGTTTTTCCTCCTATCGCAACTCCTTTTTTAGTACCTATGATCATGTTGCCTTTCTTGTAACGCCAGTGGAGGGCTGTGTATTTCACACCTAAGCCTCCAGTGATGGCTTTTAGCCTTCTTTTGAAAGTGACAACAGCAAAAGCTGGCTCCCCACATATCGAGAGCTGGTTCCCTTTAAGATGCTTTTTTTCTCTGGTGATTGGTCAATACGTCATGATTACCGATATGCTTCGCCTGTGCCCGCTTCTTTGGCGCCAACTTCCTCAGACTCCGATTGGCTCCCGGTCATTATTTCAACCCTCGTCTATCTGTCACCTTTTGTAAGTCTGTCTGCAAACCTCAGGTTACTCTAGGCAAGCTTTTTCACCCCTAACTCACTCCTGTTTTTGCTCCCGGCTTCGACCCGTTTTTTGTTCTTGAGCACGTCCACCCTCCTCCCCTGGCTTTCGACTCGTTGCATATCCCGACTACGTTTTTGATCTCCTGACCCGACTACCGACCCGTTCTTTTCTGCTCCAGACACCACCATCTCTCGCCGCGGAAGTGACACTTCCGCGTTCAGAGCCACCTACTTCCTGCGACCAGCGATCACTGGATCATGTGTACAATCCTTTCCCTTCTTCCCAATAAAACTGAGAGAAACCTACGCAAGTGGGTCCTGTCTCCGTTCTGGTCTTGACACAATGCATTTTTTATACAGGGACTCTATGAGTATAAATAAGGTTGTTTCTTTGGTACAGTAAGTTTGACTCGTGGGGTCTTTTATGAAGGGTTCAACGCTACTTTGGGATTTTCAATTTTAACAAATATCACGAAATACCTTTTTTTAATTTTCACTGACCTCAAAGACCGAAGAGATCACTATACTCACCAATTTTCAAAAAGTGGGCTCCTGTCCCTTTAGCCACTTTTCATATGTAACAGGTGTGATTGGAACCTTGTCTATGGACAACAACTGTCACGTGTCAAGCCATCTGCTTCACAGCTTGCCGGTGATCCGTTCAACCTGGCGCTCTCCTCTTCGACTCCAGCTCGCCAGAGCACAGACTTTCCAAACGCGGACATTGTTTGCATTCAGAATGAAGAACACTTACTCTTCTTCCCCTTTGCTACATTTGATTTCACACAAAAAAGAGAAGAACAGTGGTTCTGCGATAAAAATCCAGTTTGGCTGCTAAAGATTGCCAAATATCAGAAATGAAAGCTCTCTATAAGGCATGAAAATAGATCTGAGTGTAATTATAATTATCCCCCTCCCAGGCACCGCTCCAGCATGGGGATGGCATCACAGCCATCTGATAGGATGCTTAAATACCATTAGTGAGGCTTATTTTAAAAGCTCTGTGGCATATTTTGTTCATTGATTCAGTTTAAATCTGCCGAGTGGTGTCACTCATTTGGGTCGCATGAATGATACTTGATTTTATTGACTTGTGCAAAGCAAAAACAATGTGGCGTGCGTTAATGGGATTTTAGAAGAATGTACAGTCCAACATCAGGCCGTGTGAACCAGTGGTCCGCAAACAGCGGGCGGTGGACCGGTACCAGGCCGTGGGATGTTTGGCACCGAGCCCCAAAGAAAGCAAAAAAATGTTGCCATATTTTTTGCTTATACCATATTCATTTGAGTATACAGTAATCCCTTGCTGTATTGTGTTTGATTTATCATGGTTTTGGTCCTTTGTGGGTTTTCATCGTGCGATGTGTTCTGCATTTTGATTGGCTAAACAGAGGAAGGGGCTTTCTATCACCAACAAAGTTGAACCTCTAAGAAGCCACATGGGGGTATTTGCCGCTCCCTTGTGGCTCTCTGGTGCTTTTATAAAAACGTTTGATGATGAAAATATATACAGTATTGTTTCCGTAGGAGAGAACCGGAAGGTAAATGCAGTTTTCTGCAACGTCCGTATGATGGCGGCGGTAAAGTGAAGTCGATCACGTCCGTAGTTCATGAAGCTATGTAATAAAACAGCAAAATAATGTTTGGAATTCTAATTTCACAGTACATAATTTATCTAAAAAAAAAAAAACATTTAAAAAGTACTCTACTTTTATTTGTCAGACAAATACTTGAGCCTGTAAATTGGGTTTGTCCTTGAGTAATAAGTGAATAATTAAATAATTAGAATTTTTTTTTTTACTTTTCCATGAATTTTCATGTTTAGCGGTATCGGTTTCCAGTTTCGTTCTGGTCTAGTTTGTCCTGTTTAATTTTGATATCCTGTTTTGATATCAATCTTGTCTGTCCCGTCCTGTCCGGTATCAACCCCATCAGTCCGATATCTGCTCGGGCAATTGGTATCGATCTCGTCGGCCTCTGGCTTCCTATCATTGCACGCCAGACTGCTGCCTAACGTGCATGAGTCCCCATTTACCATAGAATAAAAGGCTTGTGTGAGAAACGTCACGCATTTGGGTCCTGATCCTGATCCGGTTCTTGACAATTTCATCTACAACCCTCGTGGTCTAGTTATTACACAGTGGATCAAGCATATTATTATTATTATTATTATTATTGTTGTTGTTATCTCTAATGTTATTATTGGGCCGGGCTGCAAGAATTGTCAGACGGTCCTGGTACAGAAAAAGTTGGGGACCACTGGTGTAAACAATTGTGAGTCATTTTTGCAATATCTCCCTGCATTTATTAACCTAGCTGTGAGGCTTCTTTGTTTTTCCTTATTTTCCTGTGCTGCTGTTTCATTCTTCTAAGGAGGGAGGGGGGGAAAGGACATTTCTCGTGACCTTAAGGGGACATCATTTAGTGCCTCCTAGAGGTAAAAAACCCAAACAATATTGGTTTGGGTAATATGCAAAATTACATGAACTATCATATAGACATCCATCTTTTTGAAATACCCGTTTGTCCCCCCCAAAAATATTTTAAATAACATAAGGCTCACCTAAAGGGAGCTGACAGGATTGTCTGTCATCTTGCCGCTGTGGGTAACCCAAAATCTCTAAAAGGCTGGGCAAAAAAATGAGAAAAGAAATGGTAGTTTGGTCACTACGAGTCGCCATAGTTTGTATTTTTCCTTGTGCTTTGTACCACTCATTTGCGGTTGCACTACACATTACAGAAACATCTAGCCAGGGTGTCTATACCTTTTTAATGGCGAAATTCAAGCACCTTTGTAAGGTCTTTCAAAGCCAATTTTCCAGCTTCTCCATTAAAAGAAAACATATATATACACAAATATATCTCATATTTAAACATGCAATTTCTAATCTTGTGTGTGCATTTATCAAGACATGATTTTTAGATCCTAAGTAAATGGGGAATGTATTTGATTTTGAGACAAAACTTTCCTCATTTACGTGTTTGGTAAAAATGAGTAATATGTAGCCTAGATTTTCAGTTGCAGGAAGTTCTTCCAAGTTCAATTAACCCTAAGATTTTGCATGGCCCAGAATAAATGTCTGTAATTAATACATAATCATTGCACTAATGCATGTTTCTGTTTTGGTGTAGCATGTACCTGTCCTCTTAGAAGCAGCATCGGGACGATGATGCTTCATAGGACAATGTCATGCAAACCAGACATGGGACCAAGTCACACATGTGCAAGTCTCAAGTAAGTCTCAAGTCTTCACCTTCAAGTCCCAAGTAAGTCCCAAGTATTTTTTTCTTGGGCAAGTCAAGTCACAAGTCAAGTCCCGAGTCTTAGATTGCCAAGTCCAAGTCAAGTCACAAGTCATAAAAACAGCGACTCGAGTCGACTCGAGTCCAAGTCACTAAGTCTCAAGTCCCCATGTCTGATGCAAACTAATGCCAGCCGCCGTTCATCACGAGTAAAGAAGAAATGCAATGACAAAATATTACAGAGTGTCCCTTTAAATGATCTATTTTCGTTTTTATTATAATGTTGTCTTTTAATGTTACAAACCTAAGCAGCGATTTGTTGTCTTTCCTTTCAAAGGTTTGATTTGTTATATGTTAATGGAAGCCATCAAAAGTAAATGTAATAAATTAATCAATGTCTACCACGGAGTGACAAGAAAAATATTGCTTTATATGCCTGGTGGTGTTTGCTAAGATTGCAAAGCTATAGCATGTCTCTTCAAAGTGTATTCTTATAAATAATGTAGTCTTTTCGAATATTTATGGCCGTATTCATCAGAAAATGGAATGAAAGGAAGAAAGTACCAACAACGTCATGATGATATGCTTCCTGAAAGCTATTAGGAAAAAATGCATTTTATTCATATTCATGTACAGTATGAACTACAATCTCAGGTATCAATAAGTGAACTTCATCTGCAGAGAAATTAGCTGGACTTAGTACAAGCACAGTTTCTTGCTGTTCTTTTTTTCAGCATGTACTAAACAATTGAAGCACATGTAAAATTATGAGCTTTTTTTTTGCATTACGTTTTTGAAAATATTTTTTTTGTAGAAATGTAACCATTGCATGGTTTTCCTCTCCAAAAATGAGAGATTATTCCTACATCTGGTAACCCTTCCCCATACATACACATTTGACAGAATCCCCTTGTCTTGCGTTTTGCACAAAAATCAAGCCGACTCACCTGTTTTTTTGAGACCCACATTTTACACAGCAGTCTTATTTTTGAACCAAAGTAGCCCTCCACATCGGACAGTTTTTCATGTACATAATCTTATCAATGAAAGAAAGAAAACAATCTGTAAGGAAAGTAAAAAGAAAAATTTCAACCCTCCTTTTGAAATACATACAAATATAAAATCCCAACTGTTTTACAGCCAGCATCAACAATGAATGACAAAGTCACAGAAAGCAGTGATGACAAATTGAGCACCAAAACATAAAACCGGGAAAGGAAAAGAATGGTTCACACATTAACATTATTATTGACACTCACATCATTCATAACACAGGCTGAAAGCCAGCCATGTCTAATCTATTTCTCTACCCACACGTTGGTCTCCTGATAAATACTTTTGCCTCCATCACATTTGTTATTGAAAACTAATAAAAAAAAAATCGCATGTGACTAACCAATCAGACGCAGATGAGTTTTTGAGCGATGAGCCTCTATTGTGTTCTCCAACTATAAGCTATGCTTGCAGCCCTTACTGAATTTAAAACCTCGAATGAAGGGGCAATGGAAATAAAAAGCGGTGAAAATTTTCAACCTCAGCCGGCATTTGATTTTGTTTCAAAACACGAAGCTGCAGATTGCCCTGCAACGATGATGTCATGTGTTTTTGCTGGAACGTGATTTTTGCGTCTGTAAACGGCCATTGCATGTTCTAAACTTAAGTACCAATGACTACATAATCTTGTCAGGAAAATCAAAACATGCTCGATGAACAGACGACCGTCGCAGACAAGCGAGAGGCATATCTCCCGCATCTCGGTTTCTGCACAAGGTCACCGTTTCCATAGCGACAGTCTGATGGCTAGTATTGCCTCCTTACACCTAATCTATTTTTTATTCTCCTTTCTTCATATCGTCTATATTTCTGTTTGAAGACCCGTCATGACCGGTGTAGGTTTATCCTTCCTCCATGCTCCGACTGCTCTTCCTTTCACCTTTATGAATTAACTAACCCAACTACCGAGACAATATTCTGACAGACTATAAATGATGCAGCTACAGAGTGTACGCTCTTCATTTTTCTTGTTTTTGTCTGAGATTGGTGCATACCCGTCAACTTACGTGTTTTTCCCCATACTATATACGTTTTTTATCATTTCACGGTGTGTACGCCATATCCCAAAATGGTTTTTTTTCTTAACCAATTTTGTGTTAGACTGATCGAGTTTTGCCCATTTTGGCTGTAAACTGGATTGTCCCAGTCACTGTTATCAGACGTCATCGTCGATTGCTAATTTTGTCACGGTAAACCAGCAAATGTTATTCTCGAGCAAGTATTTATTTGAGCAAAAAAAGACACAAAAATTTTACACAAAATATATATTTTTTTTTTATTCAACATAGTTTGTCTTGTTGATAAGGGAAGGGATTGGCTGATGTTGACATGCATGTTAGTGGGTATCTTTCAATGCAGGGAATATTAAGTTTGAGAACAAATGTGCCAGGTCTTAAAAAGGTGAGAAGGGTGTAGAAGAAATACCCTATTTATTTGTGTGTAACGTGCACAACTAGTATTTTATTAACACAGTACCAACATAAAATTTACAATGGATTTAATTCATGTCCGTCAAAGTCCGATTGATCATCAGATACACTAAAGAGTTCTTTTCCCTTGTCATGCTTTTTGCCGTTATTCATATTTCTCAGGAGCACTTTCTGTTTTCTACATTTTGTAACGTTCGTCTCTGGTACCGTGTATGAAAATAGTGTGATAATGAGACAAACTCGACTTTGTGTTACACACGAATAAATACAGTACTTCTGCCCGTGCAAACTACACTGATTTTAATTCAAATGAACCACCTAAAACGCCCATTTTAGTACCCCCTCCCCACCTCAAAACATTTTCTCCTCAAATCCATACAATTCATATGCGTCACATTTTTGACTGAAAAATGGGGAATTTCTTCTAACGGCGAGAGATTGTCATGCCTGTAATATAATTTGGACTTTCTGACCAATCAGAAAAATACGTTTAAATGACTATTACAAGACTTAACCGTGTCATCTCATCTCATTTCATCTCATTAGCTGCACCGCTTATCCTCAGTAGGGTCACGGGGGTGCTGGAGCCCATCCCAGCAATCATCGGGCAGTGGGCAGGGGATACCCTGAACTGGTTGCCAGCCAATCGCAGTAACTGTGTCATGTTTAGTGATAACCAGATTGGAAGGGGCGACGCTCGGACTGCCTTATTCTACAGACACCTTTCCCAAATTTCACTTTTACTATGGGTTTATATGAATTACTTTTACAAATTTTAAAGGAGTAAGTCAACCCTTTCAATCAGACTTTTAGCATAAGCATATTTTCACATTTACAAAACCCAAATAGCAACAATTTTCTAAATGTTACCACTGCTTGTAAACATACTGAAAGACTCAAGCAGGGTTTGCCTTCCTTATCTTCAAGCTCTGCAAGGTACCCAGAAAAAAAATCGAATGCACTGCTCTTATTGGTTTTCCATTTTTGGTCTGCAAATGATGCGCTGATGCAGTTTAATGAGACGTAACCCATCTCCCCCTTATTTTGTGCCAGGTCCCTTGCTGCTTCACTGAGTCCGTTAGCCCCGTCTGCATCGGTCCGACAGGGTCACACTACATTACAAAGCTGCCTCATTTGCCTCTTTATCTGTACCAACAGATGGACTATCAGCACATGAGCTCGTGTGACCCCAGGGTGATGGCGAGGTAACGCGACACTGTATGGACGTACATCATAAAGGGGTATAAAGCGAGGCGGGCAACTGACTGCAGCCTTATGCTTCCCTTCATTTTCTCCCAGCAATATTCTGTCGTGTGACACATGCTGACGGCAATAGGGAGACGAATGAGACATGGCACGGGGTGGGGAATGTCCCTGAATTAAGCAGCAGAGACGATCAAAGGACAAGTACAAGGACATAGGGAGGACTGTACTCAATCATAAAACAACAAAGAGAATGGAATAATTAAGAATTTTGGTGCAAATAACGTGAATGAGAATGTTACTTATGTTATATGACGGTAAATGATGTCTGGCTGCTCTAAGGCGCTACGGGTAGAATGCACATACTAATTTCATTGCTTTCATCTTCAAACACGTCAAATTCTCTGATATAATCAAAAGCTTTTCCCTTCAAAATAATCTTGTGAGTATCTGATCCAACAGCTTCATTATGAAAATTAACTAATCTTATACCAGGAGCCATATAGCCAACTGCCCAAGTGTGGACGCTAGTGGGTGAACTGATGCTTGGAGTCAGCGAGTCAAAACAATAAAGTCAGAATATGACCAAATTTGCCTATTCTTATTTAGCAAACCATTCTTTTCCTTGAGAGATATAACAGATAGATAGATAAAAGAGAAAAGAAAACAAGCTAAAAAGCTATCACAATGAGTTTTTTGTCGTTTGTCACAAGACAAAGTTTTTAAATAAATAATCTTTATGTTTGTAAAGACACTTCATAAAGTATCATTTGTGGTCCCTTTGTCAAATGCTGATGTTTGCACTTTGATTATATAAACTGCCTTAATGTCATATTGCAGTTATATGTCTTCTTTGTAGTGTCCTGCTTTCTGAAAACTGCACATGTCGAATGAGATGTGAAAAGCGGGCTCAGATTTGGGTCTCTTGTACATTGTCTTTTGAACAGGCTTGAATCAATAAATGTTCCTGTGTGGTGGAGCTGTGTATGCTACTGAGCATAGAAGGGTGGTGATAAGTGCTCTTGTAGGTGTTGTAGTGGTTGTAGTGCTCCAGCGGGGGCAGGGATAGGTGTCTGTCAATAGCAGCAACACCTGCAAGCTCTTCTTCAACAGTGATGACTTCCATAGAGGAGGCTGGCCCATCAGGATCCTGTTGGTTATGCTGCTTCCTCATTTTGTAGAAAATAACGAGGAGTACCGCAGCCATGAGTGTGATGGCCACAAAGCAGCCGATGATAATCTTGGTGGTTTTCATCACCTCGTCCAGTCCGTTGAGGGCTCCCTCGCTGTCCAGATCCAGAACCGGGATGGTGTAAGTTCTCTCCGTGGTCCTAGTTAAAAGCGGAGTGGTTCTCGTGGTCGACGAGGACACCCAACCAAAAGGGGGGAGCACAGTGTGGCTGTCGTCACCCGGGGTCTCGATGGTTTCCACTGTAACCGTGGTGAAATAGGTAACTCCGCTGTTTTCCACGGACGTGACGTTGAGCACAGCTGAGGCGGAGATGTTGCCAGCCGTGTTGCTCACCATACAAGTGTACGTCCCGGTGTCCTGCATCGTGACACTGGTGAAATTAAGCGTCCCGTCGTTGAGTACGGAGAGTCGGACTTTATATGCGCCATGAGTCACCAAGGATCCGTTTGGCGTGAGCCAGCTGATGGAGGTCAAGGAGCTCGTACGACATTTGAGCTCGGCACCCATGCCCTCTGTCACGTTTAAGTCAGAGGGCGGCTCAACTATGACAGGAACATCGCATTGGAAGTAGCTGTGATCCAATTCTCCAATGTAGCGACCTTTAAAGAGCGTGGGAGTGTGGCAGCGGGCGCAACAGCTTGTATTGCCGGGCACTGACTCCTTTAGCCACCAACTGAGCCACAGGATGTCACAGTTGCAGTTCCAAGGGTTGTGATGAAGGTGAACCCGTTCCATACGATGCAGAGGTGTGAAGAGGTCATGTGGAAGAAAGGTGAGGTTGTTGTGAGCGAGGTTAAGCTCCACTAAGGACTGAAGGTCATCAAATGAATTCCTCTCAATCGTCTGGATCTGAGCATGCATCATCCACAGCTTCTGGAGGTTGGCTAATCCTGTGAAGGAGCTTGGCTTAATGATGGTCAGCTGGTTTCCAGACATTTCCAGTTCTTCCAGTCTTACCAGTGGTAAGATATTAGGGATTTCCTTTAGGTTGCACATTCCCAAATTCAAATAGCGCAAATTGCTCAAGTCCTTGAAGGCTCCATCGGAAATGTAGGAAAGACGTTTGAGTTCCCCCAAATCCAACCTTCGAAGTGAGGGGACTCGGTTGAAGGCATAGGATGGTATACTTTCAATGGGGTTGTTACGGAGCCAAAGTTCCTTCAGCTTAGACAAATATTCAAATGCTCCATTGGGGATTGTCGTGAGTCGATTATCAAAGAGTTCTAGAGTGTTCAGGCTGGCTAGTCCATTGAAGGCGCCGATTTCTATGCTGCGGATGTGATTCTTGCTCAGTTGCAGAATTTCCAGGTGCCGCAAATGTTTGAAACTGTCCACCTTGATAACCTGTATGAGGTTGTCCTGGAGGTTCAAGTAACGGGTGTTGGTTGAAATACCATCCGGCACATCCCGTAGACTGCGACGGGTACATATGACTTTACTGAACTGGTTACTGCACGAGCAGACAGAAGGACAGGTTTGTGCGCGAACTAGACTGGCCACCACCAAGATCTGAAGGGCCAAGAGAAGCGCAAATAGGGGATTGGACAGCGCCCCCTTTAGCCTACGACTTCTCATGGTCTGGCGCTGGAAGGAGATCATTTTGTTCAGCATTCATAGTTCATCTACTGTTTGAGTTTTCTGCAACACAAAAAGAAAACAAACATTTGGTGAGAGCATTCAATAACTGTGAAAGTTCTGCAGTTATGGTATTTTAATTTGGCATTGTTTATCTGCCAGAAAGCTTATACAGCATCAATTATGAAGATTTTGTATATCAACCTCACAACTAACTTTTTTATCAACTTAACCACCTAAAACCTAAGCTTCTTGTTTAATGCGCATTCATGTCCACGCATGTGGACGCCAGGTCTTAGGAGGATAAAAATCCCTTTTTTTATGACAAGACGGCATCGTGGTGACTGCTTAGCATATTTGCTTCACAGTTCGAGGCCCCAGGTTAAATTCTGCCTATCCTGTGCTTGAGTGGGTATTCGCTAAAAGCTCAGGTTTCCTACCACAGCCCCAAAAATGCATGGCAGGTTGCTTGGCAGGCATAAGCTGTATCTAAGTATAAGTAGGCCTATTAATGGACTTCCATGCCCTGCATGCCCTGTTAATGGACTGGGTACCAATTCTCGGTGTTCAGTGCCCAAAGTAAGCTGGGGCAAGCATCTGAAAAATGAATGAATGTTTATTACTATTGTTGTTCAAATGCAAAAAAAAATAAAAGCTCTCCACCGCCTTGTTGAATCCGGGAAAAAAAAACAATATCGGAGGCATGAAACACTCAGTCGGAAATGCTACAGCTCTCTATGACATAATCGACAGACCCATGTCTAAAATTTTGGGATTGGAGTTTGAGGGGGCTTTATCGGGCATTCTGAAAAATCCAATAACTGATCCGTATTATTGTTATATTTTGGTTTGCATTGAATTTTACTACGTCGTACTGTTAATGAAATAAATGAACATTTCTTTTATAAAGGCACACTGATAAACAAGCTCCATTGAATTATTTTGTGTAAATTAATTTAAATCATTTAATTTATTTTAGAAAAGAAGCAAGCTACTGGCCAAGATAGTTATAAACTTACAGGAGCTGCTGGCCAACCGGACATTTGTCTGCCATCTGACATGATAGGAGCTATGATCCATTGACATTGAATTACAGTACCATTTATCAACACCCCAAAAAAAGAATGAAAAAACAATCATCACTTTTTACAGAACATGATGATAGTGCATGCATGAGTGATTATATAAATGGATAAGATAACCTTTGCTTGGATGTGGCTGTTAGAAACATGAACGATACAGAATCATCGTTCATTTTTTGTATTCGTTCGCTTGCAGAGCACCCAAAATAAATGTACACATTCAAATAATGTATACAATGTATAACGCAGACACCAACTAGTTCATACACCATGACTGATGTCCTAGCAGCCCTTATTATGTTGTGCCGTACAAGCAACCCACGCACATACTGTACCAACAGAGCACCAACACACTATTCCAAACTTATCATGTATATGCTGAGCACATACAATAAAATGGCCAATTTGTTTCTCACAATTGCTTCTGATTGCCTTCTTTCCAACCTTATGTATAGGTATAATAGGATAGATGTTTATGTAGCACCTATGCTGTTAGACAGAGGGGAAAAAGCTACTAAACTAGTTCTAGGTTTGATGAGTGCTAAAAAGTAATAGAGAATTCCAAATTACTTTGAACGATAACTGTCAATATAATGAACAATAAACAAGACAATAAACAAAATAAAACATAAATAACATTCTCATTTGGTTTTAGGTGTTAGATGAAACCTCCCCAGTTTGGTTTAATAACCCTGTTTTATTTCTACTTCAGTTTAATGACCAGTCATCTACCCTAATTTTGGTTGATAACCTATTATTAGTCGCAAAATGTATATTTATGTGCACTGATAGGGTTTTAAAATCAACCTTAATCTGATTTTGTGCCAGAATTTAAAGTAACAAAATAATACACTTCAAAATTCAATGATAATTCAAATGAATGCCATTTTTAATGTTTTTCAATTCAGGGAATCCCTAATCCATAGGTATTGCTTATTTCTCAAAGTTCAACAGTCCACAGTCAATATCAAAGGAATAGTCCAAGTCCTACTGCAACCTGATGTAGCGTTCTATGAAAAAAATCTGGCCATGTGATTCACACCATCATCGGATGAAGTCAAATTGAAGAAAAAAGACTTGGTCTTCCAATATCCAGTTCTTAGCAAAGTCTTGCTAACGATTGTGATAAGAATCACAAGTTCTGTCTGTTGTCTACGCTGGAGTTTGTGTTCTTCCGGAAGCAATGACAAATGATTAGCTACAGGCAATCGCTATGAGGTCTTTGATGTCTTTTATTTGTTTCTAACTCACTTTTTAACAGGGGTTACATTTAATTAGTTTGAAAAATCCAAAACCCGGGCTGAACTGGTCACGTGTAAGACTAAAATCCGGGAGTGATCAAAAGAAAAGGTGTATTGAGCATGTGGCTTGTTTTCTCCCTTGCCAAGCTGCTAAGCTACTTCATCATAGGTGGACAACAAAGGGGGACATGTCTGTGTTGGAAAATGTGATGGAATGAGCCTTCCCACTAGCAAGGCCTCATATTATCCCCCGGGAATGACAAACACTGCACCGCCACCTAAACACAGCCATTGATGTTCATAGCAAACACACAGAGAGGATGATCGGTCAACAAAATGTATTTTGTTCTCTTTTGCTCTAATGTTTGTAAAAAGAGGTTTAAGTGATGAGTGTGTTATTTTTTGCTGGCAGAAATTACACACAAGACTTGGACGAATCCTTTTCATAATATACTCTACTGCAGTTTTTCCCATCTGCTCCGATTGTAAATATAGCGAACACAAGAAAACAAAAAGCTTAAATTCAACATTCTTTTCTAAAGGAATCTTACTTTCCTGAATGTACTACAACCTCTAAAATCAGTTAGCTCTTCACGTGTAAAATTTAATCTTCAACATAAACATTCACCTACAATTACTTGTAAGCCAACAGCCTCTGGCGATACGGTAAATATTACACGGATTTATACATTCTCTGGACACAAAAGCACTGTAAGCACAATTTCCTTGACCAAACACATAAATATTTGACATATTTTTTTTCTTAAAAGATATAAAATATAAAACATCTTGTAGCTAAGCCCAAACTATGGGGAAAGAAATACACTCGACCCCGCTGTACTGGACTAAGTTCTGATATTTCTGCAGACATAGCACATTTTTCAAAAGTATTTTTGCATTGTGGTCAGAGGAAAAACTGGCCAATTGAGTAAGTTTATATTTTTTTTTGGCTTTACGTGGTTTTTAATGAACTGGTTCCTTACCTTCATTGAAATTAAAGGGACAGCGTGTATCATTTAACAATTAGATGTCAATTTTTCTTTGGCCTAAATGTGTTCGGCCAACACAACCTGTACCCGACAATTTTGAAAAAGGCCCAATACTGGATTTTCAAAATGTGACCTAGGTTGCTTCCATATGTGGTCCAACATTAGATACATATTCGTTCATTTTCAATACCCAGTTTGCAGTTATCCAACCCCAATGTCATCAAAAGTCTCGTAAATGCTCCTTGAGGGCAGGAGAAGGCTGACAGCTGTTTGAAATCGCAGTTTTAGATAAGATTAGTGCCTTAATAGTTTACTTTAATGTTTCCTTTCGTAAAAGATGAAGCAGAATACTGTGATCCCTAAATACTTTGCACTCTGTAATTACCAGTCTCAGTACTTTGCAGGTTGAATAGTGTTCCGCAATCCATTACTCCCAATCAAATATTGCTTCAAGCAGGACCTGCAGAAAGCACTTTTGTTAGGCCTCACGTTTTTTTGTTGTTGTTGCTGATACTGTATTTTTGAATAAAATGAACTGCACCTACGTGGCCGCGATTCATTGATTCCAATCGAATATTGCTCTTAGTGGGGACCAGCAGACGGAAATTTGGTAAGGAGTCATGGCCGTGATCCATTATCTCTAATTGAGTATTACAGAGAGCCAGGGCAGGCAGAGAACCCTTTTTGGGGGATTCTGACTGAAACATTTTTATTGTGTCCCGCCTAAAATGATCTGCACTGGTCCAAATGATTATCTCCAGTCAATTATTGCCGAGAGCTGTGGCTGAGATAGCAAATTTGGATCATGCGTGGTGGTTATTTTGCCTAGAATGAACAGCACCAATGCGGCGATCCATTAACCCCTGGTAAACTAATGCTGGGATGACAGAGCGCATGCTAGAAAATATGGTGTGGAGCGAGGGTATTTTGCAGATTTTCTTATATTGGAAAAGGCTTCTGATACCCATTAACTGTGAAAAACGACAAATTCCAGTAACAACAATTGTGGTCTGACTACTTATTTAATAGGACAGTTCATTAATACTCAAGACAATGGTGCCACAACATTTTATAATTAAAAAATTTAAATGGACCCATTAAAAGCAAATAGCCGAGATAAGCAGTCAATCTTCTTATTTCTGTTTTTAATATCGGACACCCTCAAAGAAGATCACATGTCAGTTCGTTATTTCGACTGCAACTTCTCACTGCTGTTCATTATTTTGACTATTACGCACTGTTTACATCATTGTCACTGTTCTTTGAATCACACACCCTTTAGGGTGTATCTGCTTCATGTTCTCTAGATTATTTAATAAAAAGAAAAAGGGTTTAGGAGAGGGGTTTTAGAACAGATTTGGAATTTTGCATTGTGAGGGCTTTTTAAACAGCTTGTAGGTTCAAAAATTAAGTCTTCTCTCCTGAATTTAAGTGTCTATTAAACTATTACCTTCTCAGCTGCAAAAAAGAATGCTGTGGTGCCTCATCTTTGATGCTTCTCCTTTTCTGTATTTGCCGTGCTATTTTAAGAACTTTACAAAAAAAGGATTTTCCCCACAAATCCGAACTGCGCATTAACCGGTGTCAACATATGCTTATACAGGTAAAAAAAACAATCTGATTACTTACCCCAGCTACATTTGAGAAAAAAATCAAGGTGTGTTTGGAATCTTTTCGACCCCACACTGTAGTTAGTGAAGTTTTTATAAGTTGAAAAGCTATAGGCATAGGTGTGAAATCACTTCCCATACGAAATCTGACACGTTTTCTCATTCCAGCTCTTACTGTAGACACCTGCTGCTGAGCTAAACGTTATCTCACCAATATATTAACACATTGTGGATTAATTATGTCTGCGAACATTCAGTAGGCTTTGTCTGTTAGTTGTTTGTGGGAAAATGTTTCAATTCACAGGCCAGATGTTGTTTACAATTCTCCTAAGCATTGAAATTATCAGCAAAAGTTTAGCATGTCTTTAAAATTTCAAAATTATGTAAATTCATGTAAACACATTTTATCATAATCATGACTATGTGAAAGACCAGTGCATGATTGTTGGTTTTTCTCTTTTTTTCCCACTTTGTATGCAATATTCAATGGTTTTAATAACGCACGTTTGATATTTATGTGCAATATGTTTTGGCCCATTGAGCCTTAGCTTTAAAGTGTCAATATGATGCATGCTCAGTGGCCTCAAAGAAAATAATAGCTTTGTGGTATCCAGTGAAACAATGGTATACTTTAAACTCAAAATAGTCCAATGTCATAGAATCCAAACCGTTTATCATAAGCATGGACTCGAGGGGATTGGGGGGACAAAATGCCTCCTTAAATTTATGAGCCAGTATGCTGCAATCATTTCTGATAAATGGCAGTTAACGAACAAGCTCGTTTGCAGAGAGAGAAAAGGGAAGAGGTTTTTTTTTTGCATCAAATCACAGCACAATGTGGTGTTATGTTTGACCTTTCTGACCCGAATTTAACCTCCACCTTCCCCTGAGGACTAGCGCTTTCCCAGATGGGACAATCATACGATTGAAAATCAGCCCAATCCTCAATTTTCCTCTCCGTCTAAAAGTGGATATTAAATTAAGACAGGCACTAACTAGGAGCAATCAAACTGCCATCTGGAATTATGGACAAACTGACAATTGCCCTAACATTGTAAAAAAAAAGATTTCTTGGCTACCAGCTCTTGTCAGTGTAACTTAACTGTATAAGTTACAATGCCAATCTCATTGTTCTTTAAAGGGAATTTATATATCATTACTAGTGGTTAAAAACTGCGACTGGCTGGCAAACTGCTTAGGGTGTCCCCTGCCCTCTGCCCGAAAATAGCTGGAATGGGCTCCAGCACCCCCCGCAACCCTAGTAAGTATAAGAAACGCAGAAAATGGATGGATGGTTAGTTGTAAAAAAAATAATTAACTAGAGCAAGCAATATGGATTTTAATAATAATCAAAAATACATGACACATGAGCAGCATTGACAGTTTTATTTGGGGGGGAAAGGGAAATAGAACAAAAGGCGCTCTGCACAGGAAAGAAGAATACAAATGAACAAAAGCACAGTCTGAACAACTCATGGCTGAAGGAATAATGGCAGGTTTTTAAGGGAATGGCACAGGCGACAAGGAGTGGAACCTTTGGCAGGCAGGAACGGCTTAAAGCGCAACAATCTGACAAATAAGATTGTTAGCGCAGTCCATTTATACAAAGCGCCTGATGAGCGGCAGGTGTGGCAGCTCCAATAGGTAGCTGACATTATTGTCCACCGTGTTGCTCCTATGGGTGCCCCCAAAGAACAAAAAACTTGTAAAAGATTGGGCAAAAAAATTGTGTGGTTTGGTCACATTGAGTCTCCGTAGTTTGTATGAGTGCCACCTTCAATACAATTTCTCACCACATCCTCTTCAGTAGACCTTCCTCTCTTTGCATCACCCAAGCCCCTCTCCAATGGTTCCATTTCTACCCCATGTGTCATGATTACTGATGCGAGGCCCCCGAGCCTGCTCATTTGGGGCCAACTGCCTCGGACGCTGATTGGCTACCTGTCACTTTTTATACCCCCGTCTTCATGTCACCGGTTGTCAGTCCGTCTGCAAACCTCAGCTTACGCTAAGGCAAGCTTTTCAACCCTGACTCTCTCCTGTTCTGATTTCGGTCTGTTTCCCGGCTCCAACCCTTTTTCTGATCCCGACCACGATTTTTGCTCCCCCGTGCCGGCTACTGATCTGTTTTTTCCGCAATCAACACCGCCATCTCTCACCACGGAAATGCCACTCCTGCGTCTGAGCAACCTCTTCCTAGTACATGGTTTGTACTATCATTTCCCTTCTTCCCAATAAAACTTAAGAGAAACGCACGCAAGTGGGTCCTCTCTCCGTTCTGGTCCTGACACCACCGTCCATACTAAATTAAGTCCTTCTCTTCTAACCACTTTCCAGTTATCACCGGTGTGCCCCAGGGCTCTAATGTGGGACTCATCCTCTTCATAACTTTCAACCTCCCCCTAGGCCATATCTTCCGTAATTTAACATATCTTCCCATTGCTACACAAACAACACCCAACACTAGCTTTGCTGCAAACCTAACTCCACACTTCCGACCCCAGTTCTTAACTTCCTGCCCTTCTGAAATAAAATCATGGTTCACAGCTAACTAAAGTTAAAATTAAACAGAACTAAAACTGAATTTCTTCTTACTGGCACAAAATCCACCCAGTCAAAAATTGACCCATGCACTCTCTCCATCAACAGCTCCCTAGTCTTTCGCTCCTTTCAGGTCAAGAGTCTAGGTGTCATCCACAACAGTACACTCAGCTTCCACTATTATACAAACAAAATCACCCGGTCAGCTTACTTTAACCTCTGCTCAATCAAACATCTTTGACCCTCTCACCCTCCCTCAAAGACACAGACACACACACAACCACCATCCTCGTCCATAGCCTTGCCCTGGCTTTTATTTCTGTTTTTTTTTTAAATTCAATTATCTGTTTTTTATGCTGAACGCCGATTTGAAATAAAGGGCGTCATTATTATTGTCATTCTTCTAGCATATACTGGACTGTCTCAGAAAATTAGAATATTGTGATAAAGTTATTTATTTTCTGTAACGCAATTAAAAAAACAAAAATTTCATACATTCTGGATTCATTACACATCAACTGAACTATTTCAAGCCTTTTATTATTTGAATATTGCTGATTTTGGCTTACAGCTGAAAAAAACTCAAAAATCCTATCTCAAAATATTAGAATACTTCCTCAGACCAAGTAAAAAAATAATTTTATAACAGCAAAACTAAATCAAACATTTGAAAATGTCTATTGATGCACTCAGTACTTGTTTGGGAATCCTTTTGCACGGATTACTGCATCAATCCGGCGTGGCATGGAGGCAATCAGCCTGTGGCATTGCTGAGGTGTTATTGATGCCCAGGATGCTTCGATAGCGGCCTTCAGCTCATTTGCATTTGTAGGTCTGGTGTCTATCATCTTCTTAACTATACCCCACAAATTCTCGATGGGGTTCAGGTCAGGGGAATTAGCAGGCCAATCAAGGACAGTGATGCCATGGTCAGTGCACCAGTTACTGGTGATTTTGGCACTGTGGGCAGGTGCCAGATCATGCTGGAAAATGAAATCCTCATCTCCATAGAGCTTTTCAGCAGATGGAAGCATGTAGTGCTCTAAAATCTCTTGGTACACAGTTGCATTTACTCTGGACTTGATAAAACACAGTGGACCAACACCAGCAGCTGACATGGCTCCCCAAACCATTGCTGACTGTGGGAACTTCACACTGGATTTCAAGCAACTTGGATTTTGCTCCTCTCCAGCCTTTTTCCAGACTCTGGCGCTTGACTTCCAAATGAAATGCAAAACTTGCTTTCGTCTGAAAAGAGGACTTTGGACCACTCTGCAACTGTCCAGTGCTTCTTCTCCATAGCCCAAGTCAGACGCTTTTTCCGTTGTCTTGAGTTCAGAAGTGGCTTGACCATGGGAATACGGCTATTGTAGCCCATTTCCCGGAAACGTCTGTGAACTGTGGCTTTTGATACCTGGACTCCAGCTTCAGCCCACTGTCTTTGAAGCTCCCCCAAATTCTGGAAGCGGCTCTTCTTCACAATTTTGTTAAGGCTGCGGTCATCTCTCTTGGTTGTGCAGCGTTTCCGGCCAGATTTTTCCCTTCCAACAGACTTTTTGTGGATATGCTTTGAAACTGCACTCTGTGAACAGCCTGCTCTTTGAGAAATTTCTTTTTGTGTCTTACCCTCCTGATGGAGGGTATCAATGATGGTCCTCTGGACAGCAGTCAGATCAGCAGTCTTCCCCATACTTGTGATTTAGTTTACTGAACCAAGCTGAGTGTTTTTAAGGCTCAGGAAACCCTCGCAAGGTGTTTCGAGTTAATTAGATGATTCAGGTGATTAGTTGAATAGCCTACTTGTATACTTTTTCATGATATTCTAATATTTTGAGATAGGATTTTTGAGTTTTCTTAAGCTGTAAGCCAAATTCAGCAATATTAAAATAATAAAAGGCTTGAAATAGTTCAGTTGATGTGTAATGAATCCAGAATGTATGACATTTTTGTTTCTTTAAATTGCATTACAGAAAATAAAGAACTTTATCACAATATTCTAATTTTCTGAGACAGTCCAGTATATAGTCCAAGAGAAGGGTTAGCAACAGAAAGTACAGTGTACACTAAATGTGTTTATTCTTCATGAACGAGTGCTAGTTTGATCATGACCTGAAAACATGTGGGTTATTTTCTAATTATGGAGCATACCTATTTATTTCTGTTCATTTTTTATGAGCGCCGAATCCAGTGGAACATTCTCGTTTCCACTGCTTCCATTAGAAACTGTTAATTCAAACAGTTATTTGTACACATACGATAGCCGATTGCTCTTTGCTTCACATTGTCACAATTTAAGCAATACTTGTGTTTCTGTGGTAAGCGTTCCTGCAGTTTAGAATGATAATGAGGAATTTTGGTCTTCCTTTTGTTCCATATTTGATGGCCATGGTGGAGGGTGGGTTTATTTCATCAATTTCACCAATAGAACTAATTGAATGCTTCAGTGACACTCATCAAGTGATAATTTAATTCTTAATCAGACATTACCTTATGCTGCCTCCATTATGGTAATTGCATGGGCTAAATCATTGTCCAGGGACTTCCATGGATGTTGGTATGTGCTCTGTAGAGAGATTATGACGGAACGCTTGCATGGCTGAGGATGAGGGCACACTTAGTATTCTTGTCATTTGGTTAGCGCACCACTTTCAGCATTGATGTATAGGAGGCAACACGGCAGTGGAGAAAGGCTTGTGGTTGCACAAACGTGGCTTGACAATCCCATTGCAATTACTCACTGTGGCGATGAAAGAACATATTCTAACATGTTCCCGTCATGCTAGGGTGCATCAACGTTTTGGCATCATGAGCTAAGGAGTGCTGTACATGAAATATCAGTGTGCGAGTAAATCCAGAGCAGGAGTTGACAACTATTTGGAGTTGCGGGCCGCTTTGGGTTAAAAGATTCGACCAAAGGGCCGATCCAGGAGGCCTATCGATTATCTTTTTCATTTATAAATAATCATACATACAGACATCTACATGTCTTTATTTGTTAATTAGTTTCATCTCATTGGTTTTGAAACGCTCACAATTAAATCAAAAAAATATAGTAGGTCTCTGTTTTAAGCACTTAATTTGATGTCTTGTTTTAGTACTACTGTAATTGTATTTTTATGGTATTTTTGTTGTATTTCCTAGTCTGATTGTTGTAGTGTTTCTGTAGTATTTCATATTATGACTCTAGTTTATTTTTTGTAGTATTTATGCACTTTGTTGTAGTATTGCCATAGTATTATTTTTGTGGTATTTTGTATTAGTGTTTTTGTAACATTTCCATGGGAGAATTTTTGCAGTATGTCTGTAATATTTTTGAAATATTACTCTAGTTGTATTTTTGTAGAATTTCTGTCCTAGTATTATTGTATTATAATATTAACGTAGTGATATTTTATTAGTATTTCTTGTAGTTTTTCTGTTGTATTTCTGAAGAATTTCTGTCATAGCAGTTTTATAATATTAGTATAGTTATTTTTGTACTTTATCTGTTGTGATATTGTTGTAGTAGTATTTTCTATTAAAGTTTTTCGTTTGCAGTGTTTTTGTAGTCTTTTTTTCTTTTCAGACGTAAAGCAAAATAATATAATAGGTACCTGTTTTCATGTGTTAAATTTAATATTTAGTTTCTTAGCAATTTGTAGTACTTCTGTAGTATTCCTGTGGTGGTATTTCGGTTGTAGAGACACAAAGGGGCAGTAGGGACAGAGTTGGCGGCAGTAGCTCAGGAGGTAAAACGCTCGTTTCGGGATCAGGAGGTCGCATGTTCAATTCCCAGTTCCCCCGTTATATATGCCGAAGTGTCCTTGGGCAAGACACTGAATCCCTAATTTCCCCAATAAGCAGGTAGTTGCAATGCATGGCTGGTATTGGTATGTGAGTGACTGTGAATAGTTAAGTGTGAAGCTTGTTGAAAAGCGCTATATAAATGCAGACCATTTACATTGAACACATTTTAGTAGTACTTCATTTACAATAATTTATATTGTGATTACGTGTTCATGATTTTCGTTTGGCAGCCGAATGGAAAAGCCTGTTCACCCACACCTGATCTAGAGGTTTAATGACAGATGCATTTAGCAATGCCTAATTCATCTTATATCATGTAATCTAAAATAGGGATTCTTTAATCTCCAAGAGCCGGTTTGTTCGCGAACAACACATCACTAAATTGGTACAGAGCTGAAGGTGAAGTTGTAAATCCACGGCACGCCACTGCATAGTACATAAGTGAACACTGCTTACTAAATATAAAAAGCATAGTGGTCTAATCAAGATGCAATAAAGGCTTATATATAGGCTTATAAAAAGTGTCCCTGTGTTTCTTCTTAAAGCTAGTACAAAGCATTAAAATATAGTACACTTTGTGTCTCCATGTATGTGTAAGTAAGGCAAAAATAATGAACTGTAAACCAGCGGCGACTAGACTGATTATAAGGCGCACCCCCCAAAAATAGTCTCTTGTCATATATTTTCACAGCATAAGGCGCTACGGTAGGAACGTGAACAAAAAAGTCGAATAGGTCAGTAAAACTTTATTAATCTCTTAGTGTTAAGAAGTAAATACGTGACATTGTACAGACCCAGTGTCTGTACGATCTCACCAGTAACTGAAATGCCACATATCATTGGAAAGCTTAAATTCTTGGGATTCTGGATATGATGATCATATATATATATATATATATATATATATATATATATGCTCATCACAAAAACACCTCAGATACCGGAAATTTATAAAGCCGGGATAGCTCACCAAAGTGGTTTTGAAGCCTTTATTTGATGATAACACACAATATGGTCCCCTCACATCGGTGAGTGTAGTGAATCCAACCGTCTAAAATATTTACTTACTCCAAAACACACAATTGTGCCAACAAATAAAATAAAATCTGCCGAAAAGCACCTGTGGATCGATGGACGTTGCTTGTTGCTAGCTGTCTGTTTAGCCCCATAATTCCTATCTACAAAAAAGACTAGTGAAATGATTTTCTGTAGGCCGTAGACCAACTGAACTTGTGATTCACATCCTTTTCGGCCAATTGGAGGCTTTGTTTCACTCTGCCATAGCCTATACGAGCCTATAAATGTACCCGCCTTCTTTACCTCCAAATAACTTAGCCAATAGTGACCGATTCAAATGATGATTGACACATTGGTTAGGAAATGAAACACAACACAATGTATACATATATGCATATATACATACATATATATGCAGTATATATATATATATATATATATATATATATATATATATATATATATATATATATATATATATATATATACATACAGGTATATATATATATATATATATATATATATATATATATATATATATATATATATATATATATATATATATATATATATATATATATATATATATATATCCCATATATATCCCATATATATCCCAGCATGCAACACACACTACTACTGCGGTGGGAAATCGAGTCAGCGGCTGCCTACCAAAGTTGCGAGTCCTGTTGCGATTCAATATTGGTCTGTAGATGGTGTACCCTATTATAAGGCCCATGTTCAGTTTTTGAAAAAATAATTAAGGCTTTTATGTGTGTTTTTAGGTGTGCTATAAAGCGGATAATGCAGTACTTGTATTTCCACGTAAAGAAATATGGGTAACCCCTGCCAGCCCTGGAAAAAAGCATGCTTACCAAATAATGTTCCTTTTCCTAATATTCTTCTTCTAATGCCACTGTGGACATTACAGCTTAAAATGCAATGAATGTGTCTCGATATACAAATTTACAACAACATGTTGCATTTGTCTATTTTTCCAAGAGGGGGGGGGGGTACCAGTTGCCCTGCCTCTTAATGACTGACATGGAGTCATTCAACAGTGTCACATGGAGAATGACACAACCACAGTGAAGCTTCAATGGCCGGCCTTGGCAGAGTGCCTCTTCCGTCAACTGCCAGGGGCTCGCCTTGCTCAGTCGCAGCTATTCTTGTCAAGCTATTCGAATTTGCAAATTGAGTGAATGAAAGAGGGGGCTCTCTAGGGTTTTGCTGTGTGCTTCAGGGTGAAAGAATACTGACAAAAGCTGTTGCCGTGCAACATGTGCTACAGTCTTTACACTTGTCATTTTGTTGCAACCACACCCTGAGTTACCATAACACTCGACGGTTTTGAAGTTCGACTGCAATGTTTCATGACATTTTTAATTGAGTTTAAGACAGAAAGATTCCATTTTCACAACCCTAAATAATGAAGACTTCCAGAGCACTCCATGTTTTCTTGACTAGGACAACTGTAGCGCTAACTGTTTGCATTCTTTCTAGGTAACAATAGATGTCTTTCGAAAATGCAAGCTGTGCAAAAGCAAACTGGCAATAGAAATAAGGGAATTACAAATTAAACACCTTAAATTTCGCAAGTGTCTTGATACTCTTTCAAACATATCCAGAAATATATTTTTTGTCAACTAGGTACAGAACGTGTAGTGTTCTTCCTGAGAATTATGCAGATGTGTTGCAAAATTTTCCACGCGCCGGGGTACTCTATGAATTTTGTCCCAATGTTGACTGATTTGGCTTATATCCTCTAGAGCTGGGACGCCAACACATCACTTTCAACAAGACAAATACCGTTAACACAACATATGAGGCAGCTCCGAAGCAGACGGCAATTGTAGTTAAAAGCGATTGCATAGAGCTCATTTCTGCTTGGAAAAATTGGATCTTTGCTTACCCTGTCACTGGGGGCCTTACGACTGTTTTGTCTGATTTGCGTGCTTCTACCTCATAAAGCTGCATATGGTAAGTTAACCTGCCGCCGTTACAGCAGGCCTTCGTGTCCTTTAAGGTAGGTGATTGTGGCTTTTCGTTTGTGTTTTTAGCCGTGTGTCTAGCAGTTGGTAAAATATTGTCTGGCTAGCTTCTCCACATTAGTGTCGGGGCTGCCAAAGGCTTAAGTTTTATTTGCTCCCAGTTAGCCCCCGTTTGCAGCCGGCTTGCCTGCTGTGTCGAGTGGTTTATTGCTGGCCAGGTTTGCTTTTGTCACCGTAGCCGTTTTTCATCTTAGTCTCCCGGTTAGCCTGGCTGCTTACTGCCTGTTCATGGTCAACCAGCCTTTTTCTGACAAAGCTTCAGCTGCCTTTCTTTGAGTGTTCCGGGTAGCCCCTGTTAGCAGCCGGCTAGCCTGCCATGTCCATTGGTTTATTCCCGGCCGGGTTCGCATTTGTTGCCATTGCCTATTTCACTGTTGGTTCCCTGTTAGCCTGGCTGCTCACTGCGTGTTCACGGTCGGCGACCCTTACAGTTTTCCGCTGAGGCTGCAGCTGCTTTTAGTGAATCGTTCTGGTTAGCCCCCGTTAGCGGTCAGGGTAGCCTGCCGTGCCCATTAGTTTATTCCAAGACGGGTTCGCATTTGTCGCCGTTGCCTATTTCGTTGTTGGATCCCTGTTATCCTGGCTATTCACTGCGTGTTCACGGTCGACCACCTTCACGTTTCTCCGCTGAGGCTGCAGCTGCTTTTAGTTGATCATTCCGGTTAGCCACCGTTAGCGGCCGAGTAACCTGCCGTGTCCATTGGTTTATTCCCCGGCCAGGTTACGTTTGTCGCAGTTGCCACTTTCCATTGTTTCCCACCCTTTATTGTACCAATATTGCATCCACCGGTGACGCAGAGCCTAGGCATTTTCCACAGAAACGACCAAAACTTGGCTTCACACACTTATAACGTCTTTGACCAATTAACAGGCAGACCAATATTGCGACTGGCTTGAGAGGGAGCCGGTGTTACTCTGATGACTTCACAACTCAGGAACTAAAAGGCGATAGACTGTCTTTAGAATGTATTATCTTGGAGATTAATTGGAATATACTGATTAAATACATATAGATTGTATGCAAAAACCATGAACTGATTTCTCACATTTTGGTATACTTTTGAGGTGATCGTAACGTATCACAAAAGTCTATTGAAAAACCTTTGTCGCAGTTCCAATCATCACGGTACCTATCCGATGAGGTACATGTATTAAAAAAATGCAAAAAATGGTAAGATTTTGTTCGATACTTTGTTGACCATTGATAGAATAAACTAAAGTGTGGCGATATCAAAATGTAAATAGGTATTGTACATATATGTATATATATCAATCTTGGCTTTATTTCCTTCGTTTTTTGTCACATTTTATGCATTTCTGACTTTGTCATCTACCAGGTGTGGTTATTAGAAGTTATTCTGAGTCAAATTTGCTCTTTTAAAAAGTTATTCTAAAGTCGCTTCTCTTTTTCGAAAAATTACCATACCAAGGGTACAATCGAACACTAAAAGAACCTCACTTCTGATGTAAAACATCATAAAATAAGACACATAAATTACGGGTCTTTATAAAAGACAAGTATATGACGGCTCACTACTTTACAGCCATCTAGAAAGAGGCTAGCTAGCTTGAAGAGCTTCACTCAGCGCTTATTCTTGTCAAACATCAGATAAACTCACACAGTTCTGTCCCAGTCAGTTCAAATTGAAGTCCTTTGTTTATAGAAAGCTGCTCATATGTTTGTTTACTGTTATCAGGCCAATGGAAATAAAACAAAACTGCAAGTAAAAATCTTCTCTTACAAAAGTGACACTTCTGCTCGGTCGGCCCAAGGAAGCCTGTACATCACGCCTTTTACTCATCCAGTTTTGCTTAACATCAATTATTAATTTGGGCCAGTACACAGATGTCATACACTTTGTGCATTTTTTAATTATTACATGAATAAGTGAATTATTGGAGTGAGATAATATACAATGGATATTTTTAAGTGTCGCTCCAAAATCTTACAGAAATCTTCAACCTTGGATTTACATTCAGTATTTTACAAATAATATCAATATATTCTTTGTATGATGACAGCCTTAGCTGTGTAATTGCGGGTCTGATATGTATTTTCGAGAGGGGTGTTGGGGGGGGGGGTGCTGGGAGGGATGCGTTCATGTGTCTTGTTTTGATTTTGATTGTTTTGCTTGAAAGGTAAATAGCTTCTGCTTTGTTCTGCTCCCTTCGGGCCCAAGATTATGTATTGCATTATTGAATTGTACTGATGATTGAGTACAAGTAATTTGTTCATTTATTTATTTAATTCAAACAAGTAACTATGGATTCATTTTTAACCTTGAGAAAACGTTCTGTACCTATCGATAGGCAATCTCACTCTGTCCCTTCTTGCTTTGTTCTTGCAGTTAGAACACTATAAGTGCTGTGTTTAAGGATAATTACAACTGTGACATTAATGAGAAAAAGTACATTTCAAACCGTAAAAGCTTAACTACCTCCGTAAATTTGATAACCCCAGGGAGATACTTTCTTTTTTTTTCTTTTGGTGTAAAGTAACACTCATTTTGCAACAATTATTAAATGCTTTTGCAGCACGAGGACTTCATTTAAAATCACATTAATAGCCTAAAATTCGCCTAAACTCACAGTTTGACCAGGCTCAGCCCAAAGGGACGATGTGGATCCCCCTTCCCATGGGCTCACCACCTGTACGAGGGGCCGCAGTTCGATGATAGACTTTGTTGTAATTTCATTGGACTTGGGGCCACATGTTTTGGACAATCGGGTGAAGATTTGGGCAAAGCTGTCAACTGATCACCACCTAGTGGTTATTTGGCTCCGATGGGGTAAGATGCCTGCCCGGCCTGGCAGACCCAAGCATGTTGGGAATGTGTGGCAGAGTCTCCTGTCAGAAAGTGTTTCAACTTTGGCCATGTCCACAAGGGAGGCGGGGACATTGAGTCCAAAGGCAGGGTTTTCCGTGCCTCCAATATCGAGGCCGGATGTTTGGAGCTGCGGCTGTAAAGCATTTGGTGTCTGTCATGGCAGAAACCCTCAGAGACAGTGGTGTTTACAAGCAGTGAGGGATGGCTTCAAGTTGAAGGAGTCTTATATGGCCTTTTTGGCTTGTGGGAGTTCTAAAGCTGCTGGCAGTTATTGGCTGACCAAGTGGAATGTAACCACTATGGTAAGGTCTTTTCTGGGTACAGAATAGAAAATTCTGCCCGGAAGGCTTGGATCTAGGGGAAGCAGTGTGGTTTTAAGAAAAGTGGACCAGCTCTGCCCCCTCTGCAGGGTCTTTGACGGTGGATGGGAGTTTGCCCATTCATTCTACTTGTGTTTTGTGAACTTAAAGCTGGTATTCAACTGCGCTCCCTAGGGATCCCTATGGATCCCTATGGAGGGTGTATTTTGTACCTGAGTCTTTTTAAGGCTGTTCGGTCCCTGTATGACCGGTTCAAGAGTTTGGTTCGCATTGCCGGTTTGGTAGCCTCAGCATTGCATCTCTGCTTTTTGCAGACGATGTGCTGCAGTTGGCTAGAGGGCTGCATGTTAGAGAGCCTTGGTTTAGTTTATGTCCAGTGTAATATTTGACGTGTCTTCTTCAAAGTTTTCTATTTGAATGGCATTCAACCCAACATATTTAAAGTAATTGAGCTGCAACTGAAAACCATCCATCCGTTTTGGAAAGTGTTTGTCCTCATTCGGGTTGCGGATGCAGCGAAGCGTATGCCAATTGACATCCGCACGGGGTGGTTTTCTGCCAATTGCCGGGCACATATAGACAACAACCATTAATGCCAAGGGCCCTATTTTTGTCCCCAGTGCCAGTCAAGCACAAAGTGCTGTAAAAAAGTGTGCATGTGCATCTCTTGGCGTTTTCACTAAAGTGTGCAATTACAAAAATTTTGTGCCATTGTGGGAGGGAATACAGCCGACTTACTACCAGGAAATTGGGAGCAGCTCATTTCTTTCGCTTTCAATTCAACGCAGAAGAGGCAAAAGGTGAAAATGGGGGAAGCAAAAGAACTGACTTACTGGAGTTTATGCCGAAGATAGACAAGTACAAGAATGCAGTGCAGCATTCACAAGACAGATTTAAAATAAGCTGCTCAGTATTAACCCATTCAATGCCAGACGTTTCTGTCAAAAAGCCTACAGCAAATTTAATTTTAGAGTGATATACGCATTGGACGTATCAAATGAAAGCTTCAACCCTCATCTTTCATCTAAAAAACAAAGCATGTTTCTAGCTTTTACCATTGTTTAATAAACAACAGTTAAACTTTTCTACGTTTCTTGAAGGAAATCTTTAACAAGAAAACAGCTTTTTTTTAAAAGCTTGTATTTCAAGCAGAACTTTCACTTGGGTGCTTAGTTTCTATTTGTGATGCCTCCAATGTCCAAACAATGCTTTCCATATGTTTTGGCACGCAGGGACAAGATGTTGAGGTTTGGCACGTCTCTGTCTACCAGAGGGCGTCTCATCCGTTTGTAATTGGGACAGGTGTGTCAAATCACCCCACACCTGCCCCTAATTAGCTTGACCTTTCATAAGGACATTTTGGACAGCACCCCCTGTCGGGTCATTTTAATTTTGCACTCGTATTTTTCTACCTTCCAGTTTACTTTCCATACCAACATCACCTTTTTTTTCATGTTTTATCTTTGTTTCTGAGGTTTGGTATTAGATTTTTGGTTTGGATAGTTTAGTTGTTATTTGAGCATTTGTTACTTTGTTAATTATTTTCCGATTTTTATAAAACATTGTTTTTGAGCACCTGGCTTTGCTTCCTGCTTCCTGCGTTTGGGTCCACAGTAAAGCAGAACACAATGAATTACTTTTGAAATGAAGTAACAAGTAATAGTAACAAATAAATTTTTGTCAGTCATGCCCGACACTGATGACCAATTAGCCATTGTTGTACAATAACCATACGAGGAATTTAGAAAAAGACGAGAACTGTGATTTTAAAAATGATAAGATTATGAGATCAATTTTGTTGTTGGCAGTTACCCAATAATTTATATATATATATATATATATATTATATATATATATACCGGAGCCATATCCCCCTAGTGGGAGTTTGCTAGAGTCATTTCTGACTCTTTCTGGGAGATTGATACAGAAGAGGGGATTCCCAGCCCCCTCGCTCAGCCCAACTGATGTGTTGGGAGTCATTAGGTGACCAAACCCCCCAATTCCAACCCTTAATGCCGAGCGCCAAGCTGGGAGGCAATGAGTACCAATGTTGTAAGTCTTAGGTATGACTCAGTCGAGGCTTGAACCACAACCTCCCAGTCTCGGGGCGGGCGCCCTTATCCCCAAGGTCACCGAGCTGGCGTACCCAATAATTTACTTTCTTTTAAATCACCAAAGCAAGGGTGGTGATATTTTTGTTTTGAATTAGTGTATACTTTACAAATTGTCTGTCTTCTTGTTTGTTTGTGTGTCTGTCGACCCGAGAAAAATTTTAAGAAGTTTAGAAATGAACACCATCTTTTACAGGCAGTTGGGTAGGTTACCCTAGACGAGAAAATGAAAAAAATGACTCAGCATTTTAGGTTTTGCTGACTGAGCAGTTTTTCCAGAAAGACATTCCCCTCTTCCAGGCCAGAACAACATTCAATTTCAACAGCAATGCCATGCAGACAGGAGAGTTGGTGAAAAAATAGCAAATAAGTAGACTCAGCACTTTTGCTTTTGCTGACTTAGCATCTTTCCCAGAAAGGCATTCTACTTTCTTAGGCCAAAACACGTTTGGCCAGGATCACAATCTTTTACAAGCAATGAGGTAGGTCACTCTAGAGGTGAATGACCCAGCCGAAAAGGGAAATGCAACCCAAAAAATTATTTTGCGTCTCAACACAGGAAATGTTCTAATGGCGCACAGCCAATTTAGTTGGCATTCATCACGCTTTTCCTTTTATCAAAATTTAGAAATGAATACAGATTGGACGAAATGCAATTTTATTCTTTTTACATTATTATGCTTTTAACTTGTTATATATTTTGGGTTCAAGACACCACAGTGGGGATCACATCATTCCTTTTCCTAAGTTTTGATAAAGCAACTGAAGGCCCAATGGCAACAGTTATTACTGCCGTATGACTGACATATTGGCACACAAGAAGTTACTGCTACCAACCAATAAAGCGATCCAGAATTCTAAATATAGTCATTGCTAACTTAAATGAGTTTAGACATTAACAAAAAGGTTTGTGTTTTAATAAATGAAATGGCAATCAAAAGTGTTAAGGGATACTCTCAAATAATACTAAATTCATATAAAACAACCACGTAATTGTCATGATGAATGATTAATTTCATCTGTGCCCGCTCGTTTGGCGTCAGCCGCTGCTAGCTTCCTGATTGGTTCCCCATCCTACTTAAGCTCTGTCCTTTCACTCGCCTGTGGTCAGTCCATCAGCGAACCTCTGTTTAACAAGGCAAGCATTATGACTCTGACTCCCGTCGGTCTCGCTTTTTCACCCGTTTTCCATCCGTCCGTTCCTGATTTCCCTGTTTGTCTCCGGCTACGACCCGTTTTTGACCCAAACCACGTTTTGATCTCCTGTCCCGGCTATCGACTGTTTTTTTTTTTTACCCCGACCACGTTTTGCTCTCCTGTCCCGGCTATCGACCTGTTTTTCCATCTTATACACTACGATCTCCCGATCCGGAAGATCCACTTCAGATTATGTGAGCGGCTTGCTTCCCGCGTCCAGCGAGCACTGGATCACGGATGCTGCCTTTCCTCCATATCTCAATAAACTTGTGGTTAGCGTTACACATCTGGGTCCTAATTCCCTTCTGGTAGTGACAGTAATATTATCAATAATTGGTTATCTTGGTGAAACGTATTAGCAGTGATTCTTTTCAATCTAGACATTGTTGTTAAAACTCTATGCAGCTTTATTAAGGGATAGGATTTAATAAGCATATGCTTCTTCCTACTCCCTTTCGAACATGTACGATAACATTGTTTGTTTTTAGGGGTTTATTTTTCCATTTGTTGTTTTGTTTTCATTTTGTCATGTTCCAAATCAAAGCTTAATTTTGTACAAATTTTCGTATTTGTACTTTTGAAAATAAAAGTTTGCTTAAAAGGTATTTTTCCCCTTGCATTTTAACATGAAAGAAAGCGATTAAAACCCGAAATTGGCTGTTTAAAAGACAGTCAAAGCAGGTATTTTTTTAAATCAAATGCCCTACCACAAATCCCGATTTGTTAACAGTGTTTCAACATGACAAAAGCAAGTACGATTCTAGTAAATAACGCCACCATGTAAAATTGCCTGTTTTTTTTCTTAAAACTTAGTACAGATGGCATTTAAGAATAAACGTAAAAGTATTATTAGTTGAGTACCGTAAATTCAATAAACTACAAACGTTCAACCCTGCGGCTTTTGTGCCTTTAATGTATTTAACCTTACTCTATCACCTATCTGGGTCAAAGTTTGTCCTAATTTAAAATAATATTTGAGGGAGATATGAATCAGTTCCCAAGACCTGGAGAAAAAATGTACACCCTGTGTAGAATAAATCACCATAATTCTAGTGCCTTTTATATACTGGTCTTAGGCTCAATTTCATAACTCCCCCATCCTCTCAATTTTAGCCCTTACTCTAGCAAAGCGTGCTCACGATGAGGAAAGTCAGAACCTTCTGTAAAGTGTAGAGTAAAGTGGAAGAGTGAAGAACAAAAAAACCCATTTCATGAAGCCAGGTCAAGAGTGTCCGAGCTTCTCGGTGGCAACGCTCTCTCTGGTATTTTTTGAAAGCCAAAAGTTATTAGAGAAAACCATAATAGAGTACAGTACTTTTATTTGTTAAACACAAACTTAGCCTGTAAATTGTATTTGTTCGAGTAATAAACAAATTAAGGTTTCTAAGCCCCTACCCCTAAGACCGGCCTACTTCCGCATGACACAAAAAGAAAACTATGCCCCGACCTACAACCCTGGTGGTTAAGAGATCCGGGAAATATGAACCATGTTGTTTTGAACCAGACATAAAAGCCAAAATATTTCCCAAAAATTTGGAGAGAACTACACCATATATTTTAAGACAGAATTCAACAAAACCACCAAGCCTGTCTTCACACAATAGCTAATTCTTCAGCACATATTTTTATGTTAACTGATGCGACTCAGCTGTGCCCGCTCATTTGGCGCCAACTGCCGCGGGTTCTGATCGCCTCCCTATCAGTATTTGAACCCAATTCTGCCCGTCCCCTTTTGTCAGTCCGTCTGCGAAGCTCAGTGAACACTAGCCAAGCCTTTTTCGACCCTGACTCCCACCTGTCTCCGGTTTCGACCCGTTATGATCCTGACCACGTCTGCTCTCCCGCCCTGGCTTACGACCTCGTTTTATCCCTCGACTACGTCTACTCTCCCGTTCCAACTTTCGACTCGCTTCCCACCCCGACCACGCCTTGCTCTCCCAGTCCCGGCTACCTCCCCGTTTTTCTGTCCCTGACACCGCCATCGCTCGCGACGGAAGATCAACTTTTGCGTTCGGAGCACCATCCGAGTACAAGAGCAACTTGCTTCCCCCGTCCAGCGAACACCGGATCGTGGGCGCAACCCTTTCTCTTTCCTTTAATATATCTTGTGAGAAACGTAACGCAATTGGGTTCTGTTTCCGTTCTGGTCCTGACCCGTATTGCTTCATTGTGTGTCCTTTAATGATTCAAATCTATAAAAAAAATACCAGAGCATGTAAATTACATACCTAATTTTTCATATTTTTATCAAAATATTCCCGTTCCTACAAAAACATTTTTTTCGCTGATGTTGTATTTTCCTAGTTATTTTGTTGTTGCCCTTTGAGACATTTTGTGGTACTATACAAAAATATGACTTGACTTCTATTTCGCAGGTTTTAACTAATGCGGGATATTTTTAGAATGTAATCCTTGTGAAAAACGAGGGATTACTGTAAATGTCTTGGTATAGGTCAGGCCTGCATATTGACAAAAATGCACAGACTGGCATACTCTTTCCCGCACATCAAATACTCGCTTGCTCGAGGGTGAGATGCAGTGGAGTCTATTTGGCACTTTTTTCCCGCAGCCTGTGCCCACCGCCATAATGTGTTTCTTTTACCTGGGCACCATAATCCCTGACTGCTTCACTCTGTTGTACAAAAGCGGCACCGCCTCCCGCTGGAAGACTCAGCAACGCACGGTGAATACAAAGGGCCCTGTCGTCAGCGCTCTGCCCCCCTCCCTGACATTTCCAACACCCACAAATGCATCAGCATTCCTTGTGATGCTTATCAGCATCTCACATTAGCACATCAGTCTTTCTATTTTTTTGGGGGGGTGGGGGAGGAAGAGCCTTAGAGCCCACTCTACAAGAGTCAGATTCGACCATCTTTGTCTTAGGAGATTTTGGTCCGTCCACAATTTTTCACTCAGAGCGCATGTTAGAGGTGGCCGGATTGATCCAAGCACCGATATTATCAATATTAAGCAAGGATCATATTTTCAAGACCATAGGGGCGCGCATAAAAGTCTGAGATTTTCCTCTAAATGTGTGGCACGCCCTATTTTGCAGGTCGCCCTCTGTGTCATGCAAAGTGGCAGATGTGGACCAGCTTGGAGGACGTAGGATTTGGTGCCCGCCCCCGATACTGGGATGTTAAAGGTTTGAGCCCCGGCCAAGTCAAGACCCACAGCATGTTTGAGTGAAATCTCAAGGGGTTTTTTTTCCAAATCGTTCAGATTTTCAACTAAATTCGACTTGTATGCGATCTTCTGTGACTTTTAAGCTACTCTTGTTCAGACGCCATAAGCTTCCCGCTTGTGCATAAGAGAACGCATGACATCACACATCATGCGTTGTTAGCGGAAGTGCTCATGGATGCTAACGCCCTGGTATATCTAGCAATTTGAAAGTTATTGTGCTACCAAAGGCTGAACAGAGTGTCCCCCACCCAAATCCAAAACCAAAACCTCACTTTTCCACCATTGAACGCTTTCCGTGTTTTCGTTCGCCGTTGTGTGTTGTTTTGTACGCTAGCGAAGGATCATGGAAACCGAGCAGCCGAGAGAGATGTTGCACCCAAATTCGACCCCTCTCCTGCAAAATCGTACATGAAATCTATGCTTCTGACAGAACGTGAGTTGAGATATGTGTTTGTTTAGGAATAATGATTGGCCTAATGAAAAACAAAAAAGCGATCATAGTTTATATAATAAGTTCATCAATACGTCAGGGCTGCAGGGCGGCTGCGTCATAGTTCTAGGTCCCTAAAATTCAGCTACAAGCCTTCCTGTACGGAGTTTGCATGTTCTACCCGTGCTTGTGTGGGTTTCTTCCAGGCAAGTGTGAATGAGTTGTCCGTCTCTGTGTGCCCTGTGATTGGCTGACAACACGTTTTCGATGTCCCCTGCCCACTGCCCAAAGATAACTGGGATGGGCTCCAGCACCCCCGCAACCCTACTGAGGATAAGCCATGCAGATAATAGATGGATGGATGCAAAAGTCACCGCAGCGCTGTGAAGCATTAGTTAATGCAGAAGGGAATCGGATTCAGGCACAACAGCAGGGCCCACAACCGAAGGCACCAACACCCTATCGTGCAGTGCACCTGTTGCATCTGTACAGAAATAGAAGTACAGAGTACAGAGACTGCGCCTACGGTCATTAAAATGCGGTACTTAGATCGGATCAATACTATTGTCCTGGGATCGATACTTCACCACTTTAAGTGTCCATGTAGATACAGATGCCCTTCTCTCTCACTCACTGAGTGCCCTTGGTCACTCTCTATGTGTGACTGACAAGTAGAATTTTAGTACCTCTCCCTACCTGGCCTGCTGATATATCTTGCCTGTCAAGAAGAAGAGAGGATTAAATCTACTCACAAACCCTTTACTAGAAGCTAAAAATGAGGGGAAATCAGGACGCTTTTTTTTTCAACGACAGAAAAGAACAAAGACAGGTATAATTTGTGTGATAATGGGATCCGCTACTGAGGCAAATTTACAAAAACACATGAAAAAAAGTTCACACTACAGAGAGTGACGAGTTGCAACCAGAATGTAAACATGTTACTTTTCCTCAACAAAAACCTTTATATCTGGTGTCACTATGGAAACAGAGCAAGAAGGTCTTCTTTGTTACATTGCGGAATTCTTTTCGGTTTGACTCCCTTGACTTTTGCTCTGAAAAAGTTGTAGAAGTATTAGATTTTTTTTTTGTAACTGTTAAAGCTTTTTACTAGTGGTGTGAGGGCCAGCAAGGCCTTCTCTACTGGCCCAAAAAATATCTAAACCATGTGATGTGACTTATATTTTCTCCATCAAAACTTATTAGATAATTCGAAATTGTGTCAGCTTCCTTTCATTGCTTCTCTCTGGTTGCGCTGCTTTCAGATGAGTGCCTTCATATTTAAGTGTTTGATTCATCACATGTCCGCCATTACTTGTTGCTACGTTCAGAAATCTAACAGAAGGTCTTCAGGATGAGATCCAATCAGTCTAGGTGAGAGCAGTCTGTGTTGCCAATCAGATTCTAAGTTGGTGTCCGATAGGAATTTAGCATATGATTCAGGAACCTTTTTGACCCGTAGCCGTAAAAGAAAAAAAAAAAAAAAAAAAAAAAAAAAAAAAATATATATATATATATATATATATATATATATATATATATATATATATATATATATATATATATATATATATATATATATATATATATATATACATATATATGTATATATATATGTATATTAGGACAAAATTAGACAAAACTGCAAAACATGCTCTACAGACTAAAGGTAATTCTTTAGCACATTTTATTTCACTGTGTGATGTTTGAGTATTTGAGCAAATCTATAAAATAATAATAATGCCAGAGCCTGTGTCCCATATCAATTTGAACATACCACTTAAAATGTGTTTTCCTATCGAATTTACTTAAGAGTGTTGAGGCTCATTTTGACCATCATCTTTGTCTTGGTTTCAAAACAAGGCGCACGCAAAGTTCTTTTGTAAAAATGTCACAAAATATTGTAAACGAGTATAGCAATGTATTTACATTCATTGCGGACAGCGATGGCAAGGAGAAGGACAGGCGTGCTGTGTGTATAGCTCCGCCCATTCCTACAGCTATTCGAATTAAATTGCTGTTGGTGCTTTGCTAGATATTTTGGGTGTTTACGGTTTGTTTTGTTGCTTTTAATCAAAAACTCTCTCAATAATGAACAGAGATTATTTAATTGGCTTCTATATAAAGTATTATTTAGCGAGCTACAGCCAAAAAAGGGTCTGTGGGTGTGAAGCTGTACCCTCTATATTCTCGACCGAATCCAGGTGTCTCGGCTTTTCACGTACTTAAGTGGGTTCTGCATGTAACAACACAGTTATTGATTGTGCAAGTTGTATTCTATCTCCGAGCCAGATGTACTCATGAAAAGAGTCGTAGGTTCACAACCCCTGATCCAGCGATGTTGAGCGACATCACCAGTTGCACAAAATTTGACTGTCTTAGTGGCTATGGGGCGGTAATCTACCAAAGTGTTAGCGCCAACAGCCATTAAACAAGGAAATAATACAATTGTGTAGTTTTAATAGCAAAATGTCGGATTTTGAAGTGAGCAAGTGGGTCAATGTAGTCACAGTTCATAGTTCATCATAGTTCTTGTGTTTACACAGTCTTTTTTTCAACTTCAATTTTGTCACAAAAGACAGACACAGGGGCCCTTAGGTTAATAATAACACTACATCAATGATCATGAAAAAAATGATCGGTATCAGTATTGATATTACTACAATTTACTTGGATCGGATCTACAGTTAATCAAAATTCCAAGTAACGCCCACCCCTCGTGCATGCCCAGGGCAGTAATCCGCTTGCCCGAAAAGACCACCTCCTCATGTTTTTGCAGAGATCATTACAATCATCCACAGCACGTATATTTAAACACATTCGGCTGCTGATGTTTCATCCCTCCCAATTTTGAACTTAATGGAACAATTTGCACATTGGTTTTACCTCCTGCTGTTGCTGCCTTTTGATCAACTGGTTTTATACAATACAAGACTGCAAAGCGTTATCTTGCTGCGCACACCGTAATGTAATGAAACCTTTTTGATTACCCGTCGGTGCGCTGTCGTGTTTCATTGTCTAACTTTTTTGCAGATTCTACTTAAAGACAATGGAAATGTGTGCGAATTATTTTCTTTTGTGGAAGGATCCAGTTCCTTCAGACTGTGAACTTGATGAAAGAAGGAGAGCAGGGATGGGTAACAGGAGGCCTCCGGGCTTTACATGGCCCGCAAGGCCCTCTCTGCTGGACTTCCCGGCAATATCTATATCGTGACGTCAGTTATAAGTGGTCCGCCAATAGTACTTATTTAATCATACTTCCTATCATAGCTTCACCATGGTTGCACTGCTTCTAGGCGTTCATATTCAAGCATTTGACCAATTACATTTCAGCAACTAGTTTTTGCTAGGGCCAGAAATCTACCTGGAGGCCTTCTGAATCAGTTCAGCAGGCTCTGAGGCATAACATCAGTGTCGATGTAGTTGTTGGTTTAGCATGCAACAATAGGGGCATAATAAGTAATACATTTTGTAAAGCATCTTTTCTTATCCGTAACCAATAAAAATCGTATTACTTTGGATTGTCAAAGGTCCAATGAATCGAGGTACTGATGCGTCATGTATCCTGTGGGTGTCTGTCGCCAGGAATTGCTTCACCATACACCACACAGGCCCATAAAATGCCTGGTTATAGTAAAAATAACAATGACAATATATTGACATCTGAGAGAGCAAGATTTAAAAAACTTTTTGGTATATATGTATGACAGTTCATATTTCCAGTTTAAGTTGTCTTACAATGTGTTCATGTTCAGTTCCAGTCTCTCCGGTCATTATAATCCTAAAAATTCAAGTCCATGTTTGGTTTTTGTTTTCTTTTTGTTTTAAGCTGTTACTACAGATAGTATAACAGATTGGTATTGCGAGATATTCAAAGAGTGAGTCGTCCTGAAAAAGAGGGGCCACAAATAATAACTCCTAACATGATTTCTGAGTATTTCATCGCCAAAATAACATCAACAGAAAAATATCAGCCCAAATCACTTCAACTCCACCTCCTCACAATTAAAATGGGAAATTTTACCTCCATAGAGCCGGTTCATTTGTGAACGACACATTACCGATTCAGACTGGAGTGAAGGCCCAAGTATGAACTCCATGGCACGCAACTGGGCAAGCCGTGAGGAATTAGGCCAGCACACCTGCAGCCGTTTTAAGCTTTACTCCAAGTAGTTAATGTCACGTGTTTTCAAAACATGTGACTATTCAGGATGGCGACAATCACAGAGTGTGAAAGCAATTGGCAAGTGGAGCACATATTTGCTACTATGCCAAAAGACAACTTGAATGAGGGCCGTGTTGCATAAAATGCAAGGTCTATTATTCTAGAAGACAGCGCCAGGGCAACCACATTGAGGAGACTAGTGCAAGATTGCAACAGAGACTTGAGAATTCTTCTTTTTGTGTTGTTGTCATTAGTGGTGTCCAGGGTAACTGACATATTTGAATTTGCTTGTCATCATTCCTCAAAGATTAAAGGAAACACGAGCAACCTGACAATTACCAGTGTCTGAAATTCATGTCAAAAAGTTACGGGACACCAGGGCAGACAACTCTGAAAAGTTGCCTACACAGCCATAAAGTTGCCTGCCCCATTTTTTACAACTTGAAACACAATAAGACGACTGATCGCAAAAAAACCCGTTGTTGCAAAGTATTAGGGATTGATAATCAGAATACATAACAGAACCACATATTAAAATTAAGTTTATTATAAATCAACTTATAAGTATAAGTATATGACATTGCTGTTTTCCATCTGCCATCAGTATGTCCCTGTATTTACTCATCTTCATTGCAATGTTTGCGTTGCGTCGTCTGCTACAAGCCACGTGAACTCCTCTTTCCGCGATGCTTTTCATGTACGCTAACGTTTTGTAGCGTCATAAATTTTGTTAGCTTCTTTTGAATCGTTCTTCTGAGGTTTTGGTTTGATTCCTAACCACTTATCCATTTTTCTTGTTTTTTCTGTGCGTCTACTTTGGAAAATGATATGCAAATGGACGACCTTATAACGCTTGGGATAGTCCGGAAGCACGAAGTAATTCGATGCAGGCTTCTCATTGGCTGCCGAGTATGCAAATTGCCAAACGAACCAAAATTTCCAAACCGAACGAAGATTTCAAAATCGGAATAAAGCAAACGTTTGATTTGAAAAAAATAAAAAAAAGTTGGCAGCCACCCGGGCAGAGACGTTTTGTAAGTTTTAGTCCCGACGTAAAAGATGCACGCCCCGGGCGTCCTGGCAGACGTTATTTCAGACACTGCAATTACTCAGACGTAACGGAACGGGGAAGTGTTGAGTCATTTGTGTAACCCCCCAAAGAATGAAAAAAAGAAATACTTCATTTTGCAACCAAAATTAATATTCTTAAAACATTTTGTTCTCCAATTATTAATTGGATTTAGGTAACAGCTCAGATCACAAGAATCAAAAGATCAAATCCTGGACAAACAGCGATGTGAAAGAACTATCCGGAACCTGACAGCTTCTGTTTTATATGACTAGCATGAGCACTAGAATAGTTGGGAAATTGGCGAGAGAAAGCCGCGTACTTCGACTGCTCGAAGAATGAACACAAGCAAAGCTTCCTTTTCTGCAAGCAAGTCGATAAGGTGGTTCGGATGCGGTGTCTTTATTGATCCCTGCAGAGGATTTCTCTTTACACTTGCTCTCTCAAGGGAGGTCAGCGAGGGGCATCTTTGCTCCCAGCGCTGGTGGCCAAGAGTCAGCAGAAGAACCGCCGTCTTTCTCAAGGACAGGGCAAGAACATTCCTGCTTAAGGTTGTGCGGATCGATCAAAATACCGAGATTGTCGATACTTGGCGGGCACTTGGATCGGACCGATAGTATTGTCGTAAGCTCGATCCTGTTTTCCCACTTGAATTCTTACTTACGGTATATTATGTTGTTAGTGTGTCATCAAATTATTCATGCGTTATAACTTTTATATTTGATTTAATGTGGACTCACTTTATTGGCACTACTGATTTTATTTTCAAAATAAAAAGCACCGTAATTTCCGGACTATAAGGTAAGTGGGATTTTAAAACGCACCTTTAAAAATACCCCCTTTTGAAAGAATTTTTTCATATATAAGGCGCATTGAACTATAAAGAATATGAGATTAAAATAGACAAATGTTAACATATTTTATAGAACATCAATATAAGGGAATCTGATTCGTTCATAAATAGCAACCGTATGCAGAAGCATTTTGCTGTAGTTACAGATTTTTAGATTAATTTACTGTATACCCGACTTTATGCACTGTATAGTAAGGCGCACTTTTGAATAGCTAGCTAATTTGGGGGTTTGGGTGTGCTTTATAGTCCGGGAAACATGGTATTTTAATTGTCTTTTTAGAACATTTATATTGTATTTGTACATTGCTGCTTTTTGGTTTGACTTGCTTGACTTTGGTTCTGAAACATTTTTTGTTGTTGAAGTACTTTATTATTTACATCGTTAACGGTTTTTACATCGTATTGTTTACTCTATTTGCACTTGATTTTATTTTGTTCTGAAACTGTTGTAATACAAACATTTATATATATTTATTGTGGTTATTTAATAAAAGAATAGGCAATTTTTAGGCAGTTTTTATTCTAATGATAAAACTCAAGGGAGAGGGGTTCAAATATTCAATAATCATGAAATGTCAAAGCAACAATTATTTGCATCAGATCGGTACCGATACTATAATGTGTCAGAACCCGAACAGACGGAGGAGCCAGACGCGAGGACCCAGAATCGATACCGTATCCTGGAGCCCGGAGCAAGATACCGGACAGGACGAGACAGGCGGGATCGATACCGGATACTGGATACACGAGCAGGATACCAGACAGAGTCAAAATACAAGTCTTGCAAGTGCAGAGGTTCGTTGACGGACTGACAAGGAGGGAATGAGAGCACTGAGTTTAAACAGGAGGGGGGCCAATCAGGCAACGAGCAGCAGCTGGCGCTCAACGGGCTGGCCCAAGTGAGGGCAATGGGCAACCGTGACATAATTGTACCGGAGCGATACAAAAAAACGCCAGCATCGCCCACCACTAATGTCAGTTACATTTTACTGAAAATGTTGTTTTAAATACGTGATTATCAAGGAAATCTGCATCCGAAACGAAACTACAATACCATTGGTCAGGGTTTTCTGATCAGGACCAGTATTTTTCCTAACATTTTGTGCTATTGTAACGCATTATTATAGTTAAACAATAATTTTCTGAGTAAAGAAGTTTTGTTCCAGATGTCAGTGCTCCATTTTTGTTGAGAGCCAGCGTCAAGCAAACGTCATGTATAATTCACAGCACGGAAATGATAGGGGCTGAAAAAACAAACTGGTTATGGCGTTTATTTTTTATTTTTTTTTACCTAACAATTGTAGCCGTCACAATCCTACACTCAGATATCTACTTATTTGTATGTCCTCTTTCTCTCCCCCTCTCTCTCTCTCTCTCTCTCTCTCTGTCGCTTGACCTTACCTTATTTGGCTACTCCTGGTTTCTATTTCTCCCTTAGAGATATTGACACTTGTTTTAATTTCTCCGTGTTTTTCCTCCTAACATGTCTCATCCTCTTCCCTTTATTAGTATATTGTCCCTTTTGGTTCCATGCTAGTTCATTGCCTTTCTAGTCACATTCTACTCAACCTTGTCACAGCGCTCTTCCCTACCCAGTAGACCGAACACCTGCCTGACCTCCTCTTGAATAATTTGATGAACTATTGAACTGTGGACTTCACTGCTCGGACTCACTGATTCCCTGAACCTTTTGCTTGTCTATTTGGTAACGCTTGATGTCTTTTTCCTCCTAACATGTCTCATCCTCTTTCCTTTAATAGTATATTGTCCCTTTTGGTTCCATGTTAGTTCATTGCCTTCCTAGTCACGTTCTACTCAATCTTGTCACAGCTCTCTTCCCTACCCAGTAGACCGAACACCTGCCTGACATCCTCTTGAATAACTTCATGAACTATTGAACTGTCAACTTCACTGCTTGGACTCACTGATTCCCTGAACCTATTGCTTGTCTATTTGGTAACGCTTGATGTCTCTGGTGTTCTGTAAACTGATTGCCTCACCGCCTGCCTTTTCTTTTGATGAACACTCCCCTTATGAAGGACAACTGTCTGATTGTACTAATCTGTGCTTCTGAATTGTGCTTCCTTACCATCAAAAGAAAATTCCTAACTACGGCCAAAAAATATTTCCATCCTCAACCGTGTGCAAAGCATAATGAGTTCGAAACATTTGGAGTTGATTTCAGGTAACCTTTGATAGGCAACATTAAAGTGTTTTAAAGTGTAGAAAGAGCTGGCTAATCCTAAGAAAAACATTTACCTTCTATATTCCTTCGTTTTCATTTTTGTGTATTATTTATGGCGTTTGTTACAGGAAGTCAAAGAGACTACTTTGCCTTTGTTGGTCACATTTATTTCAGTATTTCGTGTCAGAAATGTACTTAAATGATTTTTGTGTTGAGGACATATATCAAAAAATTACTTGTATTACTCTGTTACTTTCTCAAGAAAACAATATTATTCACTTGAATAATGTTTCCTATTGATGCCTTTGCTAATGAGCAACTCCAAGTAAAGTAAGTGGATACTTTTGGAGGACCCATCCTGCTATATGTAGAAATCTATCTATCTACCCTGGTCATATCCCTCGAGAGGGGTGACCGACAGCAAGACAACACATACAAAAAATCAAGAAAATTAAAGAAAATTAAAAAAAAATAAAAAGGGAAAAAGGGTAGCAAAAGAACACAAGCAAAAATTTTGGACCATGGCCAACCCAAACTGCCCAAACACCCAAAAGATTTAAGCACCTCGACATCCAAGTCGTCATGTTTTCGTCCCTCCAGATGAAACGGGACACAAGAAAGCGACCATGTCACTCGGGTCAGGGTGACACAACACACTCTTCTGTTCAACAGCAGGGCCTGACAGATTTCACTGGTTTACCCCTGCTGCATCATGTGTCCTGCCCATCCCTTAGAACGCGTCCAAACATCCCACTATCCTTTCACAACACCTCTCCACTCATTCCATTCCTATCACCAACAATTATGTAGAAATAAATGTATAAATACATAGACACCTAAAAATATGGCCTATAAATGAATTAACACATAAATAAAACAGGTGATAGCTGAATAAATGACGTAAATGCAATTCATTCATTTATTAGAGTTAGTAAACATTTTCAAGGCCACATTTAAGCACCTTTTCAGGTCTTTCAAAGCCAATTTTGCAATTTTGACGGTACCATGACAGGAAAGAAATCCAATTAAATCATGTGTTTTAAAGAACCACAAATATATCTGAGATTCACTAATGCAATTCCTACGTGTGCATTTATCAAGACATAACATTTCTAGATCTTGAGTAAATTGTGAATATGTTCTTTTTTGAGACAAAATCCTCCCATATAGGCGTAGGTGAGGGGTCAGCAACCCAAAATGTTGAAAGTGCTATGTTGGACAAAAAAACAGAACAAAAAATCTGGAACTGCAAGTTTGAAAGGCTTATATAATCCTTATAATGAATGCAACACATGCTGTGTGTATCTATATTAGCAATAATAGCTTACCATTAAGTTGGAAGCAGCACATCCTGCGCATAATGATGCACCTCATGACTACTCAGTTGTAGTAAACTGCCTCAAGTTTAACACAAATCAAATCTTTGATGTCATTTTTGTTTTGAGAAAAGGGAACGTACATAACGTGCCTCATATCTGAGCAACAAAAATATTTTAGTCAAACAAAACATGCATTCAAAAATATAAAATATAATTTTGAAAAGGTAAACTAAATACAATCACATTATTACAGTGATTTGATTTCTCTGCAGTTACTTTTCTCTTTTTACCGACGGGCAGCGGAGTCGGAGTCGGACTTGCACGCAGGGGAGAGGGAATAGCAGGCAATCGGCACGGGAGTCGGGCAGGCAGGCGTCAATTCTTCCTGGGACCCCATTCGAGGCACAGCAAGGGCCACGACGGGCGGGGCCGTGGTTCGAACGGGCAGGGAAGGCCAACTCAGTAGGCGCCTGCCAAACTGCGCACTCCAGCTCTCCCAAAGTCGCGCTGGGATCGTTCGCTGAGTTCAATTGTTGGCGGGTTCATTCTGTCACGGTCGCCTTGGTGACCAGTCTGCCCCGCCCCCTGGGCAACAGCTGAAAGCAGTTCCACTAATGGTGGGTCTGTATTTAAGGCTGCATGGTGGGCTCTGCGGTTGCGGGTTCATTACTACTCATTATTCACAATCCCGTTCTGTTATGCCTTGTCCTGTTTTAGTCTGTTATGCCTTGTCCTGTTGAGTTCGTGCCGGAGGAACTCTGTATTGTTCTGTTTTGCCCCGGAGTATTGGGCGACTTTTATTTTATTAAATAAAACCTATGGATCGTCAACGCATTTGAGTTCTCCCTTCATGCCTCCTGCCTCCGTTCTGGTCCGGTCACCTTCCACGCCACCACGTCTCGTGACAGTTACACCCCTAGTTGAAACGTAATATTTATTCTACGCATTTTTACAGAATTGGAAAGCTTGAAATGATTTTGTGTCATTTTAGTCCTACTACAGAAACCATAAGAAAACAAAAATATATTTCCCTCCCTCTCCCTGGCACTAAGGAGCTGCATGCTGCTCCTGAGCGGTGGGTTACTGACCCCCATGTTAGGTAAGAATTACGGTAGTATCTAGCTTTTATTTTCAGTTGCAGGAAAATCTTCTCATTACAATTTATGACTGAGAAATTCTAAAAATGCTTTTGCATGTGCATACTTGATATGTAATCCTTGCACAAATATACATTTTATAGTGCCCTGTTTAGGTCTTGGATGCCACCCATAAGGGGCGATGCCGCTTTATAGGACAATGCCATAAAAACTGATGCCAGCTGCGGTTAAGGACAAGGGAACAAATGCTATAACAAAGCAAAGCCACCAGAGAGCACTGTCAGTGTCATTTTTAAGCAGACTTGTTGTGACACATGGCAACAATGTCAAGGATTTAATTAACCCAAAATTCAAGCATTTTTCAACCCTCGCAAACACATCAAAGGTCAGGCATTTTCAAGGATTTCAAGCACCAGTAAAACCCCAGATTTTTGTATGCAATTCATCATTTATTTTGGTATTTATTTTTTCATTTATTTTGACAAGTATTTTGTCGTGCATTTTGTCACAACAAAATGTTATTCAAATGAGAAGGCGGCTTAATTGCCTGAGTTTTTCACCGATTGGTTGATCGAAAAGTTCAGCTAGTAGGAATAATGTGTTGCGACAAAATACACGACAAATACTGCTATAGAAAAATACTACAAAAATAGTAGAGAAGTACTCCAAAAATCAAACTGAAATAAATAAAAGACAAAATGCATAAATACATGAATACATTTGATTAATGTTATTTACTTATTACATTATTTATTTATGTATTCATTAATTTACATCTATTCGTAGTTATTTATTTCCACATTTATTTCTAAATAGATCCTGAACACGGTTTTAGTATCGAGTTGTTATTTCAAAAAAGCCGAACATCGCTTTAAGCAAGCCGGCAAGGCCAGACCAGCACAACAATTCATTGCCGGAAAAATGCAATTCTCTCCATCCAGATTACTATAATTATGGAATTCACAATCAAGGCGGAGCAGAGGATTAAGGTCTGTTTTAAAAATAGCCGCCATCAAATCTATTTGGACTCAATAAATTTCTCACGACTGGGGAGGGGGGCAATTTTTCAAACACACCCCCAACACCTCAACCTATCTATTACAGGGGTAGGGAAACTACAGCCTGCAGGCCACATAAGGCCCGTAAGGCTTTTTCATTTCGCCCGCCAAACGAAAATGGTCAAAACATAATGGCAAGTTTTTCAAGTAAAAACATGTTCTTTTGTGTGCTAACGTTGTCCCCATTGTCCCTTTGTGTGTCTACAACAAAAATACAGATATACTACCGAAATACTACAAAATACTACAAATTTATATATCCAATTTAGTGCTTAAAAACAGGGATGTAATATATATTATTTTGCTTTCATTCTGAAAAGAAATAAATATAATAGAAATATTCTAAAAAATACTTCCACAGAAATCATAAAAAAATACAACTACGGTAATATTGCAAAAATGCTAAAGAAATCCTACAAAAATACTGCTACAAAAATACTTCAGAGATCCGAAAAATACTACTATAGAAATATCATTAGTTATATTATAATACAAAAATACTACTACAAAAATATTATAAGAAAAATACTAAAAAGATACACCTATAGTAATACTACCAAATTCCTATGGATAAACAGCAACAATCTAATACAAAAATACTCCAAATATACGCAGAAATACTACAAATATTCCAGAGAAATACTATAAGCGTACGACTATGGAAATACTGCAGAAATACCACTACAGTAAAACTATAATACAAAAATACTACTAGAGAAATATTACAAGAGAAATATGACAAAAATACTGCTATATAAAACTACTACAAAAATAGTAGAGAAGTACTCCAAAAATCAAACTGCATTAATACTACAATAAATATATATGACTACAGTTATACTACATACTGAATATCAAATATTGTGCTTAAAACAGGGACTTATTATATTAATTTGCTTGAATTCTGATCGTTTAAAGAAAAACGACATGTGGATGTCTGCATTTATTTTTATTTATCAATGAGAAAAATTGGATAGGTCTCCAGAATTGGCACCTTGGCCAAATTTTTAACCCAATGCGGCCCGCGACTCCAAATAGTTGCCCACCCTTGGTCTATTCTTTTGTCTTTATTAAACAATCATGAGGGGGAGGATTCGCAAAGCATGCTGGCGGAGCATTTTAGAGTCGAAGTCTAACTGCTAAGTGCTACAACGTCCTCATTTTAGCGCTTTAGCTCGCTGGCAATTAGAGATGTTTTGCGCAGTAGTCTGTCTGGACTGGCATCCAGTGTCCTTATGTTCCATGCTGCAATGCTAAATGCTATAGGTTTTTGACCGTGTGGTGGAATGTCCTGACAGATGCAGTATCCCATCCAGGTACTGCGCTGAGTGGGCAATCTTAAGGCCACCTTTCCTAGACCTTTTCCCCTTTATGGTGAGCAGTGCGGTTCCTAGATAGGGCTCTTCAGAAGCACAGGGGTCTGCCGAGAGCAACTGCCACTCACTCCCAGATGCTAGCGTGCTGCTAACGTGCAAATCTCCAGCTAAGAGCTTCCAACTCATTCAAACCTGCTCCCGTCACTGGATGCCCCACCACCGCCAGACTGTTTGAAGTCAGAGTCTCCGGTAAAAGAGGATACCTGAGCAATGATGGTTTTTAAAGTGGCGCAAGCGGTGCGCTTTTCCCAATGCTTGATTGTAGGGAATACGGCACCAGTGGCGGCTACATACACACAACTATGCTGACATACACATACTACTGTATTCTCTTACTTATACTACTATACTTTCTCACACATACTAGGAGCAAATTCAGTTTGACGTCGAACTGTGCAACATATACACACAGATCATCCACTTGATGGATGAAAGTAACCGGAGTAAAATAACACTGAGCGGTGAGCTGAACGTTACACTACTACTATACTACCACCCCTAGCAAAAAGTATGGAATCACCAGTCTTGTGCAAGCCTTCACTCCGGCAATTTTTTCTATAGAAGAAAACTCCGATCTCAAACATGAAACAATAGTAATGTCATTCGGAAGTGCAACATATTGGCATTCAGAAACACTAAAAGAAATTAAGAAAAATGGTCAGTAAATGTTACTTTTATAGAGCTAGTGCAGGGAAATAAATTAGAAATCACTCAATTCTGAGGGAAAAAAAATTGAATCAGTGCATTTTGAGTGCTATATAAAGGACATACCCAGTCAATTTCCTTTTCTTAATTAGGCACCTGGCTTAGATTAAGTCTGCCCGTTAGTCAGAAGTCAAAAACAGTGCAGTTATTACACCTTGGAGGGCTCCTGGACTAAATCGATTGGCAAGAATTATGGCTCGAACAAGAGAGATGTCTTTTGAGACCAAAGACAGGATTGTCAAACATCTTGAAGAAGGTAACTCTAGTTGTATGGTTGCCAAAGATATGGGCTGTTTACAGACCGCTGTATCAAACATTTTGGACCAAGTACAAACTGCATGGGAAGGTTGGTAAAGTCAAGCATACTGGTAGGCCAAGGAAGACATGTAGGCGTCAAGACAAACAACTAAAAGACAAATGCCTTGAAAACAGATAATGCACAACAAGAAAAAGAAGAGGAAAGGGGAGGAAGTTCTTGTCAATGTATGTGACAGAACTTTGCAAAATCGCCTAGAGGAAATGGGATTTTTATATAGGAAAGCTAAAAGGAAACTGTCATTGACACCTAAACACAAAAGAACAAGACTGCAATAGGCTAAGGAGAGGCAATCATGGACTGTGGATCTCTGGATGAAGGTTATCTTCGGTGATGAGTCACAAATCTGCATTAGACAAGGTGATGATGCTGGAAATTTTGTTTGGTGCCATTCCGGTGAGATTTACAAAGAAAATTGCCTAAAGAAAACATTAAAATTCACACTGTCCTTAATGATATGGGGATGCATGTCAGGGAAAGGGACTGGGGTGATGACTGAGGTCAATTTTTCAATAAATGCACAAGTTTACATTGACATTAACAGCTTCCTTATTTGTTCAGTTGGAAAAATGTTTGGGTTTGACAGACTCATTTTCCAAGATGCCAATGCATCATGCCACAGAGCAAAAACTGGGAAAGTCTTCCTTCGAGAAAGACGCATCCAGTCAATGTCATGGCCTGTAAATAGCCCAGATCTCAACCCAATTGAAAATTTATGATGGAAATTGAAAAATATTGTCCACAGTAAGTCCTGCAAAGATGATCTGGAAACTGCAATCGAAGAGAGAGGGCACCAGATTGATAAAGAATACTGTTTGACACTTATCAAGTCCATTCATCAGAGACTGCAAGCTGTCATAAAAGCCAAAGGTGGTGCAGCTAAATAATTGTGATATGTTTTGATTGATATTTCTTTGTCTGTTTTTCATGATTCCATAATTTTTTTCCCTGTGCTTTGTCTATAAAAGTAGCATTTACTGACCAAAGTTTTGTTATTCATTTCTTTGAGTGTTTCTGAATGCCAAGAAGTTGTACTTTTGAAAAACTCTATAGAATAAAATGTCGGAGTGAGTACTTGACTGACTGATGATTTCATGCTTTTTGCTAGGGGTTATAGTAGTGTTTGTGCATGGGTATGACTGTCTGCAGGAGAGTATAGCTGCAAATGTGCGAACGTATGATGGTACATGTGAGAGCAAGTATGGTTTACTTCTCAAATGGCCTCTCATAAATTAGTGTTCTGCCTCCATGAGGTCATTTACGACACCTGCATTTTTCTTCTGTTTTTACCGAACGACTCGCCCCCACTAATGTGATGCATATTCTTAACTTATTTACTCTCCCACAGAGTGGAGGGAGTGTAAAAGGTTATGCTGTTTTGTTTAATAGCACAAAAAGTTCCTTATCTATAACGGCACACAGTGTGCCGAATTGCTGGTCGTTATGTGTGAGTTTTGTCACTGCTGATAGATGATTGATTGGGTGTAGCCGGCATCGACAGCCTACGGTACATAGTCCATCATGTTTTCTCTTTCATTATTCCCTCATGGGCAGTAGTCTCCGCTGGCATGCTAATAGGCTGTTAAAGGCTGCCAGTGGGCAAAAACGGGGATCCCTGTTAGTGTGTTTCTAATGCTGTGTTTCTCAACCTTTTATGAGCAAAGGCACTCTTTTTGTCTTTTATAAAATCTCCAGCCACAACCAGGATTTACTCAGCTCTTGAAATCCTTGAATTTTAATGTCAGAAACCCTCGGCTCAGAGGCCGCATAAAGCTCTGGTAGCGCTGCGAAGTGGCTCCTTTGCGCTTTTCCCAAAAATTTTTACAAATTGAAAAACATGGGGGAGGGTATTATTTTGTGTTTTAATATGATTTCTATAGTATGACAAACATGACATAAACACTAAGTTTCAACTAGGAGTGTAACTATGAGATGAGAGGGAAGATTAGCTGGTATGAGTTTACAGGTTGGAAGTGATGCGTTTGACTTCTGTGCTCTTACTGTTTCCATACAAACTAATGTAATCTGCAGTTAATCATAATGGAAGAGGAAACCGACTACTTACCTGTTTGACCCGATTCCGGGTTCGCTGATTAAAGGTCTTTTTGAGGTCCTCGGACCTTCAGTTCTAAATATTATAAACATATCACGCTCCTCAGGTGTAGTTCCAGCGGCTTTTAAGTCCGCTGTTATTAAACCTACACTGAAACGACCCAACCTTGATCCAGAAAGCTTATGTAATTATAGATCTGTGTCAAACCTACCGTTTCTTTCTAAAGTACTTGAAAAAGTTGTGGCACAACAGCTGAATGATTTTATATCCGAAAACAATCTTTTTGAATCAATGCAATCAGGATTCAGGGCTAACCACTCTACTGAGACAGCCCTGATTAAGGTAACCAATGATCTTCTACTGGCAATGGACTAGGGCGCTTCATCACTCTTGCTGCTGCTGGACATTTGTGCTGCTTTTGACACTGTGGACCATAATATCTTACTAAAACGGTTGGAAAAATTAATTGGTCTCTCAGAAACCGTCCTCTTATGGTTCAGATCCTACCTCTCAGATAGGACGCACTATGTTAAATACGGTGAAATGACATCTGAGCCCTTTAGTGTTACCTGTGGTGTTCCGCAGGGTTCAGTACTTGGCCCCCTTCATTTCAGCTTTTACATGCTTCCATTAGGTGATATTATTCACAAGTATAATATCAGTTTCCATTGCTACGCAGATGACACTCAACTATATCTTCCGATGGAGGAATCTGCCACACTATATTGTGGAAATTTGGAGGCTTACCTCACTGATATTAAAGAGTGGCTGTCACTCAACTTTTTGCGCCTTAACTCTGAAAACTCCGAAAAGCTAGTTATTGGTCCATTTAAATGCCGTGACTTGTTCTCAAAAACTGCTCCGAACATTGACAAATGTGATATCAACCAGAGTGACTCAGTTAAAAATTTAGGTGTCATATTTGACCCGATCGGTCCTTTCAAACACACGTGAAGAATATTACTAGAACAGCTTTCTTCCATTTTCGCAACATTGCTAAAATTTGTCCTATGCTGTCTCAGTCAGATGCGGAGATTATAATTCACGCGTTCGTTACTTCCCGTCTCGATTACTGTAATGCACTACTCTGCGGTCTGGTACAAAACGCCGCAGCGAGGCTTTTAACTAAGACAATAAAGTTTGATCACATTACACCGATTTTAGCTAACCAGCATTGGCTCCCTTTTAGCTGTGTGTTGGATGTGATTTAAAGGTTCTGTTGGTATTATACAAAATCATGCATGGACTTGCTCCCTCATCTTTCAGATTTAATTTCAGATTTAATTTCCTTCACTCTGAAAACGCTGGTCTACTAGTGAACCCGAGTGCCAAGAATAGATCCGCCGGTTCGAGAGCGTTCTCCATCCGGGCCCCGGTGCTGTGGAATGCTCTTCCCCCTGAGATTCATTTTGGAATCTCAGTGGAAATGTTTGAATATAAGCTTAAAACACACTTCTACTATATCCCATATGAATAATCTATATTTTATGTTGACAATATGAGTATTGTTTGCCCTCATGTAGGTTTTAGATGAGGGGATGGTGTCATAATAGTATGTAATAATAGTTTGCAATAGTCTTTGATCTGTGCAGCCCATTGAGACTCTTTGTGATTAAGGGCTATACAAATACAGTAAACGAGACTTGACTTGACTTGAAATGCAATCGCAAAGCGAAGCCAACAGAGAGGAGTGTTGGTGTACGTTTTAAGCAACAATTTGCAACTTTGCAAGCACTTTCAAAAGATTGAAAACAACATTAAATTTTAAGCATTTTCAAATATTTCAAGCACCCTTACAAACCCTGACTTTGTCTCCTGTTTCATTTGCAACTCCGGGCTCAACTTCAAGGGGGACACCTTCCAGAATAAAGCTACTACATTGAATCATTGGTGTTATGTGGCTTTGTAGGACCACATTTCTAACATTTTCAAAGTGTGATATCAGACAATGCAAATGATATTTGTTGTGGAGGTGACTTTTATTGTTGTTTTATTTTGTTTGTTTGTTTTTATTGGAAAACCAACCTTCCTCTTTGTGATTACTTTTACTTTTAGTTTCTCAAGATTTTCCCTAGGAACTTTAAATAATATATCATGTATGTTCAGTATCATTTATGCATCGAACAGATGCTTGTTATGGATTAATAATGCAAAACACTTTCATATGCAATATGACCGCCATGCTACCCTAGGAACCTAAAGCCAGCCATCCGGTATACGCAACACCATGATCCTATTCATCTGAATACTGTATTTTTATGTTCAGTTACTATTTGAATGTGTTTTTAGTGATCAGAGATGAGATTTAAATTATTGCTATACTTTGTTAACTTGTATGCTTTTGGGAGAGCGGGAACGAATTAATTGTTTTTTACTTATTTAGTATGGGGAAATTTTGCTCAAGATACAAGCGATTCTAGATATGAACATGATCCAGAAAAAAAATAATCTCACATGTAGAAGTATCAGTATCAGTGATTCTAGTCCAAACACGAACCCAAACACCTCAAAAGAAAAAAAAAGAGTTGACTTGAGTTCGTTTAAGAAATGCACGTGCTTGCCAATTGCCTGTATCACGTACACGTGTTATCGGTCCTTGTCATCACCTCAGTGACTCCTCGAGAGTTGAGTACAGTCAGTGGCCACGTCTAGACACACACTCCTCCTCCTAGTGAACCTTGGCAGTGTTATGATGCAGTTGCAAGCACAGTAAACATCACGCCGCATTAATTGTTCACACGTTGCAACTTAATCCCAAGCTAACAGCACTCTGGGTTATCTTTTCATGTCTGACACCGTTTCCACTTAATTGAATCCCAGTTAGCCCGAGGCTGAGCTCTCTTGAGGCTAGCACGCCGATACCGTGGCCAAGTTTATTGTGCGCTCCGGCCACCTTGGATGCACCAGCCAGAGTCTCCTCAGTCAGGTCGACAGCGCTAACACGCATCGACAGACAAACACATTCACACCTCTGGGCGCTTTCAAGTCCCCACTTTTCTTGTCGTGGCTGTCTTTGGAAAGCTGAGAAAAAAACTAGAGCAGCTGTGAAAAAAGAACGGAAGATTGAGATAAGGAAAGGAAAAAAATCCCATGGAGAATTCATCTGCTTGCTGTGTTTAAACCAACCCGAGCCCTCCAGTAGTATCACTTCCACATGTATGTCCCTATATTTGTACCGGGGTGACATTTCTTATCTTTTTAATGGAATTGGAAGTTATGCACAGAGTAATTTTCTTTGTGACTTATATCTACAGCTCCGAAAGCACCTTAATCCTCGAGTGTTGTTTCTCCTTCCTCAACTTGCATTCCTCGAAGCACCATTCTGCTTCTCCCTCAGACCTGTGGGAACCACTATCTGTCCTTGCCTATGCAAGACTCTGTCTAATCCTCTACTCTCATCGCTAAATAATTCCTCACAGAGAAAAATCTAATCAAATCCGAGTAAAAAAAGCAAATGATGGGTCGCAATTGCGTGTGTGTCAGCCTCGGGAAGGGAGCAAGGGGGGGAGAGGCCGCTTTAAAATTGGTAGTGTGTGAAGGGTTTGCAAAGTGGGAGAAATGCAAGTGCATTTGCAGTCAGAGCACTTAGTGTGAGAAATCCATTCATTATTCATTAGCTAATTCGCCATGTATGGTAATTAAAATCAGACTCTTTCAAAAATGGAGAGAGCTATTGTAAACAGGTTTGGGCTGTGCAAAATTTAAGAGGGCTTTTTGATTTTGACAAACGGTGTTTATGCGTTTGAAGGATGCACCTTGCTCTGCCCTGTTCGCCCTGGATACGATACAGGGGATGGCATCTGAAATGTAAAAAAATGCAAATGTACCCCTCGTCTATGAATCAGACACAAAGAACCATCTATTCAATGCACTTTATAGACAAAGTAATCAATTATAAAACCACAATGAAGTTGGAATTCATCAAGGCGTACTGTTCATCAAATGGAGGCTACTCATACGTTATTAAACCTTGTAAAATATGTTTATACACTGGAGTAGAAAACATATTCGTTGAGATTATTGAGATAATCAGTTTTATGCAAGTTTAAAATCAGAACTGTAGTACCAGCACTGTACTCTATTTTCCAGACTCAAGGTTCATCCACCTTTTTTATGGTCGAATTCAAGCACTTGTTAAGGACCTTCAAACCCATTTTGTCAAATTATCCTGGACCATTAAGAAAAAAATAAATCATTTATGAATCGTAGGGCCACAAATATATATGTGGTTTACCTATGTGATCTTTTTATCTTGAGAGTGCATATTAAATCACGAATATATTTGTTTACAAAACAAATCTCTCCCCATATAGTTCCATCCATCCATCAATTATCTGCACCGCTTATCCTCAGTAGGGTCGCGGGGGTGCTGGAGCCCCATCCCAGCCATTTTCGGGCCGGGGTTCAGGGGACACAGGGACAGACAACTTACTCGCTCATTCACACCTAGGGACAATTTGGACAGGCCAATCAACCTGATATGCATGTTTTTGGAATGTGGCCTGAAAACTGAATGACTGGAGGAAACCCACGCAGGCACAGGAAGAACATGCAAACTCCACACGAGTAACCGTGGGGCTGCGCGTTAACCATCCAGCCGCACTGCCGCCCTTCCCCATATAGTTGTTGGATAAAACTATGGTAATATGTAGCTTACATTTTCAATTATGGACATTTGTTATGAACCGTGCAAAAAATGGAGGTAGCATTTCCCAGTGGTAAATTGTAACACTTTCTAAAAATCCTCGACAAAATAGCTGTCATGATTTTTGACAGTTCCGAGACAGAATGTCATTGAGGATAAGAAAATATTTTTACGTTATTTACCTCGAATATTCAAGTACAGAAAGAACATTGATTTGATTTTTATTTATGTACGGTATCCCTTATTTATTATTTGAGCCTAACTTAAAAAAAAAAAAGTAAAGTTAAACTCCTGTAAATTTCAGAGTACAAGTAACCACCTTTTTGCCACATTTTGAACACTGCAGCTGTAAATAGAGTGAGGCTTATTTATATTTCTTTTATTTTTTGGGGGGACGTGAAACCAGGGAAAAACAGCATGCTGCTCTTGACAACAATGCATGCAGTCTAAATACAAAACACTGCGGGGACTGTAAAAACCCATGATGCCCTTTATTGGCCAACATTATTCTTTTAATACATAACAGAACTTTATTGAATATTGATATTTCAACTTTTCCACCCACATGTCAGGTTTTTAATATACTGTATACAACCAAATTGAACAGCAGTGGAAGTTATCCATCAAAATCGCTATACTTCTCTCTCAGTGTCACTGGTTGCTGAAGCTTCCTTTAATCCTCGAGGAACGTTAACAAGCAAATGCAATTTGGTCTGCTACCACGGCACCCACCGATGATAACACATAAAAATCTATCTGGCCCTATTCTCCATCGTATGGTTCCCCTGGCGCTGCTGTCTAAAAATATGGGGCTCGCACTTTGCGCAACGCAGCCCTCATTCCCGTTTTCCTTCCGCGCAGTAGTAAATGGTAAATGGTCTGCATTGATATAGCGCTTTTCAAGCCAATGAAGACCTCCCAAAGCGCTTTACAATGTGCTTTACACTTACCCATTCACACACACTCTCACACACCATTAGCGGCCATGCAGCCATGGAAGGCGCCGACCTGCTTATTGGGGGTATTAGGGATTTAGTGTCTTGCCCAAGCAAAATTAACATAGTGATATAACACAAGTTGTAAAATAATTCATTTAGTATAGTGTTTCATTATTATGGATCACATTTTGATTTAGGGGCAGTGAGGGAGCCAAAAGAGCTGGCTAATTTTAGTAAGCCGAAAGGGACTGTTCTTGAAAAGAGCCAGAATTCCAGAAACATCCGAACAAAAACGTCCCCTAATGAGGCCTTAAAGACACAATGTTTTTTCACAGGGCAAAAGGCAGGAGGATTTGAAAACTGCTAAAATATGATCGATGCTTTTTTGGCAAACGTTATTTCACCTTTTGGTGTTTTCATTGCGTGGATTTTGGTGCCGATCACGTTGAGGCCTTAACTTCCTCCAAAATCATGCAAGTGCTAGCTAGCGCACTAATTAGAACAATAAATTTAGGATTATTTTTGTTTAAAGGTTATCAAATGTGAAAATTAACTCGAAACCATGTTGAATGAATGTTACAGGGAAAAAAGAAGCCAACTGTAGTTTAGTGAACTTGTCAAAAAAAGAAACACAACTTTTTCCTTCAAATAAAAATAACCACGCCTTCCTTAATTTATTATGTTTCTTAATCTTCATATTAATTTAGTTATTTTTTGCTATCGTAAAAATTAAAAGGGGACAGAAATAAGCAAAACTTCTCCAAATCATAAAAAATGACAACAATCAAGACATACGAATGCATAAAATCACAGGGAAGAACATAGTATAATACAAAAATGAGGAATTGTTGTAATGGTAAATGGTATATGGTCTGTGCTTTTCAAGCCACTGAAGACCTCCCAAAGCGCTACAACAATTGGCTTCACACTTACCCGTTCACACACACACTCACACATTGATAGCAAGCAAGGCGCCTGCCAACCTGCTTGTTGGGAGCATTAGGGGTTCAGTGTCATGCCCAGGGACACTTCAACATTCAACTCAGAGGAGCTGAGTTGTGTTTTTTATCCGGAAGACTTAAATTGAAAATATTCTGGGGTCGTTTTTTATTCTCTAATCAAATTTTTGCCGTAACCTGAACCCATTTATCGACCAGTCTTTTTGTCTTTTTGTCTGTGCTTTCTGTAAAAAGTCTCGCAAGTTATCTGATATTTTTTCGTAATGAGCGTCACACGTTTTTCACCAACAACTTAATTTAGGATTTTCAGTTCAATATATAATCAAATTAAATTACAGGTGCCAAGTATGACGGAAGTGTCCACACAATTAAGTCTTAAATGGATGAATAAATGCTAGGGAAACTGTTTAAAATAGGTGAAATTAAGTCCAAAAACTGAAAAAAAAAATAGTGTTGACATCTTGTTTTACCTATTATTTAAAAAAAAATGCACATGTTCAAGGTTCGCGCACCTTTTTTAAAGACTTTCTAAGCTAATTTTAAAATTTCCCCAGTACCATTTAAAGAAAAAATCCCGTGTGGATCAGGTATTTGCGGAGCCACAAATATGCGATTTACAAATGTGATTTTTAATCTTGAATATATTTGTGGTTCCGAAAAATACGAGTGTAAATATTTTTCTGAGAAATCTCCCCACATATAGGTGTTGGGTAAAATAACGGTAATATGTCGCTTACATGTGCAGTTGCATTACAATTTACAACTGGGAAACGCTACCTTCATTTTTTGCATGGCCCATAATAAATGCCCATAATTGATACGTAATACATGCACTGATACACATTTCATAGTGCCCTGTTTAGGTGTAGCATCGACCTACCTTCTTAAGTGTAACCCATAAGTGGGTGATTACGCTTTATAAGACGATGCCATACAAACTAATGGTAGCTGCCGTTAATCAAAAGGGAAGAAATGCAATCGCAAAGCAAAGCCACCAAAGAGCAGTGTCTGCATCATTTTTAACAGGCTTTTTGTGAAACGTTTTAATGCAAGCATATACCAGCACTTCACCCTACATTCAAGCACATTTTAATCCTTGAAAACGCAACATTAAAATTCAAGGGTTTCGCGAACGACATAACAATTCATGTTAAAACATTCTTCAAACACGTGTTAATGCATTCAGGGTGTGATTTCCACCTCACTAAATTATTGGATTAACCAAGAGTAAAATATATTTACGGTCTATATGTGGACGATATCATGATTTTGGATACTCCTTACTCCTACACGTGATAGATGTTCAACTATCAAGCAAGTGATACGATGATCATTACTATCTATCTACCCCGGTCATAGCCCTCGAGAGGGGTGACCGACAGCATGACAAACACATACAAAAACAAAGAAAACAAAAAAGGGGGAAAGTAGCAAAAAACACAAACATTTTTGGACCATGGCCAACCCAAATGCCCAAACAGCCAAACAAGTTAAGCACCTCGGCACCCAAGTTGGTCATGCTTCGTCCCTCCAGATGAAACGGGACACAAGAAAGCGACCAAGTCACTCGGGTCAGGGTGACACAACACACTCTTTTGTTCAACAGCAGGGCCCGACAGCTTTCACTGGTTTACCCCTGCCGCATCATACAGGTGCCCTGCCCATCCCTTAGAACACGTCTAAACATACCACTATCCTTTTAAAACACCTCCCCACTCATTCCTATCACCAACAAGAGCTCTGGCTTCCACTAGATTTAGACCTCATAACACCATCCATCCACATCAATCGCAGCCTTCCTTCTTGGTCTCCTTCCATTTACTTCGGCTCTGTAGATCCTCTTCAACATTCGCTCCACATCCATCCTCGCCATGTGTCCAAAATAACCAAATACTCTCTTATCCACACGCTTGCTCAGATCCATTGCTACTACAGTTGTGTCTCTTACAGTTTCATTTCTCAATCTATCCAATCTTATCACTACTACCACACTCTACACACACATCATTTCAGTCACATTTTCGATCCCTTCTGACTACTAAAGGATTACGAAGCGTAAATACATTAGTTTTATTTACATTTATAGGGGGTACACCATTCCCTGAGGTACTACTATACCAGGCTGATGCGTGGAGTGGACGCAGCAAGCCCCTAATCTCTCTCCAAACTTCCAAAAATCAATTTAAAACATGATCCCCGGATAAGGGACGTATCAGTTATTAAACTGACAAGAACAGACACTAACCTTGATCTTAGCCAAAAGGCCGAGAAGCGATGCCAACAATCGGTTTTGAGACACAATTTATTACCTGACACGATCAGCATACTTGTCAACCTCCACGGCTCAATGCCCTTACAAACTGTTGTATTTTCCCGTACAAAATACAAAATAATTTATAATTTATTTATTTTTCGGAATGATGCAGGATGGGAAATCCCCAGGCGGCAGACGCATGCAATTGACAAATTGCGTTTTTCCGTACAGATATTCTCGTACGTCGTACACGTCTTAAAATGCATAAAAAACTTACTTTGTACGGCAAAACCGTACAGGTTGACAGGTATGGATCAGTTAAGCTAATAGTCTCACCATAATGCAACGGGTTAACACCAAAATTGAGTAAATACGCTTCAACCAAAAACAGTGTTACTCTGTTTGCGTTCATTCAACACGAATCGACTCTTTAAACTGATTTGCAACAGCAAAGCATTCCAATCACATGGCACAGTCCGGACCAATTGCAAAGCGGCAATATATATATCCCATGCATTCATCGACATTGATGTTGTCAGGTTCTGCACGGTTGCCATGGCGCCCAGCTGGCATCGCCCCTTGACACAGGCTGACTCGCATTTACCGATTACTTCTGTGGGTACTTAAACGTTCTCTTTTGAACTGAGCTTTGCCAGATCGTTGTTGAAAACTTGTTTATGCTTGGTTATACTTGTTGTGCTTGTGGGACTTTGTTGCAATTCGGTGTAACATTCTGAGAGATTCCTGCAAGTTCGGTTTAATTCTGGAAATGCCTAGTTTGTAGTTTTGCCTGTGTTTGACCCGGTTTGTTATTTGGTCTGGTCCGTTTGTGTTTTGGACAACTTTTCTTTCTCAATTAAAAAGTGTGAGGACGTCTGCGCAAATGAGTTCCTACTTCCTGATTCCCGATCCGTTTCGTGACAGCTGTATAATATTTGTTTTCTTCCAATAAAGCATTGCAAAGATAACTTTTTGGTTTGAACAATTTTTATCGACACTTTTCACACCAATTAAACACACTCACAATTTCATCATATCATATTCTAACAATATGAGGTTTGAACAATAACTACGTCATTGTAATGAGTTACAAATCCAAAGACAATAGCAGTTTTGTCGGCAAACCAATGTAGCTCGGATTAGTGATGTATCGTTAGCGAACGTAAAGGCTTTAAAAGCCGGCTCTCCTCCTAGGAAGAACCAGATACCCGCGCGCCGCCTGTTTGACACCTGTGCTGTAAATTGTAGTGCAACCGAAAAGAAGTGCTACAAAGCACTAGGAAGAATACAACCTACAGAGAACAGGTGAATTAACAGGAAAATGTTGTCTTTTTTTGCCCAACCTTTTGCAACTTGAATGTTCTTTGGGCATACCCATAGCAGCAAGTTGGCAGACATGTGTGAGTCTTTGAAATCGCCATCTTGAATGGTCACATGATTTGAAGACACAAGTGGGAGCAGAACTGACCAAACGACATCAGGTCTGCAGGGGCACGGCGCAGTTGGCGTTGGCCTTGACGCCAAATTCGCAACACGGATTGCGCCGGGCTTAAAATGTAAAAAATGGACGTGAATGAATTTATTTTTAGGACTGTTAAAGCCTGCAAGCTTAAAATCTCGTCCAAATACAAAATTGAGTTTTATTGTTTAATTTGAGCGTGCAGCTCTGTAGTTCAGCATTTATGGTAATTAGCGTTTCACAGTATATGTTTACTAGTTCTTTGTGGGGAAACAACTCCATCTTGTTCCCTACTTGTAGTGAATAGGCTTGGAGAAGAACAGAAAACGTGTAACGGCGTTACGTAATTAGGATACAAAAAAATTACTGTATTCTGTAACAGTTACAAAAAACTGGTATATTTAGTAAAAATACGGATTACAATTTTATTTTTCAGTTGATTTATGTTGCACATTTCCTATTCCTTTATCGCATTAGTTTTGTTTATGTTTGTCATGTCCGTTTGACCCTCTCTCTCTCTCTCTCTTTCTCTCTCTCTCTCTCTCTCTCTCTCTATCACTCTGTCTCTCTCTCTCTCTCTCTCTCTTTCTCTCTCTGCCATCCTTTTCATTCCAACACAAACACACACCGCTGCACTCACTCTCAGGTCCCTTCGCAGCTGCCTCAAGTGCCTGAATACCAAATCTTATATACCATACAGATAAAGTGCAACTTACAAATAAAATATAAATAAAATAACATGAAATAAAATGATGAATGCAATTTAATGCCCGGGAGCATGTTTCCTATTCCACAGCATCCTTTCAAGCACCCACTCATTCACTTCATGCACTCATTCACGTGTGTTTTACATTTACAAATACATAATGCAGTGATAGATGGAATGTGTTTATCACAATTTAAATCACTGACACTAGAGTAGGGGTCTCCAATGTGATGTCCGCGGGAACCAGGTGTGCTCCCTAAGGGCAGCTTTGGTGCCCTGTTCTGAAAATACCTCATTGTAATTTTCGAGTAAAATGACTTTTTATGTTGTTGACTGAGTGTATTTAACCCTACTCCCAATAACTTCCGGATAACAGTAACAATATAATAATAACATGATAAGTTGTTATTTTAGAAATGCATATCAAACTGGGTGCCTTTTGCGCTAATTAGTAACAAAATGCTTTGGGCTTGAAATAGGTTGGAGACCCCTGCCCGAGAGAGACAGAGAAAAATGACAATACATCCCAGAGTGTGTTGGAAATTTAGTAAGTAAACAATTTGTGCGTATAAAACAATATCTGGTTCGTAATGAGCTCTAAATATGAGCTAAAACTGAGCATATCTAGTCAGTCATGTCAAAGGAAAAAATTTGAATATTTTCCTCAATATGGGTTAAAATTTGAGCTTCCTTTTACTACAAGCAACAACCTAATTTTGGTTTCCTCTATTTCATTTTCAAGTTGTATTTAGATTTAGTTTGTTTTGTATCGTATTAGCATTTTTGGTAGTGGAGTAATCCAAAAGTAATTGAAAGTAATCGAGATATACTATTCATTATAAGGGTACTTGGATTACATGACAGAGTACATATTTTAACAGGTAACAAAACACACACACACAAACACACACAGGCAGCGCTGCACAAAAACAGGACTTTTCCGTTACACAGCAAAGTGATCTCATTGGTATGCTGTGAATCAGAGGGCAATTCATCATGCATTGATGGCTTACAAATGAAAGACATGAGGAGGACATGCTTGCCATGACAGAAAGCTTCCATAACAATCAACAGGAGCTGCCTCACTGACCATGACAGCGCTCTTTTTTTATCTATTTTCTCGTCTGCTTCTCGACTCAAGTTTTCTTCAAATATTACAGTTTAAATTCCTATTCAACTGAATGAAATCACTTCGGTCAATTTGGGGATTTGTAGTTCGTATTCTTTCTTGTGCTTCATCGCACTCGTTTTCGGTTGCACTACACAATACAGCGGCATTTACTGGTCAAATATGAGACAGTGTCCCTATAAAAATTGCATTTTTAAAAACATTCACCAAAATATATAGTGAAAATGTCTGTACTGTGACACACTGTGCCTGTAATACAGCTACAGTATAAACTTTAACCACGAGATACAGAATGTGGGGGGGAAAATGGAAAATAAAATTTTGGGATTTTCAAAGAATTTATATTTATTTCTAAATCATGGTGGAAAATAAGTTTATGGTCAATAACAAAAGTGTATCTAAATACTTTTTTATGTACCCTTTGCATACTGTTGTTGGCATATTGGCCCATTCCTCCATGCAGAGCTCCTTCCTACAGGGTTGAGATCTAAAGACTGGCTAGGCCACTCCAGGACCTTGAAATGCTCCTTATAAAGCAACTCCTTTGTTGCCATGGCAGTGTGTTTGATTGTCACACTGAAAGACTCAACCAGTTCTAATTTTCAATGCCTTTGCTAATGGAGGGAGATATTCATCCAAAATGTCTCGATAAACGGCCCAATTCATCATTTCCTATACACAGATCAGCTGTCCTGATCCCTTTGAGGATGTTTCCTCCCCCATGCTTCACAGTAGGTATGGTGTTCTTCAGATGGAATCCAGTATCACGAGAACCTGTGTTTACACCAAAAAGATCTATATTGGTTTCATCTGACCACAACATACTCTCCCAGTCCTCTTTTGGGTCATCCAAATACTCTCTAGCAAACCCCAGACGGGCCTGGACGTGTACTGGCTTCAGCAGGGGGACATGTCTGGCAGTGCAGGATTTGAGACCCTGGCAGCTCATTGTGTTACTAATAGTAGCCTTTGCTACTGTGGTCTCAGTTCTCTGTGATCAATTCACACAATTGGTGGTCAATTAAATACTAATTTTCCCCACTGTATACCACTGGTGCTACAGTGCCCTGACAACTAAGCTGAACTTGGACCTGTTAAGACTGTAAACGGCATACAGTATCAGAAAGTTATGTACAATGGACTCATTTTTTTTCTTTGAAGAACCCATAGAGTGTTATTGCGTTATTTTTATTTTAATAAATAGTGTTATTATTTATTTTCTTGTGGCTTTCAGGAAAATGAAGAGATTTTACATCTAGGCACTCCTACAATTGTCAGTCTTTTTTCTGTTACAAACTGACCCTGGACATGTTATTATGTGGCTCTCACGGGAAAAAGTTTGGAGACCCCTGCTTCAAGAGATGAGTGGACATGCACAATATTTATGAAGCAGTTTTGCAGAACTGGCAAAGACTCTGCGTCAACCTTTATCTTGTGAAAAATTGATGCTGTATATCGCAGTTTATTTTTCAATTGATGCTTTTGCTGAATGATATCGCTTTGTGTTTCTGGTAATTGTTGTGGCTGTCTTTATTGTTTATTTGTGATGTCCTTAGCTGGCTGTCTTTGTTGCTGCCCTTGTGAAAGTTCCTTTGCAATTTATAATATTCAATTTACACATGCCCCACGACTCTAGTGAGTATAAGCGTTTTAGAAAATGAATGAATGGATACATTTACACATGAGTTTAGCAAATTACCATTTGCGTTCAAAAGAGTAATCAACAAAGCCCAGAAAATTATTGGCTGCTCTCTGCCCAGTTTGGATGACATTGCCGACTTGCAATACCAAAATACTGCCAACAACAATATAAAGGGCTCCGGTCTCCCTGGCCGCAACCTTTTTTACCTGTTGCCCTCTGTTAGGGTCTACGGATCCCTTAAAACAAGGACAAGAGGGCACAGAGACAGTTTCATCCCCATCACCATCCTGAACAAGCGTGAAAAAATGTGAAAAATATACTACTGAAACATTAGGTCTATGAGCCGCACCTTACTATTAGCCGCATGGGCCCACAATGAAATCGGAAATATTTACAAAGAAAGATGGTACAGAGTAAGAGTTTTAATGATATACGTTACCCTTAACGTTCCGCTGGTAGCCTAGTAGGCGTGTCGGTACGACGTCACCATTCACTGAACGTCATGCCACATATCATTGGAAAGCTTATACTCCTGGGATTCAAGACATTATAACCATTTTGAAATATACTCATCACAGAAACATCACAGTCCGTCTGAAACAAAATACCCCAAAACCTTATAGCTACCTGGGGTAGCTCACCATCATGTCCCCTGGCTGTCTTCGACTTTTTTGAATGTCCGCGAAAAGGGTTTCGTTACATTAAGGACAATCCATAGACTCTAAACAAGTAAAATATTTACTCCAAAGCACATAATAATACCGACAGTGAAAATACGCCTGAAACATTTTTGCTCCGTTGGGTGTTGCTTTTTGTAATCCTTTCGTTTTGCCACGTTATTTCCGTTTACAAATGGAAAGGACAAAGTAACATTAAACTTGTGTCTCACCCTAACCTTTACTGCTCGGGAGCTCCTGGCGGCTGTTAGAAATAATGCATAAATTGGCCGCATCGTTTTCCCTTTGGGGATGAATAAAGTATCTATCTATCTATCTATCTATCTATCTATCTATCTATCTATCTATCTATCTATCTATCTATCTATCTATCTATCTATCTATCTATCTATCTATCTATCTATCTATCTATCTATAAGGTACAGGGTTGAAAGTTTGGGGGGGAAAGTCGCGGATTATAGTCCGAATTTTACAGTTTATCACACCAGTTGTTTTGAAAGAAGGGTATTTGAATAGGAAATGGGTATACAAATCTTTTGGTACTACAAAATGTTATTGCACTACTTTTCATTGCACTAGTGTTAAGATGCACAATTTTTTATCGCACTAATAATACAAAAGAAAAGTGGACCAGTCTTTGAGTACTACTTCCTAAATGTTTTTGTCGATTTAAGCTGGCATTATCTCATATCTCACACATATTTCATTTTTCTTTTTCTAAGTCTATTACGTGTAAAAAAAATGTATCTTGGAGTGTTAATCTCATTGGCAACAATGTTAACTTTGTTGTTATCAATGACAGTAAAGACAATTCTATTCTATTCTATTCTATTCTATTAGATCCTATTCTATCTAAAAGAAATGAATCTCATAAAAAAACAACTCACGGATTGTATCACTACATCTATTTTGCTTAAAAAATAGCAATCTCTGTTTTTTCAGCAGACAATTTAAGGTGGTGATTTGAATTGTTTTCAACAAGACCACTAAATATTGAATAAAGGCCACGCACAATGAAACATAACACAGTGCATTGAATATGGATGAATATATCACGGTTTTACACAGCACAAACCATCTGTTTTTACGGCTTCCTTTATCCATACCTGCGGCAAAAGCGTAGGGTCGTTTCTGTGCCAGGTGGTAACGGAGGATTTCATCTTACATTTCTCTTGTAAGACTGAATTGTTTCCCCAATTAACATTTGGAGGCTCGTGGCTTGATGCTAAATGGATGAAAGTGACTGGCAGATGACGGAAAGCACGATAAAGGCAGAGCGACAGATGTTGGCTGACGTTTCTTTGTCTTTCTTCCTCTCTCTCTCTCTCTCTCTTACCGCCCTGCTGTAAAAGTGGATGTTCATCCCCTGAATACGGATGGAATTACACGAGCAATCCTCTAAACGCCCAAGACACACCAACATGCTGGTTTCTCCTATGGCCTACATCAATCTCCCCTGCCTTGCAAGTGCCAAACACCTTTTGTGAATTGCGCTGCCGACAGCCTAAGGGTAGGCTAGGGCACGGAAGAAGTTTCAAATTATGTTTCTTGCATGTGATGGACTTTTTCCCCCCATCTATTTTCCTCATTTCCTTGATACCAGTGAGACGAGGGGACAAGCAGGTACATTTGGTGAAAACCAGAGTGTCGCTTTGAAGGTTCCCTGAGGATCCCTGTAGTGAGGACTATGTGTAATGAAAAACACAACCCGGGCAAACAGTCACCTTATTTTCCAGTTAGCCCTTGCACTGTATTCACCGTAGAGCAGGAGTCGTCAACCTTTTTGAAGCTGAGAGCCAATTTTTGTTACGAATTAGCACAAAGCGCTACCAGGGTTATATGTGTTTCTAAAATAACAATGTATCATGATTTATTACTTTGTTACTGCACTAATAACATGCTACTTATTGGAAGTAGGACTGGATTGATTCAGTTAACGACTAAAAATATCGTTGTACTAGAAAATCACAATGGCCCAGAACTGAGCTATTTTGAGAACAGGTCCGCGGACACCACAACACCCCTCTGTCCGCAGGCATTAGCCTTAGTGGAATTTTCAACAAAAGGCAGATAGCATCATATTCCAAAAAGGACACTGCTCCCCGTCAATGGAGAAGTCCGGTTCACCTTTGTAGGCTGGATGCCGCCTTACACCGAAAAACAACGGTGACCAGATAATGAAGGTGCTGCTGTATCTGAGTCAGATCAGGAAGTTTCTCCTGCTACTGCTAACCATGGAAACCAGTACTGTTTCATGTGGATAGCAAACCCTTACCTCAAAAAAGAGCCGATCCAATTCGGTTTGCACTTTATTTGCACCACAGACTTCATTTTCAAAATATTGTGTAATAAGAGGTATTTTAGTTCTCTCATTTTTATGTTTGTATGCTTCGGGTCGTTGTCATGTTGGAAGACCGAGCCACGGCTAATCTTCAATGCTCTGACTGAGGGAAAGAGGTTGTTCCCCAAAATACACGACCCCAGTCATCCTCTCTTTAACGCAGTGCACTCGTCCTGTCCCATGTGCAGCGGTTAGCCCATGTGCGGCACAGTTCAGAGGTCATGAGCTCGAACCTTCCTGTGAGGAGTTTGCATGTTCTCCCCGTGCTTGCGTGGGTTTCCTTCGGGCACTCCTGTTTCCTCCCACATTCCAAAAACATGCATTTCAGGTTAATTGGCTGGTCCAAATTCTCACTAGGTGTGAATGTCTGTCTTTGTGTGCCCTGTGACCGGCTGGCAACCAGTTCAGGGTGTCCCCTGCCCACTGCCCGAAGATAGCTGGGATGGGCTCCAGCACCCTTGTGACCCTACTGAGGACAAGCGATAATGGATGTATGGATGGAATTATGCATTCATTTTCCAGCTGCTTAACCTCATAATGGTCGCAGGGACAATGGAGCCCATCCCAGATGACTTTGAGCAGTGGGCAGGGTACACCCTAGACTGGTTGCCAGATGATTGCAAAGCACACAGAGACAGACAACGATTAACTCATACAGACATTCCCGGAAGCAATTCGGATTTGCCTATCAACCATGCATGTTTATGGTATTCTGGAGGAAACTGGAGTGCCACCCCAAAATCACTCAGGCAGAGTAAGAACATGCCAACTCCATACAGGGGGGCTGGTGTCCGGAATTGAATCCATGACCTTCAAACGGTAATTAAGACGTGGTAACCAGTCAGCCACTGTGCAACCAAAGTAAATTTGGTTCTTGGTTTTTAACATGCACACTTCAGTTAGCTTGCTTCCCATACAAGCTTTTTTTTAACATAACAGATTTAATTCAGATGATAATCCACATGCAGAATATGTTTCGTAGCTGGCGTGCATGGCACGCAAATTCAAATGCTTCCTATTCCTTTCGGCATCATTACAGAAACTGCACCGCATCTGTTCAGCAGTCAGTGTGAATTGGGCTTAATGCAGCGTTAGCTAAATGCTCTTTTCTGTCAGACTATTTCCAATATTACAATATGAGACCCGTGCAATCATTAAACGGCACAGCCAGCTTGTAATTGCTGCTGCGGCAGAATAAAAAAAAATGTATTCTGAAAAAAGCACTGGATTGTTTTTTGTGCTATTAAATTGTGGAGCAAGGTTGCTTCGAGTATTAGAAAAGTAACCACAAAATTACTGGTTACTCAATATGCTAGCAATTACATTTGTTCCTTAATACAAGTGGTGTCCTGATCTGATATTGATATCAGTCCGGTATCATAAATGTGTAATAGCGTTTTCATCCAACAACATCTGGATTCATCAGGCATGGACTACATCAGAGGACCCAGTTAGGCTTGGGTGGATCAATCAAAATATCAAGATTACCACGGATATCGAGCAAGTACTCTGATCAGATTGATTGTGCTAGGATTGACACTTAAGCTGTCCTCGAAGCGCCACTTTTATATGTAGATAACCCAGTCTTTCTCTTATCCAGCACCATTAGCCACTCTCTAGGTGAATACCTGTTTGTGTGACTGACAGGCACACTTTTATCTCCTCTCCCTACCTGGTCTGCTGCTGCATCACACCTGACGGGCAAAAGAGAGGCCCAAATCTACAAACACACACACACACACACACACGCACACACACACAGCTAGAGTGGTCCGCAACTGAGACAAATTCACATAAACACACGAAAAAAGTTCATCGTACAGAAAGCAACGAGCTGCAACCAGAAATGTAAATATGTTACTGTTCCTGAACAAAAACCTGTCAATACGATGTTACAATGAAAACAGATCCAAACAGGCTTGTTTGGTACATTGCTGATATTTTGGTTTGACTTTCATTCTGTAACAGTTGTTATAGTAGAAGTATTTCATTTTTTTATATTGTTAAATATTTTTTGATTGTATTGTTACAAAATTCACACTTTCTGACTTTATTACTAAAATAGTGTACAATGGAAGGTAAAATTTGCACATTAATATTGTTGTATTTGTATTCTCTTTACATTGCTGCTTTTTTATTTAACTCTCTGGGCTTTTGTTCTGAAACAGTTGTAACAGTAAAATAGGTATTTATTTTTAAACTGTTGAAGTTTGAATTGTAGTAATTTGATTTAAAAAAAATGAAACATTATTCATGCCTGAAATATTTGGGCTATGTTTATTGTGAATACAAACTAAGGAGGAAGGTTAATTATTCAATGATCATTACTTTTCTAAGCAAAAAGTATCATTATCGGACAGGTATTGATTAATAATAACATGTATTTACTGTGTCAAACAATTTTCAGGGATGCAATTACAGTAAAAAGAAGTTATATCATATCTTTACTTAACCCTTATGCAGTGGCGCAAAAGTATTTGGTCAACCACCAATTGTGCAAGTTCTCCTACTTGAAAAGAGAGGTCTTTAATTGTCAAAAAGGGCAAACCTCATCCATATGAGACAGAATGTGGAGAAAAAAACAGATAATCAGATTATTTGATTTTTAAATAATTTAATTCTAATTTGGAGTGGAAAATAAGTATTTGGTCACCAACAAACAAGCAAGATTCCTGGCTGTCAAAGAGGGCTAACTTCTTCTAACAAGGCTCCTGTATTAATGGCCCCTGTGTCCCCATTGGCTTTTACAGGTGAAGACATTAAGACTTAACCAAAATGAATCAACCGGGAAAATAACATTTAGTATATGAAAGGAGAGAAAATGCCATGAATGCCTATTCCTAGATTTTACTACAGTCTAACCTGACAATGGCATACAATTGCATACAGCAGGGTAAGTGTTCGCTTGGCATTTGACAGGTAGTTGAAGGAGGTTGAAAATGCATCCGTCAGCAAAATGGTCTTCGATATATTAATCATTTTCTGAACCCTTAATAAAAATTCTGATTGCAACTTCTATTTAAATGCACTTGACTTGGTACTCTGAAAAAGATGGTGCCATGTCGACTGCTTTTTCTGCTTTTTGCCTTCACACAGAAAAGGTCATATTCTGAGTAAGCGATAACTGAATGAAGACTCATGACGAGCGAGTATCTGTTCTATCCACAAAAATAATATTTTCTGTACTGTTTATCAAATAAACGAAAGAATAGCTTTCAACACAAAGCAGCTCAGGATGTTGGCTCATCTATCATTCAGAACAAAACATGGATCCTATTACTGGTTCAGATCAACGCCAACTCGAATTAAAATAGCGCAATGTCATGGACAATATTCCGGTGGATTACATTCAATCGATTGTTTGGAATATTTCGACTGTCAGATATCCTACAAATGTTTTTCTGTTCCTGAATTCTGGCACTCAATCACAACACAAGGTCAATATAATATCCGCAAGAGCGGCATTAGAGCAGTTTACATACAATTGGTTGTTGAGGGAATAATGTCGGGGTTAAGACCTTCAGCGTACAAAAATTAAAAAAAATTGAATTGAACTGCCAGTTAATTTCCTGAGCATGACTGAGGTCCTCTCATGAACTGAAAAGTTCTCAGGCAGCTAGTCAATCTTCCACTTGTTAAGTTACATGCTCGCGTTCTCTGAATCATGTGATGTTAATTATGTTTTTCCATCAATACCAACGCAGGCACAAGTAGAACGCGCAAACTCAACACAGGAACTCCATCAATTTTTATCAAATAATTTCAAACTGTCTGTCAGCTTCCTTTCATTGCTTCTCCCTGGTTTGCTGTTTCCAAATATGTGCTTTCATTAAGCATTTAAACAATCACATATCATCCACTGGTGTCGCCGTAATCCACCAAAGCGATCGCGCCAACAGCTGTTAAACTTGAAGAAAGCGAGCTGCTGAAGGAAATAATACTGTTATATTGATTCATTCGCGAAAGGTCGGAGAACTCCGAAGCAAGTCAGCCGTTCGCAAGCGGGAACAGGTTTTTCCACCTTTTTACGCTTAGAGGTAAAATTTTGAGGGCAGGCCCAAGTCGATTCAAATATCATGCCGGGTCAGGCCTAAAATGTCAATTAATACGTTACGGGACGAGCTTCTCTCTGCTGACTTGTTTTTCATTATTATCTACCCGCCATTGTTCTTGTTAGTCTCTTTTCAAACAGTCTTGTTTAAATTAGATACAGTTACAAAAGACAGGCTTTAAGTGTCGCCCGTCCCACTCTCCCTCCACCCCTTGCACAGTCCGCGTTGCCGGCTCCCCGAGTGGACTGCACTCTGCGGGGTCGGCGCCCAGCGCTGTCAGAAGCAGGGAGGCGGACGCACACCGGAGGCTGGGGTCGGTCAAAATCACCCCTATCCCACCCGATTCCTCAAAGATAAAATGGTAAAATTCACTCCCGACATTTGGCTCATTAAGACAGTTCATTCGTGAACGACACATCACTCATTCAAACTGGAACTGAAAGCCTAGGTGTAAACTACACAGTCCGCCACTGCATTTCACAACGCCTCAAGAGACTCATTAAAGGTCGTTAATCTTCCAATTTAAACGTGTGAAAATCACAACCGTTTGCCAGCCAGCAAAATCCAAAGATTATTTTGGACCTTCGGGTCAGAAGTTAATTACCAAAAGGATCTACATCAGCCATTACTTTGTCAGATGCAAATTAAATCAACATGTCTTTGATTGCACATTTAATTACCAAGTTATAGCTGCAGGTTGAAACCATATCTGACATAATGACACACCATGTTGCGTTCTGAAACGCACAGCTATAATTGAAGGTTAAATTCTTGAGTCAATTTGTGAAGGAGAATGATGCTAAATTCATTCGTGAGATATGTAATGCAGTTGGCCGAAGGAGTTTCATGAATAATACATGTCAATGCACAGAGGCTCAAGCTGAAACTCTGAAAAATAATGAATTCAGTGGAGAAAAGTCGAGGATAAGAGTACCTGCACTGGAGATCACAATTAGAGAACAATTTACAAACAGTGGAATAATTCTGAAAAAATGCCATCTTTACCACTCAACAGTTTAAGATCTTTTTGTTGTGTGTCAACCATGCTACGACAACACTTTTTCACAAAATGGACAAGGCATTTAAAAAAAAAACTATATTCAGCTAAAATGCACTGATCAAAATTAGAGAACACTTCAAGATGCCTGCCACTTAATGGTCTAATCTAGCACATGGTGCTATTTTTCTTGATTATATGCCAACCCCTATTTAACTGGCATTCTAACTGCCAGTTTGTTGACTTTGCAAGAAGGTTGGCCATTCAATGTGACTGAAAGCCTTTGGACGCAGGTTGTGCGGATGAAAACAAAAAGGATGACCCTATCAGCCATAGGAAGACATGTTGATCGTTCCAAATAAGTGAATTCAAGAATATTGAATCTTAACAAGTCAAGCCACATTTACTTGTATAGCCCTTAATCACAAAATGTTTCAAAGGACTGCATGGGCCAGAATTACACGATCCCCTGATCTCAAACCGACATGCGGGCTAGGAAAAACTCAAAACATCAACATACGTAAGATAAGAAACCTTGAGAAGGGGCACACACGTGGTAATCACCCAAAAATGACAAAACTACCAACTCATTAAAGTCGCCCAAGAAGGCTGGTCGTTCACAGAAGACAAATGCAAGAGGGGACCGGTCACTGCAGATGATGTCAATGGGTATTTGTTTCCACACTGCAGCTGAAATTGCTCGCCAGTTCCGTGCTGAATAGGGTATGGATCTGTCTCGCCATACAGTGTCTCGCGGTTCAAGAGAATTTGGACTGAAGGCCCACACTGCAGTGAATAAACCTGTCATTAGCAATAAACAAAAACACAAAAAGCTTGACTGAGCTTTGATGAGGAACACGTTGTGTGGACAGAGGAAACCTGGTCCAGAGTTCACTTCAAAGATGAAAGGAAATTGAATCTATTTGGAGACACATTGGAGAAAGACTAAACCCAAAGTGTGTAAAATGTCAGTGGAACTTGGAGGAGGGAAAAGTCATGGTTTGGGACATGTTTTCTGAAGCAGGGGCTGGGCCTCCTAAACAACTACATGGCCGAGTGAATGCAAATGTGTATCAAAACCTTCTTCAACAGCACATGGTTCCTTACTTGCGCCCAAGCAACCTGCAGTCTTCGCACAGGACAATGCTCCATGTCACACAGCAAAACAGGTAAAAAATATTGAAGGTGCAAACACAAAATTAATGACATGGCCTGCCTCGGATCCAGATCTCAACCTAATAGAGAACATCTGGAAAATCTTTGATGACAAAGTTATGGTCAAGAAACCCACTACAATCACCGAGCTGTTGAGGAGGCTGGAAGAAGAATGGACCAAAATCCCACCAGAGCATGTGAGAAACTAGTGCTATCCTGTGGCCAGATGTGCTGAAGTCATTTATAGCAGAGCCCTGTACACTTCTAATTGCTGACTGATGTAATCTTCAGAAAGAAAATCTATGCCAAAGTCATTGTTGTTTTCTAATTTTTTTTTGCGTTTTCTGAAAGATATTTTTAGTGAAATGAGTCATTTTGTGAAAAAAAAAGGGTGACATACTGTAGACACAATATAATACAATTTAGTTGGTATTATTTTTAAATTATTCAATTTTTCAGAAGTTGTTCTCTAATTTTGATCTCCAATGTATGTCTGTTGAATGCAAAGAACAAGGGTCCACAAATCCAATACAGGTACGCCAATAGAAGTATAGAAAAGATTAGTTACCATGACAACCATGGCTGGATCTAGGGCTAGCGGTTCATCATTTTCAAGCCCGAAACCAGGGGGAAAAAAAGTGAGTGACAAGTGTTCCCATGATAAAGACAGCAAAAGCACAGATTGCCTTTCTACTCGGCGGCATTTTCTCACCAAGTGACAAGATTGCGCAAAAGGTAGTGAGCACAACCTTGCATTGTATGTGACACATAAATGGGACGTATAAGTAATGTTCACGATACAACCTCAACAACATATTCAGTTCAAAGAAAATTAAACGATGTACGATAGCACAAAAAAATGAAATTCTACATACCACCATAACACAAAATAAGCATCTGATCCTGATGGTTTACACCGATTGGGGGGTATTTTTTCAAACAACCATTGACCTGCCATGCATGCCTTTGGAAAATGAGAAAAAACTGGAGCGCCCGGATGAAAGCATCGAAGGCACGGGGAGAACACGTAAACTCGGCAGAGGAGTTCATCAATATTTATTGAATAACTCCAAATTGTCTGTCGGCTTCCTTTTATTCCTTCTCCCTGGTAGTCTGCTTCCAGATGGGTGACTTTCCGATTAAGCATGTAACCAATCACATTACAGCTATAAGTTGTTGCTAGGCTCAGAAATCTACCCTGAACGCCGTGAACTGTGATATCAGTGTACAATAAAGCTGTTGGTTCAGTCAAATTCCAAGTTGGAGAGTCAGCGTCTGCTAGAGGTCCTTGGGAAACGTTATCGATCTCACACAGTATAATTGGCTAGGTTGGGGTAATCCACCAAAGATATCACGCGAGCAGACATTAAATTTGAAGAAACCAAGCTGCACAGGGAAATATATTGTTGTGTTCATTTAATAGCGAAAGGTCGGACAACTCCAAAATAAGCAAGTTTGTGAAACCTGTTACGTTTCTCAAGGACTTGTAGCAGGCTTTCAGATGCCAACTTGTAGTCCAACAGCTTTCTGAAAGGATGATTTCATAGCACACGGACATGAGATTTTTTTTTGTGAAGTTCCTTGGGTGGATTACTGAGTCTTGCAACAACTAATTGCTAAAATGTAATTGGTTAAATGCTTGAATATAAAATTACATATTTGAAAGCAATGCAACCAAGTAGCAATGAAAGAAAGCTGACAGACATTTTGGAATTATTTATTTCATATTGATGGACAAAATATATTCAAAATCACTTGATTCAGATATTTTTAGGACAGCAGAGTAGGCCCTTAAAGCCCACCTCTGCTACACTCATACGCATCTACTGTCATCATCTATTAAACCTAGATGTAATTTTCCGCTTTAAGTTTATTTGTTTTTTATTCAATGGGTTGTTTACTGAGTTAAATCTCTGCAAAATATACATCAAGGTTGTCATGTTTTGGTGGCGAGAAACGGTGATCAATTCGATTAGAGGATTAGACCCACCCGGGTATAAAACACTTTTATCGCCTAATGGGCAAAATAGACTATAAATCCACACCATTACAGTGATTGACCAACTGCACCGCAGTCTCCGAGTACTTTGAAAGTCGCTCGGCTGAATTTAAATGAGGTGAATATTAATTTGATTGTTGATTGACTGTGAAGTTAATTTGCATGGCCTGTCGTTACTCGTTCGAAGTTATGTATATTTTGCCCTTTCTGTTGACCTTAAATACATACTGTAATGGACAGAATTTACAAGGCAGACACACGCATACTGGAGGTGGCTCACGGGGCCAAATTGCATGACAATATATATGAGCTTCTGGGCCCCTGAGTGACCCCACTCCTTGCCTCAATTTGAACTTTTAAATATAGTCTATGCCAAAATGAAAAGGTTACTATAGAAACCGCTGAGCACGATAGGGCAAACATTTGTTTTGTGTTTCTTCCTTTTTCCTTTCAGCTTTAAGAATGAATGAACAAACACATCTCTGGGAAATCCAGTCAACTCCAACACGACACGTACATTACAACAAACAAGAAAAAAGAGAGAGCGTTTTCTGTTCCGCGGATCTGCTAAAACGGGCCTGTAGTCGACAAGGCTCTTGAGAAAACATGACGCACCAACCCTGCGCATTCCTCCTTGGATCCATTCTTAGCTGAAACGGGCATGTAATTGCGGAATTGTAGTCCAGGATGTGTATTTGTGGTGTCCAAACTGTGGCCTGATGAGCCATTTGTGGCTGACCATCCTTTTTAATGGCCTACGGCATGTAATAAAAAGGACATTTTACAGAGCCCACAGTGCTTGTTGCTGGGTTGAAAATGAGCAGTTGTGAGAAGGAGAGTGTCAAATACATATATGCCACTGCAGGTAATAGCGTGCCTTACATACTGTTGAGATTTTCAAGATATTCATAAATAATTACAACATTTTCTATAAGCCCCCCACCCCACAAGCTGTTTCTTTTTATTGAATCCCAAGGGCTGTGGAATCAAAGAACAGTAACATAATTGGCTCATAGTGACAATGATGTAAATAGACCATAATAGTCAAAATAACGAACAGCAGTGCAAAATAACTGTCAGAACAATGAACAGTGAGCCAAAATAGCAAACAACTATGCCAAATAATAATAGACGAAATAACAAACAGCCCTGACATATTGAAAAAAATGTTTTTGCAAGTTTCAGATGGAAAAAAACTGAATAAATGATTTACTTATCATTCCACCCTTTATATTACAGAAACAAATGCATTCTAAGCAGTTTTTGTCGTCCAAGAAAGTGGATAAATTACTTACTCGAGACCCTAAACGTTAAATGTTTCTAGGTATCAGGACTAACAACGGCATCCTACACAACAATAGTCTACCATTCTATGTGAGATAAACAACAATTAAAAGAAAAAAATCCCATCTGTTTAGAAATATGTATTTCTGATTTGCATCAGTTACATTTCTTACTTAGTTTGCCCCAAAAAATATTCTGAAAAAAATATTTAATCATTTCTAAATAAACTGTTCATTTTCTGCTGTGTTTGAAGAAAAGTAAAGTGCCTCAAAAAGCTGTTAAAAACTGTTACCTTCATTTTACCTTACGTTGTTCTTTTATCGGTTCTGATGTGGAAATTAAATTTGGTTACTGTCCAGATGTAGTCTTTAGTCAAACAAGGTGCAAGGCCCCCCAAAATCTAAGCATATGTAATTGTTTACTTTCAGGACAGATTCATAAACACTTAGTCCGACAGCTTCTCACCGCTAATTACGTCATCAAAGTAGAGTTGGCATATGTCCCTTTAAAGTACAATTTAATACAGCGACAGTGGCATGGTACAAGAATCTCTCCCTAGTGAGATTCTCCCTACATCTAAGCTGAGTTTACAAGTACAAAATAAAATACTGTAATCAGGGGGTAAGCCTAAATCCACAAGTTTGGTTGTGTGTTACCAGAAGTGAATGGTAGGCAGCATGTGTGGAGGAAGTGTGAATTATACAGGAACAACAAAGCACCATGAAATCAATGGGGGGAACGTTATTACAGAATTAACTGTATACGTGTTCTGAATTTATGTCTTTTTATTTGTAGAATAATTTTTGTAATACACTATGCCGGGGAAAAAACAGCTTGGACAATGAAAGAGAAAATCTTCAAATGGTTTGAAGCCCACGGACAAAATGGATATAGAGGGTCTCTCATAAGTGTTCATTTGAAAGCTCTCAAAATTACCCAAGAAATATGAAAACTTCACTGCTTCCACGATTGGTTTACATGGTTTCTTCTATTTATTTGATTATGTAGCTGTTTTAAGTACTTTTAGCTAGTCGGTTTCAATGCGACTATATACGGTAATTTGTAACTAGATACAAGTTACTTTCAAACTAGTGTTGCTCTTTTTGAGTGTCAGTAATCCAGGGTGTAACAAAATTACTTTTTAATTGAAGTAACTGCTAACGGTGACTACTTTCTTTTCAGTAACACGCCCAACACTAGTAATGAGTACAGTATAAACAAAGTTCCGCAACTCCTGATAAATCAGGCGTTCCTTTATAAATGCAAAAGAAATTATCTGTTGAAAACCCACACTGTGAGTGACTCCACTTAACAAGGGTAGTAACAATATGTTTTCGTCTTTTGACTCATAAATGCTAAAATTAAATACGGCCTACATCAAAATTATGGATTCCACGATGCATTTAAAAGACATGCTATATAATGAAGCCAGTCAAATGTATTCAGTCTCATCACAGATGGTGTGACTGGTTCAATTCTCACTCAGGGATGGTGTGAATGTGAATTTGAACGGTGTGTCTGTCCTCCAGACATATCCCAACTTATAGCAGCTGACAGAGAGGAGGAGTACTTGGCATGGTCCCCACCTAACTGCGATGACCCTGAGCAGGATAAGACTGACTGCAGAAAACAATTCAAACATTGTCTCCCAAAATCAAACTCTCCAGCTGACCTGCCAGTGGGGGTGGGCGGACCGATCCACGTTTCGATGTTATGGATACTAGGCAGTTGCTTTGATCAGATCGACACTATTGTCCTGGAAATTATACTTCACTCTCACCAATTCATACATCCCACAGCGAGAACTAGGCCGCACCCACTGTACTTACAGTATCCACGTATCACAAGCGGAGCAAATATGGCGGCTGAAACAAAAACAGCAAGCGACTCTTTTGTCGATATTCCTGATAGCATACCAGTATCATTTCCGGCTTCTGCAAATGTAGCTCAAAATTCGGTAGAAAAGGTTCTCAATTATTATATGCAGAGTTATATTCATGGCATCAAGGTGTCCAAAGTCGCTAACCTTGTAAGGGTGGATAAAAAATGTTGGCGATCTATGAAGAAGTCTGAAGCCCTGAGTGTCTGCAAGTGAGCCTGTGAATATTACATCACCATTTTGATACAAAACACTGGACAAGCGTGTGAATTACACGGGCACTGTTTGTGATACAAGGATGGCCGACCTAAACCGGCAGCCACGGGCTGACGTCTGCCTCCCCTTCTGATTGGCTGAAAACAAGTGCTGTCGGATTTAGGAATTTCCGCAAAGCACCACTTCTCTATGTAGATAGCTTAGTTTTTCTCTTTCTCACTCAGCTCCCGCGGTCACTCTTAACGTTTAAGCACTTTTAGCACCTCTCCCCACCTGGCCTGCTGCTGAACGTTACCTACTAGGCAGATATAAAACAAGCCAACTCTGTGAGCACCCTTGTCAGATGCTAACAATGACAGGGGCAAACAGAAGAGGCAATGCCAGTTGTCATCTGTGAGGTAATGTGGCAAATTTACAAAAACAAATGAAAAAAGTTCACACTACAGAAAGCAACGCCCTGTAGCTAGGAGTATAAACATGTTACTGTTCCTGAACAAAAACCTGTAATTCCGTTATCACAACTACAGCACAGCTTTTTTGACACATTGCTGATTTTTCGGCTAGACTCGCTTGACGTTTGCTCTGTAACAGTTGTTGTACTTCAGGTTTTTTTATTTTGCATTCCGTTAAAGGTTTATAGAATTTATTGTATGCCCAATTTGTACTTTCTGACTTAATTCATTCAAAATATTGTCCAATGGAAGGTGTAATGGACATGTTGAAATATTTACATTTGTATTTGCGTTACATTGCTACTTTTCATTTTGACTCTCTTGAGTTTTGTTCTAAAAACAGTTGTAATATAATGTTGGGATTTATTTTTTATATACTGTTTGTTTATATACGTTATAATTGTAGTCATTTAATGAAAAATAAAAACATTTTTAGTGCCTGAAATCTTTGTGTAGTGGATATCGTAAAAATAAACCTACTAAATGGGGGTTCAATTATTCAATGATCGTGACATTTCTAAGCAAAAAGTATCGGATCGTATTTATTAGATCGGATCGATGCTATGATTCCCAGTATTGCCCACCCTACCTGCCAGCCCAATGAGGCCAAACGCCCTGAAAAACTGATGGATGCCATGCCAAGAAAATAGCCTCTCCACAAACGAGTTGTAAGCGAATGTATCCCGCGTATAGTCTTACTCACAGTGGTGTGTTGAACGTCTAATTTGTTCATGAATATTACAACGAGCACCATTTGGCTCATGAATATGAAATAGATGGGACAAAAGTCCCCTGCCGTAATCAACAGTCGACACACACACACACACACACAGTCCGTCGGTCAGCTGCGCTTTGCTGCTACCTTTTCTCTGCTTAATTTAGCCAATCGCAGGCGGCCACAGCACAATGCTGGTGTTGGAACAAATTGAGAATAGGACATCTATGTCACCCAGGATAATTTAATATATCTTGGGCATTGTTCCTTGCCTGAATTGTCTATTTTTCTCCCTCCAATCATCAGTTGAAAAACACAGCTTTCTGTCCTTCTATTTTACAGGTTCACGGATCCCTTAACCGCCAGGGTTGTCTGGGCACCACTCCCTGTGGTGTTGTTTAGGCAAGTACAGCCTGGTGGCGCCCATCCCTTTCCAGCCTGTTTTTGGGTAGGGCTTTGCTCCCCCACATGAAATAGATAGTACCGGTTTCTATGGTTACCAGTGGCAGGCGAAGCCTCCTGATCTGATTCAGATACTGCAAACTGTAAATTTAAAATACTGTAATTTGATTGCGTCTTCTTTTCTAAAACTAACGGAATACTATAACACTTTTTTTACCCTAATTACTTAACGCCGCTACATGCATTTCGTTACTCCCCAAGCCTGGATACGGCTTTAAAAAAAGCATTTCCGTAACTGTCAGACTCATATCTGTGCATGCACTAATTTGTGTGTTTTAAATGTCCCTCGTAAACACAGATCAAAACTGTTGAACTTTATTTTTTGTACTCTTAAATACAAATCAAAAATAGTTTGAAAATGATTTATTGTGTCTGAATGAAAAATTGTATGAGTACAAAGTTAGTGCGAACCACGTATTAAATTACAGATACGGATACAGCAGTCATGGGAATTCTGGCTGTTTTTGAAAAACCGGCTGATTTGACTCGACTCACAAAAAAGAGTCATAATAGTCGCCTTTACTCTTTCACTTAACAGTGAACGTTCAACTCATTTACACTTTTAACTCATTTTATACTTTAAGACATCAATACATTTTGAACTTGCAAAGAGGACCAAGACAAAGCTTCTCAGTCTCAGATCACGAAACATTCTATACCATCCTAAAGCTCACCTCAGAGCACCTTATTTCTTTTTTTAATCTTCAAGATTACAAAAAACAGATCAGGTTGTGGATATCAAAGAATAGCAACACGATAACGACAATTAGGTAATAGTCGAAAAAACAACAGTGTGTCCAAATAAGAAACAGGCATCACTATCTATCTATCTATCTATCTATCTATCTATCTATCTATCTATCTATCTATCTATCTGTCTATCCATCTAACTATCTTTCTGTCTGTCTGCCTGCCTGCCTGCCTGTCCGTCCGTCCGTCCGTCCGTCGGTCTGTCTGTCTGTCTGTCTGTCCATCCCTCCATCTATCTATCTATCTATCTATCTATCTATCTATCTATCTATCTATCTATCTATCTATCTATCTATCTATCTATCTATCTATCTATCTATCTATCTATCTATCTATCTATCTATCTATCTATCTATCTATCTATCTATCTATCTATCTATCTATCTATCCATCCATCCATCTATCTATCTATCTATCTATCTATCTCTCTATCTATCTATCTATCTCTCTATCTCTCTATCTATCTACCCTGGTCATATCCTTCAAGAGGGGTGACCAACAGCAAGACAAACACATACACAATAAACCAAGGAAATAAAAAAGGAAATAGTAGCAAAAAACACACACAAAAATACTTAGGGACCATGGCCAACCCAAATGCCCAACCACCCAAACAAGTTAAGCACCTCGGCACCCAAGTCGGTCATGCTTTCGTCTCTCCAGATGAAATCGGACACAAGAAAGCGGATCAGGGTGACACAACACACTCTTCTGTTCAACAGCAGGGCCCGACAGCTTTCACTGGTTTACCCCTGCCACATCATACAGGTGCGCTGCCCATTCCTGAGAACACGTCCAAACATCCCACTATCCTTTCACAACACCTCTCCACGCATTGCTATCACCAACAAGAGCTCTAGTTTCCACTATATTTAGACCTCTTTTCTGCAGTGCACTCATAACACCATCCATCCAAAGCAGGTATCACAAAACACAGTATCCCTGATAATACAATCGTCTCAAAGAGGAAAAAAGAGCAGGCTCATAGAGCCATTACCTTTGCGAATGACACAACAGGGGAAATTAGTCAAACCAAGATTCTTGGATTATGGATATGAGTAAGACAGTTACTGGTATGAAAATCTCCCAAATGCACCTGCTGTTTAATAAGATACAAAGACAAAAAGTTGCAAGTGACTGTTCCGAAAAGGTCAGTCACGATGGTCAATTTCACCTCTAAGGTCCAAATCGTATAACTAAGTTGTAAATGACGTATTTATTTGGGACTCCCCCTCAGTTTGTACCTTTTTTCTGCTAGTATTATTAAGGTCCAAACAGCAGGTGTTGTTTAGATGGGCTTTCAGAATTCAACTTAAGCGGTGTATCCACGGGGCCATTAGAGTGAAATGCACAATGTTTACTGAGTGTAACAAATGTAGGCTGTGTAAGAAATAATTAAGGTTAGATTTACCGCTGGCGTTTGAAAAGAATAAGAAATGGTATGTAATGTAAAATGGAACCTCGGTATAAAAGACATGAATCAATGAACTCTGTATAAGTATTGTGTGTTGTGTACATAACGCAGAATGCACCTGCGTACAGTAGTTGTCCAAGTTTTTATGGGATAGGGTGGGTCTTGGCTTCCATGCTGAGGCTGCTGTCCCGCGACCTATCCCCGGATAAGCGGTAAATTTGGATGGATATTTGCATTTATAAGGAGCAATATTTTAATATTTTACCATTTGAGATCCAGTTAATATGATGTAATTGACTGAATTTTATTGATATAATTTAATCCAGACTCTGCAGAGGATCATTAATCCACTAGCACATTTTTGCTGATGGCTTGTTCAAATATACTAAATTTATACAGCCTGCAACTGCGTCAAGCATGGAAAGATTGATGTGAATCATTGAAATAATATTATTGATTAACCTTAGATAATGTTGATGTTGTGCTCATATGGGAAATCCCTTCTTTTTTTGCATGGTATACTGCAACAACTGCTTGACCGTATGCTTTGTCAACAAAATTTGATTTTTAGGGTATTAAACAAACACTGGGGATGAATTAGGCAGCAGCCAGCTGTGTTAACAAGCATAGTAGTGGAAATGAAAATGACAATGAAAATGAAACGACCACAATGCCCAGTTTCTTTGTGTTTTTTTCGTGGTTCCTATGTTACTTTACTCCTTTAATTTTTCCCGTTCCAGGTTTTGATTCTGTTTCTGTTTTTTTGTTTGGGCCTTTTGTTAGTTGCTTTGTCGACCTGGAGTATGCTGACGACACCATCATTCTCAGCACTTCCTACAGCCAGCTGAGAGACGCTCTGGGCATTTACAGCGAAGAGGCAGCGCGGCTTGGCCTGCAAGTGAGTTGGACGAAAACCAAGTTCATGTATGTCGGTGATGGACCAGATCCACCTCCCATCCAAATTGGTAGCGACATCGTAGAGCCTGTCAAGAGCTTTGTATATCTGGGGTCCATGGTGACAGACAATGGGGACCTAAAACCAGAGATTCTCCGCAGAAGAGCCCTGGCAGCATCTGCTCTGCAGTCTCTCTGGAAACCACTCTGGCGGCACCAGACCATCGCACGCAAGACGAAGCTCCGCATTTACAACCTCGCCGTACTCCCTATCCTGCTTTATGGCTCAGAAACATGGCCCCTGAACGACACCCTGGCCACAAGAATCGATGGTTTTGATAGCAGGGCTCTCAGAACCATCGAGAACATCAGGTGGCCCCAGCGAGTCTCCAATAAAGAGCTCAGAGCCCGCACGTGCCAGCCCCAAGCATCTTCCTTGGTCGCACAACGCCGCACCCGCTGGTTTGGCCATGTCCTTCGTCTACCACCAGACCATCCGACACGAGCCATTCTCCAGTTTGACCCAAAGGCCGCAGGCTGGAGACGACCACGAGGGAAACCCCGCACTCGATGGCTCGACGTCGTTGCGGGCGACCTCCAACAACACGGAGTTGCCGTAGAGGATGCAGAACAGCTGGCACAAGACCGCCAGCATTGGAAAAACCTGGTTCATCTGGTCGGCTCAACGCACAGGGACGGGACCCCCCGACCTTCGCTGGAGCAATAAGTAAGTAAGTAAGTTTGTGTCAACTTGTGTGTTTAGTGCTTTGGTCCCAGTTTTGTTAATAAATACAGTCCTTGTTTTGAGCATCACGTGCTTCTAGTTTCTGCCTCACCGACATGGGTCCATTTAGAAAAATACAATCTCAGTGTTTCAAAGCACAGGCTGCTGACTTACATTTTGAAATTCTCATGATTCAAGCTTAAATCTTTTTTAGTTAAATTATTATTATTATTATTATTATTATTATTGAAATGTCACCTCCATCTTAGGATATGAATTAAAGACAAAGTTGTTTGTTTAACAGACGAGGGTTTGGGTGTGTATGCAAACAAGGAGAAAATACTTAAAGGAACAGGGTAAAAGAGGCCACTTCTCTTATGTTAACCAGCACGTCTAAGAAAATCAACAAAAGCCACTTTTCTCTATTATTAATAATGGAATGTAAAAGGAATTGGATCACAGGAGGACTCATTTTGGCTTTCCCCGAATTTGAGTGACTAAATCCTCTCGTGGCAAACAAAAACGAGGTTCACCAATAATGTATTAGTACATGGCAACAAGGGAACAATATGTTCTAACGGCCTTGTTCAGTCACCAGAAAACAGGAGTTGGAGCAAAGCTGTTGTCATAAAAGGCAGCAAACGTAGGAGAGGCGATGCACTACTGAGGCAATCTTTTTAGCTGTAGACAATTCCCTTCTTGGTTTAAAAGTGTCTGACTGGGGGCCAGTAACTGAATTTTTATACGTGCCAAGTAAGACGAGCATCTGTATTTTAGCAGCTATAATATGTGCAAAGTTAGATATCAGTTAACAATGTTTTCTTAATTGGAGTAAGTTCTCATCTTATTGGAATGTGTTGCAATGCAATGTGTCGCATGGCAAGAAATCCAAATATCATTAATGGCCTCCTGTTGAGATAAACTTTCAAGGGACAACTCTGCATCAGGTTATGTGAGAGCTGGAAGGTGAACGGGGGGGGCAAGAAGAGCCAGGAAGGCAATAAAGAAACGCAAGAGGAGTGTCATTGAATGTGGAGGGGAAAGAAGTCTCATCATGACAGTCATCACTTGAGCTATTATTCCAAATTCTCTGAGGGAATATCTCAGTAAGGCAGAGTAAATTTGAGGATGATAAGCAGTCAATGAGATTTTCTGGAGCTTTGAGGATAAGCCCTTCCAATGACTTGCTTTCACCTTAACTGGGTTCAAACTTGACACATCAAAATGAATATAAATAAGCTGATTTTGGTGTAGGTTGGCCATCATTGTGGAGTTTTAAGTGTGACAAATTTAAAAATCAGCTTGTTGGTTTGGTTATTTGGCTCTGTGTCTTCTTATTAACTCATTCAATGTCAGACGCTTTTCTCAAATGGGAAGAGGCTTATAGTGCTAGCCAATTTCTGCCATTGTGACTTATTTTTCAAGGCCAACTGAAAGTTTCGTCCTGTAGCTAGATAGGCATAGGACATATCAAAAGAAAGTTTCAACCTTCATCATTCATTAGAAAAAAAGTATGTTTCTAGCTTTTACCATTGTTTAGTAAACATCAGTTGAACATTGCTACGTTTCTTTAAAATACTCGTTTTAAGAAAACTTCTGAGAAAATCAACTTTTTGTTAAAGCATGCATTTTTTGTGAAAGACGCATGAACTTTGCAAGAACTTGTCAGGGCTCGATGTTACCGGTGACATGGACACAGGATTTTTCGTCACCATGGCGGTCCCATTCTTGCTGACCTGCCTGAAACGTCATCCCTCTCTGCCCCGACAGTGACGAAGGAACTTTGTCATCTTTTTTAGAAAGAAAAAATTGTTAACTGTCTGTACATATCTTAACTCTTACCGCACAGCTTCACTAAGTCTACTCGCCAATAATGGGCTGGCTACACACTCTCAATTGCTGGATACAGGATGCAACACTCTGAAGTAGGGGGATTACTCAATGAGTGGACAAAGATCTGATCAAAGCCACTCCTGCCATTTATTGGTGATTTATCATAACAATAATTCCTAAAGACTTGATGCTTACGGATGAGATTCATCAAAACCCTTTATAATATGATAAATAATTTTGAAAAAAACTAAAAAAACATATTTTTAGGTGTTGGCACTCAGGGACACGGCTTCTGAAAAAATATTTAAATGTTATGGTATTAAATGAGTTAATTCTGTAATGGATTTTTGACTAACTCATTAGAGATTTAGGCAACTAACGAAACATGTTTCAATACCTTAAAGCGACTTTGGAACCTCTCACAAAAACTAGGTGCTCTTTATGGAAATTGAACTAGCTTGGTAGCCATCAATCATCATTATATAGAATTCTAAAATTGTTTGATGTGGTTTAGTATCATGAACAGACCATATATGTGTACAAGGAAATCCGAGAAAATATAATGTGTGAATAATATAGACACTCCACTTCCTTTTTATTTGCTATATTGTTTGTATTGGTTTGTGCCCTTCCTTCTCAAGGTTTATTCATTTTCCTCATGTTGAGGTTTCAGCATTTTTATTTGCCCTTGTGTAGGTTTTAGATCAGGGGATGTTGTAATAATAGTCTGTGGTTTGCAATAATCTGTGGTCTGTGCAGCCCTTTGAGACTCCCTGTGATTAAGGGCCATACAAATAAACATGACTTAACTTTACTATATTGTGTATAGTTGTTTCATTTCATCGTGTGAAGTTTGATGATCCAATAAGGTTTCTAAACATTAAAAAGGGCCGAACCTGCATCCCATTTTGCATTGTTCTGCTTTTTAACAATGCCCAAAGGGATTCTTTTTTAAGCTTATTTGATTTTGATGAAGGGCAGCACAGCGGCGCAGTGGTTAGCGCTTGTGCGGCACAGTTCATGTCATGGGAACCTGTCGTGGGTTCAAATCCAGCTCCAGACTTTCTGTGCGGAGTTTGTATGTTCTCCCCGTGCTTGCGTGGGTTTCCTCCGGGCACTCCGGTTTCCTCGCACATTCCAAAGACATGCATTTCAGGTGAATTGGCCGGTCAAAATTGTCCCTAGGTGTGAATGAGCGAATGAGTTGTCTGTCCCTGTGTGCCCTGCGATTGGCCGGCAACCAGTTCAGGGTGTCCCCTGCCCACTGCCCGATGATTGCTGGGATGGGCTCCAGCCCCCCCGCGACCCTACTGAGGATAAGCGGTACGGCTAATGAGATGAGATGAGATTTTGATGACTTGGGCAAATTCATTTAAAAAAATGTCTCTAAAAATATCTGATACATTTTACAAGGACTATGACAACCTCACATGACCAAGGAACCCATAAAGAAATCTATATCAGGACATCACTATTTCACATGGGAGCCATCTGATTCAAATTGTATTCAACACTCCACCATTCCCTTGTACCTGATTTGACATTTCTACTTGTTGATAGTCCTTTTTAGCGCTGTGCTATTAACTTGACTTTCTTCGTAACTAGGCCAATTTCCTGTTTATTTTCCAGCTAGCACTGCACCTGCCGTTCATGTACAACTTTTGCTTTTAGTTTAGGTGTTTCTTCTGCTAGTGTAAGATATGTATTATGCATAAGGGTCTGCGGATTAGAGGGGTTACTTGCGGTTCAAACTCTGATGCAAGCTGTTTGGTCACTCTAGGACTGGTGCCAGATTTTGGTCCACTTTGGACTTCCTTTTACTGAAAAAGGTTGGACTTTGTTACGTCACATATTTGAAACATATTGATTGATTGCCATTTGCATTTTTTCCACTGATCATCATATACAAGGTTACATTCCGATTCAGATCAACAGGTTTGATAAAAAACTGACAAAACAGAAAAAAATTAGGGCTGACTGGAAAAAGCCAGAGCTTATGTCTATTTTAAAATAATAACAAATATAACATATTTTGGGGGCTTTGGCCAAGGCTTCTGAAAACGTGATGGTATTAAAGGAGTTCATTGTGTGATAGATGGACAGATTTCAAGGGCTCAGCAATTAGGGCTGGTTTAGTTACAATATTATGTACTCAGCTACTTTATTGCACTCGATCCGTTTCTGTTAGTTTTATCAAGACTTAAGCTCTAAATCTGTTTATACCTGAATACGAAGTATTTGGAATAAAAATCAACATCCCAAAATCTGACATTTGTCACGAGACCGGACCAGAACGGAGGCAGGAGGCAGGAAGGGAGAACTCATTTGCGTTAACGATTAGTACTTTTATTTTAGCAAAATAAAAGTCCCTAACTCTCAGGTCAAAACAAAACAAAAGCAGGCTTTCAGGCAAACAGGAACTAAGACCAGGGAATACTCACAAAACAGGTTTTAACTCAAAACGTGCAAACACAGATTTCCTCAAGACAGACAGAACAGAATAATGCAGAACAGAAAACGCAATGAACCCGCACCCGCAATACCCACAAGCCACCCTTAAGTAGCACACACGCAAATTAACTGATTTACTACAGCCGGTGCCCAGGGGGCGGGGCCAGCCGGTCGCCACGGCGACCATGCTGGACACGACAACATTATGGTACTGAGTCGGAAATGGATTGCTCGACTTAAGTAGTCTGGTATGAGATGCTGTCCCAAGTGCAGCAGTTTGGATAGCTTGGAGTTATTCGATCACTCATAAGGGTAAAATCGAGCACACAATTGATCTCCGTATTGATCAGTCATGGTCAAAGAGTACAGAGCCAAAACATAAAGCTCTCGGTTGACCTTTACAGTTTTACCACTCACCAAACCTAGGGCTAGTCCAGTAGTCAAGTCACTTTTATGCATATAGCCCTTAATCACAAAATGTCTCAAAGGACTGCACAGGTGGCAGCACGGCGGCGCAGTGGTTAGCGCTTGTGCGGCACAGTTCATGTCATGGGAACCTGTCGTGGGTTCAAATCCAGCTCCAGACTTCCTGTGCGGAGTTTGTATGTTCTGCCCGTGCTTGCGTGGGTTTCCTCCGGGCACTCCGGTTTCCTCCCACGTTCCAAAAACATGCATTTCAGGTGAATTGGCCGGTCCAAATTGTCCCTAGGTGTGAATGAGCGAATGAGTTGTCTGTCCCTGTGTGCCCTGCGATTGGCTGGCAACCAGTTCAGGGTGTCCCCTGCCCACTGCCCGGAGATGGCTGGGATGGGCTCCAGCCTCCCCAGCGACCCTAATGAGGATAAGCGGTACGGCTGATGAGATGAGATGAGATGAGACTGCACAGGTGACAATGACACCATCCCCTGATCTTAAACCTACAATGCAGGCAAGGAAAAACTCGAAACCTCAGCGCGGGGAAAAAAAGAAACCTTGAAATAGAATGTAAATGGTCTGCATTTACATAGCGCTTTTCAAGTCATTGAAGACCTCCCAAAGCGCTTTACAATGTGCTTCACACTTTTTCCTTTTGCACACTAACTAACCGATAGCAGCGTCAGCAGTGCAAGGCAAATACCTGCTATCGGGGGTATTAGGGACTCTGTGTCTTGTCCAAGGACACTTCGACATATAACATCGAGGAGCCGGGAATCGAATCTGCGATCTCTCGATCCCAAGACAAGCACTGTACCTCCTGATATAATCCCTTTGCTTCCCTCTGCCTAACAGCGTAGGCACTACATGTTGGTACATATTGATGACAAAGTATAATGGCCCATCAAAATCCAATAAAACCAAACATTTGAAGGGAGAAAGCTCAACAGTTGGCGCTAATGTAACCAATCAGAAGAAAGTGAAATGAAACTGATTAGAAAACAAATACCCAATACGAAATGTGTTGTTTCTGAAGAACAAAAGTAGCTTGAAAATGGACTGTGGGTTTTATCCAACCCAAATTACCTCATGAACTCAGTAAAATGATTTGGAGGTTTTCAGAAGAACATAAAAAAACACCTTGATATCCACTTCAACTAAAAAAGATGCGTGAGTGCTTTGAGCCTCTTCAGCTACAACTCGTCCTTAGAAGCCCTATCCAAAGGCTGTGAATTCCATCTTAAAATAGTCATGAGAATCCAGGTCTCATTTCCAGGAGTAGTAGAGCAAATTTAATTTCAAAGAACATAATTTCAGTACATCCTACACTTTCTAGTGTGAGTGCGTTTGTGTGTGAGTGTGTGTGTGTGTGTGTATACCATTTCAAAATTGCATTTTTTGGGGGGTGTGCACTGTAAATCTTGTTTATGAATAAAACACTGTATGGCAATGAAAACAAATTTTAATACTAAAGGTTTATCATACAAATACATTTTCTAAAAATGAATAATTCATATTTTGTAAATGACTCTTGCATACTGCATACAGAGGCAGCTAGTAACAGGTTACATTTAGTCCTTTATATGCAGTTGAGTAACTTCAAAATATATTCTAATGTAAGTTTTACCACAGTACATTTTACTTTTATTTGAATAAATGTGTGCACTATGGTTTTATGTTACCTCGATTTTACATCCATTAAATAGCATGTGTGAAAGTCAAGACTAATAGATGAGTTCTTGTTTGCCCGCTGGATAACATTTGATTACTAGTGCCATGTTGCAACAATATTAAGCTATTTTATTCAATATGACTATTATACCAATAATAAGCATGAACTTTTAAGCAAAATGAGATATATATCTGTTATGGAAGCTTATTAGGTATAGGGGCAATGTGTATTATTTGACCACCAGACTTCACTGTAATGCTTAATGCAGGGCTGTCCAAACTTTTCAGGAAGTGGACCGGATTTGGTAAGCTGAAAATGGGTGAGGGCCGACTATTTAGCCTGGCATTCTTCGAACAGACTTCAATAAATTCACCCTCCATGAAAGTTTTGCAATGCTTGGCCGTCAGCCTCGCGGCCTTGTTGTTTGCCTTTGTAACATTTTAACTTGACCCAAAGGGTCTCGTGAAAAAGCGCTGGTGTGCTGTTAAAACAGCTTCTAGTTGCTTCACTTTTTAACAGGGTTCATTTCCAGTTAGCTTGTTGTAGTCAGCATGTTTGGTCTGGCGTTGCCTCTTGATATTATATTCTTTGAAAACAGCCACAGTATCTAGCAAATTAGGCAGATGCAATTGTTTCAGATTTTAGGGGGGAAATACTCCAATTTCCACTTGTCCTGGAAGCGGCGGTCCTCACAGTCAACTTTCTTTTTTTTCGGTCACCATGTCGGAAACTTATTGGGCTAAAATTCTCACAGAAAGCCAAGGGCAAGGTGACTAAAGAGCTACTGGCATCATCTGGGGAAATGGTGATTTAAGTATTTTTGTAGAATATTATTTTTTACAGTGGTGAAAATGATTGGCTGGCGACATACTTTTAATTTTATGACAGAGGATGCGGGCCCCAAAAAATTGTTCACAGGCTGTAACTGGTCTCCGGGCTAGACTTTGGACATGCTTGGCTTAGTGCAACCAAAAATTTCTGCGAAGAAGCACGAACCCTCAATGACTACCTTTTTACTTTGTATGGAAGTAATGAAACTCTCAGTTAAGTACAATGACTACATTACTAGCTTCTGACTACATTACTAACGATTGGCTTCACACTATTTGCTATTTCTTTTTTAAAGTGTTGCACAAGGTTCCCTACAAGCCTCAACGTAAAGTTGTACGGATGTTCTCAATGTGTGAAGTGCTAAAGACAAAGTTACCAAAAAGCCTGAGTGTAGCTTTACTATGACACAAACTTACTGGTGAGAAAAAAAATAGTGTGGGCCTCTGTCAAAACAGCAAACGTGTCATCATGACATTAACAGCTGGTTTATACAACGCCAGTCAAGGCAACCTTCTTTGTTAGTCATCGGCACATCGACGTGAGTTCATTTGGAAATGCACATGCGTGAATGACACATAGCAAGTTTCAACCAATAATCCCCTTTTGGTAGACAACAGCATAACAGTTCGTCTTACCCAAGCGATGCAAGTCATTGAAATTGGAGGACTGTCTTCTGACGTGACACAAACACATGTTGTTTGGAGGCACAAGTGGAAAGTTGCAAGGAATTGTCGATCAAAGTGGAGCTGACTTGAAATCGAACTAATCTCGAACTGCATCCCGCTCACTTATCTATGACACCCAGACGCATACTCAGCATCTCCAAGCACAAATGCATACTCTTCCTTTTTATGACTTAAAACAGACATGCCTGGAGGGACTGGGTGACTTTCCACTTTATCCAGACAGCGCAGCAGACGTAAATTATCATCACTCCCTTCACCAATCTTAATATCACTGGAAAAAAGGGAAAGCTGAAGGCCAATTTGACAATAACAACTGATGGAACAAAAGAGTGGGTCATATTAGGATGCAAAACCCACAACGTTGCTGACACCCTCCATCAATTGCAAGGTGCAGAAGAGCTATTAGAAAGATGAAATTTAGCCAGCTTGGAGACACAATACCATTCAAAGGTTTGGGGTCAGCCAGTGAATTTTGTGTGTTCCATGAAAAAAAATCCCACTGTTATTTATCAAATGAGTGGCAGAATATCTGTGTTTTTGTCCATATTAATCCGTAACTTTTATTACCTAGTCTTAGATAGGCTTTCCTCTTTACCACTAAGCCCTAAAAGCCAGTATATCTGAACCGCCATCTCACTGTAGCTATTGATACTGGATTTTCACAGCTAAATGAGGACATATAAGGTGTCTATTTCGAAGATTAGAGACCAAGTACTTGCCATCTTGCCACATCTCTTTCTACTCTGATTAGGAGCTTTTTGTGCTGTTCTCTAAGAGGGGTGGTACACACTGTTGTAACAGATCTTCAGTTTCTTGACAATTTCTCGCATGGACTAGCCTTTGTTTCTTAGAACAATAATAGACTGTTGAGTTTGAAACTTCTCTTTTTATGGCCATTACGAAAGTTTAGTTCACCTCACAAATGCAGATATTCCATTAGTTCAATATGTCAATTTTATAGTTTTTCTAACCAGCAAAACTGATTTCAGCTGTGCTAACACTGTTGCACAATGGTTTGTAATCATCCATTAGCCTGCTAACACAACTTTCAAACACAATGCACAATTAGAACACTGGATTGTTGGTTGCTGGAAATTGTCTTGTTAACAACTATGTAGCTACTAGTTTCGTGTTATCTTTATTAAAAAAGGAAACAGTGGCGAGTCTGTCAAAAATGAGGACGTTTCCTATCTACCCCAAACTTTTGAACAGTATATGCACCTTGGCCCAATTACTCAATCCACAATCAGAATCAAGATGATTCCTATTGTTTTATTTCAATGCATTAACATGATTCCCTTAAAGACATCATTTACACATCCCTTCAAACCTACACCCCTCATTAGTTTTGTGAATCCATGTAGGAATTGCCCTCGAAAATCAGTGTTATGAAGCCAATACTCTAATTTTTTCTTCAAAAAAAGAACCCATTTGGACGGTTGAGCATCAAAATCACTTCCCTGTTTGGTTCCAGCATTATTTCCCAGAAAGACATTGCACTCTCCAAGAGCAGAACAACATTGAACATCCACACCATCTTTTCCAGGCAGTCAGATAGGTTACCCTAGATGTGAAGACTGCCAGGAAAAGCCGACTTGGGATTTTTGGATTTGCTTTCCTAGAAAGACATTTTCCTTTCCAAGGCCAAAACAAGTTTGGCCAAATCCCAACTGTAGTTTTTCTGTTTTCTTTAGGAGCAGAGCTGCCACTCACACGCCTCCTCCCTCTGAGCTCCGCTAGGTGAGGGTCTTGCAGCAACATATCAGCTTGTATTTTTATGCAGATGCAGGACAAAAATAGATCTCCTTCTCCTTTTTTTTTTTGCAATAGTCACTGCCGAGCCAATCAAAATAAGCGCCTTGTCGTACTGCATAAGTTGAGAGAACGACAACAGCAGGTAGCAACCGTTCCCATTTACGAAACTTTAGGAGTGTATTTAATGAGTGCAAATTGTTTGATGACCTGCTAGTTTGGCGCTAATGGTAGCAGTAAACAACATACTAAACTACTAGTTTGGAGATAGGTATGTAGAAAGTATTTCCATGCAGATATTACCAAATCAATCCTATTGTTTTACAAATCAAATGCCCTCAATCGGAATTATATCATTCTGTATGAATATATCGGCAATTCCACTGAATTTTGCTTCCATGAAAATAGTTTTTTAAAGGACCTTAGCTGCACTTCACTGTACAAAGTCAACCTTTATGTAAATATCATGGCTATATTTTTTGTATTTGCACAGTTTAAATGTCTTGTATTTTAAATTCATTATCAAAAAAATGGGGTAGATTTTACAGTATGTGCATCATCAAATTTAGTGCATGAAATTGAGTTGTTTTTTCAATCTATCTGATAAATTTATTATGTTTGTTTTTGGTTTTAATATCGCCATCGGTACACAAGATTGCATTGGATGCCAGTTTGGTATTTTGACTATTATTCCTCACTTTGCTCGTTATTTTGATTAATATGCTCTGTTTACATCATTGTAACTATTAATAATGTTGCTGTTTGTTGAGTTGCCTATCTTTTAGGGCAAATCTGCCTTTTGTACCCCAAGAGGTGTAATAAAAAAGGCTCTGGAGAGGGTCTTTAAAGTAGGTTGGAATCTTTTATCTGAGGGTTTTGTTCAGTTGTCTCCTGTTCTTCTTGGAAGTTCAAAACCCATTTCCTTATTTTGAGTGTTTACTAAACTATAACCTTATCATTAAATTGATATAAATAGATTCATGTGCTAATATAAAAGAATATATGTATGTATATATGTCTATAGACGTATTTTTTTCCAAATGCATTGCCTAGGTATAGGTACTGAGTATCTGCTAAAGAGGTACAAAAAGAGTATCATTGGGACATCCCTATTGACAATATTTTAAAAGAATCCAATTCTTAAGGCAGCAATTGCAAGCCACTAAGTCTGACTATATGTAGTATTTTTTTTAATTTGTTGGCTGTTACATATACTGCAGAGCAAATTAAATACATGAGACACACGTGAAAATGTAAGTACTTTCACAGAAACGCGTTTGTGTAGTCGGTATGACGCATACCAAGAACAACGTGTGAAACGAACTGAACGTGAGAGATGTAAGTAAGTGTTGTTGCTTTTTTTTTCTGCTGCTTTGATTTCAGCCATGCTTCATGTACACTGCAACACGGAAAGGTACCAATAATTAAGGATTATAATTCACCATGCAGGTTATTTAAGAAGCTAAAGGGAAACACTGTTTTTGCTCCCCTCATTACCAGTGGTCCTTGAAATTGCTCAGTGATTAGCATCCCACCATGCATAGTGTCACGAAATAAAAAGGTTGGGTGCAGCCAGCTCTCTCATTATTTTACTTCCTGTGGTTCCAGCAAGGAACCTATGACTTTAATAAAAGACTGACTGTTGGGGTACATGTGTTTCCGCTGCTTCTGTTACAATTCGCAATGATCAGCACTAATGTTGGGTGACTGAAGAATGTGTATTAAATGGGCGGTAATGACAAAAAGGAGAGACAATAGCTCCGGAATATATGAATAACGTTTACTCTGTTATTGAGTTCACTATTAACATCTATGTAAAAGATGGCAGCGTGACACAAGACATTGTGACAGGAAAAGAAAGAATGACACACGACATTTTGACAATAAAGAAACAATTGTGTAGCATCAAGCCGGAATTAGACACAAATCTTGTGCTTGTCTACCCAGCAGATAGCTGAAGAACAAATACCACAGAAAATGCTTCACTGATTGCTCACCGGGATGATACAATGGTGACTGTAAGCGTGCCACGATTGGAGAGCAATATTTTTGTCAAGGTCCTTTTTCCCAATGGTAAAAGCTTCCGTCAAAGCAGATTAGTTACCAGGACAGGCGTGCCTTGAGGCTGTTTGGTCTCTCGGCAGGTATGAGTAAAGAATAAACCCCACAATCCCTTTCAGATTCATCACAATCACTCTGATGTTGTGACAAACCCAAATGCACATAACACAGGGTTCATGACCAAATTCAAGCACAGTTTAAGGACTTTTAAAGCCAATTTCTCCAGTGCCGTTAAAAGTAATGAAAAATTGTGTTAATCGTGTATTTTGGATAGCCAGAAAAAATCTGCGAGTCACATATGCGTTTTATAATCCTGCGTGTGCATTTTCCGGGACATGATTTTTAGACCTTGAGTATATTATGAATGCATTTGGTCTTTGAGACAATTTTATAAGCAATGTTTAAGTTGCTTTTTTTGGGGAAAATAAAATAAATCGCAATCATCAATGATATCAAATCGCAATACTTGTAGAATGGCAATTATCGAGAATCGTGATGTAAATCGAATTGGCATCTTAGTATCGTGATACAATCGAATCGACCGAAGCATATAATTTCACCTCTAATAATTATATAGCATCTATCTATCTTTCTATCTATCTTTCTATCTATCTATCTATCTATCTATCTATCTATCTATCTATCTATCATCCTCTCAACTAAGATCTTTTTAACATAAATATGGATTTAAATGCAAGCGGCATGGCAGTTGAGTGGTTAGCATGTCCGCGGGACAGTTCTGGGGTTATTGGATAAATCCAGCGATTAGCCTTCCTGTTCGGAGTTTGCATGGTCTCCCTTTGCCTGTGTGAGTTTCCTTCGGGCACTCCGGTTTCCTCCCACAGCCCAAAAACATACATGTCAAGTCAATTGGCCGGTACAATTTGTCCATAGCTGTTAATGAGTGAGTGTATTGTCTGTCTCTGTGTGCCCTGCGACTGGATGGCAACCAGTTCAGGGTGTCCCCTGCCCACTGCCCGAAGATAGCTGGGATGGGCTCTAGCACCCCCGCGACCCTACTGAGGATAAGTAGTGCAGCTAATGGATGAATGGATGGATTAAAATACAAGTGCAAATATCTATGAAGCAAAACCCCCCTTTTTTCAAGAAGGAGCAATGTACTGTAAAAACAATGAGTGTGACATCCGGTGTCTTGGGGTGGTTGCGCAACAGTGCTAATCTTAAAGGGACAGTGCGTAATATTTTACCACTAAACGTCACTGTTTGTGTAGTGCTACTGAAAAGAAGTGCTACAAAGCACAGGGAAGAATACAAACTACGGAAACTCAATGTGACCAAACTGCAACACTTTTCCTTGCTTTTTTTGCCAAGCATTTCTCAAGGATTTTGTTGGTACCCGTAGCAGCTAGAATGATGGACAATGTCCAACCGCCAATCCGAATCCCTAAAATGATGAAAAAAGAAGTTCATTCGAGCATGTTTAAGAAATGCACGATGCTTGAAAGAGGCTGCAATGATGACACAAGCCAGAAGATGGCATCAACAAATACAAAAGTTTTAAAATCCGTACAGCTCTAGTACTGTTATTGAATATAAAATTATAACGATTCAATTTGCCCCAAAAGCATAGGCTTGTCTTATAAAACATTCAGTTGACTTTGCAGTCACGAATTTTGTGTTTGAACGTTGCTGACTGATTATTTTCTGTCTTTATTTCGGAATACTATTGTTCCAGCTCGAATCGGATCGAATTCGGTTATCCACTTCCGAGGTAGACCCTACTGCAACATCGAGCCGTCTAAAAAGATCTGGTTTGAGGAGAGTTCCAATTGCTCTGTACACGGATGTATGCTTCGCACAGTAGACGATACAAAAGCCCCCGTCTCCCTTGACGCTATGTCATCAGCGTGTCAATGATCGTAATTTCCCTCCGTGGCAGCTTCATTTGGGGAATGTTAATGTGATGTGCTGCAGGAGGCCTCAAAAGATGCTCGTCGATAAAAGCTGCATATGAAGGGGCGCCAATTTGCCGACATTAACTCGTTTTCATTCAATTGTTTTAGATTTATCGAAACGATGTGTTTTCGCTCAAACATTTACCATTTGATAACTTTACTCTTGTAATACTACGGATTATTTGTTGCACAGACCCCCACCCCAAAAATAGGATCCATAATGAATTTCACACTAATTGACAACACTAACAGGATGTTTTTTTTTTATTATTATTTTAGATGACAGCTTCTATTCTGCTCGAGTTGCACCACCACACAGTGAGGACACGCTGGGAGAAGACAAGCTGTACACAAGGAGGGTGCCTAGACATACAATAACCACAGGAGGTTTTGCCTGTGTAGATTCTGTGAAAATAGCGCTCCATTTTAAACGTTTACAAGATGTCACGTTGCATTTACCGGGCTCCTTCCACGCCTGGCAAGAACCCTGCATTATTTTTCTCGTGCTGCAAACGTGCATGCTGAGAATACCTGCACAGAATTTGAATTACCATATGACGTACATCTTTTGGAGGAGCGATGTCCTGCTGGCAACAGGGAGTCTCACACATCCATGCCGCCTCTAGCAAGTGCTCAAACCAGCAATTTGTTGCGTTGATCCCTTACACCGATCAAAATATATCGAATGTTAATCTATACATCTGATGGGGGTGCATGCACACGCATGGGGAAACACACAACGGATGCAGCAGATATTATGGACGCAAATATGGAAATAAACGTTTAAAAAGTACATTACCACGCATTCATTCGTGTGTCGGGACTCAAGCGCTCCGTTTTCCGCATTGCAACTGGTCAACGTGAGCTATATGACACAATCCGTGCAGAACACCGGACGTGGGTTGAATGTGAGCGGATGCGATCAAATACTTACGCAATTTATCGAGTGAATATGTATGGATGAAAAATCAGCAGGGTCCTGGTCCCCGTCGTGGATTATTAGCGGTGCGAGAGAGGTGCAAATCTCCATGTGAGAGGAGCTTTTTTTGCAGGGGGGTGGGGGGTATGTTGGGGAGCGGAAAGCTGCTGCAGTCCGAGTCTTCGTCTCGATCACAAGTCACAACGCTCGCCTGTGGAAAATGCCGAGCACTTGGGGTGGGGGGTGGGGGGGTTAACAGAGTTGCTCCGATCTGCAACGTATGCCACCCGTTCCCAAGAGCGGACTTGGAGATATTCCGATCCGGGCAGGGGAGATCCTGCAGAGTTTCTGATGGTGATGATGATGATGGTGGGGGTGGTGGGGGTGGGGGTGTTCTAGGTGGCAGGATCTTGTAAGTGATGGAGCTCTTGTTACCCAAAACCAGTCAAGCCCAAAATTGACTCGCACTGACAGGTTCCTCGTTGATAAAAAGGAGGAGCATCGAAATAAATCTGGACTATTTCGGTTTGGGTCGTTTTCTTCCAATCACTTTGCACTTAACTGGTGCAGATAAATGAGACAATTAACTCTTAGAGGAATTGATGGGAGCGGAGCGGGAGGACCGGGTAGTGAAAAAGTGAGAGTGCGTGTGTTTGCGCTTACATCTATTAGACACGAAAGCATGCAAGAGTCGTCTTTGACACAGGACAGAGATGCTGTCTAAAAATGGCTCAGCAATATGGACAAGTATTTTGAAAGAAATCAGAAGCGCTGAGCCGCCTGCCTGGTGCTGCCCCCGCCTCCACCTCCACGTCCCTTCACACAGAGCAATTCGATGTATTGATCGTATAAGCGCACCTATTAGTAATAATTCCGCAGGTACGACGTGGCGGCAGCCGGCAGAGGCGTTCGTGCAGTGCAAGCGAAGCAGCTTTCACGAGCAGCTCCCGCCCGCCGGTTTCCTGCACACTTGGGTAACGTGCATGTCCTTTGAGCACGCGCGTGCGCGCGCAAGGAATCATCTGAGGCGGCGAGGCAAACTGTCGCCCAGGGACCACTTTAACTTGGACCACTTTGCCCTCGCGTCCATCTGCTCATTTAAATCACGCAGCGCTCGTCAATTATCAGGGTTGGATGACATTCACGCGTTAGGTGCGTGCACTTGCGTGCGGGCGCCCGCGTGCGCGCTTCACTGATTGAGTCCTTGATGAGGTAGGGTTGCCACCTACAGTCCAAAATTTTGCCATCTGAAGTTTTCCATGGACAGGGGCGTTACCACGGGGGCAGTGCCCAGCCATGGACACTGTCTGACCACCCAAAGAAAATTGGATGTAGTAATGAGGGCAGTCGGAGCAGCGCATATCTTATTCTGTCCCATGCATATGATATTGTGTATGTCAGCAGACACTAGCGAGGGCTCTCCTAAAGCTCACAGTGTGTTCTTCAGTAAGGGGACCTTACTAACCTACGCGACTACATCAATGTGGCTGCACGAAATGTAAGTGGCGTAAAAACAGACTTGTTCACCATCCCAGATGTTCACAGTGGAAAAAGAAAAGGAAGAAAAGTGTCCGAACCCAGAGTAGGTGCCGCCGGTTGCCGTGATGAAAATTATGTTCAAAGACAGAACTGAAAAAAGAAGGAACGATTTCAATTCAATAAAGGAAAACATAAAAAGCAAGAAAAAAGAAATAAGAAGAACAGGAGGACACAAAGTAAAAAAGTTAGGGGGGAAATGAACCAAAAGAATAAAAATGGGGGAAAAAGCGAACAAGGACATACAAAGGAAAAAAAAGCGAGAAAACCGGAGTAAAAAGGAAGATAACAAGAAAAAAAGAATAAGAAAGAATGTAAATTGAAAAAAATAAATTAAAAAAAAGCAAGAAAAAAGAAATAAGCAGAACAGGAAACTAAAAAGTGAGAAAAAGAAAAGGAAAAAAGCTAAGGAGAAGATACAAAAGGAAAAAAAGGAAAAAGGAAGAAAACTAGAAATAAATAATTTTGAAAAGGCAGGATTTGGAGGTCCTTTCGAACAGTATATTACCATCCACCCATCCACCGATTATCTGCACCGCTTATCCTCAGTAGGGTCACTGGGGGTGCTGGAGCCCATCCCGGCTATCTTCTGGCAGTGGGCAGGGGACCAATGATGTAAAATTATGCACAAAATGAATTAAAACTTTCTTTTAAATCTATTATTGCACTAAATCATAATAGCAATAACTAATTTCAATGGATGGATGGATGGATGGATGGATGGATGGATGGATGGATGGATGGATGGATGGATGGATGGATGGATGGATGGATGGATGGATGGATGGATGGATGGATGGATGGATGGATGGATGGACAGATTGGTGAATGGATCGATGGACAAGTGGATGGATGGGCAAACAGATGAACGGGTGCATGTATGGATGCACTGATACAAATTTTGGAATAATGATTCATGTATGGATGAATAGATGAAACAATTAATGAATAGATGGACAGATACAAATTTGGGGTAAAGAATGATAGATGGATAGAAGGAAGGATGGATGGATGGACGTACGGATGCATAACGGATCAATGATGAATGGATGGATGGATAAAAGTTTTGGCTACGGATCGATAGATGGTAGGATGTATAAAGGGACAGATGCATATTGCTATTCCTATTATTCCTATTATTATTATTATTATTATTATTATCATCATTATTATTATTATTAGCATTATTATTACTATGATGTTAGTAGAATAAATAATAATAATTGTCATTTTGGTATTATCATTTTTATTTTAACCAATCAAAAACAAAACTAAAACTGTCAGAACCAGGAACAAAAAAACAAACCTCACAAATCAAGGTGACACTGGTGATATGATCATTATTGATATTTCAACTGATCTAAGTTAAAAATTAAAAATGTGTTATCATTTGGCAAGGTGCTCAAAAAACGGTGACATTTAATAATAAAATCAACAAAGTAACAAAGAAATGGTTTAAAATAACACAAAACTATCAGAACCAGGAGCAGGAAAAAACCACACTCCACAAATCAAACGGTGGAAATTGAATGTGGAAAATGAAAATCCCTTGACAATTGGTGCTGTCCAAAATGTCCTTACGAAGGGTCAGGCTAACTAGGGACATGTGTGGGGTGATTGAACACCCCCAATTCAAAATCAATTAGGCGCCCTCTGGTGGTCGGATGTGCGCCAGACCCTAACAAATGAATTGCAATGCATGCGGCAGCACCATACCTTTAAGTAGTATTTGTAAGGAGCAGATCCCCCTCATTGTAAACAAAAAATATCAGCAAAATGAAAAGAATATAATGTATTATCATTGTAACATGTCAAATGTGATGCAAAGTCAAAAAGTGCCATCCTGATTGTGTAAGAAAATCCAGATAATTAAATACCACAGTTGAAAATAATAAGTTGTTGGTTATATTTCAAAATTAAGTGATATTGAATAGAATAATAAATAATTAAATCATCCCTTGTCATTGTTGCACTATCCCTGTCATAAGCATTTTGGTAGAAGCTGTTTTGTATTGTATTGGTTCTTGACTTGATGGTCCTGAGTGGTCTATCTGGGGGCATCAGTTCAAACATGTCTGGCGTGGAAAATGTCCTTCACAATTTTCGGAACTCTCTTAGCACAGCAAGCTCTGTACAGTTGATCAAGTGAGGGAAGGAGACAGTCCAGTTTTCTGTGCTGCGCTGATCACCTTCTGATGTACACATCAGCTGATAAACGGTACACACACAGTATGTACATATAGACTCAACGCAGCATCTGTCAAAGGAGACAAGCTACTAAGCACCCTCAGGAGTCTTCACTTCGCCTTTTTAAAGACCTGTGTTCTTTGAATGTTCCAGGTGAGATGTCCTCGAAGTGGACCCTCAGAAAACGGAGATGAGACACTCACTCCACACTGTCCCCATTGAGCATTGTAGGCGGAATGTCGGTTTTCGTCGTCCCGAAATCCAACACTATCTCTTTAGTCTTTGTCGTGTTGAGTGAGGTTTTGCTCGCTGCACAACGCGGCCAGGTATTCTGCAATTTTCCTCTGGGCTGACGTGTCTCCCTCAGAGATAAACCCTACCACCGCGGCGTGATCTGAAAACTTCACATATATGTTGCTGTCGCGAGCAGAGGCGCAATAGTATGTATAGAGGTTGTAGAGAAGGGGAACTAACACCCATTCCTGAAATGTGCCAGTATTGATGGCTGTATATTTGTGGTGTCCTACTTTCACTTTCTGTGTGCAGTCATTCAGCCAAGCATAGGTAGGGTGTGGAATACCCGGGTCTAGCTGTTTATTGGGGTAGAATGGTGCTCAAAGCAGAGGTATCATTCACAAAGAGCATACATAGTGTCCCTTATCCTCCAGGTGGCAGAATCCAGCATGTAGGGCTATGACCACAGTGTTCTCCGTCTAATCTGTTGGCCCTGTATGGAGTTCATGGAGGTTCACTGGTTGCCAGCCAGTTTCAGGGCACACAAAGACAACTCACTTATTTACACCTAAAGACATTTTGGAGTCACCAATTAACCTGACATGCATATTTTTTGGAATGTGGGAGGAAACCAGAGTGCCCGGAGGAAACCTATGCAAGCACGGGGAGAACATGCAAACTCCACAAAGGAAGGTTTGATCTCACAACCTCCAAACTGTGCCGCACACGCGCTTACCACTGCTCAGCGTGCTGCCATATTGTAAAATATTATATTATATCATAATATATTATCTCATCTCATCTCATTAGCTGCACCACTTATGCTCAGTAGAGTCGCGGGGGTGCAGGAGCCCATCTCAGCAATCAGTGGGCAGGGGACACCCCGAACTGGTTGCCAGCCAGTCGCAGGGCACACAGAGACAGACAACTCGCTCGCTCATTCACACCTAAGAACAATCCACCTGAAAATGCATGTCTTTGGAATGTGCGCTATATATATATATATATATATATATATATATATATATATATACATATATATATACATATATATATTAAACCTCCCTACTTTGTGGTTCCACGTTAGCGGGTTCAGAGCTTCGCAGGCCTAAAAAAATAATAATAATAAAATGAATAATTATTTTTTTATTTTTTATTTTTTTTAAGCATTTTTGAAGGGGCGTCGCTACTTCGTGGTTCCACGTTCGCGGTTCCACGTTCGCGGGTTCAGAGCTTCTCAGGTCTAAAAAATAATAATAATTAAATAAAATGATTAAAAAAAAATAAAAAATATTTTTTAAGCATTATTTGAAGATAACCGAGGGATTACTATATATATATATATATATATATATATATATATATATATACATGCAGGTCAGGCCTAAAATGTCACTCATTGTGTTCGGGTCGGGCCGAGCTTCTCTTTTGCTGACTTTTTGTTTTTGACCATTTTCCACCCGTCATTGTTCTTCTTTGTCAATGTTCAAACTGTCTTGTTTAACTTCATTACAAAAGACAGGCCTTGCCTGGGGCGGGGAGTTTCCATTGCCCCGTGAGACCCAGGGGTCGGCAATCACCTCAACTCAACCCGAGACCTCACATATAAAATGGCATCACTAATTCAGACTGGAGCTGAAGGCCTAAGAATATACTCCACGGCCCACCCCTGATTACTATATAATTAGATGAACTCCATGCACTTCTAGCGCCCTAATTTTCCCCATAAGGGGACACTTAACATTGTGTTTCAAGGATTTCCCTTTTAAAAATAAAAGATACTTACAATTTTTCCTTTCCTCCCTTAACTTGAAAACCTCGGTTTTCTCTGTCAGTAAAGAGATCTGTTTAATTGGTTAACATTACAAAGGGAGTCAGGAATGTCTTCTCTTTGGTGATGCCACCTTTCAGGCTTCAAGTTACTCATCTATCTAAATGCGTGCTGTGAAGCTTCACTGTTTTGCTTCTTCTGTGTATCCCTTCCCGGCTCCATAGGGATCGTTGGTAGCGCTGCTGCACTCGTGTGAATCCCAGACTGCTTTCTGGGACAAACTTCAAGCAGCCAGACTGAAAAAGAGAAGGAAAGGGAAAGATGGTGGCAACGGCAAGTGCAAAGAAGAGAGAGGATCCTCCAGCGCCGCCGAGTCTCGTCAATTATTTAAATGGCCGCCGTCCCGTTGCGCTTGTTCTCTCGTCTTGCTTTGAATACTGAAATGGCGAAACCCAAAGAGAAAAAGCTCCGGCAGGCGAGTTCCGCGCAGAGAGCATGTGATGTGCGATTGACTCTTCGTGGCCTCGCCACACAAGTCGATGAATGGTAGACGTCAAACGAAATTGGCTCGAAAGAGGAAAAGCGCTATCACATATGAAGACCCCTCGCTTCTTCGCGCTTCGGTTGTCGCTGTTTCGCTGCTTCGCGGATTTCGGTTTGAGCTGTCTTTATTGTTATTGATATCTGTGTATTGTGCATTGTTTTCTGAGCAGACAACAAACAGCAAATACCATCATGGGGGGAGGTAAGGGAGGGCTTTGGTTGTTGGGTGAGCACGACTATCTGTGTGCAAATCTTTGATAGGCTGGTGTAATTTGTCCGTCAAACAGCAGGCGCACAAGTCAATGTGTTCACCCAACACAACGCATGGTGAAGGCTAGCTTTAAGCGGCTCATTACCTTAAAAAGAAATTCATCAATTAAATCAGACTCTGAGAAAAGTCAGAAGAGCAGAAAGAAATGGTGATCACCAGTGGGGGCTATGTGGATTGTTATTGGGTCCAGAAAGCGATAGAGGCTGGATCAGGAGAAAGGGAATAGCGAGGCGGCAGGTCCGGCCTACTAATACGGCTAGGCCAACTACTCTCTTAAGACACGCCTGCCAACCTAAACAACTTCTGTTGTTTCTTGGAGCTGCCGGTCGCTCGCACCACAAGAAAGCTAGATCAGAAGAAAAAAAAGCGTGATTTAAGATGGTAAACTCAAACAAACTTGTGCGTTCCCAAGTGGACCTCCTTCAAGGAAACAGTACGACGGTAAACATCCATATCGACCACCGTGCGCGCCGTTGTGCACGTGTACAAAACCCTCTTGGAATACAAAAGTGTTTTTTCTTCTTCAAATTGCACCCAAGAAAAGAAATCCCACCCCATAAAGTTAGTTCTCCCAGTCCGTGCAGGGCAGGCCCTCGTCCTCCGACTCGGACTCCGGCGAGGCCTCCTTGATCCTGCGCAGAGCCTCGTGGATGCTTTGCGTCAAGGCGTCGGACGAGTGCGGGAATTGATCGGCGCGCCGGGGCCATTCGGCCGGCGCGCGTACCTGCCGCAGACGAACCCCCTGCCGGATCTGCGCCAGGATGTTTTCGCTCTCGTCGTCCGGGTCCGGGGCCAGGGCCAGGACCCGCAGTTCGGCTTTTCGTAGGTGGAAGCTGCCCCGTTTCAGGGACGCCAGGACTTCGTCCATCGGGGAGCTCGCTCTTCTCCACTGCGCGGCATCTACAGCCGAGGTTTTCCTCAACTTCTTCCTGGACGTCAAAAGCTGGCTGCTGTCGAAGAAGCGCGGCGAGATGGGAGCGAGGGGAAGCGAGGACGGCTTGGTCTCGCGAGGCAAAGCCGGTAGAGGCTCGGCGGATAAGGACGGCGGAGGTGGGGGAGGTGGGGGAGGTAGTGGAGGCGGAGGAGGAGGTGGAGCTGGGGGAGGGGCTCCATCCACAGTGAGTATGGCTGTCGGCAGAGAGAGGAACGGCGGGGACGACGAGTCCGAGTCGTCTAAGTGGACGGCGGGTAAGGACTCGCAGGCGTCTTCCGGAGGTGGCGCCGAGAGTTCCGGGAGGTCCGAAGCGACCTCGTCCGTCTGGACGCCGGCCGCCTGCGTGCAAGGAGGTTGACCGGCTCGCTGCTGCGTCTGAAGCTGCCTCAGACGACTTGACTTCATGGTCACGTGACCCGGATAACGCTGATTGAGGGTGCGAAGCCGGTCCAGCGTTCTTTGCCTCTCCTGACTCACTCGTGCATTAAGTTCTGCTTCCTCTTCCTCCGATTCCTGCAACTGGAGGGGGGCCTTATGGACGAAAGGACCTTGACGTGCTTCCATTTTCTGTTTGTGACTGGAGATGCAGATTTCCTTCTTGTTTTTGAGGTAGACCTTCTTGGTGGTGATGCGCCCCTTTCGGGCTTCCAGCTGCCGGGTTCTCTGTCGCAGGACCCCAGTTCTTCGTCGTCGCGAAGGGGCTGCAAAGGAGGAGGTCCGGATGAGTCCTCTGTCCCCTTCATTGCATTGGGACTTTCAAATGCATCGTAGTACACCACCTCGTCCTGCCTCTCCGTAATCTGTCTGCGCAGGCTCTGCAACTGCGCGGTCAGCAGCAGCTCTTCACAGCGAAGGACTTCGGCCTGCATGTCGTACAGCTGCAGCTGAAGTTCGTAGTAGAGCGCCTCCAGCTGGTCCAGGTGCAACATTGCGTCCTCGCCGCCTTGCAAGCTCCGCATAAAACAAATGACCCGGAGTTACAACTTATGCCAAATTCAGGACGGTTGTGTTTTAATCATCGCAGGGATCTGGCTTAAATGGCTCCTACCTGATGCTAGCGTGCGGCTAGCCATCTGCTCTTTATATTGATTTTTTGAAAAAAAAAAAAAGCCTGATTTTGTTGTAGTTTTAAATAATTATGATAAAGACCATTAATTCAAGTGAAATTCTGTGTCCTGTGTTTATTTACCAATAGTTAATATCTTATTACAGTCGTATACTATGTAAATGTGAACGTGTGATGTTATTTGCAGATTTTCTCATTTTGCAGGGGGTTCGTGATAACCGAAGGATAAGTGTACTTACCCAAATATAGTGTTAGCATTAGCGGGCTGTGTCTACCTGTTTGGTTAACACACAAGAAGATTAGCATAGCGTAGCCTCTTGATGAAAGCAAAACAGTGGAGTAAACTGATATTCCTTTTCAAAGGGTGTCAAACCGTTCTCAGGAACGCTTTCCTTGGCACAGAAATGTGAAGTTGTCCTTTTGCCCTCAGGAGTAAGAATTTTTACCCTCATCAAAGCTAATTCTCACACTGAGTTATTTTTTCCTCAACCCAGAAAGACGCTTTAGTGTAATATGCATACACAAAAATGCCACTTCAATTATCTGGAACTGTTTTTAATAAGAGGAAAGCACTGTCCATCCCCCCACACACAGCGTTTACTTAGCTTGTTGGTTTATAAGGTAAAAAATTAAAAGGCTTTGGATTCAAATTCCCTTATATTTTTCCTTTTACAGACTTGTCTGAACTCGGAAGCTCGCACATTATGTTGCTTATTATTCAGCGACACAGCTCTAAAGGGCAATTTTGGTTGAACTCCTTCAACCAACAATCCTTGTGGCACCCGTACCTCTGCAGGCTGATTTTTGGGTAGGAGTTTTCAGATCATATTTATTTCCATGTGTACCAGTAGCAGGGGAAGTCTCCTGATCGGACTTAGATACAGCACCCTGATCATCTGGTCGCTGTTGTTTTTCAGTGTAAAGTTATCCCGCTCTTCAGGAACGAGCTGGACCTCAGTGTACTATGCTCAAAAAGCTCCTTATTCAGACATGATTGTGTTCTGTTTGCAATGTATAAGAACTAATGCGGTATTTTTATAAAAAGGCTTATGCATTATGCGGGGCGGCATTGGCGCTGGAGATCAAGAGGTCGCAGGTTCGTTTCCCTACTCCTCCGTGTTATATGTTGAAGTGTCCTTGGGCAAGACTGTCATGATTACTGATTCGGGGCACCTGAGGCTGCCCTGTTGGCGCCAACAGCCCCGGTCGCTGATTGGCTCCTTGACACTTTTTAAACCCCCCGGCTCTCTGTTACCGGCGTCAGACCGTCCTGCAAACCTACGCTTTTGCTAGGCAAGCACATTACCCTCCGACAATCTCCTGCTCTGTTTTCTCCTGCCTGATTACCTGTTGCTGACCTGTTTCTGGACCCGTTTCTGCCCTGCTGTTCTGTCCCGGCCATCGACCTGTTTTGCCCTGTTTCCTGCCTGATACCTGTTGCCGACCACGACCTGTTTTGCCCTGTTTCCTGCCTAAAATTGTTGCCGACTATTTTTCTGGACTCAATTACCGCCCTTGCTCCCCTGTCCCAGTTACCGACCAGCTTTCCTGCCACCCTTGACTATCCGCGCTCGACACGGAAGTGCCACTTTCGTGTTGCTGCCATCAGCTGCCCGTGTCTGACGATCGTCGGATCGTGGAAGCAAGCACTGCTCTCTTTTTTCAAAAACTGAGTTAAACGAACGCCATTGGGTCCTGTCCCTGTCTCTGGCTTGTGACAAAGACACTGAATCCCTAATGCCCCCGATAGCAGGTAGTTGCCTTGAATGGCTGACGCTGCTATTGGTTAGTTAGTGTGTAAAAGGGAAAAGTATGAAGCACATTGTAAAGCGCTTTGGGAGGTCTTTATTGACTTGAAAATTGCTATATAAATGCAGACCATTTGCATGCAACAATTTAATATGTATAATTCTATACACTGTGCGCTGAGAGACAATAACTCGTATTCTATTCAGCTGCTACTAAAGTCAAATTGTGAAGTAATGGTATGCATTTATTACGAGGTGTCACGAGATCAGAGGAGGTAATGTTATGACCATCCTCATAAGAATAATTAATTGAATCTGTTTTTTAATGTTGAAATATGAGAGAGTTCTCTGAGAGTTCTAATTAAAATACGAAGATCATAGAGAAACACGTGACAGGTGATGAAATAACACAGTTTTGTGAGATGGAAATGACAAAGTGTAGAATGAATACAAAATATAGGCTCTTGAATCTGGTTGTCCTCAAAAGTATGACTTCATTGTGTGAACCTGCAGCTATGCAAGCCTAAATGTATGAATGGTGACAGATGCAAATGCTTTGGGCAATGAGGAGTGCAAGGACAGCAGTTAAGGGAAATTTAGTGCGTCCGGTTATTTTGTCATGAATGCTGCACATGTCAAATAAAATAAAACTCCTGAATTACGATGCTTTTCCGTGGTTTCACTGCTTCCAGCTCTGAGAAATGCCCAAATCAATGGATGTCTGTTGTATTTGATGTGGTGAGTGTAATATGAGTCCGATACATAAAACACTGGCTCAAGGTTGGATGCTGGAAATTAAGACAAACCTGGAATCCAGAATAAGAACTGTAACTTGCTAACTTTACCATCAGATTTTCTTTTTTTTTTCCTTTTTTCTTTTTTTATTTATTCAAGATATGCAAATTTGACATCATTTTTGTACAATAATTTAATAGAAATCCAGCTATATTGGACCAATCCTGCCATACGTAGAGAGGAATTTATTGCATGAATAAATAAAAAACAACAAGTTTATGCCATATGTTGAAATAAATGTATGGATAAATAAATGCCTACAAATATAATCTATATAGATAAATATATTTATGCATTATGTGTTTGAGTTGGTCATGTAGTATTTATTCTTTTATTTTGCTGCGTTTTTTTGTCTCAACGTTTTATTCTAATTAGGAGGTGGGTCAAACTGGCTAAGTTTTTCACCTGGAGCTGATTTTTTCATCACTGATAAGTCAATAGGTGAAAAGCTCAGGCAACTCGGCCACCTCATCATTTGAATAACATATTGTTGTGACAAAAAAAAAACAAGACAAAACAAATAAATTATAATTTTATAACAAAATGCATAAATTATGAATTCATTGCATTTATGGTACAGTACAGGGTTGGGTAGGGTTACTTTAACGTGATTACTTTCAATTACTTTTGCATTACTCCAATGCCAAATATGCTAAAAAAAGACAAAAGAAACTAAATATGAATAAAATGATGACTCACAACACGTGGTAAGCTTTCTCTCCTGGCTTTGATGTCTTTGATCTCCAGCAAAACTAACATAAAATGCGACAGAAACAAAATGAAAATAAATCCCAACAGCTTGCCAACATATTTTTGCCATAATTTTATTCATATTTAGTTTCTTTTATCTTTTATTAGCATATTTGGTATTGGAGTAATCCAAAAGTAATTGAAAGTGATCAATTTAAAGTAACCCTACCCAACCCTGGTACAGTATATATTTAGATATTACATAAATTATTCATGTATTCACTTATTTATATGGCATATATTTGTCAGTGGCGGCATGGCGACTGCACGGTTAAAACATTTCCCAACAGTTCTTAGGTCCTGGGTTCAAATCCAGCTACTGGTCTCCTTGTAAAGAGTTTGCATGTTCGCCTGGTGCGCGTGTAGGTTTTCTCCGGGAACTGCGGTGTCCTCCCACATTCTGAAAAGATGCATGTCAGGTTGATTTGCTGGTCCAAATTGTCCCTAAAAGAGAGTAAGCGGGTGAATTGGCTGTCTCTATATGCCCTACGACTGGTTGGCAACGACAGTGTTTGTAAAGGTGATTAAAATCTTTGAAAAGATTTGAATTTTAATAAGGTGTTTTAATGGATTAAAAAGTGCTTGAATTTTGAGTGAAGTGCTTGGAAATGCTGGACATGGTTGCCATGTTTCGCAAATCTGCTTAAAAATAACGCATAAACCGCTCTCGGGTGGCTTCGCTTTGTTACTGCATTTTCCCCTTGTCATTAACTGCAGCTGGCATCAGTTTGAATGGCATTGTCCTATGGGGCGGCATCACCCCCAATGGGTTGCATTCAAGATCCAAACAGGGCACTGTAAAATGTATATTTGTGGATAAGCCCCCTGAACCTGACGGATAGGTTTTGATTTTTCTGTGCCTTAATAAATGGAATCAATATTTCAAAACTGCATTTTGTATTTCCTTGGGTTGTCCATCCATCCATCCATTATCTTGCACCGCTTATCCTCAGTAGAGTCGCCGGGGTGCTGGAGCCCATCCCAGCTATCTTCGGGCAGTGGGCAGGGGGACACCCTGAACTGGTGGCCAGCCAGTCACAGGGCACACAGGGACAGACAATTGGCTCGCTCATTCACACCTAGGGACGATTTGGACCGGCCAATTCACCTGACATGCATGTTTTTGGGATGTGGGAGGAAACCAGAGTGCCCGGAGGAAACCCACGCAAGCACTGGGACAACACGCAAACTCCACACAGGAGGTTCAATCTCATGACCTCAGAACTGTGCGGCACATGCGCTAACCACTGCTCCGCCGGGCTGCTACTTCTTTGGGTTGTCTCTGTGTGATATTAAAATTGATTTTGTGATCTGAAACCTAAGTAAGTGATAAATATGCAAAAATCACAGAAATCAGGAATGGGGAAAATACTCTTTCACGGTGTTGTATATGGGGAGAGATTTGTCCCCAAAATACTTACACGCTTATTTCTCAGGTCCACATATATATCCTTTTAAAATGCTCAAATTGGGGCACAAAATAGGTGTACAAACCAATTCGAGCTGTCCTCTGCCCAACGCCGAGTACGGATGGGCTCCAGGACCACCGTGACCCAAGTGGGAATAAGCGGGTCAGGAAATGGATGGATGGATATATATAGGTATTTATCTATTTACACAGTTTTTCTACATATGGAAAAAAAAAGAGTATAATAACTCAACATTGAATATGTTCATAAAATAAGAAAGATGTTATAGAAAAGCTTGCACACAAGTGGAATAAAAAGCCCAGCAGTCAAAGCCTGGGTCTTGGTGTGTGCGGAAGTCATAGAAGACACTTGTCTTCAGAAGAGTGACTCAATGTTTGTTGACCTGCGATCAGTGAGAACTGTTGTCCCATAAGAGAGAAATGAAAGTTCTTTGCACGCCCACGTGGTGACAAGGGTCTTCACTTCTATTTGCACATTGCGCCTCTCCATGTCAGTAAGTCCTCTTAGAAATATGGGTCACTGGTTGCCACAGGCTGGGTGGATGCTGCTGTGTGTCAGTAGGGCTCCAATACCATCTGGTCATGCATCTGCAGCAACCTTCAGCTCTGCTGTGTTGGAGTAAGGAGGAAGCACTTCAGGAGCGCTTTTGATTCTATAACACTTCTTCCTTTGGCTTCCCTGGAAGTACTTGTTCCTCACTTGCTCTCTTCTCTGAGGTTTCTCTTCATGTTTAAGGGAAAAAGATCAGCTTTTATGTTCCCGTACAGCAAGATGGCCGAGAATGACGTGAGCTCTTCAATCAATAAGTTTAAAAAGTGGATTTTTTTTTTCTTAATTTGGGTCGAAATGAAATGAAATGAGCTGATCTGCATTTATATAGCGCTTTTCAAGTCAATGACTTCCCAAAGCACTTTACATTGTGCTTCACATTTCCCAATAGCGGCCGTGATCTGTGCAGCCATGTAAGGCGCTAACCTGCTTATTGGGGGTAATTGGGGGTTCAATGTCTTACCCAAGGACACTTCGACATGTAACACAGACAAGCCGGGATTCGAACTGGGATCCCTTAATCCTAAAACGATCGCTCTACCTCCTGAGCTACTGCCGTCGAGGCTTGTAATTGGTGGGTCCCCGAGAAAGATTAGTTGAGAACCACAGGCTTTGTAGACACTCAAAATAAGGAGAGTAGACATTAATGAATTTTGAACTTGAAATGACAACAAGAGAGTACTGTATGAAAAAAACACACGATTCAAAATTTCTAATATGTTCTAAAGGTCTGCCATTGAGCTCTTTCTTTTTATTAAATATCTTAGTTTACAAATAGCATATCTGCCCTAAAGGGTGTGGAATTCCAGAGAACATCATGGTTGTTGGCCAAAGATGTAAACAGTACATAATAGTCAAATCAAGAAACAAGAGTGAGGAACACAATTAAAATAACGAATAATAGTAATATTAAAATCAGATACATACAGAATAAAATTATCAAAGGGAAAATCTAACAGATTAATGTAGATTAATAAAAGTGCCAAAGCTACGTCAAACAGTTGAAGAAAACGGTTTGGTTTTGTCACGTAGATGCTCGAGGATATTTCATGTGCAGCTTGTATAAATGATTCAGCACACTCATAGTCCTGTTGATCTCTGGAGTTGAACTGTGCTCTTTCAAGAGTGATGCTATATTTTCTCCCACAGTGCTCTTCAAAAACGTTGCTTTGACTGCTATTCTTGAAAAGTCGAACGAGTACGGGGGAGTTAAATACACCATCTCCGTTTCTGAATCCCTGTTTTGTTTTTGTTTTGTTTTTTTTCTTTAAACTTCCCAATAGAGCTGTGCTTCTGCCGAGTGCTGACATGTGCTAAATGGGACCCCTTTCTAGCAAGTGCTTGGATATGTAGGAGCTTGGACCAGAACACCTAAATGTTGAGTCCTGAAAGCTCTCTATGCCTTTCTTTTATGCTAATCGTACTTTAGGTGAATAGAAATGTTGCATATCATTCGAGGATTCAGCTACCCTTGTACAGCTTTCTGCAAAGGAGATGTCATAAATACAAAGGTCTGAGGGTGATGTAGACCACAAAAAACATGTTTTCCATTTAAAGCTCCAGAAGTTAAGGCCTGTAGCATTACTTTCTGTTTTACTGTCTACATTTTATATTTTGGACTGTCACATTAGATCACGACAAAAGTTGTTAAAGCTGTTTTGGCACTTTCAAAGTCTGTAGCGGGACCGTTATCTAACCAGGGTAACAGCCAGACTCATCATGCAAATGGCCAGCAGGAGTTTCCCTCAATAGCAGTCCAAGCTTCCACATGATATTTCAAAGAAAAGTGTGATTTTCAATATAATGCTTGTTACCCTGAAAGATAAAGAGAAAAGAAGAGAACATTTTCATCAAAAGCATGTATCCTTTTTGATCACAGTCAACAGAATCCTGTTACCTATTTCAATAAAAAAAAACAGTCCAAGGATGAAAGGAATCACAAATACCTATTGAAAACACCAGGATCAAGAAACACTAACACACCCATTTACTGTTGGAAAATAATCTCAGGATCACGCATTATAGCCCTTGTTCGCCAGAGCAACTATTTTTAGTTTTTTTGATTTCCCTGACTTAAGCATGCTTTGTTAGAACAGGTTTTTTTGTTTTTTTTGTTTTTTGGGGGGGTTTTGTTCAGTGTGGTCATAAACCAGTGATGAAGTCTGGGATAAATAAAGAGGCTTTGTACAAGATGTGATATCCAGGGCTTGAAATCTAACAAAAATGTGAACAGTTGTTGGAGCTCCAGAGACGCTATCTTAGAATACATGCTGTTTGCATATCAGTGGGTAGTTGTCCCATACATTCCTAAACAAATCTTTGTCTTAACGTTTTTTTTCCTGTACCTCTCTTATTGCATCTTCTGCTGTTTTGACTTTTATTTGACTCATTTCAATGTGGAAGCACACTGTTTTGACCTCCGGAGCTTCTTACCCTATATCTTAGAGTAGGGGTTGGGAACCTATGGCTCGCAAGCCAGATATGGCTCTTTTCATGAGCAAATAGCTCAGGGATAAAACTATCCAGCCATCCAGTATCTGCATCGGCTATCATCACTAGAGTTGCGGTGGTGCTGGAGCCCATCCCTGCCATCTACGGGCAGTGGGCACCCTGAAATAGTTGCTAGTTGCAATGCACACAGAGACAGAATACTCACCACCTCATTTTGACCGATCAATTAACCTGGCATGCATGTTTTTGGAATGTGGTAGGAAAACGGGAGTGCCTGGAAGCCCACGCCGGCACAAGGAGAACATGAACACTGGGCAAAGGCTGGCTGCGGCAGCTGGAATTATACCCTGGCCCTCTGCAACGTGGGGCTGCGTGCTAACTAGATAAAACTATACTCACGCAAATTTGATCTACAGCGTTCAAATTCTGATAAGCGCAAAGTCTAGTCTAGTGCGTGCAGAGCAGACGTAAAGCTGATGTCATGGATCGTCCGGTCCAGTACATAAAGAGCATACTCCCCACTACAGTTTACAGTCAAGGTGTCATACCAAAAGAACCTGTTTTGGCTGTACATCGTTTAAGAATCCTTTATATGGAAGCTCATTAAAGAATTTAGGTTCGCTGTTTAGACACTTTTTGAAGAAAAGACACAAAACAAACTGTAAACACTCAGAAACACCAGTAAAGCACACAGACCAATTCGATTGGGTAAGTAGTAGGGGTGGGCAGAGCTATGCAGACATCGCACTTCTTTCCTCCAAGCGCCATCTGGAGGCAAATACTATCCTCGTTTGCTGTATTTTGTGACATTTTTACAAAAGAACTCTGCTCGCACCTTATTTCGAAACCATTATTTATGAAAACAAATAAGGTCAAAATGAACCTAAACAATCTATAATACTAGCAGGAGGCACACAAGTTTAAAGTCAAATAATTGTTAATATGGGACACAGGCCCTGGCATAATTCATATTTAATACATTTGAACAAATCATTTGACGTTTTATATTGTACTTAATCTTACACATCTCTAGCATACTTACACTCAACAATCTGCTACATTGAAGAAATTAACATTTGTCTCTGGTAACATGACATAATGAGATTAAATTGACTGCCTTCTCGCAAGTCATCTACACCCCTGTTGGTCAAGTCTGGCTTTCTGGAAAACAATAGCCGTTTATATTTAGCCACTATTGCAATTGTCACACTTTTACTGTTACAACCTGACCCTAGTCACTCACCAGAGAAAGGGAAAGTTATGTGGCACTCACAGGAAAAAGTTTGGGGACCCGTGCTTTATACCATTTCTATAATGGAAACTGCAACAGATAAAAGACCTTGATTCGACCAAATACAGAACTGCACATGTATTCGCAATGTGTTTGCTTTTATTATCTTTGTTCAGTTGAAAATGTCTCATACTTGACTTTGGCACGGGAGTATGGTTGATTATGGTCATCTCACCAGTGTTACCAGGTAGGATTTCCACAAAGCCAGGGGGCCTTGTAATGCCGCCATGATCAGTTAGCGTATTCGTAAATCAGCATATGATTCTGATTGCCACTAGGCAAGGTCTGAGGAAAGTCTACCGGGAGGGCTGTTCACAAATCAATAGCAAGCTGGTGGTCGATGTGATCTCCTTAGGAGAGGAGTAAAGATTGATTGTCGTTAAGTACTTTACAGGGTGGCGAGAGGAAGAGGATGGGCCATAAAACGCCTACGCGCCACCTAACCATTGCTTTCGGCAGCAGCGGAGTGCGGCCAATCGATAGGAATGGGATCAGGAGAAAAATAATGAATAAATACCGAAAGAAGGAATAAATCCAAGTAAACAATTCCCAAAACAGACAATGTGGGGAATTTATTCCTTCAAAATGTAAGAACACCCATTATGGCATGCTTATGTGAAATATTTCTTTCATAAAATGGAGGTAGACTTCGATCAATCAGGATTTGTTCGATTATAAGACTTGATCTAGCAAGTTCACGGATCCCTTAACCTGCCCGTTCAGACCCATCTTAAGATGTGACAGCTCAAGACATTTAAATGTGGTGACAGGGTCAATCTCTTGGTGAATAGTACTGTTTGTGGTGATATACCTTGGGGGTTGTTAGTCATTACTTTTGTGTGTTTTCTGTCCTTAATTCCATCCCATACTGGGGTGATGCTTTATCCAAGCGATTGACCAGATCTCTAAGTTCTAGTAAGATCTAGTAATTATATGTTAAAAACAAAGTGACATCTTAGCACCCACAATATCACTTACTTGAGCTCATGAATTGGTACTTGATCGATCTTATGATTTATTCAATTTATAAAATTGTATCTGATTTATCAGATTCAGATTAAGATTCAGATTCAGATATACTTTATTGGCATTCTAGTACACGTGTATACAGAACGAAATGTCGATACATCTGACCCGCACAGTTTCCTTGAATGTACAGATATAAATAAAATGTTGTATTGAGTTGGAGTATTGAAGTACTAATAATATACTAAAAAATTATGGCTATGTTTAGTATTATACAATAGTGCAAAGAGTGCAGGAGTAGCAGCTAACCAGATGTTCAAAATGGGCAGTCAGGTAAACAAGTCACTGTAGTACGATAGTGCAGAGGAGAACAGATGTGCAAAGGAGTGGCTGGGTATAAAGAACTCCTAGTAGTGCAAAAAAACAAAACAGACAAACAGATTAGCAGCAGTTTAGACTTACTATGTGTGTGATTGACCATTTAACAGTCTAATGGCCAGGGGGACAAAACTATTGCAGAACCTGGGGGTCCTGCACCGCACACTGCAGTACCTCTTCCCAGAAACTAGCAGAGTGAACAGTTCATGATGGGGGTGAGAGGGGTCCCTAATGATGTTCTTGGCTCGGGATAGGCAGTGCTTCTGGCCAATGTCCTGAATGGAGGGGAGAGAAGTCCCAATGATTTTCTCTGCTGTCCTCATCACCCTCCTCACACTACCCCAGTCTGAGGCACTGCAGCCTCCGCACCACACAGAGATACAGCTGGTCAGGATGCTCTTTATGGTGCCCCTGTAGAATGTGATGAGGGTGGGTGGGGGCAGGTGGGCTCTCCTCATCCTCTGCAGGAAGTACAGGCCCTGCTGTGCCCTCTTCACCAGTGATGCAGTGTTCACGGTCCAGCTGAGTTTGTTTGTGATGTGCACTGTCAGGTTTTTAATGTAAATCTCTTGATTTTATGTCTCAAGGTAATCAACTTGTTTTTATATTACTAATTATAAAAACAATGTTTCTCATACAAACACACATAAAGTAACGTCTTAACAATGAGTGTAATATCTTTTGTACTTTTATCAAGCTTGTATTTTATTTTGAAGTCGTTCTGGCTCTGTACTGGTTCCTCTGACGTCACGAATAAACTTCCTGGCTCTCTCTCTCTTTCCGGAAACTCAACAAGAGGTCGCGTGAGTTTTTTGCCCCCACCATAATGTCGAATTAAACCATATACATGTATTTTATCTGTGCAAATATGGCCACGAAATAGTCATAATAATGATTGACTTTGACAAATGGTGCCGATTACCCGGTTGTTCCGCGTTTTTTATTCGATTCGGATGGATTGGGGATGTAACAACACAAAGGACCAGACGGTTAGCATACCGAGGTTAGCATCCAAAGTCCTTTGGAATCGAGTAGGAACGGGCTTCAACGAACCGGAGTGGTGTACTTGCAGGGGTAAAATGCGTGTATTTAAATACAAATTTCGAATAATTTTAAGAAAATCCATAAAATGAAAGAAGAAGTTGATAATTGGGGATTCATTAGCGAATTATTAAATTGGTTCGAGGGTTGTGCCTCACCGAGTCAAATATGATTGTGTATGTCCATATATATATATGATACATATATTTATATGTGTGTATGTGTGATTCATAAATTGACGAGCCGATTACTGGATTCGAGGATTCGCCTCATCGCTAACAGTGTCGGTAGCCCTGAAACTAGAGGAATGGCCTCGTTTCAGTTACTGTTAACGGAAAGTTAGACGGCAGTCTTATGATATTGGAATTTGCCACGTATATCATAGAGAGGAAGAGGGCTTAAAGTGGTTCGCTATTGTGAATATATTAAATCTCTACAGTTGGTAGAGTCCCCGATTTGAAATCGTTTTAAAATGAAAAGATAACAAAATACCCTAAGTAGACTACATGGCTTCACGGTGCACCGTCTAAAACTATCTAAACAAAGCCAATTTTGGTGGGCCTTTGTCTTGTCAAATGTTTTATGTTTGTTCAATGTTTTAAATGTTTGTATACTTTCCTGTATTCTTATTTTTCTTGTCTTATGTTTGTCTTGCGCTGGCTTTAATCGGCCCACGTAACTGAAAAGAAAAAAATAGAAAAATACGAGGGAAAATTGCCGCAAACGAGAGAGCGCGTGCATTTTTTTTAAAAAAAAAAGAGGAAAAAAAGGAAGCGAATTTAAGTGCACATTGCAACGACAGAAACGTTTTGTTTTTAACAGTAAGACCGTTTGAAAATGTTGTTTTTGGGTGGAACCGAGAGCACATCGCGTTAGGAATCGAAAACGTTCGTTTTTTGGGAAATCGGCGTTTGACGCTAAGGGTGTACAACATAACGCCTGCGGGCCTAAGGGGTTCCAATAAATATTTTTTTCGGTCCAAATTTTTTTTAGTTTTTTTCAATTGGAAAACGATAAATTTAGGAGTGGTAAGTTCAGAAAACTTATGTTTGAGTTATTTTAGATGCGTTAAATGAAGTTAATGCCAGAATAACACTTACTAAAGATACAATAATAAAAATAATGATAGAATATTCCGGTTTTCAGTTCAAAATTAGAAAATTAAGGACTGTAAAGACAGGGGAAGTATCAAATTGAGCAAATTGGAATGGATTTTGAGGTAAAAGGATTTTTATACAAAATTACCAAAAAAGAGTGAATGAATACTTTATTTTCAATGAATATGGACAGAAAATTCATTGAGTGGAATAAAAATGTTAAAATGACTCGTAGATCAATACACGTCATTTTTACATTTAAACTGGTAAGCTAAAAAAGAGTGTTAAAAGGGAAAAGATACTTAAATAAAACAATTTGCTGGAATTTGGGTATGGAAAACTTGCGAAGAAAAGTGAAAAACAACACATTATGTGAGGTTTTTGGAGTTACTCATGGTTTTGAAAAACACTATATAAATGCAAACCATTTATGATAGAATAGAATATACATTTACTGACATAGTTACAAAATGGGTTACAGAAATATTGTTAGGGAACTACCGTGAAAACACTACAAAGGAACTGAAGTAAAGTTTGATTTTACAGCAAAAGTGTTGCACTAACGATGTTTTGAGTTCTAGAATTTTGGTTCTTGTGTCATTTGGACTCAACAACCCGATGAGGAGAAAATAGGATCAGCGAAAGGTAGCACTAATAACATGATGAAGATATTATATGTGCTGAACAATGGTAAGTGAAAACCCAATTTTTATGATATTAAAGGAATATATCAACAATAAGGGCGTTACAGGTGAGATGCAGAAAAGTTTTGAGTTCATATTCGGCCGGTATGAACCATAACTATGATAAGTAATAATAATAATAATAATAATAATAATTTCCTTGTATTGTCATTCTGTGTAACAATGTACACAGAACGAAATGTCGATTGCACCTGACCCGTTGTAGCGAGCCGATGCAGCCGCAGCCAACAGAGGGCGCCGCCGACCACTTTTTAAGTCTTAGGAATGACTCGGCCGGGGCGCGAACCACCGACCTCCCAGTCTCAAAGCGGGCGCCTTACCATCTAGGCTACTGAGCTGGTATAGATCTCATCTTATCAGCTATACTGCTTGTCTTCAATGGGGTGCATGAATGCTGGAGTCCATCACAGCGATCATCGAGCAGCGATTGGAGGACACCCTGAACTGGTTGCAAGCCAATTGCAGGGCACACAAAGATAGACAATTCACTAGCTCATTCACACGTAGGGACAATTTGGACCAGCCAGTCCACCTGAAATGCATGTTTTTGAAAGAGGTAAGTGATCCGGATAGCCGGAGGAAACTAACGGAAACAATGAGCATGCAAGCTCCGCACAGGAGCCCAGTGGCTGGCTTGGAACACACACACCTGTTCCCAGGTCCTTAGTAATGCCGCACACGTGCTGGCCAATGCGCCACCGTGCTGCACACACATATATAATATATATATGAAACAATTTTAATACTGAACTATCAATAATGATAATATGATAGGGATTTTAAATTCCCTGTCAGTTTTGATCATCAAATTATTAATTTATTTTCTGCATTTGTTGATGGTAATTGCAAATAACAGGCTTGTCTTTTTTCCACTTTTCTACTTTCTGTACTTCTCTCTTTAACATCTTAGTACAACATAATTCGTGATATCATCAAAGCAAATGAGCCGTAAAAGCAAGCTCTCTTTGATGAATTGAACGAGGAAAAAAGCAGTTTGTCTAATAAAAAGACTGACCTTCGCTCGACAAGAATTACCAACAACAATGACGTAATCTCGAAGCGACGAGATCTCGTTAGCTAAGATCGGCGTGCAGGAAAATAAAACTCAAAATAACGATTAGGCTTGTAATGTGTTAAATCTTTGTTAAAGAGTAACTAAATGATAATGACAACTTAAAGGGAAACCGAACTAATCATTTCTTGTTGAATATGCGAATAGCAAAAGGGTAATAACTAAGACATGTAGTTTTGCTCCTGATAAAGCAGGGACGAAAAAAGCAATGAAGATGACTGGAAAACCGTCCATAATTTTAGTGTTCATCTTCTTGTTCGTAAATGGACAAATTCAAAAGAGGCGTAATATGTAAAGGTTATTTCCCTAGTTGTTCTCGTATTCAATAATAGATTACTCTCAATAGGTCATTTGAACCATTTCAAATAATCAAAATTTTGAAAGAAGTTTGAAAATGACGACAAATTAACACAAAAAAGAATTGGAGACTAGAAATCATAACGTAGCTGAAGCTATTTCAGTCACTGAATCTATTTTTTTCTTTTAAACAGGAAAAAAAAGAAACAAGTATTAAGTCGGACCAGATCGTTAATTTGTTTAGCTTTAATCACAAGGGATCTCGAAAGGATGCTTAGAACGAAGACTAGTGCGTAGAAACAAAGATTGTTGCGCAGAATAAAAGATAATTCATAAGTGACATGTATGTATGGCTCTATATTGAATCAATAACAAAAGATTGATTATGGTTACAGAGAGAAGAAAATACAATTAGAGAAGTTATGACATTAAGTTCGATTTGGCATTTTTTGAGAAATTTTTGTTGATCTTTTGAGATTTTTGATGTTTAGTGTGAGGGTTTGGAATTTTGACAAATTTAGCCCAAAGGAAATTGGGAGGACAATTGATTACACACTGAATTTTTTTAGAATGAGTGTTACGATTGACAAGTGATAAACAAATGTATAACAAATACTGACTTATGGTTTGGTTAAGTTAAAAGGAAACGGTTTCTATGGAAGAGCATTTTTAGAAGACAATGAGAAACTGATCAATCTTGAAAAGGGTCATAGGAAATAAAAGTAAAGGACTAGTTGATTTCGAGACATATCATGCTAATTTAAAAATAATTGCATGGGAAATAAATGGATAGAAATTGATTAAACAAAGATAATGTCTACTAGTACTTAAATTTAGAGAAAAATTTAAGACATGGAATAATCCGGCCAATTTACTAAAAAAATCCCACTACATAAGCACAATGGAATTAACGAGACTCTTAAGTGCCAGTGAATTCCACAAAAAGACTCTTTCCTTTCTTTTTGAAAGTCCATTTACTCTTCAAAGGACATACCACCCTGTCAAAAAGAAATCATGGACAAAAATAATTTGCTGAAAGAGCCAAAGACATCAGTCATCCATTATCTGCGCCGCTTATCAACAGCGAGGCCAAGGGAGTGAGATGGAGCACATCCCAGCTACGCTCATCAACAACGACATCAAGGGAGTGATGGGGCACATCCCAGCTGCTTTTCAGACAGCTAACAGGAGATTCCTGCAGTCGTTACCAGTGAAATTGACAAAAAAGTCAATAAAGTCATTTTGTGTTTGACATGGACACATTTTTGAAAAACTATTTTTGATGGGCCAAAAGCAACATTCAAATGGTGAATGAAATGTGGAATAAGCAAATCAAAAGACTGAAAGACAACAACATTCAAGAATACGTCTGCTTGAAGTTATATAGAGTCTTGTTAATACAAAGTGTAAATGTATTTGAGGAAGATTGATAAATTCATCTTGCAAATTTATAAATGTGTCTGATTTCACTCCTATTCATAGATTGTGAACTTAGGTTTTAACTCAGGGGGGAAGTTGAGACATTCCGTAAAATATAAGTTAAAACCTAGTTTTTTCCGCAATTGATGAAAAATTGTCTTCTGAATAAGCTCTCCATATAACTGTTTTTTGAGATTCAAATTACGAAATTTGGACGAATAGAAAAATTTTACACAGAAGAAATATAACATAATTTACAATGTTTATCAAATTGATTAACAAAAATCAATTAAAATAACCGTTTACCATTAGATTATCGCCCACATTGAGAACATTTTTGGATGGTATTTTTCATTTTTGGCAAAATCATTCACTTTGAGCGTGAATTACCTGCTTTCTTTGCAAAATACTGTTATTTTGAACAAATTTACTTACTGAAAAGATAATATATAGGTTATGATTTTTACAAAAGGCAAAACAAAGAGTGAATCATAACAATAAAAACGTCTTTTCTTGGGTTAAATTGACAATTTAACAATCTATCTTGGTCATCTACCTCGAGGGGAATGGCCAGCAGCAAGATAAAACATTGAAAATCAAAAGAAAATGCAAATAAAAAGTGCATACAAATTTTTTCCGAATATGATCAATCCACAAAAAAGAAAACACTCAATCACTCAAATCAGGGTAAATGATTCTGACAAGGATAATGGTTAAACTGATTCAGTGACTAGATTTAGTGAAAAAGCAAAATTTGAAATTTAGAACTGACAATTTAAAAAATAAATTGTTTATCTTCGAGTTGGAATTCTGGGATAAAATGCTCAAAATGGATAGGGAAACTTATAGTGGGGATTTTGATTTTCACTTATAATAAATATAAAGACAACTTAAGAAAATATACAAATCTATAAATGAATTTGTTGTTTTTTTTAATTTGTTTTGAGCCATAAAGTCTCAATAGGGGGGAAGAAAGGCATAGAATAAACTACTACAAAAAATTTTTTTAAGTCTAGTCTTTTTTCCATCTATAGCTTTCCCTGAATATTCAGTTCTATGGTATTGATTTATGCTTCTCATCCATACAGGAGAAGGTGACCCTTGCTGATCAGATGATGGAGTTCTGTCAGCCCAGGGAGCGTCAAACTTAACTTCTTCCCAAGGCCAGAGGTCAGGACTCTGGGGAGTGTGCCAGCACCTTCGCCATCAGCTATGTCTACACACGTCCGAGGCCATTATCATCCACAAGCAACATGTCATCACGCCAGGAGGCGTGGGGATCCTAACGGTGGCCATGCTCATGAAGAACGGCATCAAAGCTTCCAATAGTGACCTAATCTATTCTTCCAAAAGAATAGGTATCGGACTCTTCAATATCTAGAGAGATGGTGGTCGTAAAAGTACCAAAATAAGATGGTTTTGTTGAAAACTTAGGATTTTGCGGACTGCTTTGATACATTGGTATCAGCAACCACACATCACACAATTTCACTGATAATAACCAGATATTCCACAACTATAAACATAGTTACTGGGTTAATCGAAACTAACACTGATTAATTGATTAATTCTTTGATTTTTTTGTTTATTCTCTAACAAATACTTGCTAGGTCAAAGAACTTGACAATTGAGCTAACATAAGAGAATGACGTTTTTTCACATGAATCAGATCATAGAATGAACGTATGATAAGAAATATCAAGGTTTTTCTGATGCGTTTCAACATTAGGTCACAAACTTGATGAAGAACCCATCAGGGTGACAGGATATAATGTTTTTGATTTTGGGTTTTATTCCTATAGTGAGACATCCACACATCTTAACGATGCTGGTTGTCATATTGCTATAAAATAAAACAATATTTTTCCTAAGGGTTTTAGAGGTTTGTTTATGCATACAATTTTTTGATAAATTGGCACCATGCATTCTAACCTCTTGCCTAACTAGTGATGCTACAGTTTCGAAAATGATTTTGGGGATCTTTTCATTCTGTTTATCTTAATTCTCGCGGTTTCCATTAATAACCTTGGAGTTAGCGATTGCTTAACTGGAGATTTTTTCACTTTTAAACTTTTTCACCTTTTTGTTTTTGTTCGTTTTAGTTGGCCAACTTTTTTATGCTTTTGTCTGTGTTTGTTTTATCCTGTTTTTCCCAGCAAGAGACATTCCTTGGAGGCGAGAAAGTTTTTCTTTTGTTGAAGGTTTTTTTACTTCTCCGTGTGATTACCAATCTATTTTTTTAAAATTCTTCGAGATTAACAACAGGGGGGAAATGTCAGGTTTTTAATGTAAATCTCTTGATTTTATGTCTCAAGGTAATCAACTTGTTTTTATATTACTAATTATAAAAACAATGTTTCTCATACAAACACACATAAAGTAACGTCTTAACAATGAGTGTAATATCTTTTGTACTTTTATCAAGCTTGTATTTTATTTTGAAGTCGTTCTGGCTCTGTACTGGTTCCTCTGACGTCACGAATAAACTTCCTGGCTCTCTCTCTCTTTCCGGAAACTCAACAAGAGGTCGCGTGAGTTTTTTGCCCCCACCATAATGTCGAATTAAACCATATACATGTATTTTATCTGTGCAAATATGGCCACGAAATAGTCATAATAATGATTGACTTTGACAGCACCCCTAGGAACTTGGTGCTGCTGACAACCTCCACAGCCTTGTTGTTGATGAGAAGTGGGGCATGGTTGGGCTGGTTTTTCCTGAAGTCGATGATGATCTCTTGAGTTTTGTCAACCTTCAGGACCAGGCTGTTGTCTCTGCACCAGCCCACCAACTGCTCCACCTGCTCTCTGTAGGCCAGGTCGTCGTCGTCCCTGATGAGGCCCACCACTGTTGTGTCGTCCGCAAACTTCACGATGTGGTTTGTGGCTGACCTGGGGACGCAGTCGTGTGTCATCAGGGTGAACAGCAGGGAGCTCAGGACACAGCCTTAGAGGGAGCCCGTGCTGAGGGTGATGACATCGGAGATGTTCTGACCAATCCGCATTGACTGGGGTCTGTCAGTGAGGAAGTCCAGCAGCCAGTTAATAATGTCACGGAAATAGAGAAATAGCCATTTTGTTTACGCCCTAAAAATACAGTTTTTACATGGATTTGTTTGATGCTCCATGTTAACATTCCCACTGCGCAAACCTTCAGCCTGGAATATGAGTGTTTACTACAATGTTTACGTTTAGTTTTCATCAACAAAATTAACACTAATCAAGATCCTTCACCATTGGCGAAGCAATTTGGGAAACAAAGTTTATGGCTTAAGGACACATTGAAATGTGGAAATATGGGACAGAATGTAATTACCAACAAACCAGAGCTATTGGTTAAAGAAGCACATAAAATATTTTCTATACGTAGCAGTATGCTTCCCCATCCTGCTGGAAAATGAAGTCACCCACTCTTTCTCACTTAATTAATCCATAAACCACTTTTCCAGCATGCAGAGGTACGTCTCTCCATTGACTGTTGCTCTTTCAAAGAAGAATGGTCACCTTTGAGGAATCTCGCTGATGCTCAAGAAGTTAGAGTGGGTTCTCAGTACCCCATATAAGAGTAGTATGCTTGTTAATCTTGCCATTTACGTGAAAAGTCACCTCATTGTTAAAAATAACGTGGTCCTTCAACGGTTGGACTAACCTGATCTAGTAAGGCTTCATTTGCAGTTGTCTTTTCAAAACACGCTAAACAGTTGTTGTCTGCTGAAAATCAGCTCGAACTTCTCATATCTTAAGTTTGAGGAGTGTCCCGTTCTGTTAGCGGGGCATAAGCGCACATCCGTTATGAATTTGCCATACCATCTTCCTATGGATTTTCCAAATTTCAGCGAAATGAATGTTAAACAACAGTCCATGATTCAGTAGCAAATTCAACTACACAAAACTCCTATTCTGGTTGAGTGAATGTCATTAAAGGGGGTCCTGCGGCGTGCGACTCGTAAAGCCTGTCTTATGTAACAAGTTCTAAGTTAAACAAGACTGTATTAATGGACAACAAATAAGAATGACAGTTGGATAATATATTTTTTTTTTGCAAAAGTCAGCAAAGCCCGAGCCAACCCGAGCGTAGTGATTGACATTTTAGGCTCAGGTCAGACTCCGGGTTAAGATATTACCTCTAAACTGAAAGTGGCGGACAAAACTTTTTCCCACCTGCAAAAGGCTTGCTCACTTTAAAGTTGTCCGACCTTTCTTGACAATGCCGAACAAAAGACACAAAAACACAACAATATATTTCCTTTTGCAGCCCGCTCTCTTCAACAAACGGCTGTTGGCGTAATCCTTTTAGTGGATTACCGCCCCCTAGCCAATCATAGTTTGTCGAATTTACAATGTTTCCTTACGCCTTTCAGAAGCCCAATTTCCACCAATGAGGAATCTGATTGGCTAAAACAGGAGTCAGCAATCTTTTTGGTGTGGAGTGCCACTTTCAAATTTCCTTGTAAATCAGTGTGCCACACAAAGATTAATGACTCGCACAACATTTCTTTTATATCCAACAGAGCTGTGATTTTTCACCAGTCCAAATGTACAACATGAATACATTTAATCGTATACCTGACGAATTTATATTCCCCTTCTCTTCTTCATCAATTCACAAAAAAATGAATGTGAACAACGTGTGGGAATGCCTGTCATGACTTCAACTTTTTACCACAAGAATTAACCAGAATCAACCATTCTTCATCAACTATAAACTACAATCAACAAACAAGTAATATGGACAGCTAGCATACCATTCATCAATGATATCTTGTTGCAGAAAATATCAAAACTTGAAATAACAGCAGCAAAATAGAAGGCACGCACGCACACGCACACACGCTTCTTTAAAATATTCGCCATCAGTAAATGGTTTTCTGTGCTTTGCTATGCAGTGAGCAATGTGATAGCTTGCTTCAGTGGAGGCATTTTTAGCAGTGATGTTTAGCACTTGATGTGCGAGGTACAACGCTCTTGAGGCATAATGCACAAACAGCAAGGTGATTTTTGCACAAAGCCCACGCTGGCTGGAAAGAACGAGATTTTCTTGCTGGAGGAGCGGTCATGATTCGGTCATGATTCGGTCATTTATCGCGCGCCGGTGCTTCTGTGGCTGGGTTAACACGGATCTCACCTCCGCGCCGCGCAGATACACGCTCACACACAAAGCAGAGGAGGAGGGGCGCTACCATAATGCCTCTTAATAACACGGCGCGCAACTGAAAATGTCTAAATTTCAGGTAAAAAGGCATTTTTAAAAAACAATCATTATTATTTTGCGTGCCACTGGTTAAACCCTCGCGTGCCACTGATGGCACGCTTGTCATTGGTTGCCGACCCCTGGGCTAAACCAACAGCTTTCTCAAAGACAGATGTTTTGATACACAGCCTTCTGAGTTTTTGTGAAGGCTTCCAGGTAGATTTCTGAGTCAAGCAACAACTCATGGCTGAGATGGGATTGCCTAAATGCCTAAGTATGAAAGCACACATATGGAAGTAAAACAACCAGGGAAACGCAATGGAAAGGAAGCTTACAGATAAGTTGGAATTATTTAATCAGTGTTGATGGACAAAATATAATTAACATCACATGATTCAGGTATTTTTTTAGGCCAGTACAGAAGGCCTTGCAGGCCTAACAGCCCACCACTAGAGACGCCTCATAAATCTACATGTCTGTATTCCAAAATGTAATAATACTGTTAATTTTTTTTTTCTTTGGCTTTATCTCTCAGCATCTTTTCTTAAGTGTTCTAGATCTGTTTTGATTAGGCTTTAACATAGCACTACGGGGCACTTAAAGGCTAAATGTCTTGTCCAACCATTAATACGGCGGACAATAAAAACCTAATTTTGGAGCAGGATGTCTCAGATTATACTTCAAATATTAAACTAGTTATTTCATAAAATATGTCATTCTTATTTTAACTTCTCAAAACTTTACTTTTATAAAATCAATGTTTGGGGTAGAGTCAAGACTGAGGTTGACAAACCAAATGCATTGACAAAAAGTGTTTCCACTTGATAAGTTTCTAGTTTAGTAAACACTCAAAATAAGGAGAGAAGACATCAATGAATTTTAAGCTTATAAAGAGAACAGTAGACAGTACAATAGTGCTCAAGATAAAAAGTCCAAGCTGTTCAAAGTCCTCCCATGAGCCCTTACTTTTTATTAAATCTAGGTTACGAAAAGCAGATCCACCCTGAAGGGTGTGGAAATCAAAAGAACAGCCACATTGTGGCCAATGGAAACAATGGCGTAAAAATTGCACATTAGTCAAAACAACGGAAAACAGTGAGGAATAAGAGTCAGCAAAACAAACTGGCATCAACCAATATTAAAAACAAAAACACTCAGAAGTGATGTATTACCTATGTTAAGTGAACTATATATATTGTAGTTGTGGTGGGGTTTTTTTTGTACATGATTTGTATTACAAACACAACAACCCTGACCAATATTTTAACACTGAAATTGAGAGGGAAATCTTATCTGAAGCATTATTGGCTGTTTTTAACTTAACACCGGCAAGCATTCGCTAAGTGATCTATCAAGGTTTTACGTAGCTAATGAATAAATAGATTATTAAAAATGGTTTAATTAGCATGAATACTTCTTGTCCAATCGAATATTTCTTACTTGAGCCATCTAATATTGCTTCCTCAGATTTCTCTCTTTCAGCACATGACATGAAGAACACAGAACAAATTATATTTCTTTTTTTAACTAGTTCTTTGTGTATTTGTTTTTCACGCACAACATTTGGAGGAATTTTTTTTTTCATCCTATCTATCTTCAATCGCACCTCCAAAAACACACAACTCTGTTAAAGAGGTTGTGTTACCCAGGTGCCCAGGTAAAACGGTGTATGTGTGCCCAATATTAGCTAGTTGGCAGGAATAAGTGGCTGAGGACAGTTGAGGAAAAATATTACACAATAAATCCAACTGTTTGGCTTATGACTAAGTTCATCCTCACAATCAAAACGTTTACATGCCTAAATTCGTCAGATTACGGTCAGAATATTGCAGATACTCTGGTTTTGAATGGTCAAGTGAACGCCCACACAATCCCAAACATGCTTTGATCCGGACTGTTAATAGTCTGATGAGGAGGGTTGAGTTACTCCTTTTCAGTTTATCAGATCCATTTCCATGCTGTTGTTTGATTTGTACTATTTTCATCTTCTGGGTTAACCTTGCTCTTATAGAACAGACACCAAGTAACTGTATACACGCTAACTCTGGCAGACTCGCTAAACAAGCCTTATGTAAATAGTTTTGATTTTTCCGTGACATTGCTAAAATGGTGCATTTGAAAATGTACATATTTTGTGTAAAATCTGTGCTTCCAGAAAGCAACATACAAGAAAAACGTGTAAGCACATGAGATGCTGCAACAAAGCAGATGTTTGGAGTAAGGGAGGAAGAATTAGGGCACTTAATTGATTGTGGTGATTGACATGAATAAAATCATCCTTCTGTAAAAAGTTACATGTGGAAAGGATGTTTATTTGTGTCATGTCTTCGGTTTCGACCCTTCTAATCATATTCCCTAAACAATGTGTCATGTCCCTAGTCATGTAAACAGATTGTTCTGATTGGTCCCGAAACCCAAAGTCTGATCTCAATCGGACTATAGCCATCCATCCATCCATCCATTGTCTTCCGTTTATCCGAGGTCGGGTCGCGGGGGCAGCAGCGTTAAAAGTGAAGCCCAGACGTCCCTATCCCCAGCCACCTCCTCCAGCTCATCCGACGGGAACCCGAGGCGTTCCCAAGCCAGCCGAGAGACATAGTCTCTCCAACGTGTCCTGGGCCGCCCCCGGGGCCTCCTGCCGGTGGGACATGCCCGGAACACCTCCCGAGGGAGGCGTCCTGGAGGCATCCTTATTAGATGCCCGAGCCACCTCAACTGGCTCCTCTCAACGCGGAGGAGCAGTGGCTCTACACCGAGTCCCTCCCGGATGACTGAGCTTCTCACCTTATCTCTAAGGGAGAACCCAGCCACCCTGCGGAGGAAACTCATTTCGGCCACTTGTATCCGGGATCGAGTTCTTTCAGTCATGACCCAAAGTTCATGACCATAGGTGAGGGTAGGAACATAGATCGACCGGTAGATCGAGAACTCTGCCTTTCGGCTCAGCTCCCTCTTCACCAGGACAGACCGGTACAGGGTCCGAATGACGGCAGACGCCGCACCGACCCGTCTGTCGATCTCCCGTTCCATCCTACCCTCACTCGTGAACAAGACCCCAAGATACTTGAACTCCTCCACCTGGGGCAAGACCTCCTCCCCGACCCGGAGGAGCATACCACCCTTTTCCGACTGAGAACCATGGCCTCGGACTTGGAGGTGCTGATCCCCATCCCGGCCGCTTCACACTCGGCTGCGAATCGCTCCAGCGAGAGCTGAAGATCACAGCCTGAGGAAGCCAACAGCACCACGTCATCTGCAAAAAGCAGTGACGCAATGCTGAGGCCCCCAAACCGGACTCCATCCCCGCCAAGGCTGCGCCTAGAAATTCTGTCCATAGAAGTTATGAACAGAATCGGTGACAAAGGGCAGCCCTGGCGGAGCCCAACCCTCACCGGGAACGAATCCGACTTACTGCCCGCAATGCGGACCAGACTCTGGCACCGGGCATACAGGGACCGTACAGCCCGGATAAGACTGTGCGGTACCCCATACTCCCGAAGCACACCCCACAGCGCCTCCCGAGGAACACGGTCGAATGCCTTCTCCAAGTCCACAAAACACATGTAGACCGGACAGGCAAACTCCCATGCACACTCAAAGACCCTGAAGAGTGTATAGAGCTGGTCCAGTGTTCCACGGCCAGGACGAAAACCACACTGTTCCTCCTGAATCCGAGATTCGACTTCCTGGCGGACCCTCCTCCCCAGTACCCCTGAATAGACCTTACCAGGGAGGCTGAGAAGTGTGATTCCCCTGTAGTTGGAACACACTCTCCAGTCCCCCTTCTTAAAGACGGGAATCACCACCCCAGTCTGCCAGTCCAGAGGCACTGTCCCCGATGTCCACGCGATGTTGCAGAGGCGCGTCAACCATGACACGCCCACAACATCCAGAGCCTTAATGAAGTCCGGGCGGATCTCATCGACCCCCGGGGCCCTGCCACCGAGAAGTTTTTTGACAACCTCGGTGACTTCAACCCCAGTGATACGAGAGCCCAACCCAGAGTCCTCAGGCTCTGCTTCCCCAGAGGAAGACGTGCCGGTGGGATTGAGGAGGTCTTCGAAGTACTCCGCCCACCGATTCACAACGTCCCGGGTCGAGGTCAGCAGCGCCCCATCGGCACTATACACAGTGTCGATGGCACACCGCTCCCCCCCCTAAGACGTCGGATGGTGGACCAGAATTTCCTCGAAGCCGTTCGGAAGTCGGCTTCCATGGCCTCGCCAAAATCCTCCCATGCCCGAGTTTTTGCCTCGGCAACCGCCAAAGCCGCATTCCGCTTGGCCAGCCGATACCTGCCGGCTGCTTCCAGAGTCCCACAGGCCAGGAAGGCCCGATAAGACTCCTTCTTCAGCTTGACGGCATCCCTCACCACCGGTGACCACCAACAGGTCTGAGGGTTGCCGCCGCGGCAGGCACCGACTACCTTACGGCCACAGCTCCGATCAGCCGCCTCGACAATGGAGGCGCGGAACATGGTCCACTCGGACTCAATGTCCCCCGCCTCCCTCGGGACATGGGCGAAGTTCTGCCGGAGGTGTGAATTGAAACTTCTTCTGACAGGAGATTCTGCCAGCCGTTCCCAACAGACCCTCACAACACGCTTGGGTCTGCCGGGTCGGGCCGGCATCTTCCTCCACCATCGAAGCCAACTCACCACCAGGTGGTGATCAGTTGACAGCTCCGCCCCTCTCTTCACCCGAGTGTCCAGAACATGCGGCCGCAGGTCCGACGAAACGATGACAAAGTCGATCATCGAACTACGGCCTAGGGTGTCCTGGTGCCAAGTACACATATGGACACCCTTATGTCTGAACATGGTGTTCATTATGGACAGACCATGACGAGCACAGAAGTCCAATAACGAAACACCACTCGGGTTCAGGTCAGGGGGGCCGTTCTTCCCAATCACGCCCCTCCAGGTCTCACTGTCATTGCCCACGTGAGCGTTGAAGTCTCCCAGCAGTACGAGGGTGTCCCTAGGGGGCGCGCTCTCAAGCACACCCTCTAAGGACCCCAAGAAGGGTGGGTACTCCGAACTGCTATTTGGTGCATAAGCACAAACAACAGTCAGGACCCGTCCCCCCACCCGAAGGCGGAGGGAGGCTACCCTCTCGTCTACCGGGGTGAACCCCAACGTACAGGCGCCGAGCCGTGGAGCATTTAATATGCCCACACCGGCTCTGCGCCTCTCACCACGGGCAACTCCAGAGTGGAAGAGAGTCCAACCCCTCTCGAGAGGACTGGCACCAGAGCCCAAGCCGTGCGTAGAGGTGAGTCCGACTATATCTAGTCGGAATTTCTCAACCTCACGCACCAACTCGGGCTCCTTCCCTGCCTGAGAGGTAACGTTCCATGTCCCAAAAGCCAGTTTCTGTAGCCGGGGATCGTCGCGCCAAGGACCCCTCCCTTGGCTGCTACCCAGCTCTCTGCGCACCTGACCCCTTTGGCCCCTCCTACAGGTGGTGAGCCCATGGGAAGAGGGTCCCACGTCGTCCCTTCGGGCTGTGCCCGGCCGGCCCCCGTGGGTAAGGGTCCGGCCACCAGGCGCTCGCCAGCGGACCCCACCTCCAGGCCTGGCTCCAGAAGGGGGCCCCGGTAACCCGCGTTCGGGCGAGGGAAATCGAGGACCAAAGTTTTGTCTCATCATTAGAGGTCTTCTGATCTGCGTTTTGTCTGGCCACTCACCTAGGACCTGTTTGCCATGGGTGACCCTACCAGGGGCTTAAAGCCCCCGACAACATAGTTCCTAGGATCATTGGGACACACAAACTCCTCCACCACGATAAGGTAGCAGATCAAGGAGGAGCGGACTATATCCAGCCTGTAAAATATCTAATTTTTTTAAACGTAATGCAATAAAAAATTCACACCAATAAACAATTCCAAGTAAGTCACAAGATATATGTTTTCATAGTTTTGCAACTCTGTTTAAGGTTGCGATGGCCCTGAGGAAGAAAATGCCCCTGAGCCTGAAAGTAATTGTTTCACCGAACGGTAACATCACATAGCGGTGGTCGCCAGGGTGAGAGGACTCTTTTATAATGCAAATGTCTCTTCTGCAGTATCATTGCCTTTCAGACTGGGTAGAGAGCAGCCAATGATGTTCTGAGCTTTGTTGATTACTTGTTTTTATTGGAATTCAAATCAACGTTGTGAAAAATTGTACGCAGAAATTAGAATGGAAACAAAGGTGACCAAATGATAAAGTGCGAAATCTGAGTCAGATGAGGAGGCTTCTCCTGCTACTGGTGACCATGGTAACCAGAACTCCCTCAACCCCAACCCTAAAAAATGGCCTGCTGAGGGATTGACACAGGAAGCCTGTACTTGCCAAAGACACACCACAGGTAGTGTTTCCCCGAGGACCCTGCTGGTTAAGGGATCCTTGAACCGTAAAACATACATAACATAGGGTAAATATCAAAGCATGGATTATCTTAATAATCCTTCACAATATCATTCTAAACCATAGAGGGATTTTGTATCCATTATGTTGTCATTTACATGAGTGTATTAGAAGAAACCACCACAGGTCCGAGAAGCGAAATGGTAAATGGTAAATGGTCCGCGTTTATATAGCGCCTTTTAATGAAGACCTCCCGAAGCGCTTTATAATGTGCTTCACACTTACCCATTCACACACACATTTTCACACCGATAGCGGCGTCTGCCTTGCAAGAAGACTACCTGCATATCGGAGGTGTTAGGGGTTCAGTGTCTTGCCCAAGGACACTTAGACATTTAACTCAGAGAAGCCAGGAATGGAACCTGCGACCTCTCCGTCTCCAAGTCAAGCACTATACGTCCTGAGCTACTGCCGCCCCAAGCTCTGAATCTACCGACCTGCAGCTTGATCAAATCTACAAAAATTGCTTACCACCACCATGAGTCACGACTTAAACAAGGTTTTATTTGAAAAGCAAGTGAGGATAAACGTAGAGTTCCAAATTCCCAAATATTCTTACCAGTGCATAAAAATGGGGCCCTTTGTGTCCAGAGTTGATGGACTGTCACAATGAGGACACTGATAATTGTTCCATTCTGTTATCTGTTATGTGAATTCCATTTAGCGATGTGATTATCGCAGGACCCCTTGGGACAAAAGGCAGATTTTAATGACTATATTTGCATGCACTGAACAACATTTTTAAACCTAGACCGTCTTCGCAACAGTCCCCTAGAGAGAGAAAACTCCATTAAATCAAAGTGCGAGTTCAAACACTTTGTATCTGAGAGAAAACTCTACATATATAGTGTACATACTCGTGTGCTGGAATTCCATCCCCCGAATGTTTGACGAGTCACGTCAGAATGTGCAAAAAGGGGTCATTCATCTGTCTTCACTTGTTCATAAAAGTGGTCAGGATAAGGACAACAGAGGGACCCATGAACTAGACAAGTGTTACCCGGTACATTGTAGGTGTAAATGGAGTCACGCTCTGTAAAAAGAGCGAAGTCCGCACCCACCATCCATCACATTTGAGGCCGGGTGCATCATCGCAGGCTTGGAGAGAGAGGAGGCTCTCCAGCTGCGGCAGAGAGATACGCCGAATAGACGCTGACAGATGACAGATGAGGCGCTGTTGCAGTTTCTTAACAGCACAGTAAGACCTCGCTTCTGCTGGCATGTCTAAATTATTACGTAGGTTTTTGCCGGAGTTTTGCAGTAATCAGCCCGATCTGCTGTTTTTGCTAACTTTTGCTTTTGTGAGCTCGTTTATCAGCTTCTTGTGGAAGGGAAAAACATCAGATCATAGGAAGGAGCACGACTTCTTTTTAAACCTTGTCAAAAATAAGTACAGGCATTCAATTTCTAGAGTATTTAACTTAGTGTGTCTCAGCTTGAAAATGTTGAAGACTCCTGCTCCACAGTAAGGGTGGGCAAATCAATCAATCCATCCATCCATTATGTGCGCCGCTTATCCCCAGTAGGGTCGCGGGGATGCTGGAGCCCATCGCAGCTAACTTCAGGCAATGGGCAGGGAACAACCTAAACTGGTTGCCAGCCCTTTGCAGGACACACAGAGATAGACAACTCACTCGCTCATTCACACCTAGGGACAATTTAGACCGGCCAATTAGCCCGTCATGCATGCCCGGAGGAAACCCACACAGGCACTGGGAGAACATGCAAACTTCACAAAGGGAGGCTACGGCAGTTGGGCTTGAACCCTGGATATCTGCACTTTGGGGCTGCGCGGTAACCACGGAGGCTTCGTGCCGCCAGCGAATCAATGTAAGTATCAATATTTGGATACTAGGCAAATTGATTAGGTGGGGAGGGGGGTCTTTTCCCGAGGGCCCCAACCAGGGTTTGGAATGGACAATGCCCTGTTATCTAGAACCCTTTAAGAAGGAATTTTAAACATTACTCGACTTTTTAGTTTCGTCTGGCATTGTAATCCTGGTTTTCATGTTATTTTCTCTTTTACTTTACTCCTTGCATTTTTCCCGTTCCAGGTTTGTTTGTTTATTTCTGGTTTCTTGTGTTGGTATTTTATTAGTCAATTTGTGCCCACTTGGTTGTTTGGTACTTCAGTCTTTGTTTTGAGCACCCGTGTTTTAAGTTCCTGCCTCCCAATGAAAAACGTAATGGGATCAATACTATTTTAATTCGATTGATACTTCGCTCCTCCACCTATTTCTCCAAAGCACCGCTTCTCTATGTGGAGAAGTTACTAATAAGCTCAAAAGGCTATCAGTTTAATATGCATTTCCAAAATAACAGTTTATAATATTATTATGATGTTACCATGTCATTAAAAGGTTAAATATTGTAAGTGAATAGACTCAGCAACAGAAAAAAAACATTTTACTTGAAATCACAATGACCAAGCATTTGTGAGTTATTTTCAGAATAGCAATTTAGCTGTCCTTAGGGGGCTACCTCTTGCACGCATGCACAATGTTGGAGATCCCTGCCATGTAAGTATTTCTGGGTCAAGCAGGAGAGACAGGTCTGTAAAAGATGTACAAAAGTTGATTGCTCAAGCTGAAAAACTCCCCGTTTGGAGAGGAATAAATATTCCAAAGAGGCAATATATAATGTAATTGTAAATTCCGAAATCTAAGTGTCTCCCATTTGACGTGATTTATCAAACTGAAGATGAGTTTAAATCTTTCACATTGCTCTAAAAAAATAGAAAAGCTTTTCTAACAGCAGGTGCAAACTTAAACGCAAAACTGTGCCAATGTGTGACAAAGAGGATAAAGACTCAGACAAAAAGCATTTAGAGCTTATGAATGATGAAAATGGCTGACTTGGAGCCAGTCACAAGGAAGATTCCTGCCAAATAACCATTGACAAAACTTTTCAACTGCAACTTGTATTTCCTTACATATCTGAGTCTTTTACAACTAGACCAATTTCATAGGATATGCTGTGCCAAATCTTGCAAATAAATAAATTAAATCGTGTACATTACAGCCAACTCCACCGTTTAATTCAAGATTTAAGCAAGAGTGTACTGTTCTTGTCTCTATAAGCAGCAATGAAGACTCAGTTCTCTCAGTTCTTGATAGTACATGAGAGGAATGAGTGAATGGATAGGAATCAAAAAGAGAATTGAAGTACAGTAATCCCTCACTGTATCACGCTTTTCTTTCATGCGTTGTGTTCTGTAGGAGACAACACACAGCAAATGCTATCACAGGGGCAGGTGACGGATGGCTGTGTGTGCTGGGTGCGCGGTACTCAGTCAAACAGCTTGGCGGGCGCTCAAGTCAATGGGTCCATCAAAAACATAGTGGGAAGCATGGCTACAGCTAGTATTTTAGCAGCTTGTTACCTTGAATATCAAAATGTTGTCGTACTATTGTATAATATTATTGTATAATGTCCATGAAGACCATTCATTCAACTCCAATTCTGTGTTTTTATTTGTTAATCTACAGTTGTTATTGTGTTGATCATATATATCATATGTTACTGATATTTAATTAATGAGGGTTTCTACTTTGCGGGTTTGTACTATTGCTGGACTTTTTTGGAACACAACCACTGCAAAAAACAAGGGATTAATGTATCTTTTTTCCCCGGAGCTGCCGAGTCCATCAGCCACCCAATAACTAATAGGCTGTAAGCCACAGAACAACGCACCCTTACACTCAGCTACATCTTGATGTATGTATGTGACGGGGTGTTGCTCCAACTATGGCTACTGCATCACCACAACGCTATTGGTTTTCAGTGACAGATGACAAATGCCTGGTGGAATGCAGATGTTCGTCTTTTGTCTTACGACTGCAACACTGAAAACACAGTATGACAAAGCAGGTTCATCGTCAGTTTACTCACAACACATGCTGAATGGTGTAAACTTGTAGGGGGTTGATGGTTTTAGGTATTTGGGTTCGTATGTGGAAGCAGGTGGCGGTTTGTAGAGGACGTGAAGAAGACGGTGGGAAAAGGGTGCAGGGCGATGGGTGTGCTGAACGGATTGTTCACACGTAGAGATTTGCGAATGGATGCAAAGCAAGGATTGTATGAAGGTACCAACAGTGATGTATGGCTCAGAGGCATGGGGTTTGAGAGGAAATGAGCGTAATAGGTCTTTAAAATGAGATGTTTGCGTAGCATGTGTCGAGTGAAATGACTGGATAGGTTAAGGAATACAAAAGGAAAAGAACAGGTGTGGTGAGAGAGCTTGCTAAGAGGGTTGATGAAAACGTTCTGAGATGGTTTGGACATATGAAAAGAATGGAAAAAGGCCATTTGACCAAATGAGTATGTGGTGCAGAAGTGGTGGGAAGTAGAACGAGAGGTCCAAATACGGTTGATGGATGGGGTGAAACGTGCTCTGGATGTGAGGTAGGTTAATTTAATGGATGCAAGGGTGTGTTGTAGGGATGGATGTGAATGGCAAAGGATAGTTAGGAATAACTGATAGCGACGCATATGATGCATGTGACATGTTGTATTGTTGGAGTAAATACTTCAGTAGTACTATTTTTGTAGAAATTCTATATTTTTTTCTTATTTTCAGAATAAAAGCAAAATAATATACGAGGTCCCTATTTTTAAGCAATATATTTGATATTTAGTTTTGTAGTTATTGTGTACTATTTTTGTTGTATTTCTGTAGATGTGTTTTTTAGTGGACACACAAAGTTACTATCGGGACAATGTTCGGATTAAAAAGTTAACAGCTCTTGGGCGCCCCCTAGTAGTTGCGGGGCCCTAAGCAGCCGCTTACTCGCTTATGGTTGGGCTGGCTCTGCTTTGAATCTTGACAAATGTAATCTCGCCCAAAGTGGCTCAGTCAAAAATCAAGGTGTTATATTTGATCCTAATCTGTCGTTTCAGTTATATGTGAAAAATATCAGTAGGATAACGTAATATTGCGAATATTCGCCCGATGCTGTCTCAAACAGATGCTGAGATTACAATTCATGCGCGTATCACTTTCCGGCTTGATTACTGTAATGTATTGCTTTCCGGTCTCCCGATATCTAGCACCAAAAGTTTGCAGCTGGTTCAAAATGTGGCAACTAGACTTTTGACTAAGACATGAAAGTTTGAGCATATCACTCCTATATTGGCCAACTTGCACTGGCTCCCGCTCCGCTAAAGATGTGACTTTATTCTTCTCTTACTGACGTACGAATGTTTGCATGGACATGACCCTTCTTATCTCTCTGATATGATTTCCCCCTATGTTCCTGCACGGAGCCTCCGCTCGGAAAATGCTGGTCTACTTGTGACTCCCAGAGCCAAGAAGAAGTCTGTAGGCTCGAGCGTGTTCTCCATCGGGCCCCGGTGCTGTGGAATGCTCTGCCTCCAGTGATAAGATCTGCAACCTCAAATTTAGACTTAAGATCCACTTCTATTCAACAGCTAATGATTGATGCCCACCTCATACTATTCTTTTCCTGTCCTTTCCCGCTGCCTGGCTGGTGGTGATATAAGGGAGAAGGACGATCAAATGACTTAGTGGACCGGCACCTGCACCTGAAGCATGTCAACGTCTGCATCGAACACCCGGCAGAGATGGGAATCTGCATTGTTGCTTTCATTGACTTTTTTCTCCATTCTCCATTGTGAGGTACTGTCCTGGACAGTTTCTTTTTTTCCAGGCATCTTGTAATCAGGGTTGGTACAGGTACTTAAAATCCTTGAAATTGCTTGATTTTTAATGTTTTGTTTTCAAGGGGTTGAAAAGTCCTTGAGTTTTGGGCAAAGTTCTTGTAAATTGTTGAAACGATTGCCATGTTGGACAGGTCTGCTTAAAATGACGCAGACACTGCTTTCTGGTAGCTTCGCTTTGTTATTGCATTTCTTCTTCCCTTGTGATTAACGGCAGCTGGCATTAGTACGTAGGGCATTGTCCTCTGAGGTGGACAGGTGCATGCTACACCTAAACAAGGCAATATGAAATGTGTATTTTTGCAAGGATTACATATTTTTTATGGACATTTATTATGGGCCGTGCAACAACTTAAAGCAGCATTTCCCAGTGGCAAATAGAAATGGGAAGAACTTCCTGCAACTGAAAATGTAACATTCACATTACCATCACTTTACCCAACACCTATATGGGGATAGGTTTGTCTCAATGGATACTAAGCAAGTACTTGGATCAGATCAATTGTATCGTCGTATGATCGAAACTTCCCCCTCTACCAATTTCCTCCAAGAGACACTTACATATGAAGAAAGTGCCGTCCTTCTCTCTCTCACTTAGCACCCTCAGTGACTCTAAATGTATTCCTGTTTGTATGACCGATAGGCACACTTTAAGCCCCTTTCTCTCCCTACATGGCCTGCTTCCAGAGAATACAAGTATGGGTGAGAGAGTGAAGTAGTGTGTATAAAAGTATAGTAATGTTTGTGCATGGGTATAAATGTGTCTGTATGAGAGTATTGTTGTGCATGTGTGAGAGTATGATGTTATATGTAAGAGCAAGTATGAATTACTGTTCTAAAAGCCTGTCATACAGCTTTTCCCTCACTGTACAACACACAGCCACTTACACAAAACTTGCTTCAGTTGTCAAATTCTCTCTTTTTAACTCGTGCTCATAACCAGAGTTAAATCATTCGGCTTTTACAAAAGGACCCAGGAGGCAGCACGCCTCTAATAGGCTATTCTTGTCCTGCTGTGACAAGTTGTAAAATAATCATGAAAATGAAAGTAGAGACGTAAAAAGTGGCTATAAAGGCCGGATTGTTACCAATTGATTTTAATAATATTGTATAAAGTACAATTGGTTAAGGGGTGGGCAGTTATTTGGAGTCGCATTGGGTTAAAATTTTTTAGCTGAGGGGCTGATCCTGGAGACCTATGAAATTGCTTTCATTTATGAATGACTATACATGCACATGCTATATTTATTTATATTTAAATTAGTTTGAACAAATTGCCTTTGAAACACTTGCAATCAAAGCAAAATAATATTTGTGTCCCTATTTTAAGCACTAAATTTGATATTTAGCTTGGTAGTATTAGTGTAGTTGTATTTTTTAATATATTTGTAGAATCCCTGCAGTCAGATTTTTGTAGTAATTCTTTTTTTTGGGGGGGAGTTACTTCAGTTTCCTTTTAGTAGAATTTTTGTAGTTTATGTGCAGTAGTTTTTTGATATGTTTCAATAGTAGAATCCTTGTTATGTATCTGTCGTATTTTTGTAGAACTGTATTTCTGTCAATATATTTTTTTTGTCGTAATACTTTTGTGGTAGCAATTTGTATTATAGTATCACTCACTGTAGAGGTAATTTTGTAGTATTTCTGTAGAAGTATTCCTAAGTATTACTGCAGTAGTATTTTTGTAGTATTTCGGTTGTATCTTTGAAGTATTTCCATAGTATTTTTTGTAGTATTTCTTTCATATTTTTTAATATTACTGTTTTTGCAGTATTTCTGTTGTAACATTTCTGCAGTACTATTTTATAGTATTACTGTATTAGTATTTTTCCTGTATTTTCATGTAGTAGATAGATAGATAGATAGATAGATAGATACTTTGTTCATCCCCGAAGGGAAATTCACATTTCCAGCAGCATCCCTGAGCTGAGAACAATCGAGAACAATCGAAAATAACACGGGAGCTGCTGGAGTGGCTGCCATTCGTGACGGCGCCGGAAGAAAAGATTCAATTTGAATCATGTACAAACAAACAAACAATTGAATCATGTACAAACAAACAAACAAACAAAATATTCATGTTTCAATAAGTGGAGTGTTAATAAAATGGGGGGAAAATAATACTGATATAACCAGGTAAAACTAATTTTAAGTTACCTGTCCAAATGAATGTTGTGCCATCTCACCTTTCCCACTCTCTCTCCTGCAGTTGACTTGCTGCTGCTCGCTCCTGAAACTAATACTTACCTCTTTGTGTATTGTGCAGTCCCTTCTCTAGACAAGGTCTCACTCGGGTACAATGACAGTGAGCTTGGGGTTGAAATATGTTTTCGTAGTGGTCGCGGTAGAAAGCATGAGTTGCTGGTGCGGTGCAATTGATATGACAAGATGCGAGAACACACGTCTGTTCTTCTCTATTCAACTGAGTCGAATACTGCTCAGAAAATTTCAAATTATTTGACATACAACTTCTTTTATAAGTAAAGAAACTAGTTACTTTGTCTGGTAACTAGTTACTTTTAATATGAAGTAACTCAGCAACTCAGTGACTGAGTTACTTCATATTAAAGTAACTCAGTGACTGAGTTACTTTTGGGAAAAAGTAGTGAGTAACTATAAGGAACATAATATCCTTTCGTAGTCACAAAAAGGGACAATGGGGTCAAGTTTGCACCAAAATGTATTGGTAGTACTATTTATTGTTGTTTGTGTTATCATTATATTTTCACATTTTCGTAAATGGGGGGGCGCTCCTGAGTTAGATAATAAGTCAAGTCAAGTCAAGTCATGTTTATTTGTATAGCCCTAAATCACAAAGAGTCTCGAAGGGCTGCGCAGACCACAGATTTTTGCAAACCACAGACTATTATGACACCATCCCCTCATCTAAAACCTACATGAGGGCAAGGAAAAACTCAAAAACCTCATCATGAGGAAAATGAAGAAACATTGAGAAGGGACCGCACATGAGGTAATCCTCTTCCAGGATGACCAGGCTGCAATGGATGTTGCAATAACAAATAATACACAAATATTGTCAACATAAAATATAGATTATTCATATGCGATAGAATAGAGGTGTGCTTTAAACCTAGATTTAAACAGTTCCACTGAGGTTGCAGATCGAATCTCAGGGGGAAGAGCATTCCACAGCACTGGGGCCTGGATGGAGAATGCTCTCGGACCTTTGGATCTCTTCTTGGCTCTTGGGATCACTAGTAGACCAGCATTTTCTGAGCGAAGGCTCCGGACCGGAACATAGGGGGAAATTAAATCTGAGAGATATGAGGGAGCAAGTCCTTGCATAATTTTGTATACTACCAACAGAACCTTAAAATCACATCTTAAGCTAATAGGGAGCCAATACTTTTTTTAATAAACAAGTAATATTGTTTGTGTTTAAAATCTAACATTTGAACAATAAAAGGGACCTAATGATTTATCAGGGTAAGCTTTGGTACTAGATAGCTGACACTGGTGATTTACTGTCATTAACAGATAAACAAATAGATCTGACAGAGTGTTAAGCCACACCCACCATAGTAATGGTATCGATGTATCACACGCAGCGCGTATAGAGCAGCCGAAAATAAAACACTTACTGTTGAACAAATATCTGTTGCTGTGGTCAATGAGTTAGCTAATTAATAGATCCGACAGCGCTGTTTTCAGCCAATCAGAACGTATCACACACAAAGCATGGCTGCTTGCTGCTTCACCATGTTAATCAACTCAACATGCATAGGATCGATGGGAAGCATGTTTTTAAGGAATTTTAAAGCCAATTTCTTGATTTTGGAAATTGCATCAGCTCTAAACAGATACACAACTATGCATGGACTTACACTCTCATATATTTCAGATTTAATTTCCCCCTGTGTTCCGGTCCGGAGCCTTCGCTCAGAAAATACTGTTGGCTAGTGATCCCAAGAGCCAAGAAGAGATCTGCAAGGTTTTAGAGTGTTCTATTACAGAATACAGACTTTTATTTTATTTTATTTATTATTTATTTGTTATTATTTATTCATTTTATTTTATTTTTTTTAGTGTTGAAAAAGTGGTTGTATACCACTGTATAAGTCTAGGCTAAAACACACTTCTATTCTATAGCTTACGAATGCCCTATATTAAACGTTGATGATATCGGTGTATAGTTTGTTGTTGTCTTTTGCAGCCTGGTCATCCTGGTCGGAGGATTACCTCATGTGCGGTCCCTTCTCAAGGTGTCTTTATTTCCTTATGCTGGTTTTTGAGTATTTCCTTGCCCTCGTGTAAGTTTTAGATCAGGAGATGGTGGAATAAAAGTCTGTATACTGTAATAGTATGTGATCTGTGTAGTCCTTTTAGACTCATTGTGATTAAGGGCTATACAATAAAACATGACTTGACAACTACAGGGTCCTTCAAACAATAAAACAAAGATCAATTGTGTGTGTTTTTGCAAGCATAGCGCCTGCAGGACATGACAACATGTCGCCGATGTAACTTGTTGACAAAAGCCCAAAAGATGCGGCACTGACAGGCAGAATAAACATTAAAGAATCGTGAGATGGCCCAAATTGCTGTCGTGTTCCGAACAAGAACAGATTAAGAAACTGTCAGCTCTGAAAATCCTTAACATCGCTCGGCCACATGAAGCTATACAACGCAGGCTAACACATTCTTCTTTTTTTTTCATTTCTGGAGGAGGGTACATCCTTTTGTACCAACTTTCTATTTATATCACCAAAGTTCAAATACAGGACTAATCTCTCGCTTGCATTTGCCGTTCACAAATAAACAGGGATCTCGCTTTGATGGTACAAAACAATGGTTCATCCAACCACAACTTGGCTCACAGTACTGTCGATACAGATGTACAAGTAACCCGATTAAAAGCGAGCCTGCCATATCTCCGCTAGATGTATCCAATCGCATTATGCATGAAAATACACGGTTGGAATGGCGAAGTATTTCAGCAGCGATAGCAGAGATACGTGAAGCGTCGTAGCCCTTCTCCCGCGCGATAGTGTTTTCGAGCAGCGACGTTTGCCAAGAAGAAACTAAGACCCTTGCAAATCCATTCATCGTGAACGGTTGTCATCCTCTCCAATCCATTCAAATTTGATTTGGCGAAAAATATTTTGCATGACAGAACACTGAGAGCCACTTCGGGGTTGAGGTGTGGGGGTGAATTGGTGGGAGGAGAGTGATACACAGGCCCTGGGAAGCTAAATTAGTGGAGAATAGGATTCAGAGCTCATTCAAGATACTTTAATGGAGCTAATAGTTCATTTTCATGTGGCAGTTTATGACGCTCATGCCTGCTATTCGATGCTAAGGTAGAGTTGGACAGCAGGCGATTATATAACGTCCATACAAGTTCTTAAAATCCTTAAAATGCTTCAATCATGTGACACTTTCCCACTACATGGTACCAACTCGCCTCACCTTTCCTGGTTTTCCATTATGAAAAAGTACCTGATTCCAACGTTTTTCGTACCACCTCTGTCGGGGTTCCAAAAGAGACCGGCCGGGACCGAACCAGGACGTCAGTCACTGCCGACCACTGATTGGTCAGACAGGATCTTCCCCGAGAGCTTCAAACAAAATCAAGCCACCTGAACAAATAAAACATTTTTCAAGTTAGGGCCACACATAATTCTGCACCCAGGTCAGTTGACAAGGTTCAGTGGATGAATGAATCAAGCAGCATCTCACCCGGAGCAACACACAACGAAAAAGGTGTGGTTCAAAGGGAAAACATGGAAGTGGTTTGAACAGCTGGATAGGAAGTATTACTTCTCTAAGAGTTTCCAACTATGTGCTCTTTGCCAGAATGTTTATTTTTATGCATTCAAGTCAAATTATATGTATTGTTATAGTCCTTAATCACAAAATGTCTCAAAGGACTGCACAAGTTACAATGACACCATCCCCTGATCTTAAACCAACATGCGAGCAAGGAGAAACTCAAAACCTCAGCACGAGGAAAATAAGAAACCTTTGATGTATATGTGAAAGGATACTTTTAAAAAAAAGGCTTTAGGGAGTAAGGCGAACTTATTGAAATTGTAAATAACCTCAGACAAAGTGAAAGCTCTTGTTGCTAGTCGATGCAAAAGCTAACCCGCTAGCTAAAATTTGCATGTATTTTCATGGTCAATGAAAAAAACAATAGCTAACTATTTCTTGTATGTTTGCCAGATGTTTCATTTATGTTTTAAATTGACATGTTGCGATGCAGATGTTACTATATTCCTTGGATGAATGGCCATTAAATCTATAATTTTATGAGATCACTGGTCTTTTACTTCGCATATAAAATACGTCGATATAAAATCTGTCCTTTCATTTTAAAACACCATGAGAGTATGTGATTGCTTATTATGGGATAACATTTGCTTGTGTACCATGACAATATGAGCAATGTACAATTGTCATCTGCTCCCAGTGACCGAGACTATCTGGATTAGCGCCGAAATGGGCAAGACGCTTCGGTGTAACAAAAATCAAGTTTTTATTATGTTTTTAAAAGTCAGAATAAAGAATTTGTTATGCATCGTACACAATTGTAAATGATCGAAAACAGTGTGAGATAGAGGTGACATTATTTTGTAGGGTTTATTACTGCAAAACAACACAGCACAATGGATCAAAAATTCCATCCATCGATTATCTGCACCGCTTATCCTCAGTAGGGTCATCCCAGCTATCATATGGCAGTGGGCAGGGGACACCCAGCATTGGTTGCCAGCCAGTGGTAGGGCACACAGAAACGGACAACTCACTCGCTCATTCACACCTAGGGACAATTTGGACCGTCCAAGTAACCTGAAATGCATGTTTTTGGAATGTGGGAGGAAACCGGAGTGCCGGGAGGAAACCCACACAAGCACAGGGTGAAGATGCAAACTCCACACATGAAGGCTGGTAGCTGGATTTGAAGCCATGACCTCAGAATTGGCGGCGTGCGAACCACTGCGCTGCCAAGTGTTGTTTTCTTAGAATTTTTTAACAAAACATAGGTTAAATTGACCCAACTTTATTTAGAGTGTAACATTTTGAGTTGGCCTTTAAAGCCAATGTGTGTTTTGATCAAAAATGAGTATTTTGATAATAATAAAAATAAAATTTGGGTAAATTGTAAAATACAACGCGTACAGAAGTACCTCTACTTACAAATTAAATTGAGACTTTGACTTTGTAGCCTGAATTGAGTGGTGCAATCCGCACACTAAAGCCTACGCGAGGCAGACATAGCGGTAGCCCGAATTGGCAACACTTTTTCCGTCTGATTTACTTTCCACAAATTCCGAGACTTCATGGAATTTTGTTAAAATGTCTTAAATTTAGGCTGATTAAATGATTGCTGCATCCTCCTCCCCGCCATCTTGCCGGAACCCCTCCTCCTCTTTGTCTCTGAACTCTGACGATGACACGAAGAGCATGCTGGGATACACACAGCCTATCAGTTTATATTCGGGAAACTTGATATTCTGATACGCCTTTGTAACTAAAGGCAATATTTTCCCATTCAGGTACTTGGTAACCTGGAACTTTTGTATGTATAGACATTCGTAAGTAGAGGTACCACTGTATTAAAATATACACTTAGTATTGCATATCAAAATGCGTAAGCTGTTTATGTGTTTTTTAGATCTTTCATTCTTTGCAAAGAATGAAACCTGTTTCATTGGTTTGGCAACGAAGATACTGAGTGGTGATGAAATCCTGTCATCATTCCAAGCTTCAAGACAACGCAATCTCTGAAGAGAGCTTCATCTGCCTTTGCAACCTTCCCTGAGTGGGATGCACCTGCAAAGGCAGCCTAAGAATATTCTATGCAGAAATATATTTTATATTATTCTAATTTTGTGTACACAGTTATCAATTCATCTTTTTACACATCAGTGCTTCCCTTTTTTTGTCAAACTGTCATTTTAAGCTTCTGGTAATTAAAATGCTAAAGCCCCCTGACATACAAAACCATAATGTCAGAACCCGAACAGACGGTGGACCCAGACGCGTAATGTTTTCACACAAGCTTTATTTTACTGGAACGGAACAGTCATGCGCGGGAACGCCAGGGATTCGGCGATCGCTGGGCAGAAGAGATCGAAACCTGACAGGACAGACAGGATCGTTACCAGATGCAGGATACACGAGCAGATACCGGACAGGGCGGGACAGACGGGATTGATACTGGATACTGGGTACTGGAGCCAGATACCGGATAGTGCGGGACAGACAGAATCAATACCGGATACTGGAGCAAGATACCCGACAAGACGCGACAGACGAGATCGATACCGGATATCGGAGACTGGAGCAAGATACCGGAGGACGAGACAGATGGGATCGATACCGGATACCGGAGACTGGAGCAAGATACCAGATATGACAGGCGGGATCGATACCGGATACTGGAGCAAGACAGACTGACAAAGCGTGAATGAGAGCGCTGAGTTTAAATAGGAGGGAAGCCAATGAGGCAACGAGCAGCAGCAGGCGCCAAACGGGTGGGCAATGGGCAACCGTGACACATAATGCAAACAGAAACAACTTATCAATGGCGTTGAGGGCCTGTGCCCGGTTATGCTCCTGCTGCAGACCATCAGAAAACTGCAACGTGTCACAGGATCTTCAGGTAGGATCGTCAGGTGCCAAAAACTGACAATAGTGAGTTAATACAACATCCTAAGAAACATTTTAAGCATTCATAACCAAATATTCTTATCTGTAATAATTTGTATAACATTTAATAAGAAGGGAATATGGGTTTTAATGCATACTCAACTGTTACATTCTAAAATAAGTTTGGTCAAAATATCAAATCAAAATAAAAACGTCAGAAACGTGTTGTTTTTCAGTAACAACCCCAACAAAAATTGGTATTCCCCGTATGTTTTTTGATCATTTCAAATTATGAACGCTGTATATCTTACACCCAAACATAATGGTCACAAGTTCTCATCTCATCTCATCAGCCGTACCGCTTATCCTCATTAGGGTCGCGGGGGGGTTGGGGGGGATGCTCGGGGGCTGGAGCCCAGCCCAGCCATCTCCGGGCAGTGGGCAGGGGACACCCTGAACTGGTTGCCAGCCAATCGCAGGGCACAGGGGGACAGACAACTCGCTCGCTCATTCACACCTAGGGACAATTTGGACCGGCCAATTCACCTGAAATGCATGTTTTTGGAATGTGGGAGGAAACCAGAGTGCCCAGAGGAAACCCACGCAAGCACGGGGAGAACTGGACACAAGTTTTGATTTTATAATTTTTGTGTTGTATGTATGAAAAATAAGCTAATTTGATGCAGTTTAGGTCACGATTTTGACCACAAAATGGAGTATGTCGTCCTTGCATGGTGATGAGGTCAAGCCAGCAGTAGGTTGTAATGCAATGGGTAGATTCAGAAAAGTACTTTGTACCCGTGGCGAGGCAAGCTAAAACCATGGTAAAGTGCAATAAATAAAGTGTTTTCAAGGAAAAGGAATTTAATTTGGGGTGTTTAGTGCTTGTAAATACTTGAAATTGTGCCATGTTTCTCAACAAGTCTGCTTTAATATGACACTGACACTGCTCTCTGGTGGCTTTGCTTTGTCACTGCATGTCTTCTTCCCTTGTGATTAATGGCAGCTCGCAAGCGTCATTGCCCCCTACAGGACAGGTGCACGTCTTGTGGCCTTTTGAGACTTTTTGTGATTAGGAGATAAATGTGACTCGATTTAACCTATTTATATTTTTTCACATACAGTCACATGTTTTATGTTATTATGCTATCAATGTTAAAGAAATATTCAACAGTGTAATGACGCTTCACCAATATTCAAAAGGCTTGATCTTTTATTTTTTATTAAGTCCCACAATTCCATAACCTGTTTGCTTTTAAACAATTGCATTTTGCATAAAACTGAGGGAAATGGATTGATATTTATAGTTTTATTTTCACACTGATTTGATAAAATACCATAATTGGCATATTAAAAAAATGATTATGGTTCTAAAAGGCAAAAGGGTAACAAAAGACCTAACAGGCAAGTATTGGTATCCATTCACAACTTTGTTACAAATTCAAAGGAGAGCCATTAGACTAGCATACAGTACAGTTGCACAGTGTGCGCTGGCATCTGGTACAATTTGCATGGGCCAGATTGACAAAGTCTCTGTTTGTAAGAGAAAAAGCTAACAAACATGTTTAAACTACTTGAAAGCAAAGACATGGCACAGAACGTTTTCTTTATTTACCAAAGTAAATTATGCGCAGTCAAAATGTTTTAACTCCTCTGTTGTTCTTCGGACAAAGTAAAAGAGAACATAATAACCTTTAGTGTTGGTGGAAGATCATATAGTTTTTACACTGTCATATTTCACGTATCCCTTGACCTAGACCTAATGTAGTTCATCATCTAGAACCTCCTCTATCTGTTGAGATTTTGGGGGAAGGAAGCTGTCAACCGGACATTCTGTTATTACCTTTATTTGAAGTTGATGACGTCTATGCCCAAACAGCAAAATCCGCCTGGACCAAAACTAGGCCAGATGTGCTGAAAGGTTTGGTCCAAATCAGTAAAACAAATCCGCACCTTTTGCACAATGGGTTTCCAACGGCTGCTCGGTCCACACGCTGTAACTTCTTGCGGTGGTGACTTTTATTTTTTAAATGTTTTGCAAGGTCCACCCCATAGCAGCCCCGAACTAATCATTTCGACTGTGAGATCGATGGGTCCAGGCCATAACTGGTACACGTGTGCTGATCGGGCGTGATTGCTATGCTGATCTGGCAACTTGTGGATGGATCCGGCACAGTGTCAGCTGCTATCTGGGTGCATTGGGTGTTGATGCCCTTGCAACAACCATTGCAGCCTGGTTATCCTGGAAGGAGGATTACCTCATGTACGGCCCCTTCTAGGGGGTTTCTTCATTTTCCTCATCCGGATGTTTTTGAGTTTTTCCTTCCTCGTGTGTAGGTTTCAAATCAGGGGATTTTGTGTCGGTGGTCCATGCAGCCCCTTAGAGACTTTTTGTGATTTCGAGCTATCCAAATAAACATGGCTTGACTAGAGTTAATTTTTTGTAGTTAATGGCGATCGACTGCAAACAGCGAATAATTGTATACATTCAAAAATACATAACTGAAGTGTGTGCAGTTTTTCTCTTCAGGGTTACTGCGGATCCCTGAAAAGTCTTGAAAGGCATTGAATTAATTATTCTAAAATTGGCGATAAAATGTCTTAAATTCGATTTTAGAAAGTCTTAAAAATACAAACACAGTTTGTATTTTTTAGAGCTAAAAAGATTTAGTAACGTTAATCAATTGTCTTTTATGATAACTTTTTTATGATAACGATTTACTTTTGTGGCAACATGGCACGACCACAATAGAACTATCAAAACGGTGATGCGGTTTCAGTCGAGCCTTTTAGAGCAGACACATGTTTTAGGTCTACCTGCAATACACATAACAACTTTGGACAGAGGCGTTTACTTTGTACAATGGGAAACAGTACATTTAACGAAAAGTGTCTGTCCGACCAACGCTTTTCGCCATGGCTAAAAGCTGTGCCAGGTAATGTGTACGAAGCATATTTTGTGAAAGAAATATTGGTGTATTTCTGCTTTGTTTGTTTAAAAATTGGGGTTTTCAGTCGACTCGGTCTTCAATTTGATTTTAAAGGTCATCAAAAATGTCTTAAAAAGTCTTGAATTGAACTTGCCTTTAGCTGTAGGAACCCTGTCTCTCTTACTTCCATTCCTTTAACATATCTATCAGCAAAGTCAGTGGAAGCAAGAAAACAAAGTATGGTCTGGGTGAAAGGATTAAAGGAAGAAGAAGGCCTGAAGCAAAGTGCTGCAGCTAGTGTGATAAGCATGCATAAGAGGCTGATTCACATTGGAAGTTGGCAGACATCAAACCGTTCCCGCTTGCAGAGGCAAAGGCAAGCAAACGATACATCAAGCGTGCGGAGGTGAAACCTGTAGAAGTCGCCTGCTCTGCACAAGTTGCGCTGTAAATTAGACCTGACAAGTCGGCGACCGTCGTTGTGCGCTTGCCGCCTTTGATCAGGTCGTCATTTGGGCTTGTAAGAAAACAAATAGTGCTTTGCTAATACGTCTCTAAATAAATCTTTTCAAAGAAGGGAACAACAGCTAATATAATGTTTATTAAATGTGGAGGGCAACCACATTTTCAAAAGTAAAGGAGAATAATTTCCATTAAGAATTGTTTACAACGATCACTGTGCTAAACAGATCAGTGGACTAACTATTAACAAACCTTTTATTGGAATCAAGTCAAGTCAAGTCAAGTCATTTTTATTTGTATAGCCCTAAATCACGAAGAGTCTCAAAGGGCTTCACAGATTGTTACACTATATTACACAAACTATTTTCAACCGACAAGAGGAGTAGGTTATTCGTATGCAATGGAGTAGAAGTGAGTTTTAAGTTTAGATTTAAACATTTCCACTGAGGTTGCAGATCGAATCTCAGGGGGAAGAGCATTCCACAGCACCGGTGCCCGGATGGAGAACGCTCTCGAACCAGCAGAAGACTTCTTTGCTCTCGGGATCATCAGAAGACCAGCACTCTCAGATCGTAGGCTTCGGCCCGGGACATAGTGGCAGATCAGATCTGAAAGATAAATCGTGTTTGGTCTGACTGGCGATCAAACGTTTAGCCAATGATCCTAATTTTAAGTGTAAAAGCTATTCCAGACAAAAACTGTTTGTGATTGAGTGTAGATCAGGGGTCTTAAATGTTGCCCCCTGCCTTAATATGGAAGCATAACATTCGATCCAAATACCAATATTAGCTATTTGAGCAAGTACTCAATTATTCAAGCAAAAAGTACTGATATTGGATCGATATGAATTGATACTACCCTGTCTGTGCTTTTATCAGATTGATACCAAAATTCCGAGTGACGCACACCTGTAATGGATGCTACCTCTGTGTGCAATTTTTCCTGTTGAACTGCCCGTGTGTGCAAAGGTGCAGAGCAACCAAATACTCACAAAAGCGCGAAAGAAAATCAATCCACTGTGGAGGGTCACCTTCTCTCGCGCGCACTAAAACCCACACACTACTGTAGATATAGACTGGTGGAGAAAGATTTGGATGTACGTCTGCCCTTCAATATTATTGGTTACCTACTTCCTGCAGTGTGTACATGTCACATACAGAACTATCATTTTCAAAAACATTTAGAGGCAAGATCTTAAACCCAAGACCCACTTGAGATTCGGGTTGCGCCCAAAACGTGAATCATAACATTCAGGTTCTGGTCAGGCTTTATTATTGTACACTATTTTCTGAAATAAAAAATGAATTATCTACCTGTCATTATTCTTTGTTTCTTTTTCTTAGTGTCATCTGTGGAGTATCCTCGCGATGGACTCAGTCCCCCACTGCGGGAACTGAGGGGTGGGGGACTGAATCCAGCGCGACACGAGGAAAAAGAAACAAAAAGCCAAGCCCACCCCTCTCATATTAAAAATGAAAATTCAGGTTTGCTTTGGGCTTGGTCGGGCTTGGGCTTTAATACCTGCAGGCAGAGTTGGGTCAGGCTGGATATTTTAGGCCCGACCTAAAAAAAATTTTTCGTAGATTTTAGGTTGCATAGAGGTTTTATGTAACAATAAAGGTAAAGGCAAATATATCATAAAGGACCTCTACGGATCTGGGAACTTTTTACTAGCGGACACCACCTCCTGGCTCATGTCATCATTTGCAGCCTCTAACAGCTGAGACTGTTCGGACAAATAGCGAGATTGATACTGAGATACTGGAGTTAAACACAGGCATATAATGGATATCTCCTCCCGAAAAAATAAGGTACTTGCTGTTCTTGATAAAATATTTTTGTCATTTTTGCTCGGTGCCGTTGGTGCATGCAACAAAAGTACTAATGCACCTGCGAGGCCTTCTTACTTTCAGAATTTTCCAGAACTGTAAAAAGTTGGTCGTATATTTCTTTATGCAGTGTAGTGTGCTCTACCAACAACTAAAAAAGAAAAAACGAGGACGAGCATAACATCAATCTCAATCACCGCGCCCCACCAATACCATAACACCTACCGAATGTGTTCCTCCTTAACACCTTTGCAAAACGAAAGATAAAAGCAGATCAGTGCGGTAGGGAAAAAAGCATAAGGGCTGTTTAAACTCAGTTGGGCATTGTTACCACTTAATATTTAACTTGTGGAAAGACGCCTTTTTTCCGTATTAAACTATATGACCATGGTATACTTCCACACACTCATGAAAAAACTGCAACCAACGGAATAAGACCACAAAACTGACATTTGCAGCCTATGCACACAATAGCAATTCAATAATATTAAAAATAATTGCGTTGCCAGAATCCTAGCATAAAGTAATTTGATTTGATCTCAGGTTTTGTACACAAGCTATTATTGTCTGGTTGCCACACGCAGGACCATTGTTGCTCACCGTGGCGCCAAGCGGTGCTCACAGTTTTGTGTGAATGTTCAGACCCATGGAAAATGAAACGGAAAATTGCCTCTGTGCTAATTAGTTAGGCAGTTACGCTCAAAATTGGGAACACTTCACTCGCAAATTCTGCCCTGATTGCAAGGTGTGCGGAATAAAACCAGAACGTGAGTTCCGTCGACATTATACTTTTAATGCGGTATTTGAAAGTCTGTGTACTTGAATAGCTGCTGACTTTCTAAAGACGAGGAGTGAAATAGACAGAAAGAGAAAAAGACAGAGAGAGACAGTGTGTGTACATGGGCTTCTGAATAATTTGAATCTGCTACTTACGTATTTGGTTCCTTAAAGGGACTATAAGAAAATTTTCTTTTAATTTTAATTGTTTCAATTATTCCCCACAGTCATGCAGAATGCAAAATATTCGAGAAACTCGAGAAATTTGGTCCCAAAGTAGACCAATTTGGCTCATAATTGACATTAGATGAAAAAGTGAATCTCAACAATGGCAGGTTCTGTAGACACAGCATACAATGCGACACGAAAAAAGACGGCGATTGGAGTGAACGGTGATTGCATATAGCTCATTTCTGCTTGTAAAAATTAAAACTTTACATACTTGGTCGCGGGGGCTGCGGCATCATCAGCGAAGCCCATACCTCCCTATCTAGATCCACTTCATCCGACAGGATTCCAAAGTGTTTTCAGGCCAGCCTTGAGACATAGTCTCTTCAGTGTGTCCTGGGTCATCCCTGCAGCCTCCTGCCGGTGGGACATGCCCTTAATACCTCCCGAAGGAGACGTCCAGGAGGCATTCTAAACAGGTGCCAAAGCCACCTCAACTGGCTCCTCAATGCAGAGGAGCAGCATCTCTAAAACGAGTCCCTCTAGGAAGACCGAGCTTTTTGAGAATTTTGCCTTTCAGCCCGGCTTTTTCTTCACCACGACGGACCGGGTCTGCATGACAGCAGACGCAGCAACCATACTTTCTTTAATTCCCACATTTAAATTTGCAACCAATCAAATATTTCTGAAAAGGGGGTCTCTGCAACACTAACATTTGGATTCCCATGTTGTGTCTGTAAACACAAAATGTAGTCTTCTGCACAGACATTAATCGTGCAACTTTTATAAAAATACAGTTTTAGCCAATGGTGACCTCCGTCGATATATTATGCTGTGTATAATAAAGGATTTGGGGAAGGCAAACTTACTAAAACAGCATTCTGTGGAGAGAGGGCAGATGGATCAGAAGCTGTAGCACCACCTACTAAGGAACTGTGCACACCACTTCTTAATTTGTATTACTGTCTATCACAAGTCTTATTGACAATTGGGCTTGTGAAGTATGATAGTACTTGGGACACAAAACTCATAACACCAGTATAACTGGCCATATTTAATCGTATACTATATGCAAGGTATATGTTTTCTACCACAGTGATACCCCTCTATACTGCCTGCATCATGCCAAACACATTGATTGACACCTTTGTCAATGACAATCATGTCTGCATATCCAGGCCAAAACAGGAAGGCGCTCAAGTGTATTACACGAGCTTAAATCAACAACACATTTACAATCAAGTCCATGGGGTTCAAACTCATTTTGCTCAGGGTCCACGTGGTATAAAAAATCATTCTCACGGGGGCCGACGAGGAAATTAATGACTTAAAATATGCACCCAGGCTGGAGGCCTGGGGATCTTTTTGGAGACTCTTAATAAAATGGTGATTCCGGGTAGTAAGATATGATTATATAACAATTTCTTTCCTCAATATTGTTAAAAAAATTTAAAGAGCAAAACAATAATTTAAATCATGTCCACTAGTTTATTGTACTCGTGCAAACTCTATAAAGAGACAAAAATAGCATTTGAACACTAATTTAAATGACTGATTTGAATACATTTTTAATAAGATAATATTCACCATGTTGCTGTCAGATTTCATATTTCTATAGGAAGGAGATTATTTTAACTTCTGCAAAAACACCCGGCTGTCAATTGTTTATTTTTCATATTACGTTAAGCAGTATATCAGTGACCTTTTTCTATAACATTGGGGATGGTTTACTCAACGATCTCTGATTTATTAATGGTAGCCAGCAAATACACTTACAGTTGCTTGGGAGTGGCACCTGGCTTTGGCGACATCAGGTGGACATATTTAAAACTGCAATTCATCCTGCCTCATTTTCTCTAGTGCTTCTCTCAGCATTGACTCACAGGCCTCAGGTTTGTCACATGTGGTCTTGTCAATATCGAAGAAAACATGTCACGCATCTCCTTTTCTGTTGGCAACAAACACATTCATAATTTATAGGTTGAGTATGTGTTATACAGCCTTGCATTAATCAAATAGGCCTGTTAGGAAAATGAGAATTTCTGCGCTGCTCATAGTATGTACAGAGGGGCATATAAGTATTTTGTCAACCACTAACTGTGCAATTTCTCCCACTTAAAACGATTAGAGAGGCCTGTAATTGCCAACTGTAGCCTCAACCATGATAGACGGAATGTGTGAAGGGAAAAAAACTGAAAATCACACTGTTTGATTTTTAAATAATTTATTTCCAAATTAGAGTGGAAATTATTATTTATTCACCAACAAACATGCAAGATTTCTGGCTGTCAAAGAGGTCTAACAAGGCTCAACTTGTTTCGTGTATTAATGGCACCTCTTTTAACTCACTATCAGTATAATAGATACCTGTCCACAACCTCAGTCAGTTACACTCCAAAGAGCTGTTGATGTAGTTAATAGTAAAACATAATCTCAATACTTTATTATGTACCTTTTGTTAGCAATAACGGAGGCCAAATATTTTCTGTAACTCTTCACAAGCTGTTTACACACCGCTGGTATTTTGGCTCATTCCTTCATGCAGATATCCTCTAGAGCAGTGATGTTTTGAGGCTGTCGTTGGTCAATACGAACTTTCAAAAAAAATATTTTCAAAGGGGTTGAGATCAAAAAACTCCTTGAATTTTTTTCTTACAAAGCTACTCCCTTGTTGCCCTCGATTTGCATTCGGGATCATTGTCCTGCTGACAGTCCCAGCCATGTCTCATCATTAGTGCTCTTGCTGAGGGAGGATATATTCACTCAAAATGTTTTGATACTTGACTCCATCTATTCTTTCTATTACATGGATCAGTCATCCTGGCCCTAAAGCATGATGTTTTTCCGCCACATGCTTCACAGGGGGTATGGTGTTCTTCGGATTCTACTTAGTATTCTTTCTCCTCCAAACACAAGAACCTGTGTTTCTACCAAATCATTCCATTTTGGTTTCATCTGACCATGACAGATACTTCCAGTACTCTTCTGGATCATCCAAATACTCTATAGCGAGCCGTGGACAGGCCAAGGCGTGTGCTGGGTCCAGCAGGGGTACACATCTGGCATTGCAGGATTTGAGTCCCTGTTGGCGCATTGCGTTACTGATAGTAGCCTTTCTTACTGTGGTTCCAGCTCTCTGTAGGTTGTTTACTAGGTCCCACTCTGCTGTAATGGGACGTTTGCTCACTGTTCTTGTTTAGACGTCACGAGGTGAGATCTTGCATGGAGCCCCAGATTGGGGGAGATTATCAGTGGTCTTGTATGGCTTCATTTTCTAATAATTGCTCTCACACATTCTTACTTTGCACCAAGTGTTATGCCTAATGCAGAATCACTCTTCCCAGCCTGGTGCAGGTGTATAATTTTGTCTCTGGTGTCCTTCGACAGCTCTTTGGTTTTGCCCAAATTTGACTTTGGCATGTGACTGACTGAGGTTGTGAACAGGGGTCTTTTATACAGATGATGCATTAAAACGGGTGCCATTAAAACAGGTAACAAATGGAGCCTCGATAGACCTTGTGATAAGAAGTTAGACCTCAAATCTTGAGAAATTAAACAATGTGATAAACTTTTTCTTGTACATTCTGTCTTTCTTGGTTGAAGTTTACTCATGTTGACTATTACAGCCCTCTCTAATATTTTCAAGTGTAAGAACTTGCCCAATATTTGGTTGACTTAATACTTTTTTTGCCCTTGTGTATAAAACCAGCAAAATAGAGTTGGGAGGGATGTGGAGAAGGTTCAAAAACAACACAAATAAGCATTTTGAGAAAGTTCACATGGAGTGCGAACCTGAGGAGTCATTTGAGGCCATATCTCAGAAGGCTGAAGGGCCGCCTATAGCTTGCGTGAGAAAAAAACTGAAATAAGTTGACTCATGAAATAGCCAACTTTTTGCTATCTCTGCACCATTAATGATTATTTAATGTATGTTTCTGAAATTGCAGCGCAGGGCTCTAACAGTGTATTCTAAAAGCTACTTTACACCTTGATGTTTGAACATGCCAACTGTATCACAGGTAGGTGGTAAAAACACATTTGCATGGATGATAATAGAGGGTAACACAAACTATGATAGCTAAACAACCTTACACAGGAGTTGTACAGGTACTTGAATTCCTTGTTTCAATGTTTTCATGGATTGAAAATTGCTAGAATTTGGGGTGAAACGCTTGTGAATGCTTGAAATTGTAGCAATGTTTGTCAACAAGTCTGCTTAAAAATGACGCCGACAATTCGTCCTGGTGGCTTCTATTTGCCATTGCATTTCTTCTTCCCTGGTGATTAACGGCAGTTGGCGTTAATATGTATGACATTGTCTAATGAAGCATCATCGACCTCTATGGTTCGCGCCCAGAAGACAGATGAATGCTAAACCTCAACAGGAAACTGTGAAATGCTAATTGGTGCAAAGATTACGCATCCATTACGGACATTTATTATGGTTCATGCATCAAAATTAAGGAAGCGTTTCTTAGTTGTAAGATGCAATTGAAAGACCTACATGCAACGAAAAATGTAAGCTACATATTACTGATCATTTTTACCCAACCCTTATATGGGGAGAGGTTTATCACATATGTAAATGGAAGGTATATTTGTGAATCTGCAAAGATACATAACTCACAAGGAATCTTTTCTTTGAATGGTACTGGATAAATGGGAAAATTGGCTTTGAAAGCCCTTAAAATGCGCTTAATATTGTACGAACCCTGCTTACAGAAGTGCTATTCGAGATTCAAAAGTAAACTCCGGACTTCCTTTTGAGGGCTTGCATGTTTTCCTGGGACTTGTGTTTATTCTTCTCCAGGGATCGAATAAAACTGGTAATGCCTGTCTTTTTTAAACATAATCACGTTTTCACTCAAATAACAAGGTCAACTAATACATGAAGTAACATCACCTGAAAGACATAAAAAGCATGAAGTCATCAATTAACCAATAAATAGACACCACAAAAGGGATCGAGATTTTAGCATAGCATTCCAAGTTATGAATTAAACTAAAATGAAGGCATTTACAAATAATTACCTCAATGACTTTGCAAAATTGAGTGAAATTATAACTTATTTTTTTCTGAACAAGTTCACCAAATATGCAGAAAAAAACAATCTAAAGCCCGTGTACCATGTGTAAAAACCTCTGGCCAGTACGAGATAATGGTACGCATGACAGTAATGTGTAGGAGGCAAATGTGCATAATCTCTGCTGAATGTTTCTTTCCTTAATTCATTTAGGTCCACCGCATTAATAATTGAAATTTTTGCATCATATATGTGTCTTTCTGTCTCTTTCTCTTTCCGTCCGGTCCGTAGCCTTCGCTCTGAAAATGCCGGTCTACTAGAGATCCCAAGAGCCAAGAAGAGATCCGCGGGTTCGAGAGCGTTCTCCATTCAGGCCCCGATGCTGTGGAATGTTCTTCCCTCTGAGATTCGATCTGCAACCTCAGCGGGAATGTTTAAATCGAAACTTAAAACACACTTCTATTCTATAGCATATGAATAACCTATATTTTATGTTGACAATATCTGTGTATTATTTGCCCTCATGTCGGTTTTAGATCAGGAGATGGTGTCATAATAGCCTGTGGTTTTTAATAATCTGGGGTCTGTGCAGCCCTTTGAGACTCTTTGTGATTAAGGGCGCCACAAATAAACATGACTTGACTTTCTATTTTTGTGAGTGTCTTTATAATATGGGTTACCTTGTCTTCTGAAGATGGCTTTAAAAGTATTAGACATTAGATGAAATTTGCCGGTAACGTGGTGCAAACATAGCTTTTTTGCCATCGAAGATGGCCGCCCTGGAGGGGTCACGTGGTCTGTGGGAGCTATGTATACTGGCAAGCGGGGTGGCCGCGAGGGAGAACAACAAATTTACAGGGGGGACCGTGGCCTCTCTCTGCCAACCCCTGGTGGCGTCACTGTTTATTGTGAATGTGGCACAGAACAGCGATATGTGGATTGCTAGCCTTTAGCGAATCTTGTCTTTACGCCTACTTCATGTCACAAACTAATCTTCCAGCAAATACCTCTACCATGAATGGAAGCCACAATATGCCATGAGTACTTTTCAAAGAAGACGAAATATTTGACACTCAAATCTTCTCAAAATTTGGGTAAGTTCTCCTGAGCTATACATTACACGTTATTAGCATTGAGATGGCAATAAAATCGGCTTTAAGTCTTTGTAAAGCTGCTTAGACCTGGGGGCTGGAGAAGTCGCTCCAACTTGTGGCTCCGCCATCTTGTAAGTTACTTACTGTTAAATAATGAAGCCAGACATTTGAACGTCAACTGTTACGTCCTAATATTAAAATGCACATAATCAGTGCAAAAGAAGCCTGACTTTGTCACATCTGCAGGCTGAGGGATATATCCCCTCACTATGCCCCAAACGTTGTCATGTGCTTTGTAAAGATTAGTCCTCAGTCAGCCACAAGGAATAAAATATTAAAATAAACAAAACGGAGAAAAGTAGTCATTTTTTTGTCTTTTCGTGGAATTGGATTGGCTGACAATTTGAGCAACAATGTCATTTGAATTATAAGAGAGAGTGTTACATCTTTGCTCACCCGTGGTTTGGTTAACTAGAGCTACTCACAAGGATCAACTGATGGGAACATTTCAGGGTCCTCAAAATTTAAATTTAAATAAGCTTGAAACATATTCAGCTGCAGTCTGTTTGGAGCAGATACAGTGGGGAGGAAATGGGATAGGGGCAGCAGAGGGGGCATATTGAAGGGACGGCTCTCGTTTTCAAAACATTTATGCAGTCGGCAGAGGATTAGAAGCCTTCTGTGCAAGTGTATGCAAACCTTGTAATGCCACCACAACAGACTTATCGCCAAGTGTGTAAGTGAGGAAAAAGGCTAGTATTAGTGTCAGTTCTTGAACTCATTCAGTGCACTAACATATAAATATGTTTTCAGAAGCATTGTTCCTTAGTGCCAAAACGTAAAAATACGTGTTTTGGGGATTTTGTTTTTTGTTGTAAAGAGTTTGCCGGAGGTCATCAGTAAGTATCAAGCTTCTTGAAATGGTTTCAGTAAGATAAATCACAATTAAATGGCAAGAGTGGCTTTGATCAGATCTTCATCCACACATCGGTGAAGACCCCACTTCCTTTTTCCGGTGGATGGGTTTGAGTAAGCGTATCAAAGCAGTGTGGTGAAACTCACACAGCATAAACAAATGGGCAGCAGAGCTTTTTTCCTTTAAAAAAAGAAAAGAAAAAAGATGACTAAGTCCTATCATCATCGTCTGGTCAGAGAAGGATGACATTTCGTGCACGCCTAAGGGAACGCGATCGCCATGATGACCAAAACCATATGATCATTTCCCTGGAAAAATCAGACACCGATAAGTTCATGTATCATTCATGCATAAGTTCATTCTGCTTGCAATAAAATGCTATTTTGCAAGCTAAGTTCCCTTATGTTTATGGAAAGCTTTGTTACCTTCCGTCTCAATAACTGTAATGCACTACTCTCTGGTCTCCCAAAGTCCAATATCAAGAGCCTTCAGCTGGTACATAATGCTGCAGCGAGGCTTTTAACTAAGACAAGAAAGTTTGATCACATTACCCCGATTTTAGCTAACCTGCATTAGCTCCCTGTTAGCTTAAGATGTGATTTTAAGGTTCTGTTGGTAGAATACCAAATTATGCATGAACTTGCTCCCTCATATCTTTCATATTTAATTCCCCCCTATGTTCCGGTCCGGAGCCTTCACTCTAAAAATGCTGGTCTACTAGTGATCCAAAGAGCAAAGAAGAAAGCCGCAGGTTCGAGAGTGTTCTCCATTCCGGCCCGGTGCTGTGAAATTCTCATCCCCCTAAGGGTCGATCTGCAACTTCAGTGGAAATGTTTAAATCTAAGCTTAAAACACACTACTATTCTCTAGCATATGAATAACCTGTGTTTTATGTTGACAATATCTGTGTATTATTTGCTATTGCAACATCCATTGCAGCCTGGTCATCCTAGAAGGGGGATTACCTCGTGCGGTCCCTTCTCAAGGTTTCTTCATTTTCCTCATTTTGAGGTTTTTGAGTTTTTCCTTGCCTTCATGTAAGTTTCAGATCAGGGGATGGTGTAATAAATAGTCTGTGGTTTGCAATAATCTGTGGTCTGTGCAATGCTTTCAGACGTGATTAAGGGCTATACAAATAAATATGACTTTGTTTTGATATTTCATAAAAAGCTGTCTCCGATTTTTTTCTTGGAAACGAGTATTTGCAAGAATTATAGCTATATATAAGTTCACCTGTTGTTTACTAAACAATGGTAAAAGTGAGAAACCTACTTATTTTCTAATGAAATAGGGTTCAGGCTTTTTTTTTGTATTTGTCCTATGCCTATATACAGGGTTTCAAAAGCCTAAGGCAAGTTAAATTTAAGACTTCTAAAGACACTTTTAATGCCTTTTGAAATCAAATATAAGACCAAGTCCACAATAACAAAAACACAATGAAAACAAACAAAGCAGAAATACACTAATATTTCTTGCACACAATACATTGTGCCTAGACAGCTTTTAGCCATGGCGAAAAACGTTGGTCGGACAGCCACTTTTCGTTAAATGTACAGTTTCCCATGGTACAAAGTAAACGTCTCTGTCCGAAGTTGCGAAGTTGTTGTAGGTAGACTTAAAACGTGTCTGCTCTGAAAGGCTCGACTGAAACCACGCCACCGTTATTGTGGTCATACCGTGTTGCCACCAAAGTAAATCGATGAAATATAAAAAGACAATAAATGTGACTAAATCTTTTTAGTTCAAACAAATATAAACCGTGTTCATGAGTTCACATTCTTAAGACATTATAAATTGAATTTAAGATATTTTATTGCCAATTAGGGCCTAATTTTTAGAATAATGAATTTTTGAGGATCGGCGTGAATCCTGTATATAGTTACAGAACTACATTTTCTTCCAGGTCTTCAAAAATTGGTCAAAATGGCAAAAAAGTGTCTGGCACCTTCTTTTCACATTTGAGAGAAAGGTCTGGCATTGAATACGTAAACATGCATATCCGTCTTGAAATAAATATGCATCAGGGGTTGTATTTTCAATTTTGCATAATCAAGCATCACCACAATTTAAAACACGATTAGATACATATTTTTTTATTTTTTTATATGAGGAAAAGACCGCGCAAAATTCTACATGTATCTATTTTTTCATGGTTGAAGTCAGGGCACAGAATCACAATTGCAGATTAAGTGAATGGCATTTTAATGATAAAGATATCTCCCACTGAGTTGGAAGCTGCAGTCTCAAGGTCTTTCCGGATAAGAGGCCTTCAACTTTGATTCTGCAATCACTGTCAGAATTGTGGAGGGCCGGCATGAAAGCAAAATGATTAAAATCTGCGCTCTGATTGAACTTTGCCGACCTTGCTCGAACAAGCATCTTTTTATAAGGTGCGATAAATGTCAAACTATTCCCTTTTCTTCCACTGGAACGGCTGAAGGGTCCAGTCCACAATGTTTCATCTGAACTGCGATGTCAAACAAGTAGTCATAGCATTCGCACCTAAAAAAAAAAGTGACAACAAACGTCATTCAAACATATGCATTTATTAGAAGTAAGATCTTAAGCCCAAGTCGGGCCTAAATGTCAATCATTACGTTCAGGTTTAGGACGGGCTCCTCTCTTGCTGCCTTTTTTTGGTAATTATGCACCCGTCATTGTTTTTTTGTATCACGTATGTCTGTGGCCCTGCGCGAGACGGGGACTGAATCCAAAGCGCGGATCCTCCACCGCGCAACTCGAATAAAAACAATGACAGGTGGATAATTTATTAAAAAAAGTAAAAACAATCAAAAAGTCTGCCAGAGCAGCTTGTCCCGGCCCTCAAAAAAAAAAAAAAAAAAAAATCGTGGGCCTGGGTCAGGCTGAATGTTTTAGTCCCGATGTTACCTCGAGCTCTAATAAAGAGAATTGAAGGTACGGCCAGAAATTAGCTTTTCACATTCTTAAAATCGGGGATGTCGCACATTTATACCTTTAAAATGACAGTGTGCAATATTTGACCACCAGATGTTGCTGTAGTGCAACCAAAGCAGAAAATTACAAACTATGGAAACTAAAAGTGAGCAAATCGCACAATATTTTCTTATTGTTTTGCCCAGGTTTTAGTGGTTTTTTTGGGCTTCGCTTAGCAGCAAGATGGCAGCGAATGTTATGGCAAATGAATACAAATTTCTCAACCTACGAGAAGATAAAAATGCATGTTTATACGACAGTTCAAATATATTTGATTATTATTCAAATCAAGAGTTTTTAATAATAAATTCAGGTTTTTCTTCAACCTATGGGAGGCGATAAATAACACAGTGTCCCTTTAAGGCCAAAGGCATAATGTATTCTTTAACGCATACTTGGGCACGCTGGTCCTCGAGGGCAACACGTCCTCCATGATTTTGGAAGCTTTCTCTTCTCCAACTCAGGTGATACAAAGTTATTAAAGATCCAGTGTCAGAGCAGAGAAACCTCACAAATCAAGCAGGACATGCGTCCCTCAAGGACCGGTGCACCCAGGTCTGCTGTAACGGGTTAAAATTATGGATGACCAATCCTGACATATGTAAAAATAGATGCATGAAAAAATAAACGTCTATATTTATACAATATAAATAAACTAATGCATACATAAATCATTTAAAAATTAAATATAAGTCATAAACACATGTCATGTCAAACATATATGCATTTTATCATGTATTTATTTGGGTATTGTTTTGTCGTGTATTTGATCCCAACAAATTGTTAATCATATGAGGGGCAGGTCAAACTGGCCGAGCCTTTCACTTATAGCAGTGTCTGACATAACGTCTGCCCGTGCGTGCATCTTTTACGTCGGGCGTGCAACTTACAAAACGTCTCCGCCCCAGTATCCGACAACTTCTTCAAGGGGGGAAAAAAAATAAAGAAAAATTTAAATCGAACGTTTGCTTTATTCCGATTTAGAAATCTTCGTTCGGTTTGGAAATTTCTAAATTTTGGTTGGTTTGGCAATTTGCATACTCGGCAGCCAATCAGAAGCCCGCATCGAATAACTTCGTGCTTCCGGACTTTCCCGAGCGTTATAAGGTCGTGCATTTGGATATCATTTTCCAAAGTAAACGCACAGAGAACACAAGAAAAATGGATACGTGGTTAGGAATCAAGCCAAAACCTCAGCCTCAGAAGAAAGAAGCTAACAAAATTGATGACACTACAAAACGTAAACATACATTAAAAGCATCGTGGAAAGAGGAGTTCACGTGGCTTGTAACAGACGAAAGCAACGCAAACATCGATTGAATGAAGATGGGTAAATACAGTACATACTGATGGCAGATGCAAAACAGCAATGTCATATACATGTAATTAATGTTTTAAGTAAATTTATAATAAACTTAATTTTAAATTGTTGTTCTGTTATATATTCTGATTATCAATCCTTAATACTTTGCAACAATGTTTTGTTTTGTTTTTTGCGACGAGTCGTCTTATTGTGTTTCAAGTTATGAAAAATGCAAATTTTCAGAGTTGTCTGCCGTGGTGTCCGGTAACCCTTTGTCCTGGGTTTCAGACACTGCTTATAGCAAATTCGTTCATCACTGATTAACTGATAGATGGAAAGCTCAGGCAATTAGCCTATAACAAAATACATGACAAAACAAATGCCAGAATATAAATAATTGAATACATAGCTTTTATGTCATTTTTTTAGGTAGTTCATGACTTGAGAATCGCTATATAAATGCAGACCATTTATGTTTTCATTTATTGATATATTAGTAGCCATGTGTTTTATTTTCTACATATAGCAACATCAGTCCTCAATATATTTCTAAAACATTCTGTACTTACATTGTTTTGGCTTTTTCCCACGACTCACCCCACACATACACCCCATGTCTTCGGACAAGGACGGCGCACGAGTCGGGGTATTCTTCCATGGCCTGAGCCATGCGATCTTTTAGGTCTTTCTCTTCTGGAGTGTTTTCGATAATAGGCACCACGAGAGTGTCGTCGTAGCTGCGGTATAAAGAGAGACATTACCTGCCAAACAATCATGTAACAAATAGCAAACAGGCTCAAGCATACAAAAAGATTGCATTCTTAGTCATGTCTGTGTGTGTAACATTTGACCCTTGACACCCGCCGAGATCTTTATCGATTTTCTGATTGTTCCGTTTTCATCCCCAGTGTCCACTTGTGGTCAAAGCCACAAGGAGAAAATGTCATTGTCCCTTTACCTCATATCATTAATAAGGATTCAAAAACCTTTATCATGGCCAAATTCAAGCACTTTCGAAGACAATTTTCCAAACTTCTCCAGTACCATTAAAGGAAGAAACTGTGAATCATGTATTTTGTAGAGCCAGAAATTTATCTGCGAATTACATTCGCGATTTATGAAGACATTATTTTTAGATCATGGGTAAATTGTGAATATATTTATTTTTCAGACGAATCCCTCACCATATAAGTGTTAGGTAAAATGACAGTAATATGTAGCATACATTTTCAGTTGCAGGAAGTTTTTCCCTATACAATTCATAACTGGGAAATGCTACCTTAATTTTTTGCATGGCGCATAATAGATACGTAATCTAATATAAATTTCCATAGTGCCCTCTTTAGGTGTAGCATGCATCTTTCCTCTTGATAAGATAAAAACAAATACACAGGTATGCCTTTTGCTTTACTCTCTGCCCCTTGAAACATATGCCACCCTCTCCTGGCTTCAAGTCATGATTGCAGCTTGTATAGACACGTTCCAATAAACTCTTCCTTTTGAGGGGTTCAGGATAGCGTTTGGACTTTACAAGAAGCAGACCTTTTCTTACCATTTTTGCGCTCCACTAACAAATAGAAAGTAAAAAAATACAAATTAAACTGGAGGGACGAGCATGACTTCTCTCTGCAGCGATTTCCCAGCCCCCCTTCCGGCCTGAACGGGTCTGACAAAAGTAACATAAAACCAGATAGGGGGAATGGAAAATAAAGCATAAGGGCTCTTTGAACTCTGCTGGGCGTTGTTAACACATAATTAATAGAGAAAATATTGAATTTCAACTTTTTAAGGAAACATCAAACAACACACCCCACTTAACAAAAACAAAGAAAATCAAATTGAACTGCGATTATTTGTAGGGGTTCCATACCGATAGTTGGTGCCACTGGTGCCTTTACGGATACCCTTTATCATCTCCTGGTGAGTTATTCTGAACTCCTTTCCAGGATACAGCAGGGTTGTCATGACAGCAGCTTTGGAGTGAGTATGGATAACTGCCTGAGCCCCTGCATTTTTCAAAAACAAAACACACTTTTTTTGATTTAAGTTTGTCAACAATAAAGGATGCTACGACCTGATGGAACATTTATTGATAAGCAGTGTTGGGAAAAAGGTGTGAACTTGTTCCTGGAACACAATTCTTTTTCCTGGTATTAAGTGCGGTAACGCGTTATTTAGAAAATGTTGTAACTTAGTCATTCCTAAATGGTGCAGTACAGCATTATTTAAGACCTTTATTTATTGCAGATCATAAATTACACAGTCTTTTGATTGTGGATCACTCCTGCATTACTCACATAGTCACGTATAAGCATTGATCCACCAGCCACACGCTACATGGGGTGGGCATGATTATATTTACCTACAAAAATTCAGCAAAATACAGTTATAGTGGCGCAGTCTCAAGCAGTATGAAGTTTTCCCTTATGGTAATATTCTCCCTACCACGTATACTTGCATCCAAGCCGAATTAAGAACTATAAAAAAAACCTGATATTAGAAGGGTCGGTTTATATGGACATATTTGGTTGTGTGTCACCGGTAGCGAACTGTAAGCAGCGCATGAGAAAGACAGCGTGGCTTGTAGAAGAACGACAAACCAACGGGATACCAATTGGGCAACCGGGAGCATGGGACAACAGAATTTATGGTAAAAGTGAGCAGAAATTTGATATTTTTTGGAGTTAATTGTGTTTTTAATACACCATGCCTGAAGAAAAGGAAAATGTCTGTCCTATAATGCTGACTAAAAGTGATAATGGCCGCTGAAGAAACAAGCAACAAAGAGGCAGAAACAAAGTTAGGATTGGATTAAAATGTAAGACAATGGAAAAGGGATACAATGGACAATAGCGGGAAATGGAGAAGGAGATCTTTGAGTGGTTTGAAGCCCAGGGACAAAATGGATATGGAGTGTCTCGGCTAAGTGGTCGTCTGCAAGCGCTCAAGATAGCTCAAGACAAGAAATATGAGGGTTTCACTGCTTCTTCAGAATGGTTAACACAGGGGGCTCCAACCCTTTTCAAGCTGAGAATGGCTTGTTGTTACTAATTAGCACAAAGGGCACCCAGCTTGAAATGCATGTCTAAAATCACAACCAATCACGTTCTTACTATTTAATTACCAGATTAATTTTCGGATTAAGGTTATATAGGCTCAATAAACCACAAAAAAAAATTGCAACAAAATCACAATAACCTAGCACCTGTGAGCCATTTTCAGAACAGGTCCTCCGGCACCAAAGCTTTCCTTAGGGAGGGACTCTGGTGCCCACGAGCACCACACTGGAGACCCATGGTGTACAGCATTACATTGGTTATCGTGCTTAATGGATGTCAGGACCCCCCGCAAAAATCCATGAAGTAAAAACTTGATTTATTTATTTATTTGTGACTCAAGAACAAAACCAATTCACAGTCTCTAGTTTTTAACAAAGTAATGCATCTCATACAAATAACTTTTTTTACGATCAAATTATAATTTCAGTAATAATGTAGCTGTTTTATTGCGAAACCTTATTATTTAAGGACTCAATCCACTTTACCTTCATCATGTGGACGTTATGAAAAACTGTTTTTACCTTCGGATTCTGTCCTACAGAAACCATATCCATTTTCAAACATTTTGAAAAAGCGCCAGGGAGCCACGAGAACTGCATGTGGCTCCTGAGCAGGTTTAGCGGGTGTAGAGGTCCAACTTTGTTGGTGATAGAAAACATCTTCCTCTGTTTAGCCTATCAGAATGCAGAACACAACGCACGATGAGAATTTGAAAAGCAGTGAACCAGAGATAACTGAAACGCAAAGTAGCAAAGTGTCTCTGTAGACCTTTGCCTCTAATTCTTTTAGCATGTGGCTATTTTAAGCAGTTTAAGGGCTCTGCCTCTATGCGAGAATAGATGGTCATTTGTAACTAAATAGTTTTGTTCAGAGTAACGCACTACATTTTGGTGTCGATAATACGGGCAGTAAATGATTTAATTTTTTAAATGAATCTACTAGTAATGGTAACTAATTACTGTTTTTCAGTAACACACCCGACACTGCTAATAAGTATGAACAAAGTTCCGCAACCTTACCAGACTGCATAGATTGGAGAAAACGTTTTTTTTATTAGTTCATTATTATTATTTCATTAGAAGTTTTAGCTAGATTATATCACTGTATGCATGAAAAAAATGTCACCTCTCATTGTATAAGCGTTCATAAAAAGAGGAGTGCATTGACTCTTCTTTAATTTCTTCCAAGCAGGCGGACAGCTGAGGTCTCTCTCCTCCGCGTCACACACAAACATGTCTTCTGGCTGGGTGAAACAAAAATAAAACACATACACTATAATCTGCAGTAAAGAGTAGCCAACCTTTTTCAGGCTGTAAACAAATTATTTGTTATAGTAGGGCTGTAACCAACGATTACTTGAAAAAATCTGAGAATAATTCATCGATTAATCGATGCAACGGATCTTCCTAAAACACATTTTTAATGAATTCTTTTGGATGGATAGAAAAATAGTGCATAAGACTGCAGAATCTTCTATAATATAAAACAATAGAAAAATCAAGTGTTTGTTAAATAGACTTTCAATAAACAATGTCCGAAGGACTGCATGCTCTCCACCTGCAAATATGTAAGACATTTTTTTATAAAGATCAAACAAAAGAGAGGCACGATAAATGAGAGTACTTCGTCAGATGTCATCTCATTGTACATTGAATGTTTTGATACAGTATTTTGAGTTGCATTTCTCTATCTGAATTGTGCAATATAAATTTGGATTTGGAATAAGATCAGTGTTTCTCGACAGGTCGCGGACCCGTTTTCGATGGGTTACCTGCCTTTGCCTTGTCAAAATAATACTAATAAAATAATAACTGAGGGTCATTTATACCTCTTAAGAATAGATGCGAGAGTGAAAATGATGTGGTGAATAATTCCAAATACCAGTTAAAAAACAGATCGTGCTAGCCTAGAAAACCTTCTATGAATCTGTGGCATTTATTTATATTTTTACCTGAATTCTCTCTTTCTGGACCCCCGACGGTGCAATGTAGATGTGCTCTCTGTAAGTCACAGAACATACGAACCATTAAATAACAGCTGAAAATAATATTTCAGAATGTATAAGGAGAATTCTCAGATTTTAAAAACGTTTTCTCTGTAGCATTTATTTGTAATATATTTCACTACTAAGTGTCGCATTGTGTAGTCCACCGAAAGAGTACAAAGTACTAGGAAGAATAAAAACCGCAATATTTTTCTTCTCATATATTTGCCCAGCTTTCCACAATGTTTTTGGGGGGTATTCTTGACAACAAAATTGCAGACAGTCACGCCAGCTCCTTCAAAGTGAGCCTCATTTTATGTAAAATAAATACAAATTTAGTATTTAAGAAATGCACATTTATCAGAAAGTTCATGTATCGTTTCAAGAAAACTAGCAATAAATGTAGTAAAAGCAAAAGTTATGGTATTTGGGAAATCCCCAAAAACTATCAAAATACAAACTAAGATAGTTAATGTTCAAATAAAAAAAGTGTTTAAGTTTCGCTTTAGTGATTATTAATCATGTTATAGCTGCATATCACATATAAATAGTAAACAATCCAAATTAGCAAAGGACATTTCAGTGATGAGTAGATACAGGCATATAATGTATAGTTGATACACTTTACCTTATTTAAGTTGTTGTATAAAGATGTGGAAAAATACATGAAAGAGTAATATAGAAACGCCTATTCTATAACAGAAAGAAGCCCTAAGGATTGTGCATACGCTGGGTATAAAGAATATTTACTGTTCTAAAATCCAACATGTTAAAACTTGAACGTATAGAGAAACCTAAATATCTTGGTAGAACACAAAACAAGAATCAATTCACAATAAACATCAAACTGTTGATTCTCTACAGAGTAGACTCATCATCTAAGGGAAAGCCATAAATAACAACAAGGTCAAATATTCAAGTACATAGAAAAGCCACTGTGCCAAATGAAAAGGTATTCATCTCATGGAACGATTTAAATGACCACCGCAGCCAAGTGGTTAGCGTGTCCACGGCACAGTTACTAGGTTCTGTGTTCAAATCCAGCTACCAGCCTTCCCCGTACCTGCGTGGGTTTCCTCCAGGCACTCTGGTTTCCGCCCACGTTCTAAAAACATGCATGGCAGGGTAATTAGTGACGCCAAATTGTCCCTAGGTATGAGTGAGCATATGAATGGTTGTCTGCCTCTGTGAGCCCAGCGACTGGCTGGCAATCTGACCAAAGGTAGCCGGGCTCCAGTGCCCCCACCGAGGATAAGCGGTGCAGATAATGGATGGGTACTGTATTTTAGATAAATGTGCTAAAGATGATTAATACACTGCAAAAGACAGGGTCTAGGAAAGATCACAAGTTTTGGGGGCCACAAACTGGTGACTTGGTGCTAATGCTTCACTGGCAGAAGACATAAAACAATTCTTTGTTGCCAGGCCGCCAGCAGCCGCACCAAAGCCACCAGCAGAACTCTGGTACTTCAAGAGTGAGACATGAGCTGAAAACTGCAAACCCCAGGAAGGCAACTGGCCCGTAGGGAAAGTGCTGAGGGACGACGCAGACCAGCTGGCTGGGGTCTTTGTCAACAACTTCAACCGGTCCCTGTCACAAGCTACCATTCCACCCTGAGTCAAGACCTTCACCATCATCCCCATCCCACCATCCAAAGATACTGCAGAAATGCTACAAAAATATGACCGCAGAAATGTGACAAAAATAATTCGACAGTAATACTACAAAAATACTACAACAGAATTACTGTAATACAGAATTACTTATGAATAAATACTACTGAGGAAATACTATAACACAAAAAATCTACAAAAATCAGATTGTTAAAATACAAAAGAAATACAACTACATCAATACTATAAAACTTAATACCAAATTAAGTGCTTAAAACAGGGACCTAATATATTATTTTGCTTTAATTTTGAGCGTTTCAAAACCAAATTTATGACACGTATTTAGTAAAAAAATATCCATAAAGAAATACAACATGGAGATGTCTGCATTCTTATCTATTTATGAATAAAAAAATGTGATAGGTCTCCAGTATCTGCCCCTTGGCCAATTTTCTTAACCCAACGCAGGCCACCACTCCAAATAGTGGGCAACTATTTGGAGTGGCAGCCCTGGCCTACTCCCTTTGGACACATGTTTATGTATAATACTATTGTATTGTGCAGCTGTTTTTTGTGCAAATATTTTGCTGTTTCTTTCAGTTTATTAACGGTTCATGTTGCTTGTGTTTGGAATTAAAAAGCCTCAAACACAAAATATCTCAATGTTTTTTGCTATTACCACAAGGAAGCGCTAAAACATGTGGTTATTAGACAATGAAGAAAATGCTTTGACTGCAAAAGTCTAGAAAAACGCACCCAAATGACCAAGAATAAATCAACATTGTCGATACAAAAATTATCATAGCTTGAAATATTTCTCTAATTTTGTCATTTTTATATAAATGCAACATTTTGCATTCTTTCTAAAAACTGTAAACAAGAGGGAAGATTCATTCATTGTATTTGGTAGCCCTGAATTAATATTGGAAAAACTGATAGCGCAGATCCAACATTAGGCTGTTGGCTCTGCAGTGGATATCAAACATGAACCACCAAAACACTATGAGTGACTATTCTTGCTTTAAAATGTGCTTAATGGCGTGTGTGGAATAACTCGCCACTCACACTGGCAACCGTGTATATTAGTCCATCGGAGGTAATAATAGCTGTGCAGGGATTTATACGCTTGTCCCTTTCAGTCAAAACTCACCCAAGCGGGTCACTGCTGTGTCTGGAAAGCGCATTTGCTCAGAGATGACATGCATAGGTGATTTGACAAATAGAGATGTGTTTTTGTTTCATTGTGTGACCATGCTCGAAGCTCAAAATACTCGCTCCTCAAATTATCTTTTTCCATTGCAATGAATGTCATTAGTCTGTTCCGACCTTCCTCACCAAAATAACGTTTTTTTTTAAAGCACAAAATTATATATAGTCATCCCTTGATTATTGCAAATAATGGGGACTCATGAAACCCATTGCTTATCTCCCGAAGCCGCCTTTGTCCCCCCCTTAAACCAGATAATAATCCACTGAGCACCCACTAGTGATCACCATTTCTTCGCGCTCTTCTGACTTTCCTTAGAGTCCAATTTAATTCATGAATCTCGCTTCAATGTCACGAACCGTCAAAAGCTTGCTGTCGGCATGCTTCACTGTTTGTTTTGCTGGCCACATCTGCTTGTGCTCCCGCCCAATTGTTAGACTGACAGCATAAACCAGCTTATCAGTCGCGCACAGAGACAGTCACGCCCACCCAACACACACATACAACTTGCCCCTGTGATAGATTCTTCGTCTCCTGCAGAACACAATGCACAATACGTTGATATCAATGACATTAAAGACAATTCAAATAAAAATCTGCCGAGCAGTGACCCAGCAATAACTGAAGTGCTAAGAAGCAAGGGTTTACTGTATATATATATATATATATATATATATATATATATATTTCACTGCAATTAAATATTATACTGTATTCCTTTGTGCTATAAGTCCAGACATGGGCATACTACTGCCCGCACACGGGCCCGATAAGATTGTTGAAATATTGTTAAAAACGTACTAATATTTTTTTCCTTTTGCTGCAATGCCCACATTTCCCCAAGACAACACACTCAATCCACATTAAACGTTGTTGAAAGTGTTGGATTATAAAAATAGGTCACCGAGTACGCTGTCACTATCGCATGAGTTTTCCAGCTATATTTATATTTAAAGAATGACCTCAAATGTAGGATTGTGAGTATATTGACTGTCTACAAATAATGTAAATATTTTTTGAATATTTCTTTGGAAATTACCACAAAGCAACACATTTGTGAGTCACTGTTTAGCATTTCGCATTGTCTGTTGGCATAAAGCTTATGTGACTTGGCTATGTGATTGATTAAAACATACAATTCTCTTTATTTTTTTGGGTTTAACAACAACTTTATGTGACATTTTGCATATTGACGGTTTTTATTTTTACAATAATCTTTGGCAAGATACCACTCTTAGTGAAAAGAGCTCGGGAATTATAACATAGATGGCCGGTAAGCCTCGCCTAAGGACTGATACGAATGCAATGCAAGACATTGCATCACTTTTCTCATTTTGTACTGTTCCAAGGGAATACACTAGAATTGTGTAAGGCAATTCAATGGTTGTTTAGTGTGGCATTTTTGTATCTTTGTTTTTAAGTTGTAACAGGCATTAAAGCCTGTTCATGAAAATACTATTTACTTTTCTAATATTTCCGTTTTAACTCAATTATTTTTACCATGACTTGATTATGCAGAGCATATTGGAAACAAGAATTATTATGAATTTAGATATTTGATCAAATAAAACATGCTCCACAAACACAACAACACATTTAGGAGTTGTAAATATAGTAAAAATATTATCCAGAGTGCCACATAACCTGTTGTTGAAACATGTTTATCAGGCTGGTACAGAACTGAACAAAGATAATGGGTTTAATGGAAAAAGTGGTTCATTTCCTGAGAGCTGTAATTACCACTGCCAAGTTCAGAAGCGGAAAGGTCAAAAACAAACCAAAAAATACCCTACATAATGAAATGCTACAAACAGTTCAGATTAGACTTTACAGACGCTGCCCAATTCACGAACAAGATATACTTTGTATGTTTTAAGGTTTATATAAGTATGTTTAAGGCTTGTATAAGTAACCTGGATTGTTTGTACTAAAATAATAAACATTTCATAAAACATTATGCTCTATAAAGATAAATAAAGTTAAGAGTAACTTACTTTTGGAAAATAAGCTTCAAGAGGTCCTCCACCGTGTTAGAGAGTGGCCGAAAAAAACGATCCAACCATTTTCTCAATCGCATCAGGCTTTCTTATTTCATTTTAGTTTCAAAAGAAACGTCTCGCCTCCTCTTTACATCAACCATATTGAATGGATGCACGAGATATTGAACAATAAAAATGTCAAAGTGCGCTGGGGATAGTTTAGACAGACAGGATAGAATGTTTACACACGGACTAGGAAGAAAAAGCATATTTTATTTATTTCAGTGGATGCTGGGTGACCTCTCACAGCGCGACACGCCGGTAGCGTCGGAAAGAAGCACTACAGTAATTTCATGTACTCGGAAAAAGGTGCACACAACACAAAATCCAAATTACAGCAATGTCCGGATATTTTTCGACATCCCGAAAAAAATGATCGTATCTACCGTTTTACATAAGTCGAATGGTCGTAAGTAGGGGAGCGCCTGTACTTTTTATTGTCATAAAGGTGGGATCAATTATTTCAAATCAAATTAATTAAGAACTGCTACACATGCCATTTCATCTGTCACACCAAGCAAAAGAGCAAACACACTTGATCAAAAATGCACTTTTGGCAATTTATTGTCCCAACATGAATGTAACGTCTCTGTATTTGTAGTGCATTGGACCACACTCCTAGTTTGGTATACAGGGACACCTCGCTACTTGGCGCGTCGGTTATAGCTGATTCTCAGCTTCGCAAATTTTTAATTGAATTGTTTTTATTGTCATTGATGAACGTATCGGTCATTGTGTTCTGCAGCAAACAGCACACAGCAAATGCTATCACGGGCGCAGGTTACATGCCGTGTTGGGTGGGCGTGACTGTGTGCGTGACTGAAACAGACTGGTGAATGCTGTCAGTGGGCGCAAATGTAAATGTGTCCACCCAAAACAAAGTCAGAAGAGCGCAAAAAACTGATCAAATGCAGGTGCCATGTGGATTATTATAAGGTTTGAGAAGAAACTGAGGCAGCGTCCGGAGAGAAGGCATTAGTGGCGCTGCAGGTCCGGCCTACCACGGCTAGGCTACTTAACAACTCTCACAAGCTACCCCTCCCGAGTCTTGATCTCATCAATGCCAGCTCCAATACTTGTAAATCGACAAGCTACAACTCATGGGAAACGGATATGGCTAGGGATATGGCTCATCCAAGGACATCCGATGCTAGCGTGCAGCTAGCCAGTCCCTCTTTAAATCGCTTTCTTACACTGAAAGGAGAAGCCCTCCAAGTCCGCTGTACTTTTGTAAAATTACAATAAAGACCATTAGCTTTCTCTTTTGACGCCGCCTCAGTCAATTCCCGGACACGATAACAATCCACGGAACACCTGCTGGTGATCAGAATTTCTTTGCGGTCTTCTGACTTTGCTTAGAGTCCTGCAATCACACTATCGCTATAGCGATTAGATTTCAGTTAAACGTACCGTAATTCCTAGTCGGTAAGGACGTCATCTCAAGGTAAATTTGACCCTTGGGGGCTTTTATCAACTACTTCACGGATTGGCCGGGGAGTTCTGGTCCCCATTAACCCATTCAGTGTCAGATGTTTCTCTCAAAACAAGAAGTGCTGGTGCCAGACGATTTTTGTAATTTTGACTCGTTTTTAGAGGCCTACTGAATATTTACTTCTGTAGATAATTAAGCACGGGACACATCAAAAGAAAGATTGCACCCTCAGCCTTATTGGAAAATAAATTACCGTATTTTCCGCACTATAAGGTGCACCTAAAAGTCTTATTTTTTTTCAAAAGCTGACCATGCGCCTTATATATGGCTCAATATTAAGTTGCAAGGTCTTGCAATTTACGCAACAGCCGCCGACTCGATTTTCCCCCGAACGTGGAGTAATCCGCGGTGTATGCTGGGATTTATATACCGGCGTTTCATTGGCTAACCAATGTGTCGATCATCATTTGAATCGATCGCTATTGGCTGAAGTTATTCGGAGCCTCGGATAGGCTAGAGGGCCAAAACAAACCCTGCAATTGGCCGAAAAAGATGACTGAATAGCAAGCTTGCTAAACTACGCCATAAAGAAACATGTTTCATTAGTCTGTATTTGTAAACATTTTACTCTCCTGGATTTACTACACTCACGGTTGTAAGAAGACCATGATTGCGTATCATTATTGAACGTGAGAACTTAGGTGAGTTATGCGGCTTTATATTTTCCCGGTATCTTGTTTTAGAACGATCTTGATGTTGCTGTGATGAGTTGAGTGAATTAAACTCAATTCCAAGTGTTTATTGTCATATGCACAGTAAAGTTGCGAGCGAAAAAGAAAATAGAAACTAAGGAGTGGTTGGCATTTCTTGAATCCCAAGACTTTAACCTTCCGAATGATATTTGGAACGATGCATTTGAGTGACATCGTACGGACACCCAATCCGCACGTGTCTACGACACGTATTTGCTTCTTTACAAGCTTTGGGAATGTTAAGGGGTAATAAGTTGGACTGAATCATCTGACTGTTTTGTCGACGTTCCCATTGTAGCGCCTTATAATCCGGTGCGCCTTATCTATGGAAGATATAGGACCAAAAACTATTTTTGGGGGGTGCGCCCTATAACCCGGTGCGCCCTATAGTGCGGAAAATACGGTATGCTTCTTTTTGTGAAAGGATGCATTTCAAGCAGAATTTTGGACTAAATGGGCCTTTTACTTGCAACATAACATTTTATTGCAAGAACACTAAAGTTGTGCATAATCGATGCATGAACTTTGCAAGAACTTTTGAGCGCCCATTTTGTTTCCCAGTGAAGTGATCACCTGATTTTTGGTCACCATGGCGATGGTGGACAAAACATGCACAAGACGTCATCCCTCTGTCCCAACGACTTCATCATCATTTTTAGAAAGAATAAAGCATTGTAGCTTTAACTATCTGTACGTTTAGCTTTGCTTTTCTCAATACAATGCTTATCTGCATCTATCTTATCTGCATATGGGCTGCCTTATATGCTGATTAACAAGGGAGTTGGGATGCGTCCCTTTATGAATAAAAGTCTGATCAGTCATTCCTGCCATCTAGTGGTGTTATATCATACAGACATCATTACCAGAGGGTTCATACTGATGGACAAGCAACACCTTTGTAATAGTTTTGTATAACATAACCATACAAAACAAAAAAAATTTTTTACATTTTAGAAATTAGGGACAATGCTTCTAAGACGTATTGTTACTAATTAATTGAGTTAACAATGATGACCCAGGGTTTGCTTGTTTGAGGAATTTTATTTTAGGCATGTGTCTTCTTTCGTGCACAAAAATAGCGGAGGGAAATATAATGTTCACTGCTTTAGATAATATAGACGAGGCATGGGAAAACTGCGGGCTGCATATTGATTCAGGCTGTCAAACAAAAATAGTAAAACGATATTGTAAAAAAGGTACTAATAACAATTTTTCCACTTTTGCAGCAAAGCCCACATTTTCCCAAAAGGTGACACACTCAAACCACATTGAACTTTGTAGTAAACCATCCGTTTCCACCGGAACTATACTAAAAGTCCCATGAATTGAGCAAATAATGCCGCTAAAGCTTCTTTTTTTTTAGTTTTTTTTTTTTTAATTGACGTTCATGCCCTTTATGAAAAATGAGCAGATGAAAGGGAATGCAAAATGAACAGTCCACCAACAATATTGGAGGGGTGACAGAATGATCGGGATGGGGATTAGCAATTGCGATGCACGTAACTTCAAATATGTTTTAAGAGTGCCAAGTATTTGATGGCACACAAGCTTTGTCCCCATTAATGGGATTAAACAAGCTCATAAATAAATCATGCTTATTTGTTGATGACATAAGTTACTTTGTCGCATTTTTAGCAAGCACAAGCCTGTTAATGACATAGGTGTAATTCTTGTCTTCAGAGTCCCATTGCGAACCCTCCCTGCCCCCATAGAAACTTAGTCTTTATAAAGTATCTTAGATACACATCAAAGTTAACTGTCTCAAGGTTTCATCATTTTTCTCATGTTGAAGTTTTTGATTTTTTTTTTCCTTGCCTTCATATAGGTTTTAGATCACAGGATGGTGTAATAATGGTCTGTAATTTTGCAATAATACAGCGTAAATCATGTAATTTGCAGAACCATAAATATATCTGCAATTTAAAAATACACATTTTTAATCTTGCATATGCATTTATCAAAACATATGATTTTTTTTTTATCTAGAGTAAATCGCAAATATATTTTGAGACAAATGTATCCCCGTATAGGTGTTGGGTAACAATTAGACTTATGTGTAACTTATCTCCATTACAATTTACCTGGGAAACACTAATTAAATTTTTTGCATGGCCCAGAATAAATTTCTATAATAGATACATAATGCTTACACTAATACACATATAATATTGCCCTGTTTAGGTGTCCACTTGTGCCCGACCTATTGGGGGAGAGAACTCTTCGTAGGACAATGCCATACAAATTAATGCCAGCTGCCGTTAGACGCAAGGGAATAAGATAAGCAATGATAAAGCGAAGCTACCAGTGAGAAATGTGTAATTTTCACGCAGAATTGTTGAGAATTTCACGCATTTATAAGCATTTTACACAAAATTCAAGCACTTTTCAATCCTTGAATACACAACATTAAAATTCATGCATTTTCAAATATGAAAGGCATACTTAAAATAGTAAAAAAAATATATATATATATGATTTGGCTTTGTTCTTTCAGTTTCAAAATCAATTTTATGACATGTATCAGATCCATACACTACTGGCGTATATTTAAAATCAAATCAATCAATCAAATTTTAGAACCGGATGTGGCCATCGTGTCAAAAAGTTTGCCCAACTGTGCTAGACACTCGTGCATCACTGATGCATGTATTCCTCTCGGATTAATACGGTGAAGCAATATATAATATAAAAGTGATCTGGATTGTTGATGTGTCCTTGGGCAAGACACTGAATTCCTAATGCCCCCGATAAGAAGGTAGTTGCCATGGCTGACAATGCTATCCGTGTGTGAGCGTGTGTGAATGGGTAAGTGTCAAGCACATTGTAAAGCACTTTGGGAGGTCTTCTGTGACTAGAAAAGTGCAATATAAATGCAGACCATTTACATTTACATCTACATCTACTACTAAAATGAGGGAGGCAAATGGAAGGATGATCACTTGCTCTTTCTGCAAAAAACAAATGAAATGAAATGATCTGCATTTATATAGCGCTTTTCAAGTGAAGACTTCCCAAAGCGCTTTACAGTGTGCTTCACATTTCCCAATAGCGGCCGTGCAGCCATGTAAGGCGCTAACCTGCTTATTGGTGGTATTAGGGGTTAAGTGTCTTACCCAAGGACACTTCGACATGTAACACGGAGGAGCCGGGATTCAAACTGCGATCTCTTGATCCTAAGACGAGCGCTCTACCTCATGAGCCACTAAAAGGTCCCAAAAAATAGTTCAATTAATAGTTGTTGTAGCACTATTCACCACTAGATGGCAGTTACTAGAACCTTGCCCTTCTCCCAGCCATAAACTGCATCTAATGACAAATACAATAAAGAAATACAACAACACTGTTTGTAATTATATGAATGAATATAAAAATTATACAAACATTTGTTACACCGATGTCACCTTTATCTACAATTACAATTATTAAAAATCTGGCAAAAAGTCATAACCATATTACAACAAAAGTAGAATTATAGCCAAGTCATGCTATACGAACCCTTTTTTGAGACTGATTCCTCCGCCTGTCCCTGTAACCCATCCCAGTTGGTAGAAAAGCCGGCAGAGCTCAGGAATCAGTACACGAGGATGTTCCTTGTCCTGGAACAAAAGCAATAGATACTTTTTGATCTTCTGGTAGCTCAAAAAGAAAAAAAAAGAATTGATCGACATATCAAAATCATGCAAAATGTTATTATGTGTGTGTGTGTCTTTAAAACAGTACTTTTTAACCTGGGTTTGATCGAACCATAGAGGTTCGGTGGAGCCCCTCCCATGGAGTTTAAGACACACGGACTTATTATGCCTTTATGAGAAAAAAACAAACACTTCTAGAGGTGATGGCAAGTCCTTGTCGGTCACCATTGGCTGCAGATGATCGCGTGACATTGCTTGGCCAATCAACACGGGGAATTTAGCACGCTTAGCAGCAATACGTGTGAATATTTGTAGAAATTGTGAACAAGAAGGATTGATCATATCACTCCAATGTAAGCTAACTTGCTTAAGACTTTAAGGGTCAGTCTGTTACCAACATACAAAGGTTTGCATGGACTTTCCCTCTCTTATCTTTCTGATTTTATTTCACCCTGTGTTCCTGCCGACCTCATACTTTTCTTTTCCCATCCTTACCGGCTGTCTGTCTGGTGGCGAAGTGAGGAAGGAAAAATTGGGATGAGCCAGCGAACCAGCACCTCAACGTGAAGCATGTGATCATGTTTGGACCAGCTGGCACTGCCTTGGACTTCTTGAACCATTTTACATATTACCCATGTTCATTGTTGTTGTTGACTACGTTTTGTATATTGTTACCCAATGCAACATTGATTGCAGCCTGGTTATCCGGAAAGGTTTTTACCTCAAGGTTTCTTATTTTCCTCATGTTGAGGTTTTTGAGTTTTTACTTGTCAGCGTGCCGGCTCCAGATCAGGGGATGGTGCATCTGGAGCCTATGCAGTCCTTTGAGACATTTTGTGATTAAGGGCTATACAAATAAATGTGAATTGACTTTTGTTGACTTGTGTAATTTTTCCTACTGTAATAATAACTTACTAAGTTAAGAACGTCAGCATCCTATCTGCATGATTAGCAATTCAAAGTTGAGGAATTGGAGCCTTGCACTGACAAAATTCAAAGAACACTTAGATAAGCTGCATGGAGTCGGGGAATATAAAAAAAACGCATATTGAATTCAAGGTGAAGAGTGCATGACTCGAAGAGGGCCACTCATCCTCCTTTTGTACCTATGAACAAAGCGATCCTCATAGCCTCGTAAAAAGTTGCGTACTCTATCGCAAAGCAGGGCAAGCCACACACCGTCTGCGAAACAATTGTGAAACCAGCTGCGTCAAAGACGGCAAATTCGATACTTGAAACAGCGGCTGAAGGTCAATTAAGCAGAGTTCTTTCTTCAAACGACACCATCAGCGACAGAATAGATGAAAGGGGTAAAGACATCTTGGCTCAAGTCGTCACAGATTTCAAGCCCGGAAAAATCCAGCCTTCAACTCGACGAGACCATAGACGTTGCTAATTTACAATATACATTTCCAAAAGCTTTCAAATGAATATTCAGTTGAATGTAAAGCTGGAGGTAGTCCAACTTCCACATTTTTCCCTCTCAAAACTTAACTCGATGCTCTGGCTTCGCTCCATGTTTTGCAGAGGAAACCTTTCTCACTCGGAAAAGAACATACTATGACAGCCATTCCATCTCAAATATACAGCTCTTTTCTTCATATTTTGGCCTGGTGAGTGGATTTGTCACTGCCCGTTTGTTTTGCCATGATAAAGTTTTTGCATTTGCATCTCTTAATTCTGCTAGAGTGGCTAGACATTTGTTAGCTTGCTAACCTGTATATGTGCGTGACGCATTTAGCTTGGACAATACAAAAACAATGTAAATGCTATTACTGGCTGCGTATCGCAAGTTAACCTTATCCATCATTGGCTGGAATTGGACACCTATCACTCACCAAGCTATCACCGTAATGAATGTGTTTATTTATTTAGTTTTTTAATGTGTATTTCATGCACTGCATAGATTTTCTTGTGTACATGGATGTCAGACCACTGTGCAATTGCAAAGATGCGCAGGTTAGAGGGAACATTTATATAGAACTTGAAAGAAAACAAACAATTTTATATTACATTTCTATAGGGGTTAGGTGAATGCCCATATGAAACTAACTACAGTAGGGTTACGAACCATTGATTTAAAAAATAAAGTGTTATGATGAAATTGTATTTGTTCTAATTGTACTACGAGACTACACACTATCCTTTGGCGTTTATGCATATATGGCTTTTAATGTATGACACATACCTATGTTAAGCATGCATTTTATGCACTTCAATGGCCAACAAGTTTTACTCTTTGATTGTTGTCTATATTTCTACAACTGATTCAGGGTATTTTGGTACGGTTGAAAATAGCATTGGTTTCTCTGCATCAGGTCAGGTTTGTGTGCTAAGCAGATTTGAATATAAAAAATACACATCATCCTTCGTCACTATATAAGTAAGGTTTTTAAGAAAAACATGTTTGGCCAACAATATATATTGATTACCCGATGGAAACCTTTGATTACTGGAAAATGAATAATCGAAATTGATAGAAGTAAATGTAAATTGCATGTTATATCCCCCATGTTCAAACTTCAAGGCTTCTGCTAGAATCCTTCACACATGCGTGTATGTGAACAAAACCTCAATATGCCAATATGTGCCCGTATTACCATAACTGGACCTGACAAAGCAAACCCAATGTGATTTCTGGATCTAGCACATCCGATTCAGCCTTGATCAACTGAAAGAATGTAGATATAGAATTAGTTGTTGACCTGGGTTAACTTGCGTTTCAGCTAGATAATTCTTAATAATATTACCAATTAATTTTGGGCTTTAGAAGGTGACACATAAAAGGGAACATGAAAGAGCTTATGACAAATTATAATGTGGCAGACAATTATTTAGAAGCTGATTTTTTTAAAGAACCTGTAGAGCGAAGCAACAATAAGAATGTCTTCATACAGACTTTTTTAAGAGGAATTAGAAAAGATGATTCATTCTTTTAACAACGTCCTCTGTTGAACAACCCCACAAAGGTCATTTTTACTGTGTCAAAAATATATTTAAGACCTAATCCCTTCCTATTTTTATGGGGTTTAAGTTATATTCACCTCTTTGTCTGCCCAGTCTTCACCTGCACCTTCGTCACAATTGTTGGTGCCACAGAATGATGACATTTCCTGTTGGAAAATATTTACATTCGGTATACGTTTTATATACAGTATACATATATATGTAAACACACACATAAACACAGGTATTAATAATAACATTTGTCATATTTATATTTACAGATTAGTGCTACAAATGGGAATATAATCTCCAGGTGAGATTGGTCTAACGCAGTGTTTCTCAACTGGTGGGGCGCAACCCAAAAGTAGGTTTCTCGGTGGGTCATAGGCCTTTACGTTGGCAAAAAAAAATGCTAAGAAAAAATAACAGTCCGTTAAGGAGTTTTACAGTGGATGGAGATGATTCCGAGCAACCCATTTCATGTTTAGCATAGCCAAACCCAGATAGAAAAGAGACTATTGACGCTTTGCACATGAAACGTTGCCTTCCCCCAAGGAATGAGGGCCATGACGGACGACAATAGCTCCAAGCGGTCAGCACTTGAACAGGTATTTCAGTTAAAACAAATATCAATCACGACAACAGAAGAATATAGCTACGACTTCTTATGATGGGGATTTATTGCTGTACAGTAGGCTGTGCGAACTGTCAAGTCCAACTTGACGTTTTATGGTATCATGTTTGATCAAGATAGGTGACGACGATGTTGATCTGCTGTCAAACCAGGATTTGCGGCGAGCATTTTTTACCAAGTAGGTTTGTTGTATTTCCGATCAATTTTATGGTGAGTAGGTAAGAGTTACTTTAAAGACACTCAATATATCTACAAATATGTTAGTTAGTGCTAACTAGCTAACATTAGTGTCTTACTTTTGCCATTTCTTACCGATTTCTAATTGATGGATACAAAAAACAACAGATTTTATTGCAATTAAACATTTATTCAAAACAGTAATCTTCCAGATATCACATGTATTGAAAACGTATGTGCGCTACCATAAAACCTTTTATGCCGCAAAGAACTGTCAAATTTTAAACACAAAACTGGACACAAACGTGCAGAAGATATAGTGTTATTTCGGCAAAGTAAATATTTTCAACATGCTGAAAAGTAATTTCTATACAAAAGCCCTGTTCTTTACTGTTCTATTACATTTCCTAAAAATTCAAATACAAAGTAATTTTAGTGAGGTTTGCGCAAGGAGGGACATTTCACGCCGGGAGTACACTTGTTGGCATAACACCGATAAGAACTGGTAAGCATCCAGACTTTTATTAGCCTTCAATACCGCTCTTTGCGCTTCCCAATGAAGTAAACAACCTCATCCGACAGCCTCACAATATTTGTTTAACTAGTCATTGACAATGATGTTGAATATCATAGCTTGTTTTTGTTGTCTACTGTTGACTGGTCTTACCCACTGTTTACTACAGTCTATGACCGTCCGTCATGGTGTCATCACATGATTAGGTCACGTGTGTGCAAAGGGTCAATACGATATATGGATTTTATTATCTTGAAGAAAAAAACAAAGTGAAGCGTTTTGGATTTCATTAAAAATACAGATAATTGAACATTAATGGTAACATTATTTTAAGTTGTTTTGGCATTAATGGTCTTCTTATGTGTAATTATTATCCCTATTATATATATATATATATATATATATATATATATATATAAAATTGCACAATCTTTTAATTCAGTAAATTTGAGAAGTGGATAATATTTCTTTAATAGCGTTGTTTACTATAATCAGGGTGGGTTGGTGGGTTTCCTGAAGTCAGACTAGTTGAAAACCACTTGTCGAATGATTTAGCTGCATTTTTTCCCTACATATTAGAGCTCCTCATCAACGACTAATTTAGTCATCAATTATTTCAGTGTTTTTTCAGCAAGTGTGATGGGGCACACCATTGTGCCGTGAGACCTTGTCTAGTGTGCCGTAGGGAATAGCAATTTTATCTTTCCAAAAAAGCATACCATTATTTGTTTTCTTCTGGTGATTTGCCAAGTAGCTGTAAAATTCATGCATAACAAAAGGTGGCAGCAGATATCCTTTTTTTTCTTTTATAAACAAAATATCCGGTAAAGAGTTAGTACAGGGAAATGTAGTTAAAACTTTTTTGTTTGATGGTGCTGTTAAAGATTGCAGTAGGGAATAGAATCCAAACACATGATGTGGATTAATGTATTGTTCAAAAAAGGAAAGAAACATGTTGGGATGTATTTAAAATATTTTGTTTCACTGGCAGATCATTTTAAGTATTTATTTTTGTGATTTTACTGAAAAAAGACAGAAATACTCAAATCTAAAAAACAGGTTAAAAATAGGAGCACGCCTGCGACTGAGTGGTTAGCATGTCCCCCGGCCCCAAAGCTCAGGGACCCAGGGTACCAGCCTCCTTGTGCCGAGTTTGCATGTTCTCTTAAAAATAGAAATAGATAAAGTTGAAGAGTTTGAGTTTCTCAGAGTGATTTTTAGCAATTATTTTAGCTGGAGGTCCCATATAAATAACATACAATCCAAATTAGCAAAGAGCATTGCCATTATGAGTAGATGCAGACCTATGTTTAACCAAAAGCCCAAGTACAGTTCATTAGGTTTACCTTATTTAAGTTATCGTAGAAAGATTTGGGGAAATACATATAAAAACAATACAGACTTGCTTTTTCGAATACAGAAGAAAGCTATGAGGATTATGGATAATGCTGGATATGAAGAACATACAAATAAACTGTTTATAAAATCCAACACGTTAAAATTTGAAGAGAGGGAAACTGGAATCCCTATCATTAGTATACCGAGCCAGTAAGCACCAACTTCAAACAGATATTCAACAGTTGTTTACCTACATAGTAGACACTCATTACCTCCGGCCAATCCATAACTTCAAAAGGTCCAGTATTCTCACACCACATTGAAAAGCTATTCATTGGATTAGATGATGACCATAATTGCATGATTATATTTTTCACATTAACAATTACAAAAAAAATTAAAATCATATACTATAGGGATTTTGGATAAATGTAATCATTCACGCAACAATATTAGCAATCTGCGATGACATTGTTTGGCACTGTTAGAGTGTTAAATCCAATGCTCAGTATTTTTACATTTAATTCTGAGATTCAGAGTAGGTAAATAATGTTCTTTTTTGTAGACTGTACACTTAAGCGTGTTTTTTTTATTATGAGGGAAAATCTTGAACTTTTTTAAATAACTTAAATAACAATACTAATAATGCAAACTAAAACATATAGCTAATAGAAAAATGTGAATGTTTATTCCAGTGTTTCTCAACCTTTTTTGAGCCAGGGCATACTTTTTATCATTAAAAAATCTCGAGGCACACTTCCAGTGGAAAATGTTTAAAAATGTACTCCTGGCACCAGTTTTAAGTTGTTGTTTTTCAAGCTTAATTTATCATGTTGAATAAATTGATAGTATGTTTTTCTTAGTATTAGTGAAATGAAATGATCTGCATTTATATAGCGCTTTTCAAGTCAACGACTTCCCAAAGCGCTTTACAATGTGCTTCACATTTCCCAATAGCGGCCTTGTATTGCAGCCATGTAAGACGCTAACCTGCTTAATGGTGGTATTAGGGGTTCAGTGTCTTACCCAAGGACACTTTGACATGTAACACAGACAAGCTGGGATTCGAACTGGGATCCCTTGATCCCAAGACGAGCGCTCTACTTCTTGAGCTACTGCCGCCCCATAGTGGTTATTATGGCTCAGAAGAGAATATATTTTATTCATTTAGGATTTTACAATATTTTTCCCGGTTTTTAAGTTTTCTCAAGAGTTTTATGGGGCACAGTATTATGTTATGCGAGTCACCGGTAATACTCTCACATGTTTCCAGGAGTAGGCTTCCTTTCTTTCTTTCTTGCAGGGAAGGTCTATTCAAAACTAAAACTGAGAACAAAATTTTACCTGACACAGAAAAATTAGAAGGCAAAGAAATGACATTTCAAACGTATAATGGTATTGCTAGTGACTCGTATAGCATATAATATCATAAGAAAATCGTAATATATTTATCTTCTGTAGAATATTATTCCAGAATACATATAAGATTTTTTTAGACTGATATGAATAAGTGACATTTTAAGTCATCATTTAACTCGTTCAATAGATCAATGACTTTTTGGGTAGTACAGCTTTTTAATGTGCGAATATATTTGACGTTAAGTTGGATAACGAGTGTCTACTCTGTTAGGAAACAATTATTGTTGGTAGTTAGTGCTTACTTGGTTTGCATACTAATAATGGGAATAATAATTAAATAATAGTAATAATTCTCTTTGAATTCTACCATGATGATTTTTTGCATCAAGCGTTATGTACAATCCTGTTTTTCTGTAACGATTCTATATTGCTTGTAGTAGCACGGCGGCGCAGTGGTTAGCACGTGTGTTGCACAGTTATGAGGTCAAGAGATCGAACCTCCTGTGTGGAGTTTGCATGTTCTCCCCGTGCTTGTGTGGGTTTCCTCCCACATCCCAAAAACATGCACGTCAGGTTAATTGCCCGGTCCAAATTGTCCTTAGGTGTGAATGAGCGAGTGAGTTGTCTTTCTCTGTGTGCCCTGCGACTGGCTGGCCACCAATTCAGGATGTCCCCTGCCCACTGCCCTAAGATACCTAAGATTGGGCTCCAGCACCCCCGCAACCCTACTGAGGATAAGCGGTGCAGATAAGGAATGGATGGATAAATGTAATATTTCACTTTGAATTTTACCCTGTTGATTTTTATAAACAATTTGTTCTTTACATCCAGCGTTATGCACAATTCTAATATTCTATTGTGGTTTTTTCTGTAACCGAATAAGCGATTCTATATAGTTTATATGTTCATGTATATATTTCCACAAATCTCTATACAGCAACCTACATGAGGCAACTTAATGAACTGTGCATTATTTGAAGGATTTCTGGTCAATTACAAGTCTACATCTACCCATAAATGCACTGTTCTTTGGCTTGTTTGCTATTTATATGGGGTCTCCAGCTCATATCATAGCTAATAATCATTTCGAGAAACTCTTTCACTTTTACTATTTAAACCTCATCTATCTTTTTTTGTATTTCAATGTCTTTATTGGATTTCCCAAGTATCATTGTTTTTTTATACATTTAATGATAGTTTGTTTTTGTTACTTATACTTTGTAAAGTTCCTCGGTAATTTCAACTTGGAACTAATGTAGATTTGTGCCCGTGGCTAATGTAGTTTCGTCAGCAAATAGATTACATGATTTTAAAATCTGTTTACGTCTCAAGTGTGTACATTTTACTAATTTGATGATGTCATGTTACTACGCGAGGTAAACAAGTGCACGGTAGAAAGAAACAACATTTACGTCATATAAGGTAAAACATTTCAAAAAACATCAACAAAAAAAAAAACATCAATCGTTTAGTCTTTTCCTCAAAGCTTACCAGTTTGGAGTCGCTCAAACTCGAGAGATATTGAGTTTGATGGATCGAGATGCGCATGCGTCAAATCGTCTTGTTTGTGTACATTTTTGGCAGCTTTAGACTGCTCGTGGCTCAGTGCTATCTCCTGCAGGTTAGTATTAAAAAGTACTGCTTGAGTTTATTCGTGTTAGGAATTCCGGTGTTCTACCAAAACGTTCTCCACTCTCCAGTTTTCAAACAGCTCTTCAGATTGTTTTTGTTGCTTTAACCAATATATTTCCAACTTTTACTGCATTAATTATGCACGAAATTATTTTTATTTTATTTTGAGAGAGGGCCATACCACATATTTTAATAAGAAATTCAGTAGGGTGGTCCTTATTTTTCGACTTTTAAAATTTCATGCTCTGACCCCTTGAATATGTTCCAATATATACAAAACGTAATTAGGCAAAGTTTCATCAAAATCAAAGGATATTTAGAGGTCGCTCAAGGCCTCTGAAATTTTGGTATGAAAAATAAGGATTTTTCGCACATTATATCAGACCTAGTGTACAAAGTTACTTGTAACTTTTCTTGTGTTACAATTATAAGCAATGGACTGAAATTGGATGTTCTAAAACGCCGTACACATAGGGTTAAGATTTCCGTTTTTTCTCGAAAATTGCCAAAATTTTACCATTTTGGGAAATTTCAAAGTCGTTGAGCTACCTCTAAATATTATCCAAATTGTTAAAAATTGCACACAGTGTGTTTTTATCGATATAAGAACATATGCGGGGGGTCAGAGCCCAATATTTCAAAAAAAAAAATTTCGACCCCCATTAAGGACCACCCTAAAATTCAGCAAAACCGCTCTCTGTACAAAAGCTAATTTTTAGCGCATTTTCTTTTCTCTGCGTGACGTTCGAAGAGTTGATCAAATTTATTTAATAATAAGAATGCCAAAGTCTTTATCCCATATCAACAAATATGCCACTTTATACTTGCATACCTGTCAACCTGTACATTTTTGCCGTTCAAAGTATGTCTATTATGCATTTTAAGACGTGTACGACGTACAAGAAAATCTGTACGGAAAAACGCAAATTTGTCAATCATGGGTACCATCCGGTATACACCGACTATCACGAAACGGCAAATCAATCAAACGAGGTAGCCTCTATCTCGGTTTCGTTTTTTTCATTGTAAACGAAGCGAGCGATTTAATGCTACTGTGCGCATGCGTCTGCCGCCTGGGGATTTCCCATCATGCATCATTCCGATCACACGTGAACAGAGCGAAAGCAGAGCAGTAGGCCTACATTACAACATAGTTTTGAATTTTCTTTGGATACAATCATCAAGTCACAATGGCTGAACCTGAATTAAAACGCCTTGAGTTAAATAGAAGAGGCAAGCATCGCAAAGAGTGGGAGCAAATTTAGGACGATACGAGGGATTGATACAAGCTTCGATGAAAGGTGTGGAATATTCGTATTGTGTTGCTTGCAAAAAAATACGTAAAAGTAGCTGCCTTGTAAAGAAAATCAACACAGAATACAGAAAGAGCATGTCAAAAGACACACTTTTTGCCTACTTGCAAGTGAAGATGAATTACCCTGGCAATTGTTGTGACCTTCAACCATCAAAAGATATGCTCATGTCAGCAAAGAAGGCAACAGTGGCATACAATAGAGAACACTGTAGTAATTAAGCAACACTTGTAATTTCATGATTTATTAAGAATATGTACAGAATGATGTACAATATAACATGTTAAACTACGTCAATAAACATGTTTGAATACAAAATATGGTGTAATATTATTTTGTATTTTGCAAGGGAAAATACGACAGTTTGTAAGGCCGTGGAGCCGTGGAGGTTGACGGGTATGTACTTGTCTCCCTACCACAGCTAACTAAAAACATTGAGGCTCATTTCAACCTCCATTTTTTTGTAGAAAATGCTTTGAATATTGACAATTTTAATGTCACCCAGAGTGACTCAGTCAAAATGCAAGTGTCACATTTGACTCCAATCTGTTCTTCCAAACACACGTTAAGAATATTACTAGAACAGCTTTTTTCCATCTTCACAATATTGCAAAACTTTGCTGTCCCAGTCTGATGCTGAGATTATCATCCATGCGTCCGTTACCTCCCGTCTCCATTACTCCAATGTACTACGCTTCGATCTTCCGAAGTCCATCATTAAGAGCCTGCATCTGGTATAAAAGGCTGCAATGAGGCTTTTGACTAAGACAATACAGTTTGATTTCCCTGATTTTAGCTAACCTATTTTGGCTCCCTCTTACCTTAAGATGTGATTTTAAGGTTCTGTTGGTATTATACAAAATCATGCATGGACTTGCCCCCTCATATCTTTCAGATTTAATTTCCCCCTATGTTCCGGTCCGGAGAATTCGCTCTGAAAAATGCTGGTCTACTCATCCCAAATGTCAAGGAGAGATCCGGAGGTTCGAGAGCATTCTCCGTTTGGGCCCCGGTGCTGTGGAATGCCCTGCCCCCTGATCTGCAACCTCAGTGGAACTATTTAAATCTAGGTTAAAACACACTTATTTTCTATAGGTTATGAATGACCCATATTTCCTGTTGACAATATCTGTGCATTATTTTTTATTACAACATCCGTTGCAGCCTGGTCATCTTGGAAGGTGGATTACTTCATGTGTGGTCCCTTCTCAAAGTTTCTTCATTTTCCTCATCCTGGGGTCTTTTAGTTTTTCATTGCCCCTGGTGTAAACAAAATAATCTCAAAACCTTCAACAGTACAAAAAATGCAGCTACTATAACTGTTACAGATCAAAAGTCAAGAAAGTAAAACTAAAGTAAAACACTGTAACTAACAAACCATTTTGTTTACAGAATTTTGCCCAGGAACAGTAACATGCTTACATTTTTGGTTGCAGTTTGTTGCTCTCTGTATACAAATCCCCTCTCAGTATTCAAAAGCAAACTTTCAAAGCAGTCTTTTCTATCTTTCTGAAAATATTAAACAAAACAGAGCTTCATTTAAAGTTTTAGATGTGGCCATCCTTACAACAAAATAACTGCAATACCACTTTACGCTTGCTGGCCTGTGTTTGGGTTGTGGCAAAGTAAGCAGAACCCCATTCCTTGATTTTGTCGGCCCAATAATTTTTCGGTCCTCTTCTCCTGCCCCTTTGTGTTGTGCTTTGGAGAATTATCTTGGTCAGTCCTGATGATCTTGTGACCTGACCATCCCACTGAAGATTTCCTCAGAGCATAGTTGACAACAGTTGATTTTAAGGTCCAATGTGGCCACTAACAGTGTTGCGCACCGTTTTGTTTGTCACATGGGCTATGTAGCTGATGCCTAGAAGTTTCCTGTCACATCAGAGCTCCACCGCCTGGATTTTCCATTTCAGCTTTGCCGTCAGAGTCCATGTCTTGCAAGCGTTGAGATAGATGGAAGTACTCAGTGCTTGCATGAGTCTGTTATTTGATTTTATTGTTCTGTCCTTGTCCCCCCGAATAGGTTTAAGTCTGGCAAGTGTGGCTGTGGTTGAGCTATTTTGACAATGATTTCTGGTTCTGACCCCTTTTCTGATATGATAGCTCCAATACATTTGAATTTGGTGACAGGTTCAAGCGTTTGGTGGCTGATGGTAATGTTTGTGGTGATACCTTGGCAGTTGTTGGGCATTACTTTTGTTATTTCTGTGATAATTTCTATCCCATACTGGGTTAATGCTTTGTGCAGGTGAATGACCAGATCTCTGGGTTCCTGTTCTTCTCCCACCAGTCCGGCAATAACATCATCAAAACACAGTGGCGGGCGGAAGATTTACAACTATGTCTTCAGCTCCATACCAAATTAGTGATGTGTCATTGCCAACGATTTCACAAAAACAACGAATTTTTCCAGAGATGTTTTAAGTCTTGACTCAGCCAAGCCTTGAATCTGTGGGCACCCAACCTCAAGACTGCTGAGGTGGTCCCTGACCACCGCGTTACATGACACACAGGGCGCACTACACGATAGGCTGCGCCGTACAATTTAACAAAAATATAAGACTTTTACTGTGAGCCATATGGTCCTGAAAATACAGAATATGATATCGTTAAATGTTTTGGATGGATAGAAAAATAGTGCACAAACCCACAGAATACAAACTTATATATAATTCCCTAGTTGTGTGTCTGTGCATTTGTATGTGACTTATAGGCTCCGAAAGTGCTGAACTGATTGTGTAAAAATTTACACTGTTGTATTTGAGGCTTATGGTAAACTTTTTAGCCAGGGTTTGTGTCAAAGGCATCCCAAAACAAAATCAATGAACATCTGCTTTCATGTACAAGTGGCTCTTGAGCTGCATGCGGCAATGAGGCTATATGTTACCCCTTAGTGGCTCCCAGGCACTTTTTCAACCATCCAAAGCTCCAACAACCTCTCCCAGGTAAAATACCCAGCAACGCCAGGATTTTATGGTTGTAGACAGTATAAAACAGTGAAAAATCCAAACCTATGTCAAATAGCTTTACAAAAATAATGATGATAAAAATACATTGTACTTCGAAGCACCTTTCAGGACACACAAAATCCCTGTACATACAGTGCATTCGGAAAGTATTCACAGCGCTTCACTTTTTCCACATTTTGTTATGTTACAGCCTCATTCCAAATTGTATTAATTTAATCTCTTATCTCAAAATTCTACACAAAATACTCCATTATGACAATGTGAAAAAGTTTTTTTTTTTTTAACTTTTTTTTAATTTATTAAAAATAGAAAACTAAGAAATCACATTTACATAAGTATTCACAGCCTTTGCTTAATACTTTGTTGATCCACCGTTGGCAGGAAATACAGCCTCAAGTCTTTTTGAATATGATCCCACAAGTTTAGCACACCTATCTTTAGGCAGTTTTGCCCATTCTTCTTTGCAATAAGTCTCAAGCCCAATCGGGTTGGATGGGAGACGTTTGTGCACGGACATTTTCAGATCTCTCCATAGATGTTCGATCGGATTCATGTCTGGACTCTGGCTGGGCCACTCCAGGACATTCACAGAGTGGTTCCGAAGCCAATCTTTTGAGATCTTGGCTGTGTGCTTTGGGTCGTTGTCCTGCTGAAAAATGAACCTTCGCCCCAGCCTGAGGTCAAGAGCGCTCTGGAGCAGGTTTTCATCCAGGATATCTCTATATATTGCTGCATTAATTTTTCCTTCTATCCTGACTAGTCTGACAGTTCCTGCTGCTGAAAAATATCCCCACAGCATGATGCTGCCACCACCATGCTTCACTGTAGGGATGGTATTGGCCTGGTAATGAGCGGTGCCTGGTTCCCTCCAAACATGGCGCCTGGCATTCACACCAAAGAGTACAATCTTTGTCTCATCAGACCAGAGAATTTTGTTTCTCATGGTCTGAGAGTCATTCAGGTGCTTTTTGGCAAATTCCAGACAGGTTTCCATGTTCCTTTTACTAAGGAGTGGCTTTCGTCTGGCCACTCTACCATACAGGCCTGATTGGTGGATTGCTGCAGAGATGGTTGTCCTTCTGGAAGGCTCTCCTCTCTCCACAGAGGAACGCTGGAGCTCTGACAGAGTGACCATCGGGTTCTTGGTCACCTCCCTGACTAAGGCCCTTCTTCCCCAATCGCTCCGCTCGGCCAGCTGTAGTAAGAGTCCTGGTGGTTCCAAATGTCTTCCATTTACGAATAATGGAGGCCACTGTGCTCATTGGGAGCTTCAAAGCAGCAGAAAATTTTCTGCATCCTTCCCCAGATTTGTGCCTCAAGACAATCCTGTCTCGCAGGTCTACAGACAGTTCTTTGGACTTCATGCTTGGTGTTTGTGCTCTGACATGCACACTCAACTGTGGGACCTTATACAGACAGGTGTGTGCCTTTCCAAATCATGTCCAATCAACTGAATTTACTGCAGGTGGACTCCAATTAAGCTGTAGAAAGATCTCAAGGATGATCAGTGGAAAAAAGATGCACCTGAGCTCAACTTTGAGCTCCATGGCAAAGGCCGTGAAAACTTATGTAAATGTAATTTCTTAGTTTTCTATTTTTAATAAATTCAAAAAAAGTTTTAAAAAAAAATTCACATTCTCATAATGGAGTATTTTGTGTAGAATTTGGAGGTAAGAGATGAAATTAATACAATATGGAATGAGGCTGTAACATAACAAAATGTGGAAAAAGTGAAGCGCTGTGAATACTTTCCGGATGCACTGTACAGTAGGACACAAAAATAAAGCAAGAATCAAACAAATAAAAATACATAAAAATGTCTGCTATTCATCTGCACTTATGTAAGATAAGTTTTTATATAAAAGGCACCCTCTGCAGGACCAATGTGCTACTATAAATTTGTCGCCAGATCAAGAAGAAATTCAATGCATTCTCTTTTCTGCATTGAATTAAGTGCTAAGTGACACAAAAACTCCGCGACACAACAAATCGATGATTAAATCAATTTCCAACGCTTTTAATAATCAATTTTAGCTATTCGTTGTTGCAGCCCCGAGCCTAAAATCACACCTTAGTGGTTATACACTTTTAGTCGTCAGCGAAACTTTAATCCTGAGAACATGAAGCCACTTTGGTCTTGAAATGTGCAGTACTTGTCGAAACATGTTTGAATGCGAGTTAAAGGAATCCTTTGATTGTGATTCCTCACAAAGATGTATTGAATGTAATGCATTTTCCTTTCTGTTTTTGAGTCAATGCTGTTTGCAAAACTTTGTGAAATTGGTTCTCTTGTAACAGTTCATGTAATAGAAATGCTAATGACTTTTTGTAGAGGATCCTTGAATAAGAGTAACAGAAGTTTATGAGGTGAAAGAAATTGAATATTCTCACCATGCTTGTATTGTTTAGCACCATAAGCGTCAGTTTGTAATTCTTATATATTACACTTGGTAATTTAAAAATACAATTTTCTGACAAGTGATTTTTCAGCCTTATTTTCCCAGGTTTAATACATAAGAATTTTTGTGCCACCATAATGTCATTTTCCTAGACACCTAGTGGTGGAAATTGGGTTCGCATACGTTTTGTGTTCTATTTTGACCTTCCTGTCTTGCAGTAGCCAACTTTTAGACAACAAGAAAAAAATCTGTATAAAATCAAATAGCAATCAATCATTTCTCACAGCAGGCTCCATGCTTAATATCCATTTTGAAAAACTTGGAAGGTCTCAGCTTGTAAGTTTACTTAAATTATTCAGGCATTCGGATACTTAAACACATTGTTTGTTGGGTTTAAGAGTGCTTTAGGAAGATATTTGTGTTTGATGGAAGCAAAATACTAACAGCACTTTGTTTATTTCGATGCTGAACAGGTCACATGATAAACGTCCATGTTTTCTGTATTTGTTCATGTAACTACTTACATATTTATGTAGTATGTAGATATATCCACCAGCTCGGTGAACTTGGGGGTATGGCGCTCGCCCCGAGACTGGGAGGTTGTGGTTCAAGCCTCGGCCGAGTCATACCTAAGACTTAAACCCGTTGCCTTCCTGCTTGGCGTTCAGCATTAGTGTTTGGAATTGGGGGGTTTGGTCAGCAAATGACTCCCAACACCTCAGTTGGGTTGAGCGAGGGGGCTGGGAATCCCCTCCTCTGAATCAATCTCCCAAAAAGAGTCAGAAATGACTCTAGCCACCTCCCACTAGGGGGATATGGCTGTAATATATAAAAAAAGATATATCCATCCATCCATTATCTGGACCGCTTATCTACAGAAGGGTCTCGGGGGTGCTGAAACCCATTCCAGCTGTCTTTGGGCAATGGACAGGGGGGACACTGGGCTAGTTTCCAGCCAGTTACAGGGCACACAGAGACGGACAATTAACTCGCACATTCACACCTAGGGACAATTTGGATCGGCCAATTAACCTGACAAGCTTGTTTTTAGAATGTGGAAGTGTGCCCCGAGGAAACCCACGCAAACACGGAGCGAACCTGCAAACTCCACACAGTATGGTTCGATCTCAGGACCTCAGAACTGTGTCGCACAAGCGCTAACCACTGCGCCACCGTGCTGCCCGTATGTAGATATATGCTGAATGTAAAATGTTTGTTTGTGTTTACGTTTACAGTTTGACAATGATAAAACCGGAGTGCCCGGCGGAAACCCACACAGGCCCGGAGAGAACATGCAAACCCCACATCCGGTAGTTGGACTTTAACCCTAAACCTCTGCACCGTGAGGCTTCCCGCTGACGACCAACTATAGTCTCCCAATTTTTCCCAATTGTCAATGAATTGGGTTTCCTGTATTCTTGTTCAAAATGTGGTTCTCTCCATTACAAATACTTCCTCCACTGTGCACACCCACTGTGCCATTATCTTATTATTACTTTTTTACTAGCTGTCAGTAAAATTTTAACCAGGTACTCATACATTCTCTGTAATACTTCTGTTAAATGGTGCAAACTGAGCACCTTGATTGTTTAGTGTATCCCATATCCCAACATATCCTTTAAAACCAATCATATTCTTTCCCAGTGATCTTGTATTCTTGGGCTAAGCCATCTACCACTCCACATGTTCTCCAGCATAATTGCAGAACCTCAGAAAAACCTCTCCTAATTTTGGAGGTAGTAAAAAAATCTGACGACATTCTTCTGGTTGAATTCCCTCAGATTCCGGGACCTAGTGGATGTGCGTTGTATTTTACATATAATCCACCACTCGTTTTCTGTTATTTTTAAATTCATCTCCTCTTCTCATTTTATTTTAATGCATGCTATTAAACTTTCATAGGACATTGCTTTAAAATGTTTATCTTTATAGGTTCTTTCAAAAATATTGATGACCTTATGACTACTCCCCAGTTTTATTTCTTTGTGATAGTCATCTTTTAATTGAAGGTACTAAAAATAGTCACTTATTTGTAACCCTTTTTTTTTTTTTTCAAATCCTCAAAACTCAGCTTGACATTTTCAACTGTCCTTCATATAGCTGTAATATTTTTGCATGCCCGTCGTTATCATTTTGTCCGGGAATAAATCTGCCTTCGAAGACACACCAGCTCAGAATTCTTGCCTCCCTTTCCAAATTGTATTTTCTAACCATCTTATTCCACATTCCCAATGTATTCTTAGTTAGTTCTCCCAGCTGGTTACATACATTTTTGAACAATTTTTATTTGCTATCAAATTTTGTACCGCCATGTTTGCCATCCATAATTCTTTTCCTTTCCATTTTGCAACCAAACTATCTTTACACCAATAAATCGGTGGTCTAATTTGTGCCTCCATCTTTGGGCTGCAGAGTCTTGTATCGAATTCTGGGTTTATCCGATTCCATTTTTGAAGTAACCCCCACATCTCTGTTTATAAGACAGTGACTCATAACAACTTTGCTTTTGCAAACTGTGACTGCCTTGTGACCTTTTAATGTTTTGTTGAAAATGTTTTGCTTGATAGATGATATTGCAGCATTCGTTCATTGTTACAAAGTGATGGCAGGATTGGACATGTGCTCTCCCGCGCTTGTTGAGCAATTCCAAGAAACGTGGCCAGTGCTGATAGAGCCTGACCCAAAACCGCACACATGCCAATTTTGAACATCAGTCACTATTACATTACAGAAACTAACAGAGGAGAAAATAGTTCCAGACATATAATTCATCTTTTGCTTTTAAGCAGGGTGTTAAACTCATTTGAGCTTGAGGGCCACATGGTAGTAAACCAGCAGATTACAGAAAAAGAGAGAAATAGAGAAAGAGGAAGGAAGGAAGGTAGGATGGGAGGGAGGGAGGAAGAAAGGAAAGAAGGAAGGAAGGATGAAAAATAGATAGGGAGTGATTAAAATAAAAAAAATATATTGAAAGATTGAGAGGGAGAGAGAAAGAGAGAGAGAAAGGAAACACAGAAAGCTAATGAGAGAAAGCTTAAAAGAGAGAGAAAGAGAGAAGGAGAGAGGAAACAGAGAAAGCTAATGAGAGAAATAGAGACAGCTATAGAAAGAGAGAGGGGTGAGAAGGGTGAGAGGGGTGAAAAGAGAGAGAGAGAGAAATAAAGAGAGATCGAAAGAAAAATAGAGATTAAAAAACATTGAAAGATTGAGAGAAACAGAGAGAAAGGAAACAGAGAAAGCTAATGAGAGAAAGACAGATAGATACAAAAAGAGAGAGAGTGTGAGAGGGGTGAGAGGGGGGGGAAAGAAAGCGAGCGAGAGAGAGAAATAAAGAGAGATCGAAAGAGACATAGAGATTAAAAAACATTGAAAGATTGAAAGAAAGAGAGAAAGGAAACAGAAAGCTATTGAGAGAATGAGAGATAGATAAAAAAAGAGAGAGAGAGTGTGAGAAGGGTGAGAGGGTGGGAAGAGAGAGAGAGAGAGAGAGAGAAAGAAAAATAAATAAAGAAAGTGAAAGAAAGAGAGAAGGAAAAAAGAGAAAGAGATAAAATATTTTTCTCTCTCTTTCGCTTCTCTGAACTGTATTACAGTGATAATGACTGATGACGTTTGTAAACTGAATAATTTTGCCACCTGTTTGTACCTACGAGCATAGCGTGAGTCAACATTCTGATTGTTACTTAGATCAAAATTGATACATAAATATCATTGATGGACACTCAGTGAGTTGCTGTTGACTAGAACTAACTTTTCAGGTTACTGGCTTACTGGGTTATACTTGACCAGTTGATGTCTCTGTATTGTGTAATGCAACCAAAAACGAGTGCTACAAAGCACAACAAAGAACGCAAACTACAGAGACTCCAAGCAAAGCCTTTCGTAAGATTTTTTTTTTTGCTACCCGTGGTTTCAAAATGCACTTTTTTGGTAGTTTAGCATGAAAATTGTAAACAAAAAAAAGAAAAGGTCTGTCTCAAACAAGCATGATGGCCCATGACTAATCCAGTAGAGAGTAACACAATTTCTGGACAGTATCTGTAAACTAATGTTGTCTTATTCTTAACTGTTCTGTCTTATTTGTCGGTAAAGAAAAAGTAAATATTGAAGCGTGTTTATCTGCTCGCTTATCTAAACCTTTATTCAAAATTTGTGTGATCAAACATCTAACATTGTATTACCCTGCTCTCCGGTCTTCCCTAAAAGAACTTTGCCAGCTTGCAGCTACTACAATATTTTACCAGCACAGGTTTGATTATAAGGTGCTTTTACTAGTTTATAAATGTTTTATTGGTTTTGGGCCATATTACCTGCCTGTTATGCTTTCATTATATCCAGTGTTGGGAATAACTGTCATTTTATTTAGTAAAAGGGTAATCTAGCGAAATATTTTTGTGGTGGTGTTCTGTGTTTCATCATCCATCCATTATCTGGGTGTTGGAGCCCAGCTGTCCTCGAGCAGTGGGCAGGGGACACCCTGAACTGGTCGCAGGGCACTCACACTTAACATGCCAATTAACCTGACATGCACATTTTGGGAATGTGGAAGGGAATCAGAGTGCCAGGAAGAAACCCACTCAAGAATGGGGAGAACATGCAAACTTCGCACAGGAAGGATAGTCGCTGGATTTGATCAGAACTGTGCCGCAGACACGCTAACCACTCAGCCGCCGTGCCGCTGGATTCTAAAATTATTTTGTATTTTATCTTTTGCTTTGTAGATTTATAAATATTTTTAATTTTACTTCCTCTATTTTTCAGTTTTTAAAATTTTATATAACATATACATTTTCTTATTTTTTCTGCTTTTATCCATCCCCCCTTCGTTATTGTATGCTTTTCTTTTGTTTCTTTTTAGATTTTTGAGTTTTTTTCTCTTTATCTTTTCCCTTTTAAATAATTCCGTGCCTAATGTTACATAATAATCCGCACTGTATGAAATCAAGCAACAAAAACAACCTGATGAGGACCTGAAGGGCCGGCTCTATTCAACCGACTCAAATACTGGTCAGAAAACTTCAAATTGTTTGACAACTTACTTTTAAAGTAAGGTAAATAATGTCTTTCCCTGGTAACAAGTTACTTTCACTATAGAGTAGTTCACTTACTCACTCAGTTAGTTTTGGGAAGAAGTAGTGAGGAACTATAAGAAATTATTTTTTTTAAATAAAGTTCACAACACTTATTATATCCTCCCTCTAGGCCCCTGAGGTCCTCTGAGAGGGGGCCCACGCGGGTAGAGTGGTGTTGAATGGCTGAAAATGCTGAGGCGATTTTCTGCAGGGTGGATAAGCCCCCCTCAGGAGGGGATTGTATTTTTTATTGTACAGTGAATGTTTTGATACAGCAGTTTGAGTGCAATTTATTGCCTCGAACAGCTTTACTACTAAATTTGAATTGATTAAATATTGAGTAATACACATGTGCCCTGCCTTATGCGTCACAGATATTTCACAATTTTGATAATTATGTCAGTGAATAATTGGTGGAAAAGGGACATGGGAGGGGGTCAAAACTCAATGGGCTGACATGGAACGTAAATCCTTAGAAAATATTTTGCTTGCAAATAAAATAAGCCCATTCTTTCTTAACGTCTTTCTTTGTCCCTTGGAGGGAACCAGTATTTCTGCAGCTTGCACAAAACGATGATTACTAAATGATTACTAAAGGAAATTCTACACTCCAGCAAATCAACGTTACAGTTTGCTCTTTACAAAGAGGAAATGAGCACATGGGAGATTTTTGAGGAAATGGGTGTGTTCACAGGTGTGCCAGCCATTGTTGTACTCACACATCACTAACCTGCTGTTTATAAGAAGCCAAGTTGTTAATTGTTATAGTGAAAAGGTCGGATCACAGGGTGCTCAAAATTCTAAGGGGCACTGAAAGAAAAAGTTTCAGTTCTCAGCACAAGGATGATGACTTCTCGTCTTTTGGGGATTTTTATCGGACCTTGGGCCGTGTTCTGTATCACTCTGGTCAATTGTAAGTGGCTAATTAAGGTGCTGTTTTTTGCTCTTCTTTTATTATGAATTTAATTGATTGAACTAAGAATTCATACAACTGTATGATACAGTTGTATGAATTTTAGTATGGTTTCACATCTTATGTTAATTTTCATTTGAGTTGACTCGGTTGATTTTTGTCATTCCCAGTCGTTTTCTTTTCTTACCTAATGAGTCATTACATCCAGTGCTAGTGATTTTAATCTTTCACACTTCCTCAAGGACCCAAGCGTTATGTGTAACTATAAATTAGTGGCTCAAGAAGGCCCCTGTTAAAAAAGACCTCATATTATGGTCTCGAAAAGAGGAAACCTACGAAAAAAACTTCTCTGAGTATCTCATGAGAAGCATTAGAATACTATGAGACTAACACAAAGTAAACGTACTGTAAAATTGCTGGAAAGTTGTTTATAAAACAATATGATACATTAATCCGATTTACTGATTTTGAATCACCTTCTGTATTTGAATTACAGTCTTAAGGTATGACAAATGTTGATTAACTGAAGCGCCAGTGAAACTTCCTCTCAACCCACACGCATATGAGTAATCACTCATAGAGGTTAATCATTACTGCCACACCTTTACAAAGGAGACGACACAAGTTTATACAAGAATTGAAGGCTGAGCATGCGCTCCTCTAAGGTCACAGATTACTTTGAAGGCAAAAACTTTCCACGTCAAGTCTAGTAGGTAAATATTTGTGGTGATTGTTGTATTTTTCCAACTCTTTCTCCAGCTCTGACCCAAATTCCTGTAAAACCTGAGGAAGATGTGCTCAGAGAGGCTGCGAGGGATGGCTTCCTTGTTGAACAATTTCTCCCTCCTTCACTCAAGCCCGAACTTCTGCATGAAAACGTCCCCACTCTACAGTCCGACCCAACACTCTCCGGCGGAAAGGATAGTCGCAATCAAACTTTTTTGACGGGCATCGCCGAGGGCAACAGGCTCTCCCAGCCCAGGGAAGAAAATTATACAAGCAGAAATGAATCAGAATTGTCGAGTCCAGACTCATTTATCACTTTTAATCCTCTCTATAACCGGAACTCATTGTCAAAGTCAAGCAACATAACCGAGTCTACTGTGCTCTCTCCGATGGAAGATACTGAGAGTTTTTATTCAGGATCTGGGAGTAACAAAATCCCTGACCAATATTCAAATGCACCAACAACCGTGACCTACATCGGAGGGGATGAGCCAATACCAACTATCATTAACACACAACAGGAGGCTCGAGAAGATGACGATTCGGGCTCTGGATCAGGATTTGGAATGCCTAAGGATAAAGGAAAAGCAAGAATCCTTGAGCTTCCATCTTACGAAGGTGAACGCCTTTACAGTACACATTAGGCTACACTGTATTTTCAAACCTATACTTTTCTCTTGAGTTTAAGTTGCACTAAACCAATACTAGGGGATATACTCCGACTCATTTTTCATGAATTGGCTGTTCCAAATATATATATACTCCAAAGTGAACCATACATTAAAAAAGTATGAATTTTTCAAATTTCACACACGGCCTAGGGATCACTCTACCACAAGGTAATCAATCGGCTTATTGGGATAGGAATTGGTTACATTTTAATGGCCGACACAGGTTTTAGTTTCGTAAAAGATTAACAAAATGAAAAGACATATACTGTCAATATTCTTTGTAAGGATGACTCAAACTACACTGCCAGATATAGAATGAAGGGTTGGGTTTTTTTTTGTGAGATAGTAAGTACAGGTGGGGTCAGCAAAAGTTGCAGGGCTCCACATACAATCTATTCATGTATATCTTTCAAACCTACATTTTTGTGCTAAAGCCAAATATGTTCCTTTAATCCCACTTGTGAATAAGTCATACTTTCTGACATTTTTTTTGTAACTATGCAGAAGATTTAAAAAAAAAAAAAAAAAAAAACAATCTTTAGTGCAGAAGAGGCTAATTTTCAGCTTACAGTATGTCACAAAATTGAGTACACCTCTCGCATTTCTTTAGGGATTTCATCATAATGTTTAATTGAACAACACTGAAGAAACTTCGCTTTGACACAACGAAAGGTAGTCCGTGTAAAGCTTATACAACTGTGTATATTTATTTACCCCCCCAAAAACTCAAAATGTAGCCATTAGTCGGTCACAAATTAAAATTTTCTGAAGTTCAATATTTCGTGTGGCCACGATGATTTTGCAGAACCACATTAATCCTCTTGACCAAGGTTTCACCAGAGCCTCATAAATTGCCATTGGAATACTCTTCAATGACAACATGACTGCTAGGGGATGTTTGAGATCTTGTGCTTCTCCACCTTCCGCTTGAGGATGCCCCAAAGATGTTCTATTGGGTTTAGATCTGGAGAATGCTTGGCCAGTCCACCCTCTTTACTCTTTGCCCCTTTAGCCAAGCCTTGGTCATCTTAAAGGTGTATTTGGGGTCATTGTCAGGCTGGAACATTGCACTGCGACCCAGTTTCTGGAGGAAGGGGATCATTCTCTGCTCCAGTATTCCACAGGACATGATTGAGCCTGTTTTTCCCTTAATGAAATGCAACACTCAAATTCCAGCCCCAAACCATGATATTCCCAACACCATGCTTGACTTTAGGCACGACACAAACATGTTTGTACTCCTCACATGGTTGCCGCCACATATGCTTTACACCATTTGAGCCAAATAAATTAACCATTGTCCCATCAGACCAGAGGATATCTTTCAAGTAACCCACGGCCTTTGTTTACATACTTCTTTTCATTGAATCAAAGCGATGTTTCTTCAGTGATGTTCTGTTAAACATTGTAATGAAATTCCTGCAGAATCATGAGTGATGTACTCACTTTTGTAACATACTGTAAAAGGAGGAAATGGCAGCAATCCAAACCTAAAACAACGGTAGTTTTCCACAAATGAGGCAGTTTCTGAGATACAAGAAGCTCACTCTTAGTTGTCAAAGGATGCTCATTTTTTACTCAACACACATGAACGTGTGTCTGTGACATGTCATGTTATTTTTGTGATGCATAAGTCACTCTGGACTTTACATTGCAGCAACAAAGTATGAAAAGGGTCTTATAGTCCAGTGGTTGGCAATTCGTTCTGTACCACGAACCAGTTCAATGTCTATTATTTTCACAACCCAGCCCACTAATAAGATCGTAATAATGACAATCACAATATGCACAAAATGACTTTGTTATCACTGGATCATCAGAGATCTATAGTCCACAATATATTGTAATTGACATAATTTTACTGTCATCATAAAAGTGATTCAAATGTTTTAATATTCTCTTATCTACTTTTTCGTATCACAGGTGGAGAATTTTACCAAGTACCTCAATCTAATAGTCCTGAAACAAACGAACATCACAAAGGGCATGTGACACCAGGTGATGCCCAAAGTCTAAATTACTGCAGGCTCTTAGAATCCGAACCAATCGTAATTTATTCTGACTCTGTTTTCAGATTGGATCATCATCTTGGGTTTTATTGCAGGGGTTGCAGCACTGGTGTTGCTTTGTCTTGCTATCGCTACCAGAGACAAGTGAGAACTATAACACCGTAGAGAGTTTAAATCCAAATGTCTTAGGTATCATTGTAAAAACCAACTATCTTTTTTTTCAAGGTGGAATGGTCCCAGGCAAGCATTAAGTCCACAAAACCGAGTCGAGTTCTTGCAGCAGGAGAAGACAAAGAACGAAGCCTTCCTGAGGGAAGACACTCGTGAGGAAATCGAAAAAGCGGCTGGGTACACCGCTATTCCATTGGATGAACTTTCAGAAAATCCCTCACACTCGGACAAACATTTCCTTCCATAAACGTACTTTGCGTAAAAATTGCCTTCTAACATTTATAAATATGTTGCCCATTAGTACTTATCAAGTCTTCTTAACGACCAATTTTAGAGTTAATGAAGAAGTTATAATAATTCTTCAATACCACCACGTATTCCTTAATATCATTCTCAGGAGTGTTCATTTTTATATTTTTTTCGAAGTATAATTTCATTGCAGTGTAATTTGTTTGCGCTTTATTTCACTACATGATTTTTGCATGTTTACTTTTATTATTGTTTTTACTTGAAATGTGTAAAATGCTATCCTGATGACTTTCCCCTGAATATGAAATCACTGAATCTACTTTTGAGATGTTGCCATTCTGTATTGTATGTTGGATGATCTGAGAAGAATGCTGAGGAACTCAGAAATAATTTATTTGTACATATGATATTTTCATATACACATTAAAACAGTACACAAAAATTGACAAAAGTGTTTTTTCTTGACAAAGCTTCGTCCCTGATTTTGTTTTACATGCTTGAAGATTCAGAGATTCGAGGTCAAAAGACAATACAATCAATGTTGGACACAAACGATAAAGGAAATACAAAATATATAGTATTTTGATTAGAATTTACTAAATATTTAAACTTTAAAGGACAAAAAATCACTACCATGTAAATAAAAGAAGGAAATACAAAAGAAAAGTAGTGATTTTAGAATGTCACACTTTCATTTTTAACTGTAATGGATTAGTCCTTCAATGACAGTTGTGTTAGTCAGATGTTGAACAAAATTCATACATGCACAATGGAGTGGTGAGTTCACGCTTCACCCTATCAACCAAATAACATAATCCAGTCTCACTTGACCCTTGTGTACCCAAAGGTTTGCACCCTAAAAGAATGTCAATAAAAGGATGTGTGATACATGTAGTCATTTGATACACAGCTAAATCCTGAGTGTTGAATGAACACTAGAAAGTGTTGGATTACTCACGTAGCTGCCACCAACTTTTTCCAACATATGAAACTGTCTCCCATTGTTCATGACATTAAACCAAACATATATACAGTGGCCCCTCTGCATACGGACTACTTTAGTTACGAGAATTTCAAAATACACGTGGTCCTTGAGCAAAAATCTTGCCTGATATACAAGAGAAAATCCAAGTTACAACCACTAAAAGGCTCGAATGCTCGAGATCGCTCACTACTAGCATCATCTCTTTCCGCGCAATTGTGTTGCATTTTCTTTCTATGGATCTCTTTCAGGGCAGCACGGCGGCACAGTTCTGAGGTCATGAGATCGAACCTTCCTGTGTGGAGTTTGCATGTTCTCCCCGTGCTTGTGTGGGTTTCCTCCGGGCACTCCTGTTTCCTCCCACATTCCGAAAACATCCAGTTCAGGTTAATTGGCCTGTCCAAATTGTCCTTAAGTGTGAATGAGCAAGCGAGTTGTCTGTCCCTGTGTGCCCTGCGATTGGCTGGCAACCAGTTCAGGGTGTCCCCTGCCCACTCCCCAAAGACAGCTGGGATTTTCCGTTCAATTTCTATTTGAATGCATTTTTAGTGATCAGAAAGATGTATTTCATAGCTATTTTGGGTTTAACTGCATGATTGTGGGAGGACGGGAAAGGATTAATTGGTTTTCAGTTGTTTCTTATGGAGGAAGCTTGAGATATAAGAAGTTCAAGATACAAATTCAACCCAGGAACTAATTAATCTCATATGTAGAGGGGCCACTGTACAACAAAATTATTACGGCAATCTGTCTCTAAGATCCTAAAATGGAGCACAGTTCATACTCTAAAAATATTTTCATAATAAAAGCTCTCAAACCAATTAAATACTACCTTTCTTACACTTGTAGTGTTTCTAACTATTATACAAAGCATAACAAAAAGTTCCGAGCACTATACAAGTTGTACACGTTTAACTAAAGAGAGCATATTTACACAAAGTGCAAGGAGGCACTATAAGCAAGTATATATGTATATGTACATATATATATATATATATATGTATTTCTTTTTACATTGGCCGTTACTTTATGAACAAAAATGGAGTTGGAGATATGACAACGTTTATTAAGTAACGCATGCGATGATTACACTGACCAAACCGATAAAACAAATTTCTCTCGGGGCGGAACTCAAGTGTTTGCGGATAAGGACGGCACAGCCATCATTTCGCCTTTACGATGGAGGAAAAATAATCTCCTAATTTCACGTGAGTCCCAGCATTGACTAGGAGTTACAGATTTCTCAAAACCATGCATTGTTCAGATGATTTTTTCAAGGCAAGTAAAAAAAAAAGAAAAAAAAGAAAAGAAAAATAGAAACACATAAGAAGTCATTGACTTTAGTAGTCTTATCTGCCATGTTTCCCTTTCCTTTTACGAGAGAAACAACACTACATGAACGCATACATTCTGAGATTTTTCCGAGCAGAAAAATCAATGTTTCAAACATTACAAAAACATTTATAAAACATGAAAAAAATATCTTTTAGTACATCTTCCCGCTCTTGTTTCACAACAACACATCATGTGCTGGCCGCAATTACAGGCCACACCTTCTCCGCTTTATGGTCTAAGACGAAAGCTTTCGGCTTAGGTTTGACGTGTGTGGGCGACATTGGGCTGTAATCCTATTAGTCAAAAAGTAAAAGGTATTGCCTGTCTTCGTTTTGAACTATTGACTTATAGACGCTTTATGTTACCTCGGTTTCATTAATCATGGGTGCACATTAAAAAAAGAAAATCCCCATTTGCTAGCTCTTAACGTAGCAACATCTCGTTGCTGAAGGTAAATATTTGTCAACGAAAACTATTGTTAATCAGTGACCTTGAGATTAGTATCGAGCTCAATTTGTTCTTCCTGTTTATTTGCGGCTCTCTATGCACGTCAAAGATGTTGAATACAAAATCTAATAGAAATGAGAGGTTATAAAAAGTTGACGCTTGTGAAGTTTGCGGCAGCACCAAGTAAGGCCCTGAGTCTTTTCGACCAAACGTCGTTGGAACTTGTGTTTGTTTTTTGCAAATACACAATCAATCTGAGGTGACAATACAATAACTGATTTTTTTAAGGGCAAAACACTGATTTTTTTGAAGGGCAACCTCCTGATCATTTTCCAGTACAGTCTGTGTGGTTAACGTTTCTCGTTTTTTCATCAGAATGTAGAGCTCGTGGAACTCGGGGTAAGGCGCAGCAGCAGCAGCAGCAGCTTCTGGTTCTGCTTTACTCGCATTTCCAAGGTTCCTCTTCAACAAGACAGAAACCTGCAGTCTTGCCGTTTTTGCCCATGGTGACCTGAAAGCAATTACCAAGAGTTCCTAATTGAGGGCCCAAGGCACCATAATAGCAAACCATTAGTGGTTGGAGCAGAGAAGCCAAGCTTTTGACTTTCAGGCTCTTGTCCTCAAGGTGGGAATTGATTTGGAATTTTACAACATATATGCTGTACAGAGTGTTCTAAAAGTCCAGAGCACATTTGACTTTGAATATCTCAAAAATTGTTAAGAATACAAAACACTTCTGATAAATTCAGGAAGTTTGTAGTCATAATTTTTAAATGGAATTTTCAAAGATGTTCAATGAGAGCACCACGAGACACATCAAGTCAAATTCTTGCCAGCCTTGCATTGTCAATAGCATCTGTTAATCAGCTCATCCACGTCTCTTGTAATAGGTGGCACAAAAAGAGTTCACATGGTGTGAGATCTGGGTGGCCAGGACATGAGATCTTCATTATTCTGCCCAGACCGCCCAAAAAATCTGTCTGGCAGTGTTGTGTTCAGAAACTGTCAAACCCTGAGGCTCCAGCGTGGTGGTGCCCCATCTTGATGGAAAATTTGTGTCACCAGACTCTTTCATACTCAATTATTCCATGAACCAATTTTCCAGTATGTCGAGGAATGTCCCACCATTGACTGATTATCTTTTAGAGAAGCATGGTACGTAGACAGCTTTTTTGAACAGAGCACAAAACAGTAAAACACGAATAACAGAAGCTGTTGCAACCATTCACAATGCAATGCTTTGACGCGTTTGGCAAGAATTTGACGATCAGCTTGATGTGTGTCATGTAACCAAAGGAGCTCACATTTAAACGTGCATCTATCTAAACATTCCATGTCAAAATTGAGATTACATGCTCTCTGAATTTACTAGAAGTGTTTTTATAACCTTAATAATTTCCGAGATATTCAATGTCAAAAGTTTTATGGTTACAGAAATACATCCAAATGGGGTTAATGCATTTAAGTGTTGGCCATGTATATCATGGATTCTCTGCCCAACCTAATTTTGTTATACTTGTAAATCATGTACAGTGCAATATCAAAATAAGGTTTATTATCATTAATTTTTGAATTAATCATAGTGAAATAGCAGTTTTTATGTCATACCAGATTCATCATTTGCATTTCTTATTCAAAATGTGATGTCAATTTACAGGCTTGTCTGGTTGGGGCTGCCTTGAATACATAAATACATGTCCAATTAACAAAAATTCTGAGTGATATCAGACAACTATGCATAAATGAATTATATGCGTGGACAATATGATGTACTAGAAATGAAACAAACATCCATTCATTTGGATATAACACAACCGGGTTAACCTGGTACCACAAAACTGCTTTTCCATTAGATTAACAGGGAAATGCAAACAAAAGAATTGTCCAACAGATATTTACACATACACCACCAACTTTTCAAAAAAGTCCAGACCAAACAAAAACACAAAGCATGGGGAATCTCCTCTACATACAAGTCTCTATATCTGTTAACGTGAAATGTACCTTGCAGTCATCTATCAGGATTGAATTGTGGTGGGCGTACACATTCTGGTTGGTGTTGTTTTCAAAAAAGGACCTCGATTTAGTCATCTCAAAATCGTCCATGCGGGTTTGTTGGGCATCGAAGGAGTCAAGCTCATCTTTGGAGAGGTGATAGACGATTCCAGCTCCATACGAGTCGCCAACCACATTGACTGATGTTCGGAAGCGATCCCTGCATGTTGACAAGTTTGAAGTAAGTCCAGTTAGAGGGACAGGAAAGACATTTGACAAAGGTTATCTTTAACGCATCCATCTATTCTGGAGTCAATCCCAACTATCTTCGGGCAGTGGGTAGGGGACACCCTGAACTGGTTGCCAGCCAGTCGCAGAGCACACAGAGACAGACAACTTACTTGCTCATTCACACCTAGGGACAATTTGGACCTGCCAATTAACCTAAAATGCATGTTTTAGGAATGTGGGAGGAAAACAGAGTGCCCGAAGAAAACCCACGCAAGGTCCGGGAAGAACATGCAAACTTCACATGGCCTTGAACCCTGAACCTCTGCACTCTGGGGCTGCGCGCAAACCACCCAGCCAGAATGCCGCAATCAGAGGCAAGTTTTAATAATAGCACAAGCCTATAAACGCAATTCAAAATTGTGAGCTTATTGAGTGTCAACAAACGAGAAGGAAACAAAGCTTGCACCAAAGAAGGGCGGTGCATCACTTGCTTGGACCTATTAGCACAATGTCTGACCATTTCCTTTTTCTGCACTATGATGTCTATGTTTGCACCAATGCATATGCTGACTATTTTTTTTTGCACTATGATGACCTTGCACCAAATGCAATATTGCACAACCCTTACGATGCCAAAGGTATCACGATAACACTGTATGTAACATCCCACATGCCGACATTTCTTGTGTAAATACCATGTAAATTATAACTATAGCCTTATCCCCCTTGTTTTATAACCTTATCTTCTCTGTTCCTTTATCTTCTTGGCTCATACCTCACTGTGAATGTGTAAAACTGGAGTGTCATGCCCAATTTCGTTGTCACAATATGTTAACCCATTTTGTAACAATGACAATAAAGGTATATTCTATTCTATTCTATTAACGCGGATTCCAAGGGGGCGCCAGCCTGCAAAAGTTTGGGAGCCACTGGTTTAGACTAAGGGGCCGGTCACACAGCCGGTTGCGGCTGAATCACGGCTAAAATTTTGCGGTTTTTTTTTTTTTGCCCGTGGTTGCCCGCGATGGAAAATGCGCAAAATTGGCCAACCCGCTGTTTATCGGTGGTATGCCCCCGAAACAGACGCCGGCGACTGTTCCGCTTCCTCATCGCGTCATTTCTGCGTCATTTTCTCGTGTGGACCACGGGTATAAAAGCTCCCGAGCCGGTGTTGTGCCCAAATCTGACTCCTACGCAACACCCCGACCCCCCACCCCCTCGCGTGAACGCACATTCTGCTGCGATCGCTCTTGACTTTTTCATCCGCGTTAACAAGCGCATTTTGTAGAATACGATCGCACTTTATTGTTTAAATAAACCCGTTATATAGACTAGGATCTCCCAATTGTTATAATAAGCTCGCTTTATTGTTTTAATAAGCGTTTTATATAGAATACGATCGCTTTTGTTGGAAGCGCAGCAGAATGCGCGTTCACGCGAGGGGGGGAGGATTTACCGTTCGATTACGTTCACAACAAAAACAAAGACGGAATGGTTTAAGTTGTATTACATTCCCAACAAATGCAAGACGAAGTGGTTTTGGTTATATGTTCGCCATTACATTCCCTAAAAGTGAGATAAAACTAGGTAAAAGTGGTTGTAGTAGCGAGGGGATGCAAATCTCGGCAGGGATGCATTTCTCGGAAAACACCGGGCTGTAGAAATCATAACCACTCAAGTCACAGTCCAGTGAAGATCAAGATTTCAAGCTATGGCATCATTTTTATTTTATTATCTTGAAAAGAAATGTCAAGAAATAAAAATGGATTAAGACGAGGTCACTACACTGACGGGGATCCATGTTCACCCCCTTGACATCTCGAGCACAACTGACGTGTGCTCGGCAAATCGCGCTGTATATACGCGGAGAAAGGCGTTTGACTGTCACACGCGTAACACGCTAATTTCACGTAATAACACCGCGATACAGGCGCAGAACATGCTATTACCATGCTCCACCCACGATTACCCGCTGAAATTTCCCCTCCTACCCATGTGTAACCACGCCCTGGCCGCGGCCAGAGCATGTCGTTCCGCGTCATTTCCGCGTCATTACCTCGTGTTGACCACGTGTGCGGCACGCGGTTTAACACGTGCTCAAAGTTTTGAGCAGCTCAAAACTTTTTCGCGCGGCCAACCGCGTGTGAATTTCCGACCGCGAGTAAAGCACTGCTGTATCTCGTCTATATGGCGGTCTCAAAACGTCCAACAGCGCCCAACAGTGTCTGCTTCACGGCCAGAAATTTCTGGCCATAATTCAGCCTCGATACGCTCGTGAAAGGCTGTGTACCCGCGCTCTGAAGAATTAAGCAGCGCAAAACTTTTTCGCGCTGCCACCCGCGCGCGAATTTCCGACCGCGTGTTAAGCACTGCTGTATCTCGTCTGTATGGCGCTCTCAAAGCGTCCAATAGCGTCCGCCTCACAGGCAGAAATTTCTGGCCGTGATTCAGCCGCAAATGTCTGTGTGACCGGCCCCTTATATTGCATCCCAAAATAAGGATTTTGAAAGATTATTAACAACAAATCTTACCCAAAACATGTTTAGTTCAGCAACATTTGATTGTATAAAAAATGTCCTTTGAAAAAATGTTCTTAAAAGAAAACCTAAACATTCATCCCGTACAAAATTTAGCAATTAATAAATATAAAAAAACAACTTGCAATAATGTAAAATATCCACTGTTTTTCAGCTATTGATAAATATTTGGCACCATCTTTGAGTCATTCAAATTAAACCCTTAGATCCAATACCTGGATTTTACGATTAAGCAGACTTTCAGAAAGTAAATTTTAAAATGATCAAACCAAATCTATATTATTGCCCAGTCCTTGATTGGGTAGAAACAGGATACTTTTTTGGGGGGGGGGGTTCTTTCTTGGCGTTTGTTTTTTTCTATATTCTAAGGCCGGAAGTAATTTTTATATTCAGGAATGACAAATAAAGTGAAACAAAAGACGCCATTAATACCCCACACTAATTTATGGTCTGGAAAATCCAATCCTCAGGTTAAAGTCTTTATTATGAGAATTTGGTAGTTCACAAGGCAGCATGGCAGTGCAGTGGTTAGCGCGTGTGCGGCACAGTTCTGAGGTCATTGGATCAAATCCAGCTACCAGCCTTCCTGTGCGGAGTTTGCATGTTCTCCAGGCACTCCGGTTCCCCCCACATTCCACAAACATGCATTTCAGGTTGATTGGCCGGTTCAAATTGTCCCTAGGTGTGAACGAGCAAGTTACTTGTCTGTCCCTGTGTGCCCTGCGAATGGTTGGCAACCAGTTCAGGGTGTCCCCTGCCCACTACCCGAAGATAGCTGGGATGGGCTCCAGCACCCCCGCGACCCTACTGAAGATAAGCACTGCATGTTTTTACTGATGTCTTGACCTATAGCGCTTGATGATCTTCGAATACATCGTGTATGTAAAAATAACTATCTAGCCTTACTATTCAAAACGTTTTTCTCATGAAATCAAAAAAATGAACTTCTCCCCAAAAATATGAGTCATTTTGAGAAATTAGACGAGTTTGCTTGAGGCTGCAATTCTAAACTGTGTGAAACTTTAGAGGAGGTTGACAGAGATTTTAATGATGCCTGTTGAGAATTCAAAACTTTTGTCAACTGTCATTTGAAATGTCGGCGTTTGGTGCAGCATGAGTAAATAGTTCCGGTAAAAAAGGCTGTTTCCTTAAAGGTACAGTGTGTATTATTTTCAAAAACTTAATCAGGAAAACAAATATAATATTGGTTTGAATAATAAGCGAAAATATATGCTTGTAACTATGCCTTTTTCTTTTAATATTTGGCGGTCGAGAAATTTACATTTTTTTGACAATCCTCACCTAGAGAGAGCTGACAAGACTGTTGATCATCTTGCCGCCAAGGCTACCCTCAAAAATCTGTTTTTTCTTTTCTTTCTTTTAAAGATAATTTTATTTACAGCAAATGCTGAAAAAAATGTTCCATAGTGAGCTAATTTTTGATCATAATATGTAGTATTTCTATAATTTTTCTTGTTTGCTCTCTTATTTTTTCTTCTTTCATTCTTTTTTCCCCTTGTCATTTTCATATTTTCTTCTTTTTTTCCCCTTTTTTCTGGCTTTTTCCTGTTTTTCTTCTCATTTATTCATTTTTATTTCTCATTTCCCTTTTATTCTTTCTTTTTCTTTCTTTCTTTTTGTGTTTTTCTCTCTTTTACCTTTTTGATTTTTATCCTTTTTCCTTTCCCTTTTTTTTTTTTTTTCTTTCTTTGTGAAAGGCTAGGCAAAAAGTGAGGGGAAATAATGCTCTGTCTTGGTCACTAAAGAGTTTCTTTAGTTTGTATTCCTTATTCTGCCCTTAAACACTAGTTTTTGGTTGCAACACCAAAAAGAGACATGTAGCGCTCAAATATTACAAGTTGAACCTTTACCAGTCCAGAAAAAAAGTTATTGACAGAAGTTGATAAGCAAAATAATGATTATGGTGTGTTTATAATATTGTTTACAAAACATTTTACTCACAAAAGCCAGTCGACAGCAACAAGAAGGCTGATGTCCTGTGTGGGCAGCCCCACTGCTGTTAGAATGAGCAGCATGGTTACAAGTCCTGCACTCGGGATGCTGGCTGCTCCAACGCTTGCTAGGGTTGCTGTCATGCTGTAAAGGATTCACATTTGAGCCTCAAGGGAAAAGGGCAGGTATGTCTCTTTTCAATTGGAAAAGTGTTCTGTACAAATGCTATTTTTAGTCAGGGCCTGCAGCAAGGCCTTCTCTGCCAGGCTAAAAATAGATGATTCATGTGATGTTAATTCCATTTTTTTCATAAATACTTATTGAATAATTTCAAATCGTCTGTCAGCTTCCTTTCGTTGCTTATACTCCGGTTGAGCTGCTTTCAGACGTGTGCTTTCACATTTAAGCATTGAGCCGATCACATTTCAGCCATTACTTGTTTTTTGGGGTCCGAAAACTACCAGATCTCCCTTACAATCAGCTATGCAGCCCCTGAGGCTTAAAATAAGTTAAGATTAAGCTGCTGGTTTAGCCAATCAGATTCTGAGTTGGAGAGCCAACGACTGTTAAGAGGCGTAAATAACTGTCATGGCTTTCACAAACTATGATTGGCTAGGGGGCGGTTACAGAAGAATTACAACAGAAATGTAACGAAAAAAATCCCTGTGTCCACTGCTTCTGTCAGACCTAAATCGAATAAAAATATATGACAAGACAAGCTCAACTTTTAGCATAAGCTTTTGATGTTCATAGCAGAGAAGTTCTGTACAACAAATCTTCTGCTGTAGTAAATGTTTTATAGCCATAAAATAGTTGTTGAGGGTTGGATCCAGACTTAGCACTACTGAAGGCGTGAGGGAGTTTAGACTGGAATGGGCACAACAGTAGGGTGCTCTCAGGTGACCCATGTCAGTTGTAGAACGATATCATCTGTAAGCCATCGCTCCGCACAAAAAATATATATAAATACAAATGGACACTCAACAGTCAAAATAATAGGACAACCAGATATGAAAGGATAGGCATATGGTTTGATGGCATGTTATGACTGGAGAGATAGTAAGCTGAGGCAAAAGACAGGCAACAAGAGGAATTCGCTATTAGCAAACTTAACAGTCCTTCTCGTTCTGTTGGCAGCATTTAGCATTGGCTGCGCCCACTTCATGAATATTAATTGGGTATAGTGACAAAACTGAAAAAGAAAGCAATAAAATGTACGCTAAGAAACAGGAAAAACATTAAGACGACCAGATATGACAGACAAGGCAAAGGGTTCAGTGGAATGATTACTGCTAGTGTTTGCCATTGATTTCCACAGAGATCGCTCGTGCAGGATCCTCACCTTACGGTGACTATCTGGCCCCAGTCGAGAACGATCCCATTCATCTGAGCAATGAAAATGGCAGCCACGGCTTCGTACAGCGCTGTGCCGTCCATGTTGATGGTGGCCCCAACAGGGAGGACGAAACGCGTTACTCGTTTGTCAATTTTCAGGTTTTCTTCCAAGCATCGGAATGTGACAGGCAAGGTTCCGGCACTAGAGAAAGATCGGAATCAATAAATAAGAGTTTGTGTTGCAATAAAAATCTCAACAATCCCATCCAATGTTTTATTTTGTGAAACTAGAAACGCCATGTGATGTAATGGTGAGTGAGTGGTCTTTGAGGTTTGAATACACAGAAGACTCACAATAAATCGCGGGAATCTTGATTATTTTCAGTCATGCGCCACACCGAGGGAAGAAATATCAATCCAGTATTGGTTTTGATTATTGTTTGCCTTTTTGAGTTAATCTTGTATTTCTATCTTTTATTATATGTAATCTTCTTTGCATATAGTTCCCTAGTTTCTATTTTTACGCTGGCAACTGTGTAGACAGCAGAGTAAGAATTTCATTGTGCAGGGAAACGTTGTTTTGTACTGTGCATATGACAATAAACACTTTGAATCTTGAACATTAGCTCATATTCTTGTTACCATTAACGGCAAAACCCGCCGACCTGTTCTGTAAATAGCTCACCAGTGCTGGGTCATTCTGATTTTCTAGTCAAATTATTTTTTTTGCGTTTAACTTGTCATGATTACTCATAGCCCTCACCTGTGCCCGCTCGTTTGTCGCCAGCTGCTGCTCGTTGCCTGATTGATTCACCTCCTATTTAAACTAAGTACTCCAGTCACTCCTGGTCAGTCCGTCAGCGAGGCAAGCACTTTGACTCTGGCTCCCGTCTGACCCATCTTCATCCGTATCCTGCTAGTCTGTTCCTGATTTCCCGATCGTCTCCGGTTATTGACCCATTTTTCCCCTGACCACGCTCCGATCTCCCGCCCCGTCAAAACCACTCACTTCCGCATTCCGATGACGCTCCGATCCCGTGAGCTGCTTGCTCCTCCTGTCCAGCGATCACCGGATCGCTGGCGTTTGTTTCCTCGCACCTGACTTCCTCGGTATCCCAATAAACGTTTGGGTGAAACGTTACGCTTTTGGATCTACCATCTTTTCCGGTTTTGACATGACGAAGTCTTTTCAGCCCTACTCCCAATAATTAACCGGAACGCAAAGTCCTAAACCGGATAAAGAGCTTATGAGCCTTTGATATATCACAAAAGCAACGGCCGTATTCGCCACAAGGTTTGTTATTCAACAAAAATATGAAATCTATAAGTGATGCAATACGTATATTACAATGTGATAAATAATTTCTCCACAGTATTTCGGGATATACGCTGTGTTGCAATGCCAAGGTCTGGCTCATCTCTGAAGAGCGGGATGGCGATCTACACCAAAAATCAACGGCAACCAGATGATGAAAGTGCTGTATCTGAATCAGATCACTGGTAACCATAGAAACCAGTACTAACAGTTTCCAAAACTTGTGATGTTCAATCATCATTATTTTGTCATTCAAAACTTATATAGACTACTAATTAGACAAACGTGATTCAAGTTAGGACGCGGAAAGAGTAAAAATGTAGGGTGTAATTGAACAGCTGCAATGTTTGTTTTGTCTGACAATTAGTACTTCTTGTAGACGGTGGAGGAACGAGCTGGCACGAACTTAAAAGGACTGAGCTCACCTCAGGAGGGGAATGAGGACATCTCATGTCATTAATTAAACAGAGTAAATGAAAAATATCCCGCATGGAAACAAAGTTGGAAGTTGCTGCTGGCATGAATATTTTAGTTAACACTTTAAATAAAACCTTCCGTTGTTATCCTGTGTCACTTTGGAAACAAGGCTAAATGTACAAGCAATACAGTAATCCCTTGCTGTATCGCTGTTTTGACATGTTGCGAATTTTCACCGTGCATGGAGTTCTGTATTCCGATTGCATAAACAGAAGAAGACGCTTTCTATCTCCAACATAGTTGGACCTCTCCACTTTGCTAAACTTGCTCTGGAGCCACATGTGAATTTTTGCCGCTCCCTGGCGCTTTTTCAGAAATGTTTTCTGTAACGTCCGCATGATAGTAGCAATGTATCATGGAAATTAAAGTTGATCAGATCCTTAATCCATAGTTGTGCAATAAAACAACAAGATTATCTTTAAAACCATAATTTGACGATACATTTTAAAAATACTGTATTTGTATTTGTTAAACAATTACACGAGACTGTTAATTGGGTTGGTTATTTAGAATAAATAAACAATTAAATAATGCCTCACTGTTGTATGTTGTTTTGACTATTGCATCAATGTCGCTATCGGTAAATCATAATGCTGTTCTTTGATACCCACGCCATTTAGGGCTGAGATGTTTTTTGTAACCTTGAAGATTTCATCAAAAGAGGGGGCTCAGAGGAGGGCTTTAAGTGATGTCAATGTCCTTCCTGTCCTCCTTACAAGTTAAAAATCCATTGCTGTCTTTTCTCCTTATTTTGAGTGTTTACTAAAGTTAGAATGGAGTAAATCGTATTGAAGGTTTATTGTGGGCAAAGTTTATCTATAAAGACAAAAGTAGCTAGTATAATGACAATAATAATAAACATAAGAAACAACTAAACTGGAAGCTTTCACACAAATATTCAACTATGTCCGCTAAAGTTTAAACTTATCAGTCTGTCCTTCGAACCAGATCCTATTATTTCTACTAAAGCGGGACATTTTTAATGCAACCCCCGCAAAACATGAGGGATTACTTCATTTGTATCCCAAAAAAAAAATGTCACATATCGGTTTTTAAAATCAAAGTGACATAAATACCTCGATGCCGTCCCAAGTGCTGTGACCCAAGCCTGGAATACTCCCATGAAGAACTTGAAAGGATTTTGTCTGACTATCACAAAATATATCAAAGGAAGGAAGATGCCTCCGTGGATGATGAGCCCCACGATGACGGTGATCATGTACATCCCAAGCTGCCGGGCAACCACCTCCAAGTCAGCAATGGAGATGATTTTCCCACAAATCAGGCAAGCGATTCCAACAGGGGAATACCTGAAAAACAAGAAGAAGTAACATTTCAGTTATTGGCAGCTGCTGTATGTGGCGATATCCATACATATACATACATATATACTGTATATATATTATATACATTTAATTTATAAATGTGATTTTTAATCTTGCATTTACGGTTGCAGAAGGTTCTTCCCATCACAATTGACAACTGGAAATGCTTATTTTTTTTGCATGGCCCGTAATCAATGTCCATAATTGATACGTAATCCTTGCACTATTACACATTTAATTATGTTTGTTTAGGTGTAGCATGCACCTGCCCTCTTGAGCATGACCTGTCGTGGGCAATGATGCTTCATAGGACAATGCCATACAAACCAATGCCAGCTGCCGTTAATCATCAGGCACAAAGGAACGCAATGGCAAAGCAAAGCTTCTGTGATGTTTTTGGTTTTTGTTTGTGTTTTGTGCTTCTCTGTATTCCTGTTATGATGAGACACACCTGCCACTAATCAGCTCATCAGCGTCCTTAAGATTTGCTTCAGGATTCTGCCCAGCCCGCTCCCTGCCCGCACCGCTTGCACTGCCAGCGTCACCTGCACCGCCTACACCGCCTGCATTCATCTTGTGATAAACTCTAACAGTTCTCCTCTCTCTGGTCTTTGCATTTCGGGGCCTAGCCGTTTAGAATAGATAACAGCTTCCAGACAGCAGTGTCGGCATCATTTGTAGATGACTTAAGAAACATGGCAACAATTTCAAGCATTTATTAGCACATCACCCAAAATGTAAGCACTTTTCAACCCTTGGAAACACATCATTCAAATTCAAGCACCCGTACGAACTCTATATTTTGTTAACTACATAACTATCAAAGCAGTGGCAGTAAACTCAAGCCAAGTTGGTGTGAGGTGCACACACAAAAATCTAAACGGTGTAAGTGCAAGGTCTGTATCATTGATATTTTCGCTGCCACCTTTTTCTCGGTTTTGTTTGTGGTTGCCGTCTTCTACCATTTCTTCTTTGTGGCCACTTAAAACATTTTCATTTTCTTTCTCTGCTCAACCGGTCAACCTCGCACAATTATTAGGAGTCATGAGAAGGTAGCAAATCACTCCTCAATTGAAAGACCAACAGTTCGATGTTCTGCTTACATTAAATTGTTCAAATGTCAATTTTCTGTTGGGAAAATTGTTGTTAGCGGGTCCATTTTGTTTAACTCAAACCTGACCACCGAAAAGAAAGAAGTATCGCTCAACGTAGTTAGTACTAACAAACATAACAAACATTACATGCATCGCCATCACCATATATTCCTATTGTCATTTTATTTTCTGCCCCATTAATTATTACATTGTATAACCTTGAAACAGTTCACCCGAGACCCGAACACCACATAAGGGTTAAAAAAGAAAACAGTGCTGGCGTTAACTGTTCCATTTCTGTTTTTTAGGAGTGTAACACTTACCACATAATTGCACTAACAATCCTCATGATGATCTCATTCAAGACGTTGAAGAATTCGAGCATGAGTTTGGCCTTCTCCCCCATTTTCCCCATAATGACACCGAAAGCAACAAAGAAGCCAATCAAACCTTGAAGGCAAAACATAAGTACAGATTGAAAGGTCATGTCAGAATTCTTTTAAAATAACAGGGTTTTTTTTCCATATTAAAGGAATAAAAGCACGAGCCTACCAAGGACATTCATCCCGCCTTTGAACTGAAGTGACCGCTTGATGGTGTACTGTGGGGGTGCTTTGGTTCTGTTTGTAGGTACTTGCACTTTTGTGGTCACAGTTTGGATCTTCAAAAGAAAGACAGACCAAAAAACAAGAATTATTAAGAGACAAAATATCCATTGATTGTCGTAGCTTCGTGGTACAGGGAAGCAAATGAACTTGTTCGATGCCAGAAGTTTCTTTCAAATGGAAAAAGCCAATCTTTGCCATTTTGACTCATTTTTGAAGGCCTACAGAAATTTTGTCCTGTTGCTTTATAGGCATGGGACATATACAAAGAAAGCCTTAACTATCAAACTATCAATGTGTAGAGTTTGTCCAGACCTAAAAATACTTGGGTGTGCAGCTGGACAATAAACTGGACTGGACTGCCAACACAGAAGCTCTGTGCAGGAAAGGACAAAGCTGACTGTACTTCCTCAGAAGGCTGGCGTCTTTCAACATTTGCAAAAATCTCCTGCAAATGTTCTATGAAACTGTTGTGGCAAGCGCCCTCTTCTATGCGGCATTGTGTTGGGTAGGCAGCAGTAAGAAGATGGATGCCTCTCGTCTTAATAAACTGTTGACGAAGGCGGGCTCTGTTGTGGGCACAGAGCTGGACAGCCTGAAGACTGTAGCTGAGAGACGGGTACTGAACAAGCTGCTGTCAATCATGGACGATTCATCACATCCACTACACAGCATCATCTCCAAACAGAAGAGCAGGTTCAGCAACAGACTGCTGTCACAGTCTTGTTCCATGGACAGACTGAAGAGATCATTTCTTCCTCATGCCATGAGGTTCTTCAACTCCACCCGGGGGAGTAAAAACCCACATTAAACCCCACCCCCACACTTGCATATTACCCTACTCTTATTACAGTGTGTATTTTCCGTAGCGCTATTGAAATACTCTATATCAACACGTTATATTAGGTATTTTTGTATTCTATATTTTTTATTTTATTATTTTATTTTTCAACACAAGGATACTGCTGGAAGTGTGAATTTCCCTACGGGGATGAATAAAGTATCTATCTATCTATCTATCTATCTATCTATCTATCTATCTATCTATCTATCTATCATAAGAAACATAAATAGGTGTTTAGCTTTCACCATTGTGTAGTGAACAAAAGTTGAAGATTGCTACATTTCTTGAAAACACTTGTTTCCAAGAGAACAACTTTTGTGAAAGGATGCATTTCAAGCATCGTGCTTTTTTCTTACTTGTTATACCTCCAATATCTAAACAATGCTTTCACGAACACAATGGCACTTCACTAGCAAAATAACATTTAATTGCAAGAACACTAAGTGTTTGAATAAACAATGCATAACTTTGCAGAAACCTTGGATTTTTTTCGCTGACGTGATCACATGATTTCAGTCAGCATAATGATCATGTTCTTGCGGAAGTGCAAAAAACGTCAATCTCTCTCCGCCCGACGATGACGAAGGGACTTACTTATCTTTTGTAGAAAGGAAAGCTCTGTGGAAGCTTTGAATACTTGTCCATATCTTTGCTTTTCTCACCACACTGCTTCACTACGCCTACTACCTATATGGGCCGCCTTCACACGCTCAATCGCTGGGTACAGGAAGCATAACCGGGGGCTTCCTCGATGTGTGACCAAAGGTTTGATCAAAGACACTCCCGCCATCTAATGTCAAGTCCTGTTTATTTGTATAGCCCTTAATCAAATCATAAAAGGTGATTTTTTTTTCATCCTGAAATAATACCCAGTGGCTTGATACTTACTGATGAGGTTGCTCCGTATTTTTTTTTTAATAAAACAACAACAAAAGGGTATTTTCACGTGTCAGCACTCAGAGACAATGCTTCTGAAACCATACTCATATGTTATGGCATTGAATGAGTTAAACCTCAGGTGTCGGCAACATACCTGTTGGAAGCAGGCTTGAACCAGGTTTTCCGGAAATAGATTTCGGATGAGATCAAATAACGCGTCCATACTCGAGACGTCGTCGTTCTTCTTGCCCTGTCCGAGATTAGCCCTTAGCTTGGGGTTGCCGGGATGAATGAGCAGCACTAAGATCACCCCCAAGACAGCCGCAATTACTGTGGTGGTCATGTAGTACACCATTGCTCTGGTGCCCAATCGCCCACTTGACTTTGCATCCAAGCCAGCCAGTCCTGTTACAGAACACATTTCACAAAAAACATATGCTCCATTTTATTTGGATGGAGTCAATTTGATAAAATTGAAGAAATGCAATAAAGAAATACGATTTTTGATGTCATTTTCATTATGAGAATTCGAAAAACAAAATGAAATGAGCATAAACGTTTAGTTTGATTTCTGTGCAAATGTCAAAAAAGTAAGTGCATGGGTGAAACACCGCAGCAGAATCTTTTCTCTCTGTCTCGATACTAAAAGCGGCCATCCTGGGGCCTGGGCAACAACATAAAAATTTCTGGATTTTGCTTTTTTGTTTATCTCTCTCACAGTGGACATGCACCTACGATCAAAATTTCCGACCCTTCCATGATTTCTAAGTTGGAGAAATAGAAAAACAGCTGGGTGATCAAATACTTGTTTTTCTTCACTGTACATAATATTCCCAAGTGTCATTCAGATTATATACTGAAAAAAAATAGAAATTACTGAATAAAAATAGCTATTTTGTTACAAAAAAGTGCTTTTGGCAGCATTGTCCGCTTATCTGTTTAATGTTACTCCTGTGTTGAAATTAGGAGTGCAGCATTAAATTGCGACGCTTTAAAAGAGGCTCTAACAGGAGAGAGGATACAAGCGAAGGAGCTGATTTCCCTGTCATGTCGTAAAATAGTTATGTAGTAACACCCAGAGTTAAAATATAATGTCTATTCTACACATTTTTACAGCATTTGGATAATGTTAGTTAGTGTCATGTTTGTCCGCCTATATTATTTCCAATACACTATGCCAGGAAGAGAAAGAAAATGTCCTGTGCAGGACCTAGAAATGGGTAAGTAAATCTTCGAGTGGTCTGAAGCCTAAATTGATATGAAGTGTCTCAGTTAAATGTTAGTTTGCAAGCTCTCAAGGTTCGACAAGCCAACCAAAGAAATATGAAGGTCTGTGTGCAGATTTTCTTTCGTTTCTTTTATTATAAGGCTATTTTAAAGCAGTTTCAGGAGGTCGGTATCAATGCGAGTATATACGGTAATTCGTAACTAGGCAGTTTCTTTCAGAGTAATGCGCTACTACTACTAATCTGGGGCGTAATTGATTTAATTTCTAAATGGAGTTGCTAGAAACTGTAACTAATTACTTTTTCCCAATGACCCACCACTGCCCAGGGCATGGTGTGAGTTCTGACAGAATTTCCAAATGGACCCAGCCAGATGTTCCCTGCAAAACTCCCTTCTGGGTCTCTTTCCCGCTCAAACTGGGACCACACACCACCAGGTGGGGATGAGTTGAAAGCAAAGACTGACATTCATCCTGCCTGTTGGCTGCAGTTCCAACACAAATTTGATGATCTAATGGTGGCCTCCTTTGTAGATGATTTAATACTTGCCATAGATTCCCGAATTTGTCAAAAAAGAAGCGAGTTTCTTGGTCATTTCTACCTTAAGTATCGGATCTGTATTGATCGAGACTCCCATGTATTTACTTGAGTTGGATTGATACGACAATTCCCAGTATCACCAACCCCCAGTTTTACTTAAATTGATAAGCCTTTGAGGTATTTATTGTAGGTAAATTATCTGAAAAATGTTGATTTTGACAGCAAAACATGCTTGGGAAAAAACATAATCAGCATTTTTAAGCTAGCCTCAACTCCATGCCTTCAGGTTTGCCATAATCATGCTTTTAAAAACAGTGTCATCTCAAGCTCTTTATCCCAGTGTTTGCTGTTTCACCTGGAGGCTCCCGACTCGAGGCTGCCTACCTTCGTCGGGAACAGAAAACGCACAAATTGGATGTCGCGTTTGCATCCGCTACTTTCTTTTACCCACCTGTGACCAGACTTGAAACAACGAGAGGCAAAATAAGCATCTTCAACATCCTCATTAGGATTTCCCCTGGGAAGGCTATGATCATAATAACATCAGGAGGCAGAGGCGATATGTGCCGCAGCAGCATCCCGGCGATGGAACCCAGAAAGACACCTGCATCAAGCAAATAGGACAAACAAATGGAAAATGTGTGCCCTGTTAGCGCTATGAATATCGTCTTGTTTTGTTTGTTTGTTTGTAGCTTTGTAACTACATAAAATATTGATTAACAAAAGGAAGCAATAAATGATTTGCACACAAATAGCTATACAATACAATAATACAGTAAACGTATTCTGAAAGGGAGTAGGCCGAAGCCAAAGCTTTGAAGTCCCTAGGCCTGTTCCATTTTTTACCTTTGGAGGGAAGACAAATTCAAAACCAAAACAAGGAAACAGAATTTCGCCCCGCTGAGGGAAATAAGATTTCAAACTTGTAATAGTATTGCCAGTGAATTATATAACATATAATGCCCAAAGAAACACTTAATCGATCACTCCGCTTTAGTATATGTATCCAAAACGTGTATAGTATATGATTTTTTTTAAGTGACGAAAAATAAAAGACATTTTTAAGGTCGTTATCTAAATCAGAGGTGGGCAACTATTTGGAGTGGCGGGCAGCATCGGGTTAAAATATTTAGCCAAGGGGCGATCCTGGAGACCTATCTATTTTTTTAAATTTATGACTAAATATACATGCAGACATCTACATGTTATATACCTATATATTTGTTCTTTAAATAGATTAGTTGAAACAAATTGGTTTTAAAACACTTACAATTAAAGCTAAATAATATATTTTTAGGCACTAAATCTGATATTTAGTTGTGTAGTATTACTGTAAATGTATTCTTTTTATTCGGATTATTGTAGTATGTTTGTAGTATTTTTGTATTTCAGTATTACTGAAGGATTATTTTTGTAGTATTGCTGCAGTAGTTTTTTGTAATATTTCTAGAGTACTCCATTGTGGTATTTTTGTAGTATTTCTTTAATATTTTTGTAATATTACAGTAGATAGAGTTTTTAGTATTTTTGTTGTAATGATTCTGTAGTACTATTTCTACATTAAAGTATTACTGCAGGAGTATTTTTGTGGTATTTTGATAGTACTGCTTTTTCTTTTCAGGATTAAAGTAAAATAATATATCAGGTCCCTGTGTTTAAAGCACTAAATTTGATATTTAGTTTAGTAGTAATCATAGAATTTCTGTAGTACTATGTTTTTGTATACACACAGTACTTTTATGTATTTTAATTATATTTTGACCATTTTTGTTTGGTGGATAGGATGAAAAAGCCTAATGGGCCACAATGAGGCCCATGAGCCATAGTTTGCCCAACACCGAACAAAATCGTTTGATAAATGAACACCTTTATGGTATAGAACATTTAAGTCTCATCATTAAAAAGGATATGCTTGAATTTTGAGGATACATTACATAAGTCATTTATAAACCATAAAAACAAAAAAGGTCCTTATACAGACCCTTGAGGGACTCCACAGCTAATGTTCATAAGACTTGAATTGCTATCACCAATCTGTACGTATTGAGATCTATTTGAGTGATTTGAATTTGTGTGTTTGTGTGTTTCTTTGGCAACTGGAGGCCGATCTAGTTTAAACTCACCAAGAATAGTCAGCGTAAGAACCATGTTCTTCATAATTTTATCACATATGATGTTACATGTGCCTTCACTTGTTTCCACCGTGGGCTCCAAGTGGCCCTCATCTATCCTGACTTCCACTTGTTTCTGCATCTTGTTGGCACTGCAGCAAAACAAACAAGGAGAAGCATTTCTTACAACAGGATGAAAGCAATTTGATTTCCACTTTAACTTTATTGTCAAATATGCTATATGTACAACATACAGCACAAATTAAATGACTTCTTCTTTTCTTTCCCGCATGCAAACATGCAATAAATAGGCACAATACGAATAAAAAATAGCAGCAAGGTTAAAAAAAAAAAAAAATAATAAAAAATTATAAAAAAGTATAGCCGGAATCTAAACATGTCACGGTCGCCGTGACAACCAGTCTGCCGCGCCCCCGAACTCAAGCTGTAGCAGATCAGCTGATTGCTGGTCTGCTACGTAAGGCTGGGTTGTGGGTTTGGCGGGGGCTGGCTCATTACACATTCCCCGGTCTGTTATGCCTTATCCTGTTTTAGTTTTAAACATTGTCCGTTCTGTTATGCCTTGTCCTGTTTAGTTGAGTTGGAAGAAACGACTGTTTGTTTTGTCATGTCCCAGAGTTTTGGACAACTTTTATTTTGGTGAATAAAAGTTTTGGATCATTACGCAATTGAGTTCTCCCTTCCTGCCTCCTGCCTCCGTTCTGGTCCGGTCACCCCTTCCACTCCACCACGCCTCGTGACAGCCCCCTTCCCTTCCACTTCGTGACAGAATGAGCCAGCCACGACAAGAACTCAGCGAACGATCCCAGCGCGACTTGGGGAGAGCTGGAGAACGCAGTTTGGCAAGCGCCCACTGAGGTAACCTTCCCTGCCCGTTCGAACCACGGCCCCGCCCGTCGTGGCCATTGCTGTGCCTCGAATGGGGTCCCGGGAAGAATTGACGCCTGCCTGTTCGACTCTCATGCCTGCCTGCCCGACTCCCGTGCCGATTGCCTGCTATTCCGTCTCCCCTGCGTGCCAGTCCGACTCCGACTCCGCTGCCCGCCGGGCCGACTCCGACTCCGCTGCCCGCCGGGCCGACTCCGACTCCGCTGCCTGCCGGGCCGACTCCGACTCCGCTGCCTGCCAGTCCGACTCTGCTGCCTGCCAGTCCGACTCCGACTCCGCTGCCCGTTGGGCCGACTCCGACTCCGCTGCCCGTCGGGCCGACTCGACTCCGCTGCCCGTCGGGCCGACTCCGACTCCGACGCCTGCCGGGCCGACTCCGACTCCGCTGCCTGCCGGGCCGACTCCGACTCTGCTGCCTGCCGGGCCGACTCCGACTCCGCTGCCTGCCGGGCCGACTCCGACTCCGCTGCCTGCCGGGCCGACTCCGACTCCGCTGCCTGCCGGGCCGACTCCGACTCCGCTGCCTGCCGGGCCGACTCCGCTGCCTGCCGGGTCGACTCCGACTTGGCTGCCTGCCAGTCCGACTCTGCTGCTTCTGTTTTGCCGGTTCTGATTTTGACTCGCCTGTTTTGCCGGTTCTGATTTTGACTCGCCTGTTTTTGCCGGTTCTGATTTTGACTCGCCTGTTTTTGCCGGTTCTGATTCTGTCTGTCCTCTGTGTTCGCCGGTTCTGATTCTGTCTGTCCTCTGTGTTTGCCGGTTCTGATTCCGTCTGTCCTCTGTGTTTGCCGGTTCTGATTCCGTCTGTCCTCTGTGTTTGCCGGTTCTGATTCCGTCTGTCCTCTGTGTTTGCCGGTTCTGATTCCGTCTGTCCTCTGTGTTTGCCGGTTCTGATTCCGTCTGTCCTCTGTGTTTGCCGGTTCTGATTCCGTCTGTCCTCTGTGTTTGCCGGTTCTGATTTCGTCCGTCCTCTGTGTTTGCCGGCTCTGATTCCGTCCGTCCTCTGTGTTTGCCGGTTCTGATTCCGTCCGTCCTCTGTGTTTGCCGGTTCTGATTCCGTCCGTCCTCTGTGTTTGCCGGTTCTGATTCCGTCCGTCCTCTGTGTTTGCCGGTTCTGATTCCGTCCGTCCTCTGTGTTTGCCGGTTCTGATTCCGTCCGTCCTCTGTGTTTGCCGGTTCTGATTCTGTCTGTCCTCTGTGTTTGCCGGTTCTGATTCCGTTTGTCTTCTGTGTTTGCCGGTTCTGATTCCGTCTGTCCTCTGTGTTTGCCGGTTCTGATTCCGTCTGTCCTCTGTGTTTGCCGGTTCTGATTCCGTCTGTCCTCTGTTTTTCCCGGTTCTGATTCCGTCTGTCCTCTGTGTTTGCTGGTTCTGATTCCGTCTGTCCTCTGTGTTTGCCGGTTCTGATTCCGTCTGTCCTCTGTGTTTGCCGGTTCTGATTCCGTCTGTCCTGTGTGTTTGCCGGTTCTGATTCAGTCTGTCCTCGTGTTCGCCGGTCCAGTTTGCCTGCCGGACCCCCCCCAACCCTGCCGAGCGTCGAACCATTCCGGGGCAAGAGGTAGTATTTTTTTTATTTTTATTTTTTTCCTTTTTTGGGGACCTCAGGAGCTGTCCCTTAAAGGGGGGGGCTCTGTCACGGTCGCCGTGGCGACCAGTCTGCCGCGCCCCCGAACTCAAGCTGTAGCAGATCAGCTGATTGCTGGTCTGCTACTTAAGGCTGGGTTGTGGGTTTGGCGGGGGCTGGCTCATTACACATTCCCCGGTCTGTTATGCCTTGTCCTGTTTTAGTTTTAAACATTGTCCGTTCTGTTATGCCTTGTCCTGTTTAGTTGAGTTGGAAGAAACGACTGCTTGTTTTTTCATGTCCCAGAGTTTTGGACAACTTTTATTTTGGTGAATAAAAGTTTTGGATCGTTACGCAATTGAGTTCTCCCTTCCTGCCTCCTGCCTCCATTCTGGTCCGGTCACCCCTTCCACTCCACCACGCCTCGTGACAGCCCCCTTCCCTTCCACTCCGTGACAAAACAGAGCAGTTTTGCATTTATTTGGCATAAGCAGAGGGGTAAGAGGAGATAAGACAGGGAGAGAGTTCATAGTCATGACAACCTGATGGAAGAAGCTGTCCTTGAGCCTGCTGGTTCTGGCTCTGAGGCTCTGAGACATGTCACCGATGGCAGCAGTTAGATTTCTTTTGACATTCAAATTTAGTTATTGAAATAAAAATGTTTCCAATAAATGAAAAGGGAGTTCAGATGAAGCTTTACATTACCAGAAAATCTAAATTTTGCTCTTTGCTGATGTATAGTTTGGACTTGTCTCTTTGTCATTGATAGCATCGTAATGAACATTTTTTGCAGCGGGATTAGACATGGCACTCCAGAATGAACACATAATAAAGGCTTAAACAAATAAGATAAAATATCAGGATAAATAGGCAAAAATATGTATATTTACAAGGTATTGCTTGGTTACTGGCCTGAGTTGTAAACATATGATGTAAAATAATGAAAAAATGAAAAAAAATACATGAATAAACCGATTCGGGTTGTACTCAAAATCCATTACAGCATGTACTTGTTTATGTTTTGCCTTTCCTTCCTTAAAGGGGACAGTGTGTATTATTTAACACCTCCTAGTACCGTTTTTTCCGCACTATAAGGCGCACCGGGTTATAGGACGCACCCCGAAAAAATAGTTTTTGGTCCTTTATTTGACATACATAAGACGCACCGGATTATAAGGCGCTACAATGGGAACGTCGACAAAACAGTCAGATAGTTCAGTCAAACTTATTACCCCTTAACATTCCCAAAGCTTGCAAAGACGCAAATACGTGTCGAGAACACGTGCGGATGCGGTGTCCATACGATGTCATTCAAATGCATAGTTCCATCATTCGGAAGCTTAAAGTCTAGGGATTCAAGAAATGCCAACCATTCGTTAGTTTCTATTTTCTTTTTCGCTCGCAACTTTACTGTGCATATGACAATAAACACTTGGAATTGAGTTTAATTTAAAAAAAGACCCATTACAGAAACATCGATGTCACTCTGAAACAAAATACTGGGAAAATATATAGCCGGAGTAGCTCACCGAAGTCGTTGTGTTCAATAATAATGTGCAGCCATGGTCCTCTTATATTCGTGAGTTTAGTAAATCCAGGAGAATAAAATGTTTACAAATACAGAAAAGTAAAAAATGCTTTCTGTGTGCCATCAACCACGTGCTATACACATTCATCTTTTTCGGCCAATTGCAGGCTTTGTTTTGCCGCTTTAGCCTATGCCAGCCTGTAAATGATAAAAAGGATCCGCTCCCTTTGCCTCCGAATAAGTTTAACCAATAATGAGCAATTCAAATGATGATTGACACATTGGTTAGCCAATGAAACGCCGGTATATAAATCCCAGCATACACCGCGGACTACTTCGCATTTGGGGGAAATCTAGTCGGCGGCTCCTTGCATTAGTTGCAAGACTTTGCGACTTAATATTGATCCATATATAAGGCGCACTGTATTATAAGGCTCATGGTCAGCTTTTGAAAAAAATTAAGACTCTTAGGTGCGCCTTATAGTGCGGAAAATACGGTATTTATTTTTGCTTCCATTCGTGAAAGGATCTGTCATGCTTACCAATGTGATGCACCTGTGTGCGCTCCTTTGGCGCCAACGGACTCTGATTGGCTCCCTGTCCCTATTTAAACCCACTCCTTTCTGTCACCTGTTGTCAGTCCGTCTGCGAACCTTAGTTTACACTAGGCAAGCCTTTTTCGACCCTGACTCCCACCTGCTTTCTGCTCCCGTCTGTTCCCCGGCTTCGACCCTTTTTTGATCCTGACCACGTCTACTCTCCTCTCCTGGCTTACGACTCGTTTCTGACCCCGACCACGTTTTTGCTCTCCTGTCCCTACTGACCTCGACACCCCCATCGCTCGCCAGGGAAGTCCCACTTCCACGTTCAGAGCGACCTGCTGACCTGATCGTGGGTGCAACCCTTTCCTTTCTTACAATAAAACTGAGAGAAACGTAACACAAGTGGGTCCTGTCTTCATTCTGGTCCTGACAGGATCTGTACAGTATGTACTTACTTTTACTCATATAATTATGAAGATGATTGCTTTTTACTTCTACTTGAGTAATATTTTTTTGAAGTAATAGTACTTTTACCTGAGTAACACACTTCGGCGCTGCAATTCGGCGCTAAAGATATATTTTTCAGATAACTCTATCGTAAAGAACATACTTACCAAACTATTAGTTGAACTCCAAATCACGAAAGCCAAAGAAATTTTCATCCTCAGCGCCACAATAAAAGATGCGCCTCTTCCTTTTTCCACCCTTTACGTCGCTTATATCAGATGTCCTTTCCGCTTCTCGCCAATAGATTGCAAGCTTTACAAACTTTCTTTTTGCTTTTCGGACAAATATTTCACTATTTGTAGCTTGGGATCTGCAACATATGATTTTCTTTGGGCGGGTTCAGGCTTATATACCCACGGGCCGGGTCGGGTTGGGAAGGATTTTTTAGGGTCGGGCATGATCTTACTTCAAAACTGCGGTATCATAAAGTGAGATGCTTGTGTCTGTTTACAAGATGTCATGTATTCTGGAATCCACGTCAGTGTTTGAACATTTCTTACTCAGTATTCCCTCCAAAACAATCTGGTCAAATATTACACACTGTACCTTTAATTCTTATAACATTTTTTTTGTACAGGAAACAAAAAAAAAAAAAAAAGACCAATCTCGTCTGATCTCGTCATTGGTAGCAGACAGCAACGTCATCATAGATGGCTAATATTGTCCTATTACTCCCCAAAGTCTGTTTTGCAGTGAGTAAATAGGTGCTGCGATGTGTTCGTAAGGTTTATTATCGCTTAATAAGGAAGATTTTCTATCATTAATACAAGGAACCAGTGGCTGAGATTGAGGGATTGATATAAAAGTGCTTATTGTAAGCTTAAAATTAAAGTTACTGTACCCTTAAATGTCTTAAAGCATAATGTTTTAATATTCTGCCTGTAGTAGTTTGCATGCTCAAACTGGAAGAGCTTATGCTGTCAGTAAGCAGTCACGGAGTTAAGCGGTTTGCATTGGTAGCATTTGGGACTGCTCGTGAACAGAATTTTTTCTCACATAGCGAGTTAGATTTTTGTCAAAAAAAAAACTATACCGAAATTCTTGTGTTTAGAGGTGCTTGTATAAAGAAGTTCCACCATACATAAGAATTGACAATAGAAAAACGCTATGGAATTTTGTGTCACGGTTGCCATGGCGCCCAATTGGCCCGCCCGTGTGGCGCCAGCTGCGGCTCGTTGACAGATTGGCTTCCCTGCTATTAAAGCTCAGTGCTCTCACTTTCCTTTGTCAGTCCGTCAACGAACCTCTGCCCCGCAAGACGTGAGTTTTGACTCGGCCCTGTTTTCTGTTGGTATTTCCTGTCCGGTATTGTTCCCGTTTATTTTTGTCCTGTTTAATATCAGTTTCCTTCCCGTCTATTTTGGTCCCGTTTTATTTCGATACCTTGTTTCATTATCAGTCCTGTCTGTCCCGTCCTGTCCAGTATTGACCCCGATATTTACTCAGACAATTGGTATCGATCTCGTCGGCCTCCGACTTCCTATCATTTCACGCCAGAATGCTGCCTAACATGCATAACTCCCAATTTCCTGTGAAATAAAAGGTTTGTGTGAGAAACGTCACGGAAATGGGTCCCGATCCTGTTCCAGTTCATGACATTTTGAGAATCCTCTCACCTATCTCGACTCATATCCGGATCATCTCTGTCACTGGCACCAGACGACAATGTCATAATAGATTTTTCTAATATTGTCGCGGTACTCTACATTGTCTGTCTTGCTGAGAGTAAATAAGTGAAGTTTCCTATCTCTTAGAATATAAGGGAACCAATTGACGTTTAACAGGTACGAGATCGAGAGACTGTTGATGACACGTAAGCACTTACTATACACTTAAATCAAAGTTAAAGCAACTTGAAATGAACCTACACGCGAAAGATTTCCGGAGCAAAATTGTATTTTTTTGCCTGTAGTGGTTTGCATGCTCAAACTAGACAAGCTTATGCTGGCGTTTAGCAGTCTCGAGGGATGAGTGGTCCGAGCGGTCTCTAGTGGTAGCCTCTGTGACTGCTAAAGAACTGGATTTTCTTACATGTGGGCTGAAAAATAATAAACTTGCTAGGTGCTTGTTGAAAGAGGCACCACTGTACAGCTCCCTAACTCCCTTCAAACTTTCGAAGTGTCTGTTTTGTCGTTAACAAATCTCACAGATTAGTGCTGACCTCTCGTCATGAAGCTTCATCTTGCCACTGATGCAACACGTTGGTTTGTTATGGTTTGCCGTAAAGCCTCTTGGACAAGATCAGCTCTCTGCTCTCCTCTGCGTGGCCTTTAAATCTACTGCAGAGCACAGACGTCCGCAGTTATGTAACAGAGCTCGTGTCAGAGAGACTCTTGACCTTCTTGACTTAACACCTGGATTAATACCTCTGACTGCAAGTACAATATGGACACTCCTTAATTTGGTTTAAAAAGACAACAATTACAGAAGCTAAACTTACAGGCTCGGTAAAATTATGCAAAAAGGTTGAAAGACGAACGCTTTTAAATACAAATCATGTTAAATAACAGATCCACCACACTAGTATCCAAGTAGTGAAGTATAGATAAAAGAGAGATAATTCTACGCATTTTAAGCATTATTGTGTACATCATTTGTCGTGAGTAAATGTAAATATTATTTTTGTTTATTCTCCCTGAAGCTCAAGCTCACGGACCATTGCTATCAAGACGAGTGCTTATCCGGGTGAGCTAATTGGCCTGTGAAGCACACTGAGGTTGAGATTATTGTATGGAACATAGAGCTGAAAGTAAATGGTGCTACTGGAAATATGCTCAAGCAGATTGGTCAAATTTAAATTTCCAGTTAACCAGGCTGTACTTGCCCAGGACAAACCACAAGAAGTGGAGCCCTGACAACCCTGAACCGTGATACACAGATTGATTACTTTGATGGTGATGGATATTTTTGAAAGTTGGAAGAAGGTTTTGAACCCGAAACCCTTCGTTTACCAGCTGATGCAAAGTGCCACTGCACGAGATGTATGTAAATTAAGAGGGGACGTTTGAAATCTGTTATATTTTGAATGAATAGGAATTTTTTTTAATACCCATATTTAAAGTGACATGCCTATCAAGGTGCCACAAATTATATGTTATTATTCTTTGTTTCATTTTTGCATCAAGTTTGATAAATTTGGACAAGTGCAAAAGAGGATTTCATGGGATACTAGTTGTTTATTTGGACTCTCTGTGTTTTGTTGTTTTGACTATTGCATTAATGTTGCTACCGGCCAATCATGTTGCCGTTCTTTGATATCCACACCCTTGGGCTGATCAGTTTTTTGTAACCATGAAGATTTAATAGAAAGAGGGGGCTCGGAGGAGAGCTTTAGGAAGGGATTCAATTTTTTTTTATCTGAGGGCTGTTCTCCCTGTCCTCCTTGCAATTTCAAAATACATTGATGTCTTCTCACCTTTTTTGAGTGTTAACGAAAAATTGAGCTTAATAAGTTGGGAATTAGAACAGAGTAAATTGAATTCAGGGTTCATTTTCGCCACATTTATCTATACAAACATGAGTAGCTTGGTATAAGGCTATTAATAGGAAACATTAAAGCTGGAAGCGTTTATACAAATATTCAACTTTAAAAATGTGTGTAAGATACTTAGGTTAGGAAGAGTTTATAAGCACTTTGTAAGGTTTAAGGAAATAACAAATCAATTTTCTCAAATTACTGTTCAATACTATTGGAGGGACATTTAAGGTAAAGTGAGCGCTGCCAAGCCAATCACGCCTGTCTGATACAAAACGCTCTAGCAATAATGAGGCTTAAGTCTTTTCAAGGGGATAAAATTAGCACCTCCAGTACACAAGTAATTGCGTTACGTAAGTAAGTGCAAAGGGCCTTCTTTGGAAAAGTCAAGGTGCCACCAAGGTGTGCCTGCTGGATGGAGTTGAGAAGATTACCCATTTGAGATACGTAGCACTTTTTTAACATGACTAGTAATACTCTGAAAATGCTAAAACATGTCAAAGTCAAGGTTAAGGTTATCATTTATAGACAACTATGAAAACAATACCAACATAAAATTTACAATGTATTTATTTAATGTCCTTCACAGTCCGGTTAATCTTCAGATACACCTAAGAATTGTTTCTTAGTTGTGCTTTCTTTGCTTTATTAATATTTTTCTGGATGACTTTCTGTCTTCTCTATTTTCTAACATTCATCTCTGGTACTGTGAATAAAATAGTGTCATACTGATATAAAATGTAATGTGCGTTACAGACAAATAAATACAGTACTCTTGCCCACGCAAACTACCCTGAATTTAATTCAAACGCACCACCTCAAACGCCTGATTTAGTCAGGTAAATCTCACAATTAACTGCCACCACCATCTCAAAACATTTTCTCATCGGATCTATACAATTCACGTGGGTCACCCTTTTTTACTTCAAAACATTTCTAAAGATGAGAGGTCTTCATGCATGCAAATAATATCGAACTGAAAAATACTGGGCCAAGCTGACCATATTTCAACACAATGCAACACATGGATTCCAAAACACTTACCCTTTGATATGCGAGCTGTTATGAATGAAAATAGTGCGAGAGGACCTGCCCACAGTCCGTCAGGTGAACATGGACAAAGCCATGGCTTGTTTGTTCATAGATCCAGTTAGAACCCCCACCGCCCCCAAAAAATGTCTGTATATCTCTTCAGAATGGTGATCTCAGCCTTGAGAAAGTTGCAGGACAGCGTGCAAAATATTAGAAGATTCTCAAGATGCGTGTGTATGCAGCCGCAGAGATTTGCTTACAGGTAAACTGGCTTTCCTAAAGCTCTGAAAGAATCCGACCAGACTGAAAGGGTGGAGTCAACCTGCCAAGATTAGTTATAGAATCCAATCCTTGTGTTAGGTTTTGTGGAGGATGGACTCGTGTAGCGGAAGCACAAAATGGAGGCAGGGGTAGTCAAGAAGAGGTATGTCATTTAATAACATGAGAAGGTGCAAACGAGGGTTCACAAAAGAGCAAAATGCTCAAACAAAACCAACCCTGACAAAGTTGCAACCAGAAACAAATACCGAAACCGTAAATAAAACATGTGACGGATAAGTTAACAAACTCAAGAACTAAAGATCCCAGAGGGATGCTTCCACATCACTGTCCTAGGGGCAGGTTTTAGTTTTCTGTCTCTGCCGTGAAGAGAAAGCTCCTCATCCACATCTGCTCCCATTCACGGCGGCAAGGAAAAAGCCCCCAGCCAAGCCTGGTTCCTTTATCTGCGGCAAGGAGAAATCTCTTTCGCCGGGCCTGGTTACGTTCTCTGTGACATGGAGAAAGCCATTCATGGAGGCAAGTAGAAAACCCCACGGCCACGCAAGGTTCTGTTCTTGGCAGCGAAGGGAAAGCCACTCGTCTGTGCCTACTTCCTGTGTTGATGGCGAAGAGAAAGGCCCATCGTCCGCGCCTGATTTCCTGTCCTAGGGGTAAGGAGAAAGCCCTGGGCCACGGCAGGTTCCTGTCTCGGCAGTGAGGAAAAGGGCCCTCGTCCATGCTTGGTTTCCTGTCCTGGCGAGGAGGAGGAAAACCCCTCGGCTGCTCTGGTTTCCTGTCCTGGCAGCAAGACAAACCCACCTCTGCTGATTTCATTTTGTGGCGGCAATAGGCAAGGACCTTCAGCCATTCAGTTTCTGCTTACCCCACATGGGTCCATCACCCCCGAAAACTTGCTGCTTTCTTTTTACACCTCGATTCTGACCTTTTTTACAATAAATAAAATGTGTTGAGATTTGGTTTTAATGTCTTCATAAGCTAACGAAATGAAGAATGTTGTCGTGTTACAAACTAGTGTTTATCAGATGATGTTGATGCATTTTAGTGTAGTTACAGTAGTCTGGGAGCAATATTCCAAATTAGGATGACTGTAAACTTGATACTTAATTGGTCAAATTTATTGTTAATAGACATGTTGTTGTTAAAGTTTGTTTTTTTTCTCGTGTTACTTTGGAAACCAGGGTTCATACACCTTGTTTATAGAAACATTCAAGGCCAATTCCTCCAGGACCATTAAAGGAAAAAAATCAGGTGGGAATTATTGCAGAGTCACAAATAAATCTGCGAATTTACTTATGTGATTTTGTATCTTTCGTGTGCATTCATCAAGACAAGTGTATTTTAGATCTTGAGTAAATTTCGACAAATTTCTACCTTTATCGTTGTTGGGTAAAAACGATAGTACATTTTCAGTTGCAGGAAGTTCCTCCTATTACAATTTACCACTGAAAACACTCTTAGTTTTTTTTGCATGGCCCATTATAAATATCCATAATTGAGATGTAATCCTTGCGCTAATATTCATTTTATAGTGCCCTTTTTAGATGTACCATGCACCTGTTTGTGCACAGCATTTTTCAGATCTTTCCACAAATGCTGCAGTCTATAGGGTTGAGGTCTGGACTTTGTCTTGGCCATTCTAACACCTTTATATTGTTAGTTTAAAACCATTTTAGATTTTGCTTTATGTTTAAGGTTCTTTTCCTGTTGGAAGGTGAACCTGCCCCCATCCCAAGGTATTGTTTTATTTGTTAGGAGGAGGAGGGCTGGGTTTTTCTTAACTATACACCCGTAATTAGTCTTAGTTTACTTCTCTTTGTGGCGGATGCCGCGGGATCAACTGTACCACATTTGGATTTGAGCGAGAATTACATATTTCCAGGGTTGGGTAGGGTTACTTTAACTGGATTACTTTCAATTACTTTTAGATTACTCCAATACCAAATATGCTAATAAAAGACAAAAGTAACTAAATATGAATAAAATTACTACATTTTGTGCAGGCTTGGGGAATACGGAATACATGGAACAGCAAAAATGATGTTGGCAAGCTGTTTGGATTTATTTTCATTTGGTTTCTGTCGCATTTTATGTTAGTTTTGCCGGAGATCAAAAAGATCAAAGCCAGGAGAGAAAGCTTACCACGTGTGAGTCATAATTCTATTCATATTTAGTTTCTTTTGTCTTTAATCGGGATATTCCGTATTGGAGTAATCCAAAAGTCATTGAAAGTAATCAAGTTAAAGTAACTCTACCCAACCCTGCATATTTCTCTAACAAACAAACAAATAAACAAGTTTATAATATTTGCTGGCATTTCTAACGGCTGGATAAATTACTCAAATGAAGTAAATGTTGTCCTGTTTTTTTTTGTTTTAGAATATGGACTTCATAAAAATATGTGCAATCTTCCTGGAATAACGGGGTAATCTAAAAAGTCATTATTTAATGCTTTTAATATTTATACATGTTTGTATTTCAAAATTGCAAATATCCCTAGGAGTGCCTTCACGCACCTCCAGGGGTACATATACTCCAATTTGACAACCACTGCATTGATCCTTCCGCTCACCCATTTTTTTCCCATCAATAGTTATCCATCTTTTTATCTGTTAATCCATCCATCTGCACTCACTTTTTTTCATTAACCAATAAAAGTCTAAATTATTTTATCTGGCACTCCAACGAAACTATTAAAAAATGGTCACGTAACGGGCCCATTCAAAAAAATTCCTGTGAATCCTAAAGGTACAGTGTATGAAATGTGACCACTATATGTCATGGGCTCAGTCCCTCAAAACAAGTTAATCGGCCGGGCTTGGGCTGTTTCGGGATTTTATACCCTCGGGCCGGGGTGTTATTTTCAAGACCCAGTCTTACCTCTTGACTTTTCCCCAAACCAACCCTCATCAAGTTTGCTGATGACACCATCGTGATCATACTCATCTCAGGGTAAGATCTCAGGGTAAAATGAGTCCAACTACAGGGATGAGGTAAAAAGACTAACAGCGTGGTGTTTAGTGAAGAACCTCCCACTTAACACCACAAAAACAAAGAAGATAATCCTGAACTTCACTAAGGGCAGACCAGACCCAGCCATGTTTCACACCAACAGGGAACGCGTGGAAAAGGTCCACTCTATCCGATTCCTGGGCGTGCACATCTCCTGGTCGGCCAACACCACGGCGGTGATGAAAACGACCCAGCAGAGACTCCATTTCCTGTCAGTCCTCAGGAAGAACCACCTGAAGGAGAAGTTGCTAGTGAGCGCCCCCATAGAGAGCATCCTAATATAGTGCATCACAGCGTGGTACGCAGGAAGCTCTGCAGCGGACAGGAAAGACCTACAGAGGATTAGAAAGACAGCCCAAAAGATCACCGCCAAGCCTGGAGGGCATTGCCAGCTCTCGCCACTTCGGCAGGGCTTAACACATCCTGAAGGACACCTGACACCCCAACAACTGCTTTTCCGAATTGTTCAGATCAGACTGAGAGGTAGCCTCTTCCTCACAAGCACACATTGCACACGTGGAACACAGTTTTGAGCGCAATACCCTGAATGTGTAAAGTTTTTATTTTAGATGTGAATTCCGGAGTGCAACTCTAATTTTTTTGTAGCAACTATGATAAAGCTATTCTGATTCTGATCCTCCTTCTCTTATCGGGTAACATGTGAATTGGGTAAGCAGTCGCCTTCTGTTCACATAACTTTTGTAAACGAGGAAAAATGACCAACAGAATAGCCAGTTCTTAGTTTCTTCCTTTTAAACTTTGTGTACCAGAAGGGAAAAGGTCATGATGTTAAGTAACACATTTATTGTTTGTTACTTTGTTTTTTGGACCATAAAACTGCTTATTAATTATTTGTTCCTGTGACATAAAAAGGTAGGCAAGATAGGTAAATCATTTATTCTGTTTTTACTATTGAAAACCTGCAAAGAAGTTTGCTAAGGATGCATGGGTAGTTCACTATTTTGCACTTGTGTTTGTTAGTTTGGCTATTAAAAAGAAAATCTTGGGACAACAAATTGAAGCTGTGTGGGATGTACCTCCAAATATGAGCAAATGCAAACAGCTGTTTCCTTCATTGCTTGCATTCAAAAAAAATAATAGTACACTCATGTAATATCACACATACTGTACTTTGCATCACCATAAAACGAGTAATTTTAATGACCTGCTTAAATTGCTGTAGTAGTTGGCGTAGTTGGTATTTGCCTAATATTTATGCAATTTGATATGTGATGATCTCTTAGTATAAGCTAATGCGGGATATTTATGTACAATAAATGTAAGAATAAATGTGAACATTCAGGTTTATGGAGGAAAAAGTGTGACCAAAATTATATAAATGAAAATACTGTACCAATTACCCTTGAGGGGATTAGCGGTTCAGAAAATGAATGAATGAATGAAAGAAGTATACCTGTACGATGATTTACTTATCATGGTTTTGGTACTTCGCGTATTTGCATCTTGGATTGTGTTCGGCATTCTGATCAGCTAAACAGAGGCAGATGCTTTATATTGACAACAAACTTGGACCGCTTCACCCTCTAACATCATTATAACAATAATTTGTTAATCTGTTCTAAAAATGATTACATTATTGAATCACGATATTGACATTATTTTACAGTTTCTGAAAAATTATTCTTTTCTCTGACAACAATATAGTGTGCAAAACCTGTGACAAACATGCAATGTCCCCTCTTAATTTACATACATCTCGCGCAGTGGCACTTTGCTGGTTCAAAACCTTCTTTCAACGGCAACTTTCAAAGATATCCATCGCCATCAAAGTAATCAATCTGTCTATCATGGTGAATACAATTATAATGTTTAAAGTGGGATTGTATGTGCACCGAGAGTGAACCCCAAGAGCCCGACCAGACCATGTAAGCACCCGCCCAGCCCCCCTCCCATCGCTTTTTGCAGATCAGAAAACATCATCCTGGGTATTCTCCAGTGTCATGTGTTTGGTGCAAAACCATATTTTGACATCTCGGCGTTACTCACACCCAGAGCCATATCGGTGTTACTCTTGCCAATGTTGCTCTGATAAGCATACTGTATTAACAGGTCAAGCTGGACATCAGTGTTGTATCTTCTTGGGAGGCCAGTTCACCCTCAACACAAAGCCCTTCAAAGGCCCTGCACCCACCCTGGTGTCACATTCCAACCCCACCCCGAGAAACAACAAGTCTCTATAACTTTGTCCTGTTCTTTTTAGTGAATTTTAAAAATATTTGAAAATGGGGGTGTTTTTACTAAAACTTTTTTATGGCCCGACCTCACCCAGACCCTAGCTCCAATGGCCCCCATGTCAATTAAGTTTGAGACCACTGCCTTATTCGTTTGGTGGAGTGTGTCTGGGGCAAGTACAGCTTGGCGGGACCCATCCCTCTCCAGGCTAAAATTAGGAAGGCATATTATGAAGGATCTTACCTAAGGACCCTTCCTCGCTCTATATTCTTGTATATATGCTTATAGTCTGTAGAATTAACCACTGTACTAACAGCTGATTGACCCTTGTTCCAGCTGTCCTCAGAATGGGAGGTTGTGCTTGACTATTGGGTGAAGTGCTTGTAAATACTTGAAATTGTTGCCATGTTTCTAAACAACTATCCCTAAAAATGACACTGCTCTCTGGTGGCCTCGCTTTACCATTGTGTTTCTTTTCCCCTCCTGATATACGGGAGCTGGAATTACTTTGTGTGGCAATGTCCTAAGGAGTGTCATTGTCCCCCCCAGGTCTCACCCAAGAGTAAAGGATCATGCTACACCTTTACAGGGCACTATGAAATGTGTATTAGTGAAAGGATCAATATTTAAATGCAAAAGCAAAAACAAATATGTTAGAGTTCCCAGTGCTAAGTTGCAATGGGGAAAAACTCCGTGCAACTGAAAATGTAAGCTACCTATATGAAGATGAAATGTTAAATGAAATGATCTGCATTTATATAGCGCTTTTCAAGTCAATGACTTCCCAAAGCGCTTTACAATGTGCTCCACATTTCCCAATAGCGGCCTTGCAGCCATCTAAGGCGCTAACCTGCTTATTGGGGGTATTAGGTGTTCAGTGTCATACCCAAGGACACTTCGACATTTAACACGGGCGAGCCGGGATTCGAACTGGGATCCCTTGATCCCAAGACAAGCGCTCTACCTCCTGAGCTACTGCCGCCCCGAAGAGAGATTTGTCCCCAAAACAAATATATATATGTATATATTCATGATTTACTCAAGATCTTAAAATCATATGTCTTAATAAATGCACACGCAATATTCAAAATTACGTATCGGTAAATGGTCTGCATTTATATAGCCCTTTTCAAGTTACTGAAGACCTCTCCCAAAGCGCTTTACCCATTCATACACACCAATAGCCAGAGGCAGCCATGCAAGGTGCCTACCTGCCTATCAGGGGCATTAGGGGTTCAGTGTCTTGCCCAAGGACACTTTGACATTTGACTCAGAGGAGCTGGGAATCGAACCTGTGACCCCTCAGTCCAAAAATGAGCGCTCTACCTCCTGATGTAATGTAACAGAATAGAATAGAATAGAATAGAATAGAATAGAATAGAATAGAATAGAATAGAATAGAATAAAATAGAATAGAGTGGTTAGCGCATGTGCAGCACAGTTCTGAGGTCATGAGAACGAACCTTCCTGTGTTGAATTTGCATGTTCTCCCCGTGCTTGTGTTGGGTTTCCTCCGGGCATTCCGGTTTCCTCCCTCATTCCAAAAACATACACGCCAGGTTAATTGGCCGGTCCAAATTGTCCCTAGGTGTGACTAAGCGAGTGAATGGTTGTATGTCCCTGTGTGCCCTGCGACTGGCCGGCAACCAGTTCAGGGTGTCCCCTGCCCACTGCCCAATGATTGCTGGGATGGGCTCCAGCACCCCCGCGACCCTACTGAGGATAAGCGGTGTAGATAATGTAATGTAATGTAATGTAATGTAGATAATGGATGGATGGATGTATTAGAAGAGAAAAGAATAGGATAGGATAGAATAGAACGTAAGATGATATCATATAATTTGCAGATATAACTGTGGCTCTGCAAAATACATGTCTCACATCGTATTTTTTTTCTTGTAATGTATTGGAGAAACTGGAATATTGCCTTTTGAAAGTCCTTAAAAAGGTTTTAAATTTGGCAATGAAAAAGATGTACTAACCCTTGTGCTTTTATGTGAAGGCACTCTAATTGATGAAGAGTCAGAGATTAGAAAGTGAGATAAGTGACACGCTCGGAGCACATGGCAAAGCATTTGTCCCTGCAATTCCACACATCGACCCCCCCCCCCCCCCCCCCTCCTACTCTCCTCCTTGCACCACCACAACCTCATGCCGCAACACCTGACAACACAAACCACGCTTAGACACCAAGTGCCTATAATTACCTAATCCATCCTGAGCCATCTTAATCCAGCACACACAGAGATGGATCAGACACACCAGGAGCGGACTTGCGGGTCTAGTATTTTAAAGCACAATTATTTGAAACAAAGCAAACCCACCGAAGACATCTCGGGTAGGGCTGCAACTTATGATTATTTTCATAATCGTTGAATCGCTCCATTATTTTGCCATGATTTCACTGAATCGGACTTTTAAACAAAACTATTTTAATTTCCTCCTCTTTATCCAACGGGAAAATAGTGCACAAAACAACAGAACATTTACAATATATAGCAATAAAAATCCAACTGATTGTGAACGAATAAAAATACACACAAATGTATGATATACACCGGCAAATATGTGAAATACTCTTTTCAAGTCACATTTATTTGTATAGCCCTTAGTCACAAAATGTCTCAAAGGACTCCAAAGGCCACCATTACACCATCCCCGGATCTGAAACCGACATGCCGGCAAGGAAAAACTCAAAACCTCAACATGAGGAAAACAAGAAACCTTGACCATCACAAGTGGTAATCCCTCTTACAGGATGACCAGGCTGCAGTATATGTTGCATTGGGTAACAATACACAAAACATAGTAAAAATCAATAAAAAATAAAAATAAACATAAGGATTATGTAAAATCTGAGAGTCCAAAGACCCAAATTCCACCTTATCCAAAGATTATATTACATTTGGACTGATGATACTAAACAAAAACAAATAAACAGAAATACATTTTATTTTATGTGTAGGAACTTTTTTATTCACAAAAAATATGTATAAAAATTTTTCTCAACAAATTAGTTGTTTGGGGGTTAAATATGTTAAAATAATAAACATTCCCAATGTGCAAATGATATATGTTTAAGAATATTTTCTGAAGGCAGCACGGCGGCGCAGTGGTTAGCGCATGTGCGGCACAGTTCAAGTCATGGGAACCTCCTGCGTGGGTTCAAATCCAGCTCCAGACTTCCGGTGCGGAGTTTGTATGTTCTCCCCGTGCTTGCGTGGGTTTCCTCCGGGCACTCCGGTTTCCTCCCACATTCCAAAAACATGCATTTCAGGTGAATTGGCCGGTCCAAATTGTCCGTAGGTGCGAACGAGTGAGTTGTCTGTCCCCTTGTGCCCTGCGATTGGCTGGCAACCAGTTCAGGGTGTCCCCTGCCCACCGCCCGATGATTGCTGGGATGGGCTCCAGCACCCCCGCGACCCTACTGAGGATAAGCGGTGCAGCTAATGAGATGAGATGAGATGAATATTTTCTGATTTATTTTTTCCTGCAGCACTTTTTTTGAAAATTGTTAACTTGGTAGTGTTTGACGGTTTAATGACAATATTGTTTGATGATGCAATGTTCAATCATTTTTTTAAGATACTTTTTTGTATTAAAACTGTCTCGAGGCCCCCCTTGTCTGACCAGAGAGGTACTACAATCCTCAACGTCACAGCAAAATTTAATGCACTCTTGGTTGCATTTATTTAACGTGCTTATAGGTCCATGAATCATGCGACACAACAAATCGATAAAATTCGTTGCTTTTATTGATTTTGGCAATTTGTTGCTGCAGCCCAAATCCCAGCCAATCTGGGACGCTGTAATGTCACATTCAGACTGAGGCTAGGGTGGTCTCTATGTATAGCGAGGATTGTCAAAATGAATATTTAGACAGGTGAAGGCCTGAAACTGGTGTGGAACCATGACAAAACACATTTATTTTACACGGTCTATAGATTGTCCTTTTTCGTGGACATTCAACTCATTTGATGACTGCTAAGGGGCGTTATTGATGAGTATTGCCGGCTTCATAGTGGGTATCTTGATTCAGACTGATAATGATGTTTCTCTGATGAGTATATTTTGAAATATCATGAATCCCAAGAGTTTAAACTTTCCAATGATATTTGGCCTGACATATTTCAGTGACTGGTGATATCGTACACGAGCCTGGCCACGTAATCGAGATAGTATTTAATTTAAAAAAACACAGTCTAAACAGAGAACAAAGCAACAGAATGTCAGAGTCATGGGCAACAAAAGCAAGCATCAGTGAAAAAGCAAGTCTTAAAGTTTTGACTTTGACAGCTGTAAATTGAAGCAAACAATTATCTTTGTTCATTTTACAGTCTTTCTGGGTTGTATCTGATTTAGGTATCGCCCCATCTTTCTTTGCCAAACATTTCAATGAAACACATAACAAATTCCTTCAATTAAAATGAGTTTTGAATTTGGATTAACTACTACTAGTAAACGTGTAGTATAATGAAAATTGAAAAGAATCAGAAAATCATTGGCTGCTCGTTTATAATTGGTCTGGAAGACATTCCTGGCTAGCAATACCTCAGTAGCAAAATTATAGAGGACTCCTTTTACCCAGGCCACCACCTCTTTAACTACTGATTCCTGGTTGATGCTACAGGTCTCTTTAAACAAAGACTAACAGGCTCAGAGACAGCTCCTTCCTCAGGGTTATCACCAAGTCAAGTCAAGCCACATTTATTTATATAGCCCTTAATCACAAAAATGTCTAAAAGGACTGCACAGGATTACAATTAGAAGATTGCACAATTGCCTGATCTTAAACCAGCATGCGGGCAAGGAACAACTCAAAAACCTCAGTGTGAGGAAAAACAAGAAACCTTGAGAAAGGACCTCACATTTGGTAATCCCCCTTCCAGGATTTACCACCTTCAACAAGCACACACGACTGAAAAGAATATGTATTATCTGCCAATGAATAGAAAATGGATATTCTTATTTTATTTCTCGACTTCGTCAAGAATTCTGTTGATGCGCTATTGTTCAGATGCACCTTAAAATTGGGCCAGTCTTGTGGATATTTGCCCATTTATCATTCTTTTTCAATTTTTTTAATTTCAATTATTGTTAGTTTTTCTTGGAGTGCCACGTCCGTATGTCTGCGCATTCATCCATTTTTCTATCCGTCTGTCTGTCTATTTATCTATTGCTCTGTCTCTATCTATACATCTGTCTGTCTGTCTGTCTATCTAGTTATCTATCCCTGTATTCATCTATACATCTATCTAAATGTCTGTCTGTCTGTCCATCCATCCATGATCAATCTAGCAATGCATTTGTCTATGCACTTATCTATTCATGCATCTGTCTATTCATGCATCTATGTATTGATGCATCCATCCATCCATCTTCACAGGCACATAATTGAAATAAAACATCAGAGTACTCCTTCTGGTGGTAGAGAACTCTTTTCATCACATACGGGACACCAAAGACACTTCATGACAAGAAAGGAGAACTTGGAAATAAAGATTTGAGTTGAATACATTCGATTCACACGGCCTGAATCAAATGTATTGGAGAAACTTTCTCGCTGCTTATGTGTATCCACAAAATTGTCCTCAAAACCACCACACCAAGGGAAACTGTTTTACCTGCTGGATGTATCTTCTTGTCTTCTTTAAAAGCTAGTTTTTCTACTTAAAATGACTGTGGCAGCCCTTTCAAATTTTGGGGGGTGGGCAGGATGGGAGGGTTGGGTTACACCAAGGAATGACGTCGCTGATTAAGCAGGCTTATTATCACAACTGTGCAACAGAGATCTTCACACCTCTCATTAGCATGTGTACAGTTTCCCGGCACATGCCCTTCGGACGGAAGGCGGAGAGTTCAAACGTGGGCACGGTGCATCTTCTTGTAGTTCTGCAAGAGGGATTCACTCACGATCTATCACAATTCTTTCAACCCAATTAGAAGACTGCGATTTATACAGGATGAACTAAACAAAACAATTTAGCTCACAAACAACAATTAAAAAATCAAACCACCGTTATATTTTTGTAGTACAGATAGAAGATGTGTATGTGTGCAATCAATGACCTTGTTGAGCACCCGATTTCCGATGATTTACCTCTAAGTTTAAAATTTTCAGGTTCAAATGCTGCATCCAGCTCAAAGCTGCAATGGAAGGTGGCAGGTGTCTGCATCTTAGTAGGAGGAGCTATGTTTAGCAAATCCTCTCAGTGTGCTCCTCAATGACGTCGGGTGGCGTGCGTGGGAACTCACCAAGCCTGACACTGCACGTGTAAACTCGCCTTGTCGCACACATTTTGTTCACGTTTATACTGTACGATAATCCCTCGTTTTTCGCAGGCGTTATGCTCCAAAAAAGAACCCGTGATAGGACATTTTATTGAAAGCCTACTGTCATCAGCACAGGACCCGTGCGCATTGTTGACCCAAAACAGCGGGAGGAGCAGTAAGAGTTAGAATAGAATAAAGGAAGATTTGTATGTTGAATTACTTTGGAAATGTCCCAAATTACAAAAACAACAGCTGTTGGGTGTACGGGTGCACAAATCTTGAGGAACACACAGAGTTTGTACGGGTGCTTGAAATTCTTGAAAATGAAAATTTTAATGTTGTGTTATCAAAATATTGAAAAGTTGACTTTTGAGATGAGGTGCTTAAAATGTTTTTGGATTGTTGCCATGTTTCACTACAAGACTGCTTAAGAATAATTCCGACGTTCTGTTGGCTTCGCTTTGTCATTGCATTGTAAGGCATTATTCTATGAAGCATAATCTCTCCTATGGGTCTCACCCAAGAGGCCAGTAGCATGCTACACTTAAGCAGCGCATTATGAAATGTGTTTCAGTGCAAGAATTACGTATTAATTATGGAAATTTATCAAAATTAGGTCACCTAGTATTATTATTAGTTGGTAGTAGGAATGAGTGGAGAGGTGTTGTAAAAGGATAGTGGGGTTTTTCGACGCGTTTTAATGGATGGACAGGGCACCCGTATGATGCGGCAGGGGTAAACCAGTGAAAGTTGTCGGGCCCTGCTGTTGAACGGAAGAGTGTGTTGTGTCACCCTGATTCTCTTTCTTGTGTCCCGTTTCATCTGGAAAGCATGACCAACTTGGGTGCCGAGGTGCTTAACTTGTTTGGGCATTTAATGGTCAATCTAACATATAGTTAACTTAAATCTAAACGGCTGCTAATCTGACTTTTTGCACTACTGGCAGTTTTTTTTATAGCTTGCCACTCCTTGCACATTGCTCTCTGCACTATTGTAATTACAGCGTTATTGTTACAGTGTTAATGTTACTGTGTACCTGACTTGTTAACCTGACTGCCCATTTTGCACATCTGGTTAGCTACTCTTCTTGCACTATCGGCACTATGGTAAAATACTATACGTAGCCAAAATACAATACAACATTATTTATATCTGTACATTCAAGGAAACTGTGGGGGTCAGATGCATCGACATTTCGTTCTGTATACACGTGTACTAGAATGACAATAAAGTAGATCTGAATCTGAATCTGATTTGGGTTGGCCATGGTCCAAAAAATTTGGTGTGGTTTTTTTTTGCTACTTTTCCCCTTTTTTAAATTTTCTTTATTTTGTATGTGTGTCTTGCTGTTGGTCACCCCTCTCAAGGGATATGGCCAGGGTAAATAGATCAAAATTAAGGTATTTCCAGTAGTAAATTGTAAGAAAGAACTCTCCGCAACTAAACATGTAAACTACATGCTGTTATAATTTTTACCCAACACCCATATATGAGGGACATTTGCCTCAAAAACAAATATTTAATCAAGATCTAAAAATCATTTGTTGCGTAAAAATAGCAGATGTAAATCGAATGTACAGTATATATGTGAACAACTGTGGGTGTTGTGCAAAAACAAAATATTGATACATTTATTACTTTCGTTGAATTTAGCCTCAAGTCGCTTGCATGAAAGCAGGTTAAATTTTGCCCGTCTCAGTTTCTGTGGTGGTTTATTCTATACAGCTAGCTTCTGAACAGGCTAACAACTAGGCTTATATTACCCCCACGGACAAATACGAACTTTGACTGTCTCATGTGTGCATACGGGTAACATACATACAATAACATACATACATAACATGCATACAAGTTGCATACGAGTAACCTAAACTTCTTATATGTAATAACTTGTGAAGCCCTTAGAGACCAATTGTGATTAAGGGCTATACAAATAAAAATGACTTGACTTGACATGTGTGAAAAATGAATAATTTCAATAACATCGAAAGGCTAGGGTGGTCTTCACTTTAGGGTCATGAATAAAACAATTTATGATGGGTGGGCAGGAGTGAGGTATTGCATTGTGTAATTTTGAATTAAAAGTTGTATTTTATCCAAAATGTCTGTACAATTAAACTAGTTAGATGTGACTAGGGAACCTCCTGTATGGGTTCAAATCCAGCTACTGGCCTTCCTGTGCAGAGTTTGTATGTTCTCCCCGTGCTTGCAAGGGTTTCCTCCCACATTCCAAAGACATGCATTCCAGGTGGGACGGGCTCCAGCACCCCCGAGACCCTACTGAGGATAAGCGGTGCAGCTAATGAGATGAGATAAATAAAATAACTCAATTTTGCTTAAGATTAACGAACAATGTAGCATTGACAAAAAGAATTGGAGGAAAACAATAGTTGCAGTCCAACAAAAAACTGCTTAAAATGTAACTTTTCATAGCTTAACCACACAAAAAAAAACTAGCTTTCTCATGGCAGACAAGATATATATAGATTTTGGTTTACAATAAAGGAACAGTGTGTAGTAATTAGTGCCTCCTTGTGGTCCAAAAAAACTTTTAGTAAGAAAATCAAACGTTGGTTTGAATACTAGGCAAAAATATATGAACAATCATGCTAAACCCAATTTTGATATTAAAAAGAATATTATTTGAGAAATTTCTATTATTTAACATAGTGGAATCCATACATAGTAAACACTGTCTAGCATCTAGCTGCTTTGCAGTGATACTTTGGCAGATTTTTGTTTCCATTAGACAACAGTGCCATCTGTTGGTCAAATGTTACACGCTAGGGCCTTAAAAGATTTAGAACCCCAAATTGCTTTTAAAAAATGGTATTCACTTTTCTAAATTTCCAACAAACTCTAAGATGTCTCGAGGAAGGTTTTACTTGTTTGAAGTGGGGATGCCAAACCTCATGACAATATACAGATTTACAAGGCTAAGGGAAACGGTGTTCTAATAGTGATTTTGAAAACCAATAAACTGTAAAATACAAAAACATGGAAATCATACTTACTAAATGTCCCTGAACGCATCACTAGCGGACAACTGCCCTGCCCTCACGCCAATTCAACTACATTGAAATTATGAGAAACAATGAGTCTACTGGCACATTATGTATATCTAAATACACTTTTAAATCAAAAGTGAAGGAGAAGTAAAATACAGCCAAAAAAGCGGTGATTTTACCTACAGATATTACTACCACCTGCAAATATACTTTTGACTCGAATAGTAACTCTGCAGAGTAACCCCTATTTTGACTAGATGTACCTGTAATTGGATTACGTCTTTTTTCCTGTAACAAAATACAATCACATTTTCCGTATCCTAATTACCTAATGCCGTTACATGTATTCCCACTTCTGTATTTGAAAGACAATTAAAAAAAAAAGAATCTTTTTCTCCCAACGATAAGTTTAATTGTATTGTATTACATTGCATTTAGGTAAGAAACAAATACTTTATGTAAAGCAATCAATAAATACCTCAAAGATACATCTCAAGATCACAACAAAACTAAAGTCAGGGTCTCTGTCACGAGGTGGAATGATTCCATTTAAAATACGGTGCTAGACGAAGAGCGTGGTGGTAGAAATATATAATGTGTCGAACTTGTGCGTGGGCGAGATCGAGGAAGGATGATCAACAGTGTGTGTGCGCCACAACGCAACATGATGCACATTAGGTAACCTTGCTAACTTCTTAAGCACAAATGCAAACAAGAGACGAGCGGAGCTTCGGGTAAAAGGGGTGGTAGGGGTTGGCTCCCTTGTCTCATCAGTCCTCTGCCAGCAACCGGTGGAAGTGATCCTTCCTCTTCTTCAGCACCTCCCGAAAATCATCCTGAAAAACAAAAACACAAGCTTGTTCCCTTTATCTAAAGGGACAGAGTGTAGGCAGAGCTCAAGTATGAATACAAATGGAGGAGTCAAAGTTTATCTAGCTGCAACTCTTTTTTTATTCTTATTTTTTTGGCCAAAATTTTGCAGAAAAAAAAACAAAAAGACAAAAATAGAAAAAGAAAATGATTAAAAAAACTGGCGAAAATGATGAGAACTACAAAAAGAAAGTGAAAAGTTTGGGGGATAATCCACAAGGGGAACAAAATCATGAGGAAAAGAAAAAACAACAAATAAAAAGAGGAAGAAAAAAAAAATCAAAGGAAAAATGTAAAAAAGGAAAAAAGAAATCCAGAAAACTGGAGGTAAAAAAGGAGGAAAAAGAAAGGACTTAAAAGAAAAACATAAAAGCTAAAAAAAAGAATAAAGAAAAAAAAGAATAGAGGAAGAAGAATAAATGAAAATGAGTTTTTAGGTCATTTATAGGCGGTGAAAGGAATGGGTATTTTTCCAACTTTCAAGTACCTGAAACAAGGCCCCCTTGTTCATGTATATTTTGTTTAAAAGTAGATATCATTTTTTTCCTATGAATGAAACTTTTTTTAAGGCGTTAAATATTGCACTGCCCCTTCAAACTGAGACGAGGAGAGCAAAACTATCTGATCTTGGAGGAAGTAATCTCGGGGAATAAGTGGCCAACAAAAGTCGTGAATACAAAAACAGACAAACCGCTGCAGAGAGTTTCTCCATGTAGGGGATGAGTTTTAGGAGTTCTCTGTCATCTGACTCGCCAGACCAGCTCTTGATGGGGAGAGTGTTCAGCAACTGCAAAATCAATCAATTAAATACACAATCCAAAATGGCTTTGTCAATATTTCTAATACTGACCTGGTAAGGGTAGGCATGGGGAGCCTTGTCCAAAACCACAGTTTTAGCGAGATCTCTCCCCAAAATGCCGAGATCTTTGATGTAGTGGCCGAGGACACAAGCGCACTCGTTCTGATACAGACGGTGGCTGCAAAGAAACATCGGTGGACAGAGTGAGCAAACATTTCTTCCAAATAAAATGAGAAGGAAAAAAAATGTACCGAAAAAGCTTCTTTTGCGGGTCTAGGATGTCTAGAATCTTCTCTGCGTACTCCCTCTTTGAACAGGTGTAAACAAAAAGCTGCAACACACAAAACTTAAGTCAAGAGACATGAAGAAATAGACAAATCACAGAGCACAACCATTTGCTCAACGCCCCCCCCCCTACTGTTTCCAAAGTGCAACTTCAAAGGCAGTCGGCAATCAGAAAAGCAGTCAGTTGAATCAACTTTTTGGTGTGCCCTTAAAACACAGCCATCGTGGTATTTCGCTCATAACACGTGTATGAGAAATGAAGCGAACTCTTGGCTAATGTTTTGAATTTGGGATTATTTATTATTTCTAATTAGTGATTTACAATAGGGGTTTCAAGGTCAAACGGATAGAAGGTCCAAAATGGGCTACGTTGTCCTGTTGAAATATGAATATGCGCCCTGCTCTCATCTCACTTCCAGACTCAAACAGATGTGCCAAAGTCGCCCTGTATTCGGCTCTATTTCCCTGTTGAAGAAAAGCAACCCCAGCGCATGATGCTACCACCACTTTGTTCGACAGTGGGGATGGTGTTTTTTAGGATAATGTGTGGTGTTACTCTTTTGCCAAACGTCTAGAGGTATGGCTGTCAGTTATGAATAATTTTCAAAAGGGCACAAAAGATGGACCTCGATATAAAAATCCCCATTACATGACCTGTAGATAAAAGAAGCCAGTATTATTTAGGTACAGTTGCCTATATCTTAGCAGACATGGGATAAAACTCGCTTTAAAGACAAATAGCAATTTTCTATCATTCAGTAAAGTGCAAGGTGAAGAAACATAAGTGAAAACAAATATGCCATTCCTGGTTTATGATACAATAATGAAACGCAAGCTTCTCAGGGGCTGAAGAAAATCTGCTCAGGGTCGGATGTTGAAATATGTGACTTCACTTTGACCTTGAAATATGGGGTTTACATAATAAATCCAAGAACCATAGGCTCAAACCTCATATACTTTTGCCATGGACTCCAGGAACTCCTTCAGATGTGGTCTGATGGTCATGTTGACCTGTAACAAAACAAAAAAAAAACGCCTTTACTGACATAACACTGCAATCTTTAAGCTGCAGGAATCAACCACAAGCCATTCGGCTTAAATTAATCACTTTGTGAAGGCAAAACAATTTCATCATCAATGAATAGAGGGGTTTTGATAAGCCACCACACACAAGACAGGGTTCCTACAGCTGAAAGCAAGTTAAATTTAAGGCTTTAAGACTTCTTTAATGCCTTTTGAAATCAAATTTAAGAAAATGTCGACCCAAAAAAAACAAAAAAAAAACAATGACAAAAAAATCCCCATATGAATTAGAGGCAATTTTAAAGAAACATTTATTTGAATTTGTTTTTAAATCACACTTTGGTCCATTTGAAAGCTTTCCCTCTGAATAATACAATAGAATAGAATATACCTTTATTGTCATTGTTACAAAATGGGTTAACATATTGTGACAACGAAATTGGGCATGACACTCCAGGGTCACACATTCACAGTGAGGTAAAAAGCCAAAAAGATAAAGGAACAGAGAAGATAAGGTAATAAAACAAGGAGGATAAAGCTATAGTTATAATTTACATGATATTTAAACAAGAAATGTCAGCATGTAGGATGTTACATACAGTTGGTATCGTAAGGGTTGTGCAATTTTGCATTTGGTGCAAAGCAAATCTCTATAAGAATAACAGCTCTCTCCAAAGTTTTAACATGGAAAAAAATAAAAAGGATGTTTACAGTACATCATAGAATCCTCAGTCAAAACTGCCAGATAACTACTAATTCCAGAGAACTCTTCTGCTTCATTGATAAGCACTTTTATCATGAATCAAAAAAAAAGACTTACTAAATCTTTTTACTTCAAAACAAATATAAAATCCTATGTGTTCACATTTTCAAGGATCCGTGGGAAGCCTGCCTGATCATTTTTAGACAAAATACCCTCTCTCTCAACATCGACAGCTCCTTAGTGTCCCCCTCCCCCCAGGTCAAGAGTCTGGGTGTCATCCTGGATAGCATGCTTACCTTCCATACACATATCAACACCATCACCCGCACTGCTTATTTCCACCTCCGCAATATTACCAGACTCCGCCCTTCCCTCACCCCCCGCACTACTGCTATTCTCGTCCACAGTCTTGTCACATCCCGCCTTGACTACTGCAATGCTCTCCTCTTCGGCCTTCCTCAAAAGTCCCTCCATAAAATTCAGCTGGTTCAAAACGCCTCTGCTCGCATCATCACAAAAACATCTTCCCAGCAGCACATCACCCCCGTTCTCCAACAGCTACACTGGCTTCCTGTTCAGCATCGCATCAGCTACAAACTCATCTTATATACATATATGGCCATTCACAACCTGGCTCCTCCCTACCTGTCCGACCTTCTCCAGGTGCACGTCCCCACTCGCTCCCTCAGATCCTCGTCCTCCCTCCGACTGTCAGTGCCCCCTGCCCATCTGAGCACCATGGGAGCCAGAGCCTTCAGTCGCGCTGCTCCCAAGCTTTGGAACAATCTACCTCCGGACCTCCAAAACTGCACACCTCTCTCCACTTTTAAGTCCCGTCTAAAAACACACCTGTTCAGGACTGCCTACAACACATAGCTTCTCCATTTCTTATGTTTTTATGATTTTATGTCTTGTTTTTATTTATTATTTCGTTTACAACTTTTTAAATTGTATTTTTTCTTTCATTGTTTGTACAGTGTCCTTGGGTGGCCTGAAAGGCGCTTTTAAATAAAATGCATTATTATTATTATTATTATTATTATATCCACAAGGAACAAGATTTACATCAATATAGTCTTAACATATTGTACCGTTCAGCTCAGGAGGTAGAGCGATCGTTTTAGGATTAAGGGATCCCAGTTCGAATCCCGGCTTGTCTGCGTTACATGTCGAAGTGTCCTTGGGTAAGACATTGAACCCCCAATTACCCCCAATAAGCAGGTTAGCGCCTTACAAGGCTGCACAGATCACGGCCGCTATTGGGAAATGTGAAGCACAATTTAAAGCGCTTTGGGAAGTCATTGACTTGAAAAGCGCTATATAAATGCAGATCATGTCATAATCACATTTTTTAGTGGAAGTACAATGTTGGCAACAAGATTCACTTGATATAATTGGAAGTTATTTGAATGCAACAGAAACTTTTTCTTCTTTTTCTGTGTTTTTTTTACTTTTTTTTTTAATTCTATTAAAAGAAATCTCATTGTGTTTTTTTTTCCTAGCTGTTACTTTTTTTCTTTTTGTTCGCAATTTCCTTTTTTTCCTTTGTTTTTCTTTTTTCTCTGACTTTTTTCTAAATTTTTCCTTCTTTTTTCTCTCTTCCTTTTGTTTCTTTTTCTCCTTAGCTTTTCATTACTTTTTTATTTTGGTATTTTTTTTCTTTTTTGTTCTGTTTCCCCTTACTTTAAGTCATTTTGTGCATAATTTTACATAATATTTGGTCATGTTGGGATTAAAGAAGCAAAAAAAAAAAAAAACCTGAAGAGCCGTTTCGGACCCGAAAGAGCCGGTTCCTTTTAGTGAGCCGAACTGAAGAAGTCAGTTCTTGAAAAACTCTTCTGACTTTACTCAACTTTGTTCTACTTCGATCTTGACCTCAAAATACCGCATTTAGAACACAGCATCAGGGGAACCCGTGTATTTTTACCTTCATGCACTCCAACTTTGACTTAATTCGCTTCTTAATTAGCAATTTTGAGCCCTCATTTTTGTGAGCTGGCTAGATTTTCTTGTGCGGGCAGTGCGCAATTGCGCACGTGCGCAGTTTAGAAGGAACATTGGCTGTAGCTCTGAAGTAACGCGAGAGCGGCCTGGCAAAAGACCCGTCCACTTCCAAGGCACGCTCTCAAGGACATAACGCTAACGAAATAAACAAGAGCCAATCATCTGCTCACTTTAGGATCTCTCACTTGATTGACATACAGGAGAGCCAGTCTGACATCTAATCATTTCGGACACTTGGGTCAACACATGTGCGCGTACAACACGGCCAGAACGTTACGAGTTACCGAGCTGTGTATACTACACCAGCAAGCGTTATGCAGAAAAATGCTCAACATGAAAGAAATAACTAATGTGTCAACAAAGACCGCCTGTTCCATCTGCACCAGATCTCTTACGAGGTGCTATTTTGTGCGCATCTGGGCAAGGACGATTCTGTACACTTTAAGCTGTTGCTACACTGACGTGAGATGGCTGAATAGAGGGAAACCCCTAAAATTATTCAGAGGGCTCCGTTCGGAGATTAAGGACTTTTGCCGTGAGTCTTAACATGCAGAATACAACCAATTAAATGTCAGTGTCTGCTCGACATAGCATTTTTAACAGATCTGACCAACATGCTGCAAGGAAAAGACAAAAATGTGATCATTATGGTTTAAAAGAAAATAATGCAGCGTCTCTCCTCCGTGTTGGAGACAAAACCGAAGGCATTTGCGCGCTACACAAAGCAGATTGAGAACCGTCAGTTCGAAAATCGCACCGAGCGACAGCAGTAAGCCCTAAAATCGCGAAAAAGTAGTCATTAAGATGCTCTTATTTAGCTGTACAGCCGGGGTCTCCAACGTGGTGCCCGTGGACCTGTTCTGGTCAAGTCATGTTTAGTGGTATAGCCCTTAATCATAAAGAGTCTCAAAGGGCTGCACAGACCACAAATTATTGCCAACTTCTATTACAGAATATTATGACACCATCTCCTGATATTGTCAACATAAAATATAGGTTATTAATATGCTATAGAATAGAAGCGTGTATCAAACTTGGATTTAAACATTTCCACTGAGGATTGCAGATCGAATCTCAGAAGGAAAACCATTCCACAGCACCGGGGCCCGGATGGAGAACGCTCTCTAAGCTGCGGATCTCTTTTCGGCTCTTGGGATCACTAGTAGACCAGCATTTTTAGAACGAAAGGTCTTAAAAAATCCTTACCAGTGCTGAGTCATTGTGATTTTCTAATAAATTATTTTTTTGGTTGATTGAGTCTATTAAATCCTACTTCCAATAATGGTAACAACTTTGTGATAAAATGCCTAATAGACTGGGTGCCCTCTGCGCTTATTAGTAACAAAAAGTAGCTCTGAGCTTGAAAAAGGTTGGACACCTTGTGTCATTGTATGCAATATTAAGCCAATTTTATCATAGAGGCATATAATGCAGAGGCAAAAAAATTGACGATTAACAGTCTTTAAAAATTCTTAATTGTGACAGCTGTAGTTGTGTGTAAATAAATTTATAAAATTACTTTAAAAAGGTCATCAAAATGGTTCTAAAATCCATAATTGTTGTCCAGTCTTTGCTACCTTATACTGATGATCCTGAAACGCTGCGCGGAAGGTGTATTCAGCATTGTCGATCGCACTCAGGGAGCTGAACATTAAGGTTTCCTCCTGAAAGCAAAGACATTTGGCAATGGATCAATGTTTTATTTGGAAGACCGTTTCAAAAGTCTGAGTTGTATGCTATAAAATCAATGAGATTTGGATATACTTTTGAGCCTATTTGGTCAAAGGCATTTTGCGCCATATGGAGGATGACCAAGCCTAGGGGTTGGCAACACAAAATATTCAGCCATATCGGACAAAACAAAAAACACAACCTTTTGTTGGAGCTGCAAAAAAATGAAAAACGTTGTACAAACTTTATTAGGAAGGCAACACATCCTGTGTTTGTTGTGAGAATAACACACACACACAAAGAATTATTTTCCAACTTTAACCATATCCTCTTCCATTATCTAACATTTATGAAAAAGCGCCATGGATCCCCTTAGGGTGCGCCAAAAAGCCATATACGGCTCAGGAGCCACTTGTTGCTGATCCCCCTGGCCTAAAAACACAAGGAAATGCTGGACTGGACCTCAGAGGGTGGAACTCACCAGGTCAACAACAAGCGTTCCTTCTGGGGTGCTCCTGGTCTTTGGGGGGATATCAGGCATTCTGGGCTGAGAATGCTGGGACTGCGATGGCAGGTTTTTGATGAAAGTAAAGCTGAGGGGGAAAAGGTTAAAAAAACAAGAGCTTTTTTTGTTAAATATTAAGACGGTTCGAGTGATGTTTAGATACAGACATTGTAAAAGTAAAATGGATGAGACTTCACATTGTCATCTACAAATGAGGACGTGCTAAATAAGAAAAGGCGGAGCTCAACACTCACGGATTGAAGATTTGGTTGTCCTCGTCTTCCTCCAGAAGATCAATGGAACCATAACCAAACACTCCTATTTCTGGGCTCATCGACATGTTGCTTCCTGGACTCTGGAAATCTCAATTATTTAAAAAAAATATATATATTAATATATAAATATATATAAATATATATTAATATATAAATATATATAAATATATATTAATATATAAATATATATAAATATATATTAATATATATATATATATATATATATATTAATATATATATATATATATATTAATATATATATATATATATATATATATATATATTAATATATATATATATATTAATATATATATATATATATATATATTAATATATATATATATATATATATATATATATTAATATATATATATATATATATTAATATATATATATATATATATTAATATATATATATATATATATATATATATATATATATATATATATATATATATATTAATATATAATATATGAGTGTTTTGCTGTATTAATAATAATAATGCGGCAGAGAACCATAGCGTATGCTCAACAGAACTGTATTAAACTGATGCGCGTGTGACATTACGTCACACACCGCAACACTGCCGCTGGGGCATACCGTTGCACGAAGGGGAAGTTTCACACTCGCTCACGGGCGGCAGTATGACAGTGGCTTAGCCTAGACAATGCCATCGGGTGTAATCCGGCGGATATATTAACAAAACTTGGACTTAAGATCTGATCAAAGACACTCCTGCCATATAGTGGTGATCTATCATACTGAAATAATTTGCTGAGGCTTGATAATTACTAAACAGAGGCGCCAAAGCCTTTAGAAAACCTTTTGTTTTTTTAAATACAGTGGAACCTCGGTTTTCGAACGCCTCTCAGTTCGAACAAATCGATTCTCGACCAAAAATCGAGAAATTCTTGCTTCGCTTTTCGTTCAGAAAAATCGGAGTTCGAATGCCGGTACGCTAGGGTGAGATGCTGAGCGGCGTACGGGTGTAGATTGCCCCCACCCCTCGTGAAGAACTGTTATGACGTGCGCACGCACTTCTTTTTGCTTTAAATAGCGGTGAACGGAGTGTTTCAGCCCCTAATTATGCCTCTGAAGAAGGTCGGTGCAAGCAGCAAAGTTGCTACAGGCGAAAAAAGAAGGGTAGTGCGTACAACTATTGCATTTAAGAAATTATAGCAAAATATGAAGAAGGTGTGCGAGTTTCCCTTCTTTCGAGGGAATAGAGCATGGCTTCTGCAGATCACCACAAAGGTAAGAAATCCTATTCATAATTCTTTTCTTTATCCTTTAACCGCTCACCACTTTTTGTGGAGACCCGGATGCTAAATGACGTGTAAACGACCTGATTTTTTTTTTGTTGTACACGTTCATGTTAGCGTAATCTTTCGTACAGAAGATTACGCTAACGCACGATTAGCCTGGGTTAGCTTCATGTTTACGTTCATGGTAAACATTCAGGGTGTTGGAACGGATTAAAATGATTTTACATTACTTTTAATGGGAAAATCGGTTTTCAAACAAGGTTCTGGAACGGATTATGGTCGAGAACCGAGGTTCCACTGTATACACATTTTTACATTTTGGCACTCAGGAACAATGCTTCTGAAAACATATATATTATGACACTGAAGGAGTTAATCATAATTTGTGCATTATACTTGAATAAATATAGTTAAATACACAAAGAAATGTTTGTAACATTTAAAGTATGAAATATAATTCACCCTATTTCAGCTCAGAATAGCACCAGAGAAGTGGCATTGTGCAGGAAAAAAAAAAAAATCACCCAAATCTGATCTGCACAATCTGATGCAAAGTAAGGACACCTTATTTTAGCGCCTCAACTTGTCAGGTTTTACGTTTTGACATCGCTTTCTTATAGTTGAGACTTACCAGTTCATTGCTTGACAAAATTGATGAAAGCAAAAACACAACGTACTACAGACATATTCATAGGTTGCATCACTCCTGAGTGCTCTAAATTCCGTGCAGCATTGAATGGCCAAGCAATATCTGCAGCTAGTAATGGCCAAGCGGGACATGTCATTGCGTAAACACATGACGAGTCCAGGTGTCTTGAGCTCCACAGAACTCTGAGGACTTACTCACTGAATCGTTTGAATCCAGATTCAGAACTACTGGACTAGAAGGAAGAAGGGTCTTCTACTTACTCTCTTTGCTAGGTGTGAGGAATCGGACGACAGGGCTATAGATCCTTCTGGACGCTGAATTGTGAGGAGAGGCAGAGTTCATCTCAGACAGAACGTGCTTGCGGCGCAAGATGGACTTGAGTGGAGTCTTGAAGTCGGACTCTAGAGGACCGGTACAAAAAAGTCAAAACCTATCTCGATCGTAATTAGGCCAGCATCTGTATATTCTAAATATTCAGAGATGGGATATTTGAGTTTTTGCCATAATCAGAAAAACAAACCTTTATATTACGGTTGATTTATAATGAATCACGAATGTATGAAATTTTGTTTTTTACTTGCATTAAAAAAAAGAACTTTCACTTCACAATACCCAATTTTTCTTATAAAAGTCCTGTATATGTGGATTCAAATTGATCATTTTCACCATGGGAAATGAGGGCTGTCACGAATATGACATATTCGTCTCATCACAAATACTTTTGATATTCACCAATATTTTTCACAGTCACAATTAGTCTTTTTACGTTATTATGTACCAGTTTTCGTTTTCAAAGACCAGGAACTTAATGCAAAGAAGAGATATGTATCTGTTGCTGTTCGCTGCATTGACTTTAAATAGGTTGAAATCTTAAAACTTGAAGCGAAGCAAAGGGTCATTTATCTGCTCCGCTGCTGTATTCACTTTAAGTGTGTATGCTGAAATTAGAGGTTTCCCGTCTGTGCATCTCATTTTTGCACTTTATAACTGAAAAGTAGAGTAAAAAGAACTTACAACCCGTTATTCCACCTGTGCATTGCTCCTCAAAAGGTTTTAACCTAACGGGCTGCACTGTTCCGGGTTGTTTTAATGAAAAGAACTGAATGTTAAGCTGATAATGATTATTATTTGTTGCCTTAATTTCTTGACCAATAAATTGCTCTTCTTTATTAGGGTGTACAATATATGTAATGTGAATCTCATATGATAACAGTAGCATATAATGCAGAAGGGCAAAAATATACATGTGTCAATGGTGATTAGTTGTTTGACAAAGAGTGGCGGTTCGACAATAAATTGAGCCCCAGATGTCTTGATAGGTTTCTTTCTATCTGTTTATTTTCCACTCGTCTTGAACCTAAACAGATGACGCGCACATTTATAATAAAAAATATTATTCTTTTTGGAAGTACTTGTGCCACCCCCAAGTGTCATAGTAAAAACGACGCCCCGGTTTTCGGCCCGCCTCGCGCACGCCTAAGACCGCCACTGGTGACAATAATTGTTTCCAGAAATTCCCAATTGTGAAAGCCTTAATGGAAACAAAATAAAATGGAGATATCCCAGGAAAAAAGCAACAATCAATACACTGGAGGCTTGTTTAAAAAGTGTGCTCAAGTTATTTCTTTGCTACAAGTCAACAGATCTTCGTAGGACCAAAAAAAATCACCAATTAAAAAAAAAATCAGCAGGCACAGCAATATGCGAAATTAGTCGTAACAGTTGACTATTCCCTTCCCGTCAATGTACCCGGTAAAATTACCTGGTTCTTTGGCAACCCGAGCCATGGCTCGCTTCCTAGGCCGCCCTCGGGGGAGCATGCGTCTGGTCATCATTGGAATATCTTCAGCATCAGATGTCACTTGAACCTTGAAAGCAAAAGATAATTGCTGGCCACTAGCAGATAAATTATTTAAAACGGTAAACGTGTCTTAACTTGCATAATTAGTTTTCATAAGACAAGACCAAGATTTATGACAGGTTTGACCAAGAAGAGAAAACTAGACTAAGTAAAAAATTGAATACAAGCACAAGTAGCCCGTTACAATAACAGATTTTTGATGGTCAAAAATTCTGCAAAAAATTTCGGAGTTCGATCCTAATCAAAACATCAATGAAACCATTTCTAAAATGGACAGACATTTAGTTTTACAGGGATGAAATGAAATGATCTGCATTTATGTAGCGCTTTTCAAGTCAAGACTTCCCAAAGCGCTGTACATTGTGCTTCACATTTCCCAATAGCGGCCGTGCAGCCATGCAAGGCGCTAAACTGCATATTGGGGGTATTAGGGGTTCAGTGTCTTACCCAAGGACACTTCGACATGTAACACGGAGGAGCCGGGATTCGAACTGCGATCTCTTGATCCCAAAAGCGCTCTACCTCCTGAGCCACTGCCGCGATAGAACCTTCAACAAGATACCTCTTTTCACATCAGCGGTTCTGTATGCTTGCGGCCAGCTTAAGACCCTCTTCTCCATTGCAATATTTGAGCGCTATAAGTATCTAACGCAGTGGTTTGCAATCAGCAGGGTGCAGACCGGTACCAGGCCACCAAGAAAGAAAAGTATAAGCGTTTTAAAACATTGTGGAAAGCTCTAAAACCAGCAACATCTGGAAAAAATAAATAAATACAGCCATCTCTTTCGGTGTTCATTTTACCTCTGAAAAATGATGGGTCCCGAGGATTCGCATGCTCAAAAATCTATGGGTCCCCAAAATTTAGTGTTATCGGGGTTGAAAATTTAAATCTGCGACAAATATATAATATAAATTTATGTATTCATTCAGTTTCAATCATCACAGTTTATTGGTAATACAAATCAGTTATCACTTCAGATTTTTCAGTTCACAACAATATTGTACATTATACAAAATAATATTGCTTAAATATTAATCTATATATCCATGCAGTTTTAATCATCAGTTAATTGGTAATACAAAGCAGTTATCACGTCGGAATTTTCAGTTCATATTTTTTTTGTGGTCTGCTGTCCCGTCACAGTTGTAATGCCTTCTCAAGGTCCAATCCATAATCATCCTCCTCAGAGCGTAACCAATATAATTTAGTCCATTTTGGCAGAAAAGTCCTTTTCTTGCTAGGAGTTTTCTTTTGTTTATTTTCTTTCGTCGAATGATTCGCTTCAACACACGTGTTTTCCTGCCTCCGCGATCTTCCGAAGAATTTCTCCACCGTTTTTTCGTGCCGGAATTATGGCCGTTGTTATCAGTTTCTGCATTATGTTTCAACTTATAATTGACACTGAAGGAATTACCAATTTTGTGTTGATGTTCACCTAATACTAACGTTTTTTTTCGGAGGCAGACTTAGCCTTCACCTTCCCTCAACGACAAGCACCACAACAATGACGTAATCTCGGAGCAACGAGATCTCGTTTGCCGAGATCGGCGTGCAGATGAAAACTTGAACCGCAAGACCAAAACAACAATTGCGGATCAGCCTGACGAAAAGTTTGGAGTGTGGTAAATCTTTGTTTGAAAAAAAAAAGTAATCAGATAATAATGACAATTTTGTGTCAAAAAAGTTGCGTCCTGGGGACGCACGTTGACTTGATACTATGCGTCCCCAGCAAAAATGATGCGTCTAGAACGCAGGGACGCGGGCAAACGAGAACACTGCTCTTTCCCTTTTGATGCACAGGAACTGGTAACCTAAAAACCAAGATGGTTTAGAGATCCATGAATTGACTCACCGATGAGCGAGACATGCCTACCAAGTTTACATGAACCATTTATCATTTACAACATAATTCGTTCAAGCCACATTTACCAGGCCTTGCTTAACAACAATATTGGCAAGTATTCTTCTTTTTCTCCATCTACCCTGGTCATATCCCTCGAGAGGGGTGACCGACAGCAAAACAGACACATAAAATAAAAATAAAAAAGAAAATTTAAAAAAAAAAGGGGAAAAGTAGCAAAAAACACACAACATTTTTTGTACCATGGCCAACCCAAACGCCCAAACAAGTTAAGCACCTCAGCACCCAAGTTGGTCATGCTTTCGTCCCCCCAGATGAAACGGGACACAAGAAAGCGGCCATGACACTCGGGTCAGGGTGAGACAACACTATCTTCTGTTCAACAGCTGGGCCCGACAGATTTCACAGGTTTACCCCTGCCGCATCATACAGGTGCCCTGCCCATGCCTTAGATTTATTCTTACTTAAAGCTAAATACAGTCAGTAACTATGGAGGTGCAATTGTACTCGTTTATGTATTATTTATTATCCGTGATTTAAACCTGTGGTTTTTGAACACAAGGTAAATTGTCAAACCTGTTATCGGCCCAGGCTTACTTGTTGCCACACAAACCACACACACACACACACACACACACACACACACACACACACACACACACCTACTTTACAGTCTCTATTATCAATGCTTCACCCCCTTTTTGGAAAGTTATGAACAGTGGGAAGAGATTTGGCCGTGCCCTTCATTGTGGAGTGGCTTGGGTGAGGACCGTGATGATGGGGTGGCCATTTTAATAAACAGCCCTCGACTCATCATAAAGGGTAGCACTGTGATGAACGAAGGACGCGCAATCTTATTGTGGAAGTTGAACTACTCCCTGCTGGAGGATGAAGCCTTGGCCGCGCAATACAGGGAGCGGTACAAAGACTGGCAGACCCTTCAAGGCTGTTGTTTTTGGACTCTTCATATGCCGGCCGTGGTTTTTGAACTGTGTACTTTATGTTGTTAAATTGAGCACTTTTTGCAATTGGGAGATGGAATAAGAGCTTGCTCTGTCCACTCCACGCATCGGCCCGGCATTCGCACTGATCGCTGCTTGGCCCTGTGGCTAGGACCTTGACCCAGCCTCTCGGCTGAGAGCAAGTGTACCGGCCTCTTGGCTTTGAAGTGTTTCATGATTTGACCGATAACAGGTAATGGATAATTGATAAAGAATATAGAACAATAAACCTCTACAAACCTCATATTGTTAGAATATGATATAATGAAATTGTGAATGTGTTTAATTGCTGTTAAAAGTGTCAATAAAATTGTTCAAACCAAAAAACCTACACACACACACACTCCTCCGTGTTATATGTCGGTCGTTGGTTGGCTTGCATGGCTGACGCTGCTATACATGCCTGTCAACCTGTACGGTTTTGCCGTACAAAGTACGTTTATTATGCATTTTAAGACGTGTACGACGTACGAGAATATCTGTACTGAAAAACGCAAATTTGTCAATAAGCTCAGTTTAAACGATGTGGCATAAATTTTGAAGGCGCAAGGCTTACTTTAGTGGTAAACATTAGGCCGAGGGCACAAATCAGGGTGACTTAAGTTGAGAATCTAATTTACCTTTTCTTGGTGTAATACAGTTTCTGGTACGGATGGACGAGTTCTTCTCGGCGTCGGTGTGGCTTTCTTTCCGGTCGAACGACGGCTTTTCGTCGGTGTCTCATAGTCGGGAGCCACGACTCTCTGTGATCTGAGCATCATTTTATTAACTTTCGTAATATAAATTGCTCAGTGCGAAAATGTGATCAGTCATAACGCCTGTTCAATGTTTTGCTATACTTTAGCTCCGCCTCGCAAATCCCCACTTCCTCTCGAATCGTGCACTCCTTTCTGCGCGTTTAAATACGAGGAGATGCGATTGATTTCTCTGCTCTGTCGGGATCATTGGGCGGTGCTTGTGTCGTTAATATTATACTTCAGGAAGGCAGGCGAAACAAATCATACTCACCGACATTACCATTTATCGTGAAATTGACAATCAATTGTTTTTAAATTGAAATAAAATATTTACTCAAAACTAATATTTTAATCTACAGCTGCTTTATTTTGAAAGGAGACTCGTGATCCTACCGCTCCAACTGATCGCAATAGCTCTGGTAAATGTTTACCACTTCCGTGTACTGTAACTCGTACACGTTTCAAAGCAGTCATGTTTTATTTGTTTTAGTATTTTTGATTTCATTTTAATTTGCTATATTGACCAAACACAGAAACATTTCGATACCAACATCTTACCACAGTTTTGCGTAGACGTTGCATTCAATTTGTACAATCAATCGAAATACCGATAAAGAAAACAATTAAAAAATAAAATAAAAAAGTCAAGTCATGATTATTTGTATAGCCCTTAATCACAAGGAGTCTTAAAGGGCGACACAGACTATTGCAAACTACAGACTATTATTCGCAGATATTTAGCTGGGGACCAGGAGAAGATGGGCAGTGACTGGCCATCGCTGCAGGTGTTGTGCCCAAATCCGACTCCCATGCAAAATCCTCTCCCCCTCGCGTGAACGCGCATTCTGCTGCGCTTTGGGCACAACATCAGCCCGCCAACTTGAGGGCGTTGTGGTTCAGGGTCGAAACGCCCAGTGACGGTTGGACACCACCTGATGACATCTTCTCCTGGGTAAAAGCTACATTCACTTTTTTGAGTGACTGTTAAGAGTGGCACTATTTTGTGTATGTTATAATAAAAATAATTACACCATCCCCTGATCTGAAACCTACAGGAGGGCAAGAGAAAACAGAAAAACCTCAACATGAGGAAAATTAAGAAACCTTGAGAAGGGACTACACATGATGTAATCCCTCTTCCTGGATGACCAGGTTGCAGTGGATGTTGGGAGGGCATCAACAAAAAATACTTAGATATTGACAACAAGAAATAAAGGTACCGTATTTTCCGCACTATAGGGCGAACCGGGTTATGGGGCGCACCCCCCAAAAAATAGTTTTTGGTCCTATATGTAACAGAGTTGAAATTTGATTGTTTTGAATGTTTTTTTGAATTCTCACAAAATCTGTGTTTTTGTTGTATTACTGTTAATATTCCGGTACCTCATTCAGTTGTTAAGTCATGGGCGTCTGCGACTGTTTTTTTCGTTTGGCACTTTATGGGCTTCAGCGCTTGCCGTAGCTTAAGTGAGTTTGGAAGCGTTGAAGGTAAGATGTGCCCAATATCAGTTGGATAAAAAAAATGCATATTTTGCTAGACATTTGAGCTGCTTTCGAAATTATTTTTGTATATAAAGATATATAAGTTGTTCTAAATGATGTATATTAAAAAAACACTAAATAAGAAGTTAAGCAATACAGCTTGAAATGAAGATGCAACGTGTTTTGATGCAAACACGCCACGAGGTGCGGCCTTTTGAGTGATGACCCGTTCTTTTGTATGTTTAATGTTTTAGATAATTGCAGTCGTGAACAGAGGCCCCTGACTTTTGTATTGTTTTGTTTATTGAATGCAGGTACGTGTGAAAGTTATGTTCATTGTTATTATCGAAGTTTCATTATTAATGTGCTCGCATGTTGTCTGCTTGCTGTAGCTTAAGTGAGTTTGTAAGCGTTGAAGATAATTGCAGTCGTGAACAGAGGCCCCTGACTTTTGTATTGTTTTGTTTATTGAATGCAGGCAATAAACCCAGAGATTGTGAAACCTTGTGTCGTGCATGAAAGAGGGTCGCTACATATATCTTCCATACATAAGGCGCACCGGATTATAAGGCACTACAATGGGAACGTCGACAAAACAGTCAGATAGTTCAGTCAAACTTATTACCCCCTTAACATTCCAAAAGCTTGCAAAGACGCAAATACGTGTCGAGAACACGTGCGGATGCGGTGTCCGTACGATATCACTCAAATGCATCGTTCCAAATATCATTCGGAAGGTTAAAGTCTTGGGATTCAAGAAATGCCAACCATTCCTTAGTTTACAGTACAGAATAGTAAAATACTGTTATCTCTATGGCGTAGTTCTACCCAACATGCTATTCACAGTCATCTTTTTCGGCCAATTGCAGGCTTTGTTTTGTCCCTTTAGCCTATGCAAGCCTGTAAATGATAAAAAGGATCCGCACCCTTTACCTCCGAATAACTTTAGCCAATAGTGATCGATTCAACTGATGCACTTTCCGGACAATTTCAACATCTTACCTAATGTTTACTATTATGTGTACAGTAATGCTAATTGTAATTCACCCTGGTCAATCCTGGAAGGGGGATTACCACATTTGAGGTCCTTTCTCAAGGTTTCTCTTTTGTCCTCACACTGAGGGTTTTGAGTTGTTCCTTGCCCGCATGCTGGTTTAAGATCAGGTAATTGTGTAATTTTGTAATTGTAATCCGGTGCAGTCCTTTGAGACATTTTTGTGATTAAGGGCTATATAAATAAATGTGACTTGACTTGGGACATGATCGACACATCTTTTTCGGCCAATTGCAGGGTTTGTTTTGCCCCTTTAGCCTATGCGAGCCTGTAAATGATAAAGAGGATCCGCCCCCTTTACCTCCGAATAACTAGCCAAAAGTGATGGATTCAAATGATGATTGACACATTGGTTAGCCAATGAAACGCCGGTATATAAATCCCAGCATACACCGCGGACTACTTCGCGTTCAGGGGAAAATCTAGTTGGCGGCTGCTTGCATTAGTTGCAAGACTTTGCGACTTAATATTGATCCATATATAGGGCGCACTGTATTATAAGGCGCATGGTCAGCTTTTGAAAAAAATTAAGACTTTTAGGTGCGCCTTATAGTGCGGAAAATACGGTAATTCATAAACTATCGAATATGAGTGTGTCTTAAACCTATATTTGAACAGTTCCACCGAGGTTGCGGATCGAATCTCAGAGGTCAGAGCATTCGAAAGCACCGGGACCCGAATGGAGAACACTTTCACAAGCATAACAAACCTGTAAAATAAAAAATGCCAGGGGGAACAGAAAGTTACATAAAATGCCAAAATGTTTGCAGATACTATTAAATCTAGTCACAATCCAGCCCATGTCTGGTCGAGTATAGGTCTTGATGTAGAGAAGGCTGCCCAACATTGCTCTGTATGTTCTTTGTTCTGTTTTGTCCCCATCTGGTGTCAGATCAGGCCCACACTAACAAGATAACCTTCTCATTATCGGACAGTTTAGTGTATGCTGCCTGGGGGTGGACCCCTTACAGCAGCAGGTCCAAAAATTCCTGTATGATGGAAAACACACACACCACAAAAAAACAGTTTTCACCATAAGCACCCATAAGAATTACTTTTATTATAACATATACCCTTATTATTGTATGCTGAAAATGTATGGAAACATCAATAATGATAATGATGACTGTGAGAATAGTGATTCAGATTCAGATCTATTTTATTGTCATTCAAGTACACGTGTATACAGAACGAAATGTCGATACATCTGACCCGCACAGATTCCTTGAATGTACAGATATAAATAAAATGTTGTATTGAGTTGGAGTATAGAGTACTAATAATATACTAAATAATTATGGCTATGTATAGTATTTTACAGTAGTGCAAATAGTGCAAGAGGAGCAGCTAACCAGATGTGCAAAATGGGCAGTCAGGTAAACAAGTCAGGTAAACAGTAACAATAACACTGTAAGTACAATAGCGCAAAGAAACAGATGCAAGGAGTGGCTAGCTATAAAGAACTGCCAGTAGTGCAAAAAAGTCAAACAAAACCAACAGATGTACAGATTAGCAGCAGTTTAGATTTGCTATGTGTTTGATTGACCATTTAACAGTCTAATGGCCAGGGGGACAAGACTATTGTGGAACCTGGTGGTCCTGGACCGCACACTGCAGTACCTCTTCCCAGAGGCTAGCAGAGTAAACAGTCCATGATGGGGGTGAGAGGGGTCCCTGATAATGTTCTTAGCTTGGGATAGGCAGCGCTTCTGGCCAATGTCCTGAATGGAGGGGAGAGAAGTCCTGATCATTTTCTCTGCTGTCCTCGTCACCCTCCTCACACTACCCCAGTCGGAAGCGCTGCAGCCTCCACACCACACAGAGATACAGCTGGTCAGGATACTCTCTATGGTGCCCCTGTAGAATGTGATGAGGGAGGGTGGGGGCAGGTGGGCTCTTCTCATCCTCCGCAGGAAGTACAGGCGCTGCTGTGCCCTCTTCACCAGTGATGCAGTGTTCTCGGACCAGGTGAGTTTGTTTGTGATGTGCACCTCTAGGAACTTGATGCTGCTGACAACCTCCACAGCCTTGTTGTTGATGAGAAGTGGGGCATGGTTGGGCTGGTTTTTCCTGAAGTCGATAATGATCTCTTTAGTTTTGTCAACATTCAGGACCAGGCTGTTGTCCATGAACCAGCCCACCAACTGCTCCACCTCCTCTCTGTAGGCCAGGTCGTTGTCGTCCCTGATGAGGTCCACCACTGTTGTGTCGTCCGCAAACTTCACGATGTGGTTTGTGGCTGACCTAGGGACGCAGTCGCGTGTCAGCCTTGGGGGGAGCCCGTGCTGAGGGTGATGACATCGGAGATGTTCTGACCAATCCGCACTGACTGGGGTCTGTCAGTGAGGAAGTCCAGCAGCCAGTTCCGCAGGGGGGTGTTGAAACCCAGGAGTCTCATTTTGTCTACCAGGTGTTGTGGGATGATGGTGTTGAATGCTGAACTGAAGTCCAGAAACAGCATCCGCACATGGGTGTTCTTCTCCTCTAGGTGTGTCAGGCTCAGGTGAAGCGCAGAGGAGATGGCATCCCCGGTGGAGCGGTTTGTCCGGTAGGCAAACTGAAAGGGGTCGAGTGAGGAGGGGAGACTGGAGGTGATGTGCTCTTTAACCAGTCTCTCAAAGCACTTCATTATGATGGGAGTCAGTGCAACGAGCCGGTAATCGTTCAATGATAAGATCTGGGGGTTCTTTGGCACTGGGATGATGGTGGCAATCTTGATGGTGATAATGATGAAGTGACATGTCTTACTGTCTGGTGTCACTTCTGGCGTCCCTTCAGAGTACAGACGCTCCCCTACTTACGACCATTCGACTTACGAAAAACGGGTGATACGAACATTTTTTTCGGGATGTCGAAAAATAGACGGACATTGCTGTAAGTTCGCTTTTGTATTGTGAACCTTTTTCCGAGTACAGGAAATTACTGTAGTGCTTCTTTCCGCCGCTACCGGCGTGTAGCACTGTGAGAGGTCACCCGGCATCAACCCGCAAGTGAAAAAATCTGCTTTATCATTCCTAATTTGTGTGTAAACATTCTATACTGTTGATACTATGTCTACACTATCTCCGTCGTGCTTAGAACTTTGACATTTTAATTGTTTGATATCTAGTGCATCCATTCAAAATAGTTGGTAAAAAGTGTAAAGAAGAGGCAAACTGTTTCTTTTGAAATAAAAGAGGAATAAGAAAGCTTGATGCGGTAGAGAAAATTGTTGGATCTCTTTTTTTTCGTTCACTCTCTACCACGGAGAAAGACCTCTTGAGGCGCATCTCCCAAAAGTAAGTTAGACGTCACTTTATTTATCCTTATAGAGCATATTATTTCATGAAATGTTTATTTGTCAGGACAAAACAGTATAGGTGACTTATAGAAGCCTTAAACATACAAAATATGGCACTGAAGCAACTTACGAACAAATTCAACTTACGAACGATCGTCCGGAACCTATCTAAGTAGGGCTGCGTCTGTATTTTCTGCCTGTCTTTCCAGTCAGTGATAGTGTAATTACGCACTCTTGATAGTAATCCTCTGATTCATTTGTGTTCGTCTGTGCGTAGTTCTCGGTCACACCCTTTTCAATGAAATGAACCGTTCTGTTTCTGCATCTTTTTCACCCCTGGAAAATGGATCAAATATGCAGGTGAATCACGATCAAAAAGCACAAAAATATAGTTTCTGCATTCAGGTCTAACTTTTTCCTGATTTGATCATACACCAGACACTCCGAACCAAACTTTCTGATCTTTGAAAAATCTGGTCTTTCCCCAGTAAAAAGAAAATAGTGGCCCATCCCAGCCATCTCTGGGCAGTGGGCAGGGGACACCCTGAACTGGGTGCCAGCCAATCGCAGGGCACACGGGGATAGACAACTCACTCGCTCATTCACACCTAGGGACAATTTGGACCGGCCAATCCACCTGAAATGCATGTTTTTGGAATGTGGGAGGAAACCGGAGTGCCCGGAAGAAACCCACGCAAGCACGGAGAACACACAAACTCTGCACAGGAAGTCCGGTAGCTGGATTCGAACCCACGCAGGAGGTTCCCATGACCTCAGAACTGTGCCGCACACGCGCTAACCATTGCGCCGTTCTATTATCCCTTTTTAGGCTTTGATATGTCCCTGAGATGAACTCAGTTCCCTTGTCAGATCGCAACCTCACCTTACCAAAGGGTACTGTGTCTGCCTCAAATTGTTTTGTTGCTTTAACTGTCCTACTTCTGTTTCTCAAAAAGTAATCATACATTGCAACTGAAAAATCTTCAGTGAAGGTAATGTCATATTTGTACCCTTCAAATGAACCAGGGGCAAAAGGCCATCTAGGTCAGTTTGGATGAGCTTTAATGGCTTCTTTTCTCTTTCATCACTCTGTCTGCTTCTACTTTGTTGAGGTTTACCCTGCGGGAACATAGACATTGATTAGGTGTGAGAACCTTGTCTTGTGTTTTCATACCTTCAGCGACAGATTCAAGTTTCACAATATAATCCACATTACAATAACCCAAAATCAAATGCCAAGTTTTTCAAATTGAAAGTGGCATTGTAGGAGTCCTCCATGCTTACACGTTTCTCGCCAACAATGTCCAAGTAGTAAAATTTTGCCTTTACCTTGATCTTGAAGATCGTCCCATCTTGAAGAATTATTCTATTGTCGCTCTTCGGAAAAGTGAACCGTGCTCCTTTTTATGTGGCTGCCTCCACAGAAATGATGTTCTGCGAATACTCAGGGATCAGTAGAGTCAAGTCAAGTCAAGTCAAGTCATTTTTATTTGTATAGCCCTAAATCACGAAGAGTCTCAAAGGGCTTCACAGATCACCACACTATATTACACAGACTATTTTTCAGCCGACGAGAAGAGTAGGTTATTCATATGCTATGGAGTAGAAGTGAGTTTTAAGTTTAGATTTAAACATTTCCACTGAGGTTGCAGATCGGATCTCAGGGGGAAGAGCATTCCACAGCACCGGTGCCCGGATGGAGAACGCTCTCGAACCTGCGGAACACTTCTTTGCTCTTGGGATCACCAGAAGACCGGCACTCTCAGATCGTAGGCTTCGGACCGGGACGTAGGGGCATATCAGATCTGAAAGATAAGAGGGAGCTAGTGCATGTATGATTTTGTACAATACTAAGAGAACCTTGAAATCACATCTATGGCTAACTGGGAGCCAATGCAGGTTAGCCAAAATCGGTGTGATGTGATCGGACTTTTTTGTCCTATTTAAAAGCCTCGCTGCGGCATTTTGTACCAGCTGAAGTGACTTGATTCTAGACTTCGGCAGACCAGAGAGTAGTGCATTACAGTAATCGAGACGGGAGGTGACAAACGCATGAATTATAATTCCCGCATCAGACTGAGACAGTATTGAACGGATTTTAGCAATGTTACGAAGATGGAAGAAAGCGGTTCTAGTAATTTTCTTTACATGTATTTCAAAGGATAGATCAGGGTCAAATATGACACCTAAATTTTTAACTGAGTCACTGATGTGACATTTGTCAATGTTCACAGTAGTTTTTGAGAATATATCACGGCATTTAGATGGACCAATGACTAACATCTCGGTCTTTTCAGAGTTAAGACGCAAGAAATTGAGTGACATCCACTCTTTTATCTCAACGAGGCAGGCCTCCAAATTTCCACAGTTTAGTGTGGGAGAGTCCTCCAACGGAAGATATAGTTGAGTGTCGTCTGCGTAGCAGTGGAAGCTGATATTGTACTTGCGAATTATATCACCTAATGGAAGCATGTAAATACTGAAAAGAAGGGGGCCAAGCACTGAACCCTGCGGAACACCGCAGGTAACATTAAAGGGCTCAGATGTCATTTCACCATATTTAACACAGTGCGTCCTATCTGTGAGGTAGGATCTGAACCACGAGAGGACGGTTCCTGAGAGACCAATCCATTTTTCCAACCGTTCTAGTAGGATATTGTGGTGCACTGTGTCAAAAGCAGCACTAAGATCCAGCAGCAGCAAAAGTGATGAAGCGCCAGAATCCATTGCCAGTAGGAGATCATTTGTTACCTTGATCAGAGCTGTCTCAGTAGAGTGGTTAGCCCTGAATCCTGATTGCATGGATTCAAAAAGGTTATTCTCGGATATGAAAACATTTAGCTGCTGTGCCACTACTTTTTCAAGTACTTTAGAGAGGAAAGGTAGGTTTGACACAGGTCTATAATTACTTAAGATTTCTGGATCAAGTTTGGGTCGTTTCAGTGTGGGTTTAATAACGGCGGACTTAAAAGCTGCTGGAACTACACCTGAGGAGAGTGATATGTTTATAATATTTAGAACTGAAGGTCCAAGGACGCCAAAAAGACTTTTAATAAGTGAACCTGGGAGCGGGTCGAACTGGCAAGTTGTCGGTTTGGCCGCATTCACCACCTGATTGAGATCATCAAGTGACAGTTCACTAAAACGGGACAATTTCCCAGGACAGCCACCCTGTCGTGCATCTGTAGATTTCAGCCCTTTAGTATGTGTGGTATTAATAATTTCTTTAGCAATTTCTTCCTGTATGCATTGAATCTTCTTAGTAAAGAAGACCATTAAGTCATGAGCAGAGTGCGTCGAACTATCTGCAGTAGTCTGTTGCCTTGTAAGCGATGCTACAGTGTCAAAAAGGGGTTTGGGATTGTTCTTTTGAGACGCAATCACCTTCGAAAGATAGGCCGATTTTGCAGAGGCAAGGGCCGCTTTATACTTTAACAAGCTGTCACACCATGTTTGATGGAAAACCTCAAGCTTGGTAGTGCGCCATTTTCTTTCCAATTTCCTGCATTCTTGTTTAAGGGTTCTAGTTTCATCAGTAAACCAAGGCGTGCGTCTTTTAGGACGTGATTTTAGCTTCATGGGCGCTATTGAATCCAGGACACTTGTCAGGGTGGTATTGAACTCATTCATGAGTGATTCAATCGAGCCATTGTATGAAGGAAAGGACGCAACTGCTCCAGGAAGGAGTTCAAAGAGCTCAGAAACTGTGCCAGTGCTTATATTGCGTCCGCTAAATCCTTCAGCTTTTTTAACACTACATTTAGCTAGCACCTCAAATGTAACTAAATAATGATCCGAGATAACGGTAGTACACGGTAACACCATAATGTTTGAGGTTAAAACTCCTCGAGTCGGAATCAAGTCTAGCGTGTTCCCATCTTTATGGGTTGGCAAATCAACCAGTTGATTAAAACCAAATGCATCAATTAGAGACTTAAACGCAATAGTGAGTGAACTGAGTGGGGAGTTCATATGAATGTTAAAGTCCCCCATAATTATAATTTTGTCTGCATAGGTTACTAGTTCAGACAAAAGTTCAGCAAATTCGTCTAAGAAAGTTGTGTACGGCCCAGGTGCGCGATAGATAGTTATTACATAAATTGACAATAGAGAGGACCGCATCACAAGAGCCTCAAACGCCTTGTAATTATTAGAGGTACGAGGATTAAATTTGAGCGTTTTTTCAGAAATGAGCGCGACACCGCCACCCTTTTTCAACGTGCGTGCTATATGGCTACTCTCGTAATCTGGGGGAGAAGCATAATTTAGCGCTAAATACTCATCCGGGCGTAACCAGGTTTCACAAAGACCCATACAGTTAAGTTTATAATCACGAATAATGTTATCAACAAGTAAAGCTTTTGGAGCAAGCGATCTAATATTTAACAGACCAAATTTTAGCTTTGCTGAATCATTTGACCTAGCTGAGCTCTTTGTAGTCTTTGTCGAGATCTTCAAAAGATGCCGCGGTTGTTGCTTTTCGTGTGCGCTGAGTGTAAAGCTTCGGTTGTCCGGCGAGGAATGAATGGTGGAATTAGTTACATCCTCGCGTCCATCTTGCTGCTTAGACTTCGCACGCTTCACACATCTACCTGCACGGCAACCACGCTTCTGTTTTCTGTCCTTACGGCGCCGCTGTCGTCGTTTATTAGGATGAATAGCGGTCCACAAGGATGCCGGATCTCTTTGAAGTTCGCTCGGTATATCATAGGCGGTATAAAAAGTGCCCGAAAAGTCGAAATTTAGACGCCCACCCAACCGAATAAGTTCGTCCCTACTGTAAGTGTTTTTGGCCACACATGTGTCCAAAAGTGAAAGCAAAAAATACAAGAGAACGGCAATAAATAGAAGATTAGCTGGAGAGCAACTAGCCGCAAGCATGTGTAACAGAGTTGAAATTTGATTGTTTTGAATGTCTTTTTGAATTCTCACAAAATCTGTGTTTTTGTTGTATTACTGTTAATATTCCGGTACCTCATTCAGTTGTTAAGTCATGGGCGTCTGCGACTGTTCTTTTCGTTTGGCACTTTATGGGCTTCAGCGCTTGCCGTAGCTTAAATAAGTTTGTAAGCGTTGAAGGTAAGATGTGCCCAATATCAGTTGGATAAAAAAATGCATATTTTGCTAGACATTTGAGCTGCTTTCGAAATTATTTTTGTATATAAAGATATATAAGTTGTTCTAAATGATGTATATTAAAAAAACACTAAATAAGAGGTTAAGCAATACAGCTTGAAATGAAGATGCAACGTGTTTTGATGCAAACACGCCACGAGGTGCGGCCTGTTGAGTGATGACCCGTTCTTTTGTATCTTTAATATTTTAGATAATTGCAGTCGTGAACAGAAGCCCCATGACTTTTGTATTGTTTTGTTTATTGAATGCAGGTACGTGTGAAAGTTATGTTCATTGTTATTATCGAAGTTTCATTATTAATGTGCTCGCATGTTGTCTGCTTGCTGTAGCTAAAATAAGTTTGTAAGCGTTGAAGATAATTGCAGTCGTGAACAGAAGCCCCTGACTTTTGTATTGTTTTGTTTATTGAATGCAGGCAATAAACCCAGAGATTGTGAAACCTTGTGTCGTGCATCAAAGAGGGTCGCTACACTGGTGCCGTGACTACACAACCGGATCACTTTGATCAGCCTCTGAGCAGATCCCGGCGTTGCTGCATATTCTTCTTGTGTCCACTAGAGGGTACTGTTGCACTGCATTGGCGCGTTGATTTCGTCTTATGTATTTGTGCCACTGTGCATTTGCTATCAATACGTAAATTATTCGTTAATTTCTGTTTTTTATTTTTTTCCCGTTTTATTTTCTATTCTTTGTACTACTGAAAGTATAATGGCTGAAGGATATAGTAGTCAAAATGACGATTTTCAGGGCTTTTCTATTGGCAGGGGCAGGGGTGTCCATTTTAATGGTTTGAATGCAAACACACTTACTAGTGGGTATGGAAGTGAAGGTGTAGGTGGTCTCCAAGAACATGTTAGTGATGGGAGGGACAGGGGGCGTGGTATGAGCCCAAACTGGTCTCCAAGTGAACAGTTCTTGAGGGAGAGTGCACAGACTTCAACCCCAATGAGTGATAACATTGCCCTGCAACACCTGACTGACATGGTAGGCCGAATTGGAGAGCAGATAGGCAACTCAGTATTGGCTAGTCTGCTCTCTTCTGGTTTCATTGATCGCACACATGCACATGACACACCAATGACTGGCAAAGCAGCGACTGCTATGACTAAAGACGACCCCAGACCACATAACACAACGCAGGTAAACACTACACCGGTAATTGTCCATGTCAAGACTGAACGTGAAATTGTGACTTTCAGGGGAAATGGTTCTGACAAGTTTTCAATTCAAGAATGGATCACCATGACTAAAGCCCAGCTTCGGAAACAGTCTTATACAACAGCTGAAAAAGCAGATGAGATACTAAGCAGGCTTTTAGGGAGGGCAAGAGACGTTGTCAGAGTAGCTCTCAGGAGTGATGAGGCACTTGATGTGAGGCAAGACCCAGATATCATTTATGACATTCTAATATGATACTTTAGTCATTCCTCGTCAACTCTCCCGTTGCAAGATTTTTACACCACGCTACCCACGCCAAAGGAAAATCCAGTTGACTACTGGATCAGACTAAACAAAGCAGCAGACACCACTGATGAGGGTTTGCGTCGCTTGGGCAGAAAAATGGAAAACCTTGGTGGGGAAGTGGCACAAATGTTTGCAAAGTACTGTCCTGATCCACAGCTATCGAACATTTTCAGATGCAAGCCTGTTAATGAGTGGACCTCTAAGGACGTTCAACTCAGGATAGATGAGTATCAAAGGGAATCAGGGGCGTCAACTAGGTCTTGCAGTGTCCCTCCACTGAAGAATTACCCGACTGCAGTGCTTGACAGTGAATCTTCTTGTTGTTCCTACTCTGGCTCTATAGAGACGGGTCTCCAGTCCATTTGTCCCCACCATGTTAACCCCGATCCATATACAGATTTTTCGTGTGTTCGACAGCATGCCCAGCGCCCACAGCATGTCTCACCGCCTGTCCGTGTCCCACTACAGCATGTCCCACCACAGCATGTCCCACCACAGCATGTCCTACCACAGCATGTCCCACAGCCTGCTCAGAAAGATGACAGTGATGTCCTTGGCCGAATGATGAGCATGCTAGAGAGAGTTTTGTCTAGAGTGGAGCCACGCAATCCTGAGCGTATTCAGAGGCGCTTAAGTCCTTTCAACTCCCCTCCATGTAAGGTGTGTGGTGGCGCTGATCACTCCACTTTATATCATTGCAAATTGAATAATCTGTGTTTCAAGTGTCTAGCCCCTGGTCACTCTAAGCAGCATTGCCCCGACAAAGTTTCTCCCCAAATCAGTTCAGTTTCGGGAAACTAGCTGACCTGTATTCAGAGGGAGGCCGTACAGGTCAAAATGAGTTCTCCCACCCATTTGATCTCAATTTCAATTCAGTTTTTAATTCTGACACGTTCACACAATCTCAGTTGCCTAATATTGTTTATCAAAACACACATACTGTAGGGGGCAGCGATAGTTTGTTTTATGTACCAGTTAGAGTGGGGAGCAGTATGACTTTGGGGGGGATGTTGGATAGTGGCTCCATGGCCTGTACCGTGAGTGAGACTGCTCTGCGTAAGATGCTCTCTGTTGGAGCAGTACGTACAGAAGACGAATTTTCCACCAACGTGACACTCATTGGTGTTGGGGGTCGACGAGTGTGCCCAAAGTCAGCTTTCAACATCCATATGGACAGAGATGTGAGGATGCATGTTCGTCAATGTCAGCGTTGCATAGTCAGCAAAGTCACTGAGCCTGCAGGGAGGGCCCCTCTGGAAAGCATTGCCACTTCCCGCCCATTGCAACTTGTTTGTATTGATTTCTGGTCCGCTGAAGATTCACACAACAAATCTGTTGACGTATTAGTGATAACAGACCATTTCACCAGATTGGCACAAGCTTTTCCATGTAGAGACCAGTCAGCCAGGCAAGTAGCTAAAGTTCTATGGGAAAAGTATTTTTGTGTTTATGGCTTTCCGGAGAGGATCCACAGTGATCAAGGCCCAAGCTTTGAGAGCAATTTGGTTGCAGAACTTTTACAATTATCTGGGGTGCGTAAGTCACATACTACCCCGTACCATCCGATGGGAAATGGAAGTGTTGAGCGTTTTAATCGTACTTTGGGCAATATGATCAGAGCTCTGCCCCCTGAATCAAAGCAGGACTGGCCAAGACGTTTACAAACACTCACATTCATGTACAATTGCACTGCTCATGAAACTACTGGATATGCACCATTTTACTTGATGTTTGGGAGAGTTCCTCGCCTCCCAGTCGACACTCTGTTTGGGAACATTTTGTCTGACCCTGACATTACCACCTACGGCAGATATGTCGCAAAACTGTCTGAAGACCTGAGGGAGGCTATGTCAATTGCTCAGGAACATGCAAAAAAGGAACAGGGCAGACAGACTCGACTCTATAACAGGGCAGCAAAAGGGCCGTCAATTGGAGTTGGAGATAGAGTCCTTGTGGCGAACAAAAATGAGAGGGGCAAGCGAAAATTGGCTGATAGGTGGGAGTCTACCATCTACACTGTTATTGAGATGAACCCTCAAACACACACATTCAAAATTCAAGACACCATCACAGGGAATGAGAAGGTTGTTCACCGTAACCTGCTGATGTTGGTTAACTTTCTCCCAGTTCAAGACCAGCCCTCTCTCCAGTCTGATTTGTCTTTGTCCTCTGCACAATCATCTGCCTCTGTTTGTTCTTCAATGACCAGTCCCACTGTCTCCGAAGAATCTCACGCTCGAGTGCCTGCTCAGCTAAACCGGTCTGGATGTATGGCAGATGATGCGCAGAGTCTTGTAAGCATCTCAGGCCCTGACAACTACACAGATCTCACGCCTGCGTCTGGGGAGAGAACCAGAGAGTGGGTGCATGGGCTGAACTCTGAAAGTTCTGATCACTCTGGTCATTCCTTGACCACTCATACTCACGACACTGCTGTTAGGGATGACATTTCGACTCTTAGTGAGCATGATCATGTTCAATCTGTAGTGGCTGCTGTCTCTGGAGGTAACGTTAGCCACACTGATCAACCAGAGTCTGCACCACACCGCACTACACGCCTGGGTCGTGTTATACGACCAGTCAACAGGCTTCTTCACACTATGGCTAGACAAGATGTCACCAGACACCTACAGTGTAATGTTTAGACTATGCGTAACACAGTAGTTCGAGCTCTTGGGGCATGACATTTTTTCCCTTTAAAATTCTTCTGAAATAACTTGGTTTTGGAGATAATGTTTTGTGCTCATTTATGTCTTATATATGTCTTGGGTGAATGTGGAATGTGTAAGGCATTCTATAGCCGGTGGCTGGTTCAGAGAATTTTCTCTGTCCACTGCATCCTTAAAGGATACTTCTCAAGTCGGTCCTAATATGTGTGACCCAATGACTACTGTTATATATTGATTTTGATTTTATAACCAAGTGTCAGATTTTGTCCAGAATTCGGTGGGGGTGGGTGTAACAGAGTTGAAATTTGATTGTTTTGAATGTCTTTTTGAATTCTCACAAAATCTGTGTTTTTGTTGTATTACTGTTAATATTCCGGTACCTCATTCAGTTGTTAAGTCATGGGCGTCTGCGACTGTTCTTTTCGTTTGGCACTTTATGGGCTTCAGCGCTTGCCGTAGCTTAAATAAGTTTGTAAGCGTTGAAGGTAAGATGTGCCCAATATCAGTTGGATAAAAAAATGCATATTTTGCTAGACATTTGAGCTGCTTTCGAAATTATTTTTGTATATAAAGATATATAAGTTGTTCTAAATGATGTATATTAAAAAAACACTAAATAAGAGGTTAAGCAATACAGCTTGAAATGAAGATGCAACGTGTTTTGATGCAAACACGCCACGAGGTGCGGCCTGTTGAGTGATGACCCGTTCTTTTGTATCTTTAATATTTTAGATAATTGCAGTCGTGAACAGAAGCCCCATGACTTTTGTATTGTTTTGTTTATTGAATGCAGGTACGTGTGAAAGTTATGTTCATTGTTATTATCGAAGTTTCATTATTAATGTGCTCGCATGTTGTCTGCTTGCTGTAGCTAAAATAAGTTTGTAAGCGTTGAAGATAATTGCAGTCGTGAACAGAAGCCCCTGACTTTTGTATTGTTTTGTTTATTGAATGCAGGCAATAAACCCAGAGATTGTGAAACCTTGTGTCGTGCATCAAAGAGGGTCGCTACACATGCATCCATGCGCCGTCATGTTGTTGAGGTTAGAGTACCAGTGAATTTGAGACTCACCACCTTCCCATTGGAGTCAATCACTTTCGCAAGGGCGTCACCTTTTTGATCCTCGTTCCATCACCTTTTTGTTCTCCACGAGAACTTTGTCATTCCCTTTATGGCGCATTGGGTCTTTCTCAGTGTCAATAACAGCAGCATCAAGATTGTCACTTCTCTGCGTGTTGTTCTCCTTGTTGCGACAGTTTTTTGCTTCATGTCCCACTTTCTCTCAAATGAAACATTTTACTTTGATGTGCTGTCTTGGACCTAGGATTTAAAGGTCCTGCTGCTGGCAGCCATCACTTTGCCTGTGTCCGATTCTTCTCACTTTCACTCGCTATTTGCCCTAGTCACTCGGTTTTGCACGTTCACGTATAATGGGATGTGTCCCAATACTCTCAAGACCGAGGGGAAGTGCCCTCAACCCATGACATAACCACTTCAGATCGAGGGAGGTCGGTACCACACTTAGAGCGAAGTGACTACCCAGAAGGCTTTGCGAATTCTCAATATCAACAAACATGGCTGGAAAGGAACCTCACAAATGTAAGTAGTTTTCCACAACTACGCATGTATTTGAAACGAAATATATTGAGATATCTTAGTTAGACGTAAATGCAATAGAAAATTTTATTTTCACGTTAAAACATGAACATTGCAAAATTGCTACTTTAAACTGCACAAATTTACCGAGGGAGCCGCAAAGAACTCTTCACACTCCAAACCGTAGAGTTGGATAACTGCAGAAAATCACGGTTCAGCCTATCCCTGTTCTTATCTTAAACGAGTCTTGCTTTTACATCTGCATGGCCAGTCGCTAAAGCAGCATAGTCACAATAACGTTCTGGATATATGCGCTTGTTCACTGCACACAATTTCGGGTGCCGTGTTTTATTTATGTAACGGGTGTAATAATAACTTTTGTTTTATTGAAATTCCTGCTGAAATATGTGTACAGTTTTTGGTAAGTGTCCTGCAATGATGAGTCCAATAGTGCCACCTGCTGGTAGCCACGTTTTGGCTTCTGACATGTGACCGGGAGGCAGGGTTTGTTGGCAGTCTACAGAGAGAGCTGCCAACGGTAAGACACATCTTTTGGAGCTACCCCAAAAAAGTTAATTTTAAACATTATAACCACATCTGACAAATCTTGCACAGTAATGTGATTGATGTTGTCAAGCTGTTTGGATTTATTTTAAAATGTTAATTCCCCTTATAGAGATCAAAGAGATCAAAGCCAGCAGAGAAGCTAATGTTGTGACTCATTTCATCTGCAGGTAAATTGTATCTGTTTTTATATTTATTATTGTTCTTATTTCTATTTTCTCATATATATAAAAAGGATGATGTTGTTTAACATTCAGACTAAAGAAAAATATGTTGAATTAATTGTAAACTTTAAAAAAAACACTATATGATCTCTTGTTAAAATGGATGTAAAAATGTATTGTGATATTCTAAAATGTATTTTATGTAAATTTAAAAGTAAGCTCTTTGATATGCTTTGCAGAGTCTACAGAGCGAGCTGCCAACAAGATCAAAGAGATCAAAGCCAGCAGAGAAGCTAATGTGTGTGAACTGTGTGATTGATCGACAGAAAACAACAACAAAACACTCCGGGTTAAATAATAATTTACTTTCAGAAAAACAAACTCACATTGGTGCGAAATGCATCAGAGTAAATTAATGATGTCACAAAATGTTACAAAAAATATCGATATGTCCATAAAACTGTAAAACACAAACTGGAACTTCATTGAGTTCTTAATAAAATAAAATATTTTCCTTTTATAAAACAAAGGGAAACATTGCAGAGACGTCACTGTTCTGCCAATTAGTCCACGAGCTTCCCAAAAAGGTTTCTCAGTTTCGGACTCAGTTTCTTCTGTCCTTTTCTGCACTCTCGCATACTCCTCTTTCAAAAAGTCAGGAAGTGTATCATGCTTCCTTTTATTTCTGGGTGATACGGTGTTTGGTGCCAGAGTGAAAGATGCCGACAACGTGCCCGGTGGTCTGGTCGCTGTGATGGTGGCCAGCTCTTCCACGGGACGTTCTACATTGGCCTTTAGGTTGGGTGGAAAAAACAAGAATAATTACTTAATGCCAGTGTATTGTACAAAAACAACCGTGTATAGGGTGCTGTACATAAAGAAAACGCTACTGGTGGGTTCAGTTCCTGCTCATCTCAACTTACCTTTGTGTTCTGGATAATTATTTGATAGTGAATAGATACACAAAACTGACATGTTATTCTTATGGCTGTAAGAGCCTTCTATTGGCCAGCATCACATATGCTTTAGAAGTGTCTCCACATTTGGACAACATTTTGAGAAGGTAATTAGTTTATTTAATATGTGTTTACAGAGAAGGCAGTAGGGCAGCACTGCGGGGCAGTGGTTAGCGCTTGTGCGGCACAGTTCATGTCATGGGAACCTGTCGTGGGTTCAAATCCAGCTCCAGACTTTCTGTGCGGAGTTTGTATGTTCTCCCTGTGCTTGCGTGGGTTTCCTCCGGGCACTCCGGTTTCCTCCCACATTCCAAAAACATGCATTTCAGGTGAATTGGCCGGTCCAAAAATTGTCCCTAGGTGTGAATGAGCGAATGAGTTGTCTGTCCCTGTGTGCCCTGCGATTGGCTGGCAACCAGTTCAGGGTGTCCCCTGCCCACTGCCCGAAGATGGCTGGGATGGGCTCCAGCCCCCCCGCGACCCTAATGAGGATAAGCGGTACGGCTAATGAGATGACAACAGGCAGTGAACTATGTGATAGGTATTTGTTTCAATTTTGTTTTCACATGAAATTAGGAGACATTACTCATGATGCATGAAGAAAACTAATGCATTCTGATCTCACATGAAAGAATCATATTATAAATAAAACACGACACCCGAAATTGTGTGCAGTAAACAAGCGCATATATCCAGAACGTTATTGTGACTATGCCGCTTTAGCGACTGGCCATGCAGATGTAAAAGCACGACTCGTTTAAGATAAAAACAGGGATAGGCTGAACCGTGATTTTCTGCAGTTATCCAACTGCGGTTTGGAGTGTGAGTTTTTTGCGGCTCCCTCGGTAGATTTGTGCACTGTATAAAGTAGCGATTTTGCAATGTTCAGGCTTTAACGCGGAAATACAATTTTATATTGCATTTACATCTAACTATAAGATATCTAAATATATTTCGTTAGAAATACGCGCGTAGTTGTGGAAAACTACTTACATTTGTGTGGTTCCTTTCCAGCCATGTTTGTTGATATTGAGAATTTGCAGTCTTCTGGGTAGTCACTTCGCTCCAAGTGAGGTACCGACCTCCCTCGATCGAAAGTGGTTATGTCATGGGTTGAGGGCACTTCTCCCTCGGTCTTGAGAGTATTGGGACACATCTTATTTTCACGTGAACGCGCAAAACCGAGTGACTAGGGCAAATAGCGAGTGAAAGTGCGAAGAATGGCCTAATCTCTAGTAGAGCGTATGTGGGATGTTATAAAGATTCTGCGAAAAAACAATATTTATGCGGGTGTCCAAAGTAATTCCACTATATAATTGTTTACACTAAAACATGTAATAATACAATACTCCGCCTTACTTTCAAAGAGGAAATTAGGGGAAATATGTATACAGTTTATTATCACAGATGTGTTTTACAGTAGAATATTTTACTTTGCAAATTGCAACTTGAAACATAACATGGACATGATCACAAAAAGACATTTTGATGCTTATGGTCAAAGTTCTATGAAAAATACAATAACTGTAATTAAAAAATAATAAGCATGTTTATCAAACACATTTGAACCTTCTAGCGGCGACATACATGTTTCTGGTTTACTCGTTCATTGCAAAAATATTAAAAATGGAGAAATCAATCAGTACCTTCACATGACCCATTCCCCAACTTCAGTGTTTTTACAGTGCCTCGAAAAAGTATCAACTCCAAGAACATTTTGGCAAATTGACACATTTCAGGCAAGCTTATCAACAACTGAAGAAAATATATTGAGGTACCATTACACGTGAAATACAATTGTGATTATTTGAACATTTTCTGTTATATTTACAACATATAGTGCCTCACCCCTATTCTCGTAGCTTAGCCAACTGTCTCCAAAACTTACACAATTACTTCTGAATGATCCAATGTCCACCTCGATGACCAACAATGACAGAGTGCACCTTTGTGTCATTCAGTCTCAGTTTAATTCTGGAGAACGCACGGGTCAAGGTCACTCAAACAAGGTTGCAGAAAACTTGAACGAAAATGGCGCACTACTAAGCTGGAGGTCTTCCGACGGGCCTGGTGTGACAGCTTGCTGAAATATAAAGTAGCTCTTGCCTCAGCTAAAGCATCGTTTTTCTCCAAGATTATTGTTAAACATAAGAATAATCCGAAATTCTTGTTTGACACAGACAACAACTTAACCCAAATAGTTCTACTTATTCTGCTAACGACATTATGGATTTTTTTAAATAAAAAGATTCAACTAATCAGGAATGAAATTTTAAAAGAACGCTCTGTAACCTCCTCCTATCTCAAAGATGTGGAGGTGTTAGGTAAGGACCGTGTCAGCGGTTATTCAGAAACATTATCCAGTTTCAATGATTTGTCCCTTGATAGTCTAACACAGATGGTCAGTAGGGCCAAACAAACTACTTGCCTGCTTGATCCGTTTCCAGCTTCACTAGTGAAGGATCTGTTTGGGATCTTTGGACCATCAGTTTTAAATATTATCAATATATCGCTATCCTCGGGTATTGTTCCTGTAGCCTTCAAGTCTGCCGTCATTAAACTCACGGTCAAGCGACCTAACCTTGACACAGAAAGCCTAGGTAATTATAGGCCAGTGTCAAACCTGCCATTTTTTTGCAAAATTACTTGAAAAGGTCATTGCACAGCAGCTAAATGACTTCATGTCAGAAAATAACCTCTTTGAAACTGTCCAGTCAGCATTTAGGGCAAATCACTCTACTGAGACAGCCCTGGCTAAAGTCACCAATGATCTCCTTTGAGCAATAGATTCCGGTGCCTCATCAATGTTACTGCTGCTGGATCTCAGTGCTGCTTTTGATACTGTCGACCACAACATATTACTGGTTCGTCTGGAATGCATTGGTATCTCAGGAACTGTACTCTCGTGGTTTAGGTCCTACCTGTCAGACAGGATGAAATGTGTTAACTATGGCAATCTGATCTCTAAACAATCTAATGTCCCCTGTGGTGTTCCACAAGGCTCTGTACTTTGCCCCCTTCTTTTTAGTATTTGTATGATCCCGCTTGGTGACATTATCCGCAAGTATAATATTAGTTTCCATTGCTATGCAGATGACACTCAACTGTATGTGGCACTGGAGACAACTGGACATTCAAGTTGTAGAAATCTGGAGGCTTGCCTTACTGAGATTCAAAGACGGATGTCACTTAATTTTTATGCCTTAACCCAGAAAAAACTGAAATGTTGATTATTGGTCCAGCTCACTATCGTGAGTTGTTTTCAAACACTACCCTGAACCTAGACAAATGTAATATCACCCAAAGTGACTTGGTCAAAAACCTAGGTGTTATATTTGATCCTAATCTGTCGTTTCAGTCACACGTGAAAAATATTACTAGAATAGCTTTCTACCACCTCCGTAATATTGTGAAGATTTGTTCGATGCTGTCCCAATCAGATGCAGAGGTTTTAATTCATGCGTTTATTACTTCTCGGCTTGATTACTGTAATGTATTGCTTTCTGGTCTCCCGATGTCTAGCATTAAAAGTTTGCAGCTGGTTCAGAATGCGGCAGCTAGACTTTTGACTAAGACCAAAAAGTTTGAGCATATTACTCCTGTATTGGCTAACTTGCACTGGCTCCCAGTCCACTTAAGATGTGACTTTAAGGTTTTCTTATTAACATATAAATGTTTGCATGGACTTGCACCCTCTTATCTCTCCGATTTGATTTCCCCCTATGTTCATGCACGGAGTCTGCGCTCGGAAAATGCCGGTCTACTTGTGACTCCGAGAGCCAAGAAGTCTGCAAGCTTGAGAGCGTTCTCAATCCGGGTCCCGGTGTTATGGAATGCCCTGCCTCCGGAGATCTGCAACCTCAATTGAAGTTTTTAAATCGAGGCTTAAGACACATTTCTATTCCAAAGCTTATGATTGATGCCGACCTCATATTCTGTATTGTCCTGTCTTTTTCCGACTGCCTGCCTGGTGGTGATACGAAGGAGGACGATTTGGAGATGAGTTAGCGGACCAGCATTTGACCTGAAGCATGTAAACGCCTGCATGGACCAGCTGGCAAAGATGGGAAACTGTGTCGTGGCCGTCATAGACTTTCTGGACTAGTTTACAGGCTGTGGGCGTCGCTGCTGTCATGCACTTTCCGGACAAATTTTCAACACGTTACCTAGTGTTTACTATGCTTGTGTATAGTAATGCCAATTGTGATTCACCCTGGTCATCCTGGAAGGGGGATTACCACTTGTGAGGTCCTTTCTCAAGGTTTCTCTTTTTCCTCACGCTGAGGTTTTGAGTTGTTCCTTGCATGTTGGTTTAAGATCAGGTAATTGTAATCCTGTGCAGTCCTTTGAGACATTTTTGTGATTGAGGGCTATATAAATAAATGTGACTTGACTTGACTATTGGATTCCCCAGGACGTGGCACGGCAGCACAGTGGTTAGCTCTACCGTGGCAAAGTTCTGAGGTCATGGGATCAAATCCAGCTACCAGCCTTCCTGTGCAGACTTTGCATGTTCTTCCTGTGCTTGCATGGGTTTCCTTTGGGCACTACGGTTTCCTCTCACCAAAAAACACGTGAAACATGGTGCTCTGGTCAGATGAAACCAAAATGGAACTTTTGGGGATAACGGAAAGTGTTATGCTTGGCGTAAGAGTAACACCCACGATAACACCATCCCCACTGTCAAACATGGTGGTGGCAGCATCATGCTCTGGGGTTGATTTTCTTCATCGAGGACTGGGAAGATGGGTAGAGTGGCTGGGAAGATGGTTAGAGCAAAGTACGGAGTGATTTTGGCAGATTCAGTTGGACTCTGCATGAGACGTGAGAATTGGGCCCAGGTTCCCATTCCAACAAGACAACAACCCTAAACATAAATCAAAATCTACAATGCAATGGTTTAAAATTAACAATGTAAAAGTGGGAGAGTTGCCAAGCCAAAGTCCAGCCATCAATCCTATAGAGCAGGGGTGTCACTCATTTTAACTCGGGGGCCACACGATAGAACAAACATTCTGTCAGGGGCCGAACTAGTAGATTAAAGAGAAAGAAAAAGAGATAAAGAAATAAGAGAAAAAGGGAGGGAAAAGGATAGAGGGCGGGACAAAGAAAGAAAAAGAGAGAGAGGGAGAGAGCGTGAGAAACAAAATAGATAAAAAGTCATGAGAGGGGGGAAAAGAAAGGGAGAGGAAGAAAGAAATCCAAAGAGAAATAGAAAGACAGAAGGAGAGAAAAGAGAAAAGAAAGCACAAGGGGTATGAAGAGAGAAAGAGAAAAGAGAGAAAAGAGAGAAAAGGAAAAAAGGAAGTTAGAGCAAAAGAGGTTAAAAGATACACAGAGAGAAAGAGACAAAGAGCGACAAAGGAAGAGAAAAAGAGAGACACGGAGATTGAAAGAGACAGAGTTGGAAAAAAGGGGTGGAGAAAAAAGAGAGAGAGAGAGAGAGAAATAAATACAAGTCGAGTGTCAACAAAGGAACAAAGGAAGAGAAAAAGAGACACAGAGAGTGAAAGAGACAGTGGCAGAGTGGGAGAAAACAGAGAGACAGAGAGACAGAGACAGAGAAACAGAGAGAGAGAGAGAGAGAAATAAATACAAGTCCAGTGTCTTTGTGAGAGCCACCAGGCTTTGGCAACATCAAGTTGACATATTTCAACCTGCAGCTTGTTTTTCTCTTGCACTTCTCTGAGTGTTGTCTCGCGGGCCAGATTCAATCCCTTACGGGCCTGATGTGGCCCGCGGGCCGCCTGTTTGACACCTGTGGTATAGAGCATATGTGGAAAGGGCTGAAAAATAGTATGGAGAAAAAGTTCACCGTCAAACCTTAAGGAACTTGTTCTATTTTGTAAAGAAGAATTGGCAAATATTTCCGTTTTAATATGTGCAAAACCTTTAGAGACATCCCCAAAAAGACTTGGGGCTGTGATAGCAGTAAAGGGAGGTTGTACAAAGGATTAATTTAAAGGTGGGCAATATCTTTTGAATGCCTACTGTTCAGTTCTTTGTCAGTGCGATACAAAAAGTTGGGGTAGATAATGGTCTCTTTTCACAATTATTTCTGACATTGATTCTTAGAAACTATTTTGAGTTTTTTATTGATAGGTTTGAAGCTTGAAATATGGCAAATATGTCAAAACGTTTTTGAGGGAGGCCAATACTTTTGGAAGGCACTGTATTTGTTTCGTACGTAAAAAAGGAAGTATTAGTACAAAAATATATGACTTCACATCGTTACACCAAATTATTCATTTGGGTTGAACCCTAACCCACTAAAAAGTGCATAATGTCCGTAGGTATGGATGAGTGTGTGGTTGTAAGTCTATGTGTCCCCTGTGATTGGCTGGCAATAAATCCAGCATGTCCAATGCCCAATCCCTGATGTCCCCTAGGCTGGGTAAGAAATTCAGAACATTTGAAGCATTTGCAATTTGCTTTCAAAGGGAAATACTATACCCCTGTGTTTCCTTTCTCCCTGTATTTCAAATTTTCTTTTGTGAATTCCTGAACCTTGGAAGGAGTCCTTTTCATTTCTTGACTCTTGACCCACGTGTAAGCTGAAGAACCGCCCAGAACCAACATGTTACTGGTCCACCATAGAAGGCTATTACTGCTGGAGTTGTACACGACTGCAATAACAGTCTGGGCGCAGGCTTTGGCGGTCCCGGACACATTATGCGTCAGCGGGCTCGTAAATTTGATTTGCAAACCCGTGACGTAGCCGATAGCGAACCCAAACACGCCCCCGAGTGTCATCATGCCCCAAAACCTCAGATCAGTGAGACGGCTGAAGCTGGCGAGGGCGCCCATCTCCCCAAAGAGCAGAATGAGCGGGAGGAAGAGGATGCAGGCATTGATATTGTTATAGTAAGACAGTTTCCAAATATTTCCATCAACTGCCGGCATGACTTTCTTGGTAAAGATTGCGTTGAGAGACACGAAAGCACTGGCGGCAACACCAAAAAAGACCCCAGTCCAGGAAAGGGACCCTGCCATGGATTCCTGATCCACACCAAGCCAGAATCCACCTGAAATAGAAAAAAAAAGTAGGGACATTTTTAAGGCCCCAGTTTGAAACGGTAGACATTCATCCGTCCATCCATCCATCCATTATCCGCACCGACTATTTTCAGCAGGGTCGCGGGGGTGCTGGAGCCAATCCCAGCAGTCTTCGGGCAGCAGGCAGGGGACACCCTGAAAGGGTTGTCAGCCAGTCATATGGCACAGAGACATACAAGCATTCACTCGCTTACACACACCTTGGGACAATTTGGAACGGCCAATTAACCTGACATGCATGTTTTTGGAATGCTGGAGGAAACTGGAGTGCCCGGTGGAAACCCATGCAAGCACGGGGAGAACATGCAAACTCCACACAGGAAGGTTCAATCTCATGACCTCGGAAAATTGCCGCACACGTGCTAACCACTGCGCCGTCGTACTGCCCAAAAAAGCTAGACATTGTGTAATTATTATTTTCTAAAAAAGGTACAATTAACAGAACCTAAACGTTTTCCTTTATTAAATCATAATTTGTTGATTCTGGACAGAGCTGCATTCATCACTACTAGAATAATAGATTGTCAAATTTATCTGAAGATACAAGTTAAAATTTATCAGGGTTCGTACACATTTTTCACGGACAAATTTAAGCACTTTCAAAATGACTTTCAAAGCCAAATTTTTCAATTTCTCTAGTAACAGGAGTGTCAAATGATCCGGCCCATGGGATCAGGCCGGCTAAGGGGTTGAATCCGGCCCGCGAGACAACGCTGAGGGAAGCGCAAGGGAAATAGAGCAGCAGGTTGAAATATGTCCACTTAATGTTGCCAAAGCCAGGTGCCTCTCACGAACGCTGTACTTGAATTTCTCTTTTTTTTCTCTCTCTTTCACTCTCTGTCTCTTTTTTCTCTTTCCATGTTCCTCTTAGTCTGCTCTGTGCCTTTTAACCTTCTTTTTCTCTTTCTTCCTTTCCTCCATTTTGCTCTCTTGCTTTCTGGCCTACTCCCTTTCCATTTCTCTTTGTATTTCTTTCTTCATCTTTCTTTCACCCTCTCTCACCATTTCTCTTTTTATCTCTTGTTTCTCACACTCTCTTTTTTCTGTCTCTCTTTCTTTGTTCCACCCGCTCTCTTTCTCTCTAATCTACTAGTTCGGCCACCGAGAGAATGTTTGTTTTATCATGTGGCCCCCAGAGTTAAAATGAGTTTGACATCCCTTCTCTAGTACCATTAAAATAAAAAGTCCAGTGTTAATGTTTTTTTTTTTTTTGCAGATCCACAAATATATCTGCGATTCTTAATCTTGCGTGTGCATTTATCAAGACGTGATTTTTAGATCTGGAGTTAATCACCAATATATTTGTTTATCTCCCCATATCTGTGTTGGGTAAATATGACAATGACATGACGGTTACATTTTCAGTTGTAGGAAGTTCTTCCCATTACAATTTACCACTGATAACGCCACCCTAATTTTTTTCATGGCCAAGAATTAATGTCTATACATTTTGTGGTGCGGTTTACGTGGGCGTAAACTGTAGAGAGCGATGACGCTTCATAGGCCAATGCCATACAAACAAATAACAGCCACCGTTAATCACGAGGAAAGACGACATGTAATGGCAAAGTGAGCCCGCCGGAGAGCTGTGGCGGCATCATAGACTTGTAAATGCTTGGCAATAATTTCCAGCACTTACAAGCACTTTTCAAACTTTGAAAACGCAACATTAAAAATTCAAGCATTTTCAGGGATTTCAAGTACCCGTATGAACTCTGGATTAAACAGAGATCCCTCAGATAATGGGGACCAGAACCACCCGAGAAAAATGAAAATCTGTGAAGTAGCGTTTCCCCTTCAAAAAAATATATATATAACGTGCATTTAAGTCATATTAAAGTACAGTGTTTGTACACCTTTTCATGGCCAAATTCAAGCACTTTTTAAGGACTTTCACGGGCAATTTTCCATTTACTCCAGTAACATTAAATGAAGAAATCCAGTGTAAATCATGGATTTCAAAGTGCTGGCTTTTGAGTGAAGGGCTTATAAATGCTTGAAATTTTGCTTTGTTTCCAAACAAGCTAACTAAAATGCACTGATAAACTGGACGACAGCAATCAATATCTTCTCAAGGAAAGAAAGGATGGATTTTGTACACAAATAAAATATTTTTGGTGGGTAAAATGTGGCTGTATTCCTAAATAATATTATCAAGTCAAGTCATGTTTATTTGTATAGCCCTTAATTCGAAAGAGTCTCAAAGGGATGTACAGACCACAGATAATTGCAAACCACAGACTATTATTACACCATCCTCTGACCTAAAACCGTTTTGTTTTTTTGTAGGCGCCAAAAAAAGTCACAGACTGGTCTCGTACTTATAATAAAGTACATCAAGAAAAATGCATTTGCATGATTGTAATGTACGTGTGACTGATCTTTTTTCTTCCAATTTGTAGGGTATGTTATAAAGCAGGCTGAATGATCAAGCATAGTACTGAAAAACAAAGCTACACATTAGGTGTTGACATTCTGTGGTCTGTGAAGCCCTTTGAGACTGATGAAGGGCATGACTTGACTATATACACAAGGTACATTCCCTGTATCCTCAAATAATTACAATCAAAGAGAAACTGCTGCCGTCACTAACAAACACAGGTATCTAACAAGATTCACGCGTACAACTGAAATCAACTAACTGCCTGTTGCTGTCGCAAGGGGACCCCGCTGAAATTGCCACTTCAATCACCTGCAAGTGCTGCTGCACATTGATCAACAGTGGAACAGCACAGCGCTCGATCGGAACAACAAGGAATGATATGCAGTCCAGACATACGAAATAAATAGGACAGCAAAGACAATACAGATTTATGTAGGTGTATTGCAATTCTATGAGGTTCTTATCGAAGACTTTTAAACGTGTCGCAGCTGTAGATACAGTAAAGTTTTATAGCCATAAAAGTTTTATATTGATTTAGATGTAGCACTACTGAAGACCTAGGTGTGAAATTTAAGGCCTGCCACCGAATTATGGTATTTATTCATAGATTATACATTGCAAGATCTGTCTTCCGTAGAAGTGAACGATGAGCGTGTACGTACCCAAAATGATCCCACAGCACAATACGGCTTTAAAGGAAGTGCTCTGTTTCAGGACAACATAAGAAAGCAGCACATTAAATACAGTGCTGAGGGAACGTCCCACTGTGTAGAAGGCCACTCCGACGTGTTTGAGGCACAAGTTGTTGAAGGTTATCATGCCGATGAAGACAACCGACAGGGGCAAAACTTCTCGGGACGTCTTCACGTCGAATCTGACCGACGGAAAGTCGATCAAGTGCGGACACGCGGCGGATAAAAAGTGCATGAGCCAACACAGTGCTACCGTCACCACACATTGAAAGAATGTCACGAAAAGCGGCGCGTCAAGTTGACGACTGTCCAGAAGATGGTTGTTGAGGAACACCATCGTTATGGAAACGAACCAGTACAACGCTACCACGGCTGCTATCCTCGCAGCCCGGAGGACGAAAGTCTCCCCAAGTCCGTCTCGCACCGCCATTGATTCCTTTTTCTTATTCATCATCAACTCTTAAGTTTACCGGTGGTTGGCACCATTATTTTGGTGCCACCATTTTCTCCAGCTTCTTCCTCTTCAAGTATAACGGGGGTTGGCACATTCATGTCGGTGCATTACCGCCCCCTATCATCACTGATCCTCTTCACCGTTCCGCTTCTTAAAACCAAATACCAAGTCTCGTACTCCTCAAAAAGTGCAAAATAATCAATCGTTGAGGCCTATTATCTGGGTCCGGCAATCTTTCTATTAACAATTCCTTTACTCCTTCTTCATATCCTCCATTTGCATGACGTATCTTCTGCAGTGCATTATATTCCATTCTCCACCCACTGTACCTTTTTATTATTAAACATTGCATCATTCCAAACAAAATCGGCATGAAACAGCCAAAGCATTCAAAGTCATCGAATTCATGGGAACCAAATGTTTTGTAGAAACACAGAAAAAGTAAATAAAAGTATTATGTGGGGGAGATTGATAAGTAAATATTTTTGGGACATTAGGAGTATATTCTCATCTCATTAGCCGTACCGCTTATCCTCATTAGGGTCGCGGGGGGGGGGGGGGGGGGGGGGGGGGCTGGAGCCCATCCCGGCCATCTCCGGGCAGTGGGCAGGGGACACCCTGAACTGGTTGCCAGCCAATCGCAGGGCACACAGGGACAGACAACTCATTCGCTCATTCACACCTAGGGACAATTTGGACCGGCCAATTCACCTGAAATGCATGTTTTTGGAATGTAAGAGGAAACCGGAGTGCCCGGAGGAAACCCACGCAAGCACGGGGAGAACATACAAACTCCGCACAGGAAGTCCGGAGCTGGATTTGAACCCACGACAGGTTCCCATGACATGAACTGTGCCGCACAAGTGCTAACCACTGCGCCGCCATGCTGCCTAGGAGTATATTATCCAACTTTAAAATTCAATGAAAAAAAAAGGGTTTTCAGACAAAATTTAGGATCTGTCTTACTAATGCTTATTTGCATTTTAATTAGCCAACCTCAGAATACTGGATAGCTTGGCCCAGATCCTGTTCATGGTCAATGAGAAAGCTTATTTTGATGTGGCCAACCATTAAAGCCATAGAACAGTCACTTAGCAGTGTGGGATAAGGCTTGGCGGATATGATCGATACTGAGTAAGTACTTGGATCAAATCGATATTATTAACCTAACATAAGGTTTTCCCATTTTACCTTTCGGTATAATAATCTTGTTAGTGGGTCGTAAGACTATACGTACATTATAACTTGTGGTTTTGTTTAGTTTGCACCACTAATTTTCAAACTACAGTACCTTTCAATGCACAATATTTTCCGGACAATAGACCCTTTGCACACGTGACCTTACCAAGTGACAGACACCATGATGGACAGTAGTAACCCAAGATAAACAGTGGGTGAGGCCAGTAAACAGAAAACAACATGAACAGCTATAACATTAAACACCATTGGCAATGACCAGTTAAACAAATATTGTGCAGCTGTCGGATGAGGTGGCTGACCTTGTTGGAAAGCTTAAAAAGTGCTATTTGGAGAACCGGAGGAGGGCATTAACCATGCTAGCTACCGACCAATAAAGTCTTCTTCCTGCCATTCACACATTTAACAGAATTGTCCGGTCTGCTTGACTTCAGTCCACACCATCTGTACCATTATTATGTAAATGGAGTATCACCGATGCTGATCTAAAAGCTTATCAAAGTCTGGATGCAAACCAGTTATTTGTAGCCGTTATTGTGCTTTATTTTGCTGACAAGTGCATCCTCGACGTGCAATCGTTACTAAAATGACTGTCTAAATTATTGACAAATCAAATAGAACAGTTTAGTACGGGGCATTTAAGGAGTTAATACCCCCAAAAAATATCACTTTTGAGCATGTCAAAAATATTTTGGAAAAATGACATTTTCTCTTCAGATTGTTCGTCTCTTATTTTGTATGTTGGTAATTTTGCAGTTCATTTCAGCGTAGTAAGCTCTATGGAAGAGCACATAACATTTTTCAATACATGTGATATTCAGGAGATTACCATTTTGAAAATTTGGTTAATCACAATAAAAGCAGCTAACATGGACTTGCTCCCTCTTATCTTTCAGATCTGATTTCCCCCTATGTCCCGGTCCGAAGCCTACGATCAGAGAGTGCCAGTCTTCTGGTGATCCCAAGAGCAAAGAAGTGTTCTGCTGGTTCGAGAGCGTTCTCCATCCGGGCACCGGTGCTATGGAATGCTCTTCCCCCTGAGATCCAATCTGCAACCTCAGTGGAAATGTTTAAATCCAAGCTTAAAACTCACTTCTACTCTATAGCATATGAATAACCTACTCTTCTCGTCGGCTCCAGAGCAGGGGAACGTATAATAATATTCTGAAAAATAGTCTTTGTAATATAGTGTAATAATCTGTGAAGCCCTTTGAGACTCTTCGTGATTTAAGGCTATACAAATAAAAATGACTTGACTAATTTACACAGTAAGAAATGGCAACGGTAAAACACTAATGTTGCTAGTTAGCACAAGCTAACTTATTATATTGAGTGTTTTTGACATGGCTTGTATCTAATTGCTTGGAAATACATCAAACATACCTTGTAAAAAATGTTGACGGCAAATCCTGGAATACTTGAAGGCTGCCAGCATGCCAGTGTTGTGCCGTCGTTAGACTGCAGATAAAGATTGTCGTCTTCTGTCTTCATCAAAATGGACACAATTCCAAAAAGGGCTTAGAAGCTTGCCCACCACACAGGAATAAATCAGCATGGTTAAAAAGTTTTGCTTATTCTTCTGTCGGGGTTATTTGTTTCAACTCAACTGGTTGTTCGACTGTCGTTCGCTCAAGTGCTTCTTGCTGTCCGTCATGGATCCTATTGTGCCAGAGAAGGCAACGTGATGTCACGTGCAAAGGGTCAATAAAGTGCACCTGATTATAGGATGCACATTCAGAAATACCCTCATGTGATTTTTTTCAGACAGTGCTTTTCAAAATAATAGCAGTGCAATGTGACTAACCAGACCATCTCAGGTTTTGATATTTCTTTTAATTGTTACATGCCAAATAAGTTACCAGTAGGTTCAGTAGTCTCAGAAAACAAAGACCAGCATTCATAACAGGCACGCTCTGAAGGCTTTGTAATTGGGCAAATAGTTAAAAGGGGTGTGTTTAACAAATAGCAGTGTCTGCTGTTGACTGTACGAACTATTTTGTATTTCCCCATAAATGTAAGATTAAGCAATCCTAATATATTTGGTTGCATGACCACTGTTTTTTCATAAGTGCTTTACATCTGTGTGGCAGGTAGTCTACCAACTTGCAACACCTATCAATTCTTATTTCACTCCATGATTACTTAACAACATTCCACAATCCATTTACAATTCTTGGTTTCGCTTCACAGACAGCAGTTTTGTATCACCCACAAGTTCTCGATTGGATTGAGATCTGGGGACTGGGCTGGCCACTCCATAACACTAATTTTGTTGATGTGTTTGGGGTCATTTTCTTGTTGAAACACTAATTTCAAGGGCATGTCCTCTTCAGCATAAGGCAACACAACCTCTTTGACATACACAAACCGATCCATGATCCCTGGTATGCGATAAATGGGCCCAACACCAGAGTAGGCGAAACCTGCCCAGACCATGATACTTCCACCACCATGTTTCACCGTCTTCAATGTGTACTGAGGTTTGAATTCAGAGTTTGGGGGTCGTCTCAGACAGGTCTGTGGCCCCTGGACAATTTTACTTTCATCGGTCCAAAATATGTTCCTCCGTTTTTCTTAAGGCCAGTTTATGTGTTCTTTGGCGAATTGTAACCTCTTCTGTACATACCTTTTCTTTTACTGGGGGTACTTTGCGTGGGATTCTTAAAAATATTTTTGCTTCACACAGACATCTTCTGTCACATTCTGGTTATTGTCCGGCCCATTTGAATCGTTGTCCTCGGTTTTCTTCCATACATCTAATTCTTTTTCCAACTCATTTTAAGGGATTGGATATTATTATAGCTGAACAGCCAACATTTTTTGCACCTTTGAATAGGTTCTTTCCATTAAACTTTTTAATCAGGGAACTCCGTCCATTAGAGTAGTGTCTTGAATGACCCATTTTCCTCAAATGCATGTTTAACTCGTGCTGGCCTATCATGTTTGAGTAGGCGCCACCCGATTCACACCTGTTTTATTTCTTCTCCAAAATTGATGAAGTCAGAGATTGGTGGCCACAGTACTATTTTTTTAACACACCCCATATAACTACTTGCCCAATTGAGCAGCCTCCGGAGCGTTCCTTTTATGAATGTCGTGTCTTGTTGTCTGAGAATAAACTGCACCTACTGGTAACTTGTCTGGTATGTAATAATAATACTAAAAACCAGGGATATTCTGATTAGTCACATTGCACTGCTATAATTTTAAACCGCACTGTACCTAGAATTGTGCTTACAAATCACGTAGTTCCCCTTATACAAGTTTTGCTTGTTTTTATTGGTGGCTTGTTGACTTCACTTGTTGACCTGAAGTGAATGCAAACATACTCAACAGTAAACAGTTTACAAAACAATGTCTCCCTTTTTTTGTTGTTGAAAAAAAATAAAATCGTTCACATCATGACTTGGTCATGTCACTCATTAAAAAAAGAGCAGTAAATAAATTCTTCTTTGAATGCTCATTATGAGACGTGGATGGAATTTTTGAGTTGGGGTATAGGCCCTCACTTAAAACCAATCACAAGAAGGAGTTATGTCCTTTTTTTCTAAATTCCTTTCTACTTTGCGATATAGTGCCTAATGTCAGGTTGGGAAAACAGATCCCTTAAGCCTTACATAGGGCTGATCCTAAAATAAAAACAAAAAACAATACAACTATCTCCAAAAATACAACTATTTATGTCGGTGTACCACCATCTCCTCTTCTTAATATTTGTTAAAAGCTTCATCACATATGCTATACAAAGTTAATGCCGACTAGCATTTCAAAAAGCAAACTTTGATATACAATGGAATACTAAAACCATCTCTGGTATAAACATAATTACATTGGAGGCGAAAAGGTTTGAAGAAAAAAAGGTTCAAACATTTGATATTAAAATCCTTACCGTTTACAGATCCTCTCATCTCTTTAATCCATGACTGATTTGCGAGAGTTCCTTCATCAGTACCAGTTGTCAAACAAAAAGTAAACAAAAAAAATAGCATATTGTGCTTTCCCCCTTGCCTTGGTTGTTTTCCTCTCGATAATTGCTTGAAATGTGACTTTAGGTCAGACCTGAACACTCTGGTCCTCGAGGGCTGCATGTTTCTCTTCCTTAATTCAAGAGGATACAAGTTATCAGCTTGCTAGCAAGCTGGTTGGGGCTTGTTAACAATCCTGGTGATTGGAATAACCCGTATTGGAGCAGAAAAAACTAAAAAATCATGTAAAACATGCAGCCCTCGACCAGATCTGCTTTAGGTGATCAGTTCCGAATTAGATTTGAATCAATGGGTTCAGTCAAGTAACAACACAATGGGATTTAAACAATCGCTTGAGGACCAACCACAGGGCGGACAACGGATAACACTGAAATAAAAACATCTCATTTTGTACAATTAAAATGAACATAAAATACTGTTTCTACAAGTTTCGCACACCACGTTAGCATGAAAAATACTTGTGGTGTGCCGTAACAGTCTTGGAGTGGAGACGATCCCCTTTCAATGTAGGCAACTACCTGCCCGACTTTCCTGAGTTGACCCTGACACGATTTTAGAGGTAGGGCTCTCCGAAGGTCCGGCGGCACTCCATGACACCCGTGCTGGGGGGCCGGTCACAGTTGCGCGTCAACTTCACCAGGCCAGATGACAGACGATCGTACGCTAGCTTGTATTCTCGGTCGAAGGCGTCTGCAGAGAGAACGGTTCATTTCATATCAATTCACACCCACATTAGCAGCTTTTTGGGGGACATTTTCTTTCAGACACAAACTTTTTGTTGTTGCTGCTAAATGTTATGGCACCAACTTTTCACTATGGGTATGATGCCCTATTTCTTATACACTATTACTAGACCATAGCCCAATCTCTAACCACTATCTTGTAAATATTTTTGCCTATTTACTCTGAAAAGTTGCCATCAAAGACATCTTTGACAATGGTAATATAGTTTGAGTAGTTTACCTCCCAGTCACCTGTTCCCTTGCCAAAAAGAGTGGAGTGTATTCTTTATGAAGGATCAATGGAATAAAATAAAAATAATTGAATGGATAAGAATTTGAATTTTCCTTATTGTCATCGATTAACAACATCGTGAACATAGATTAAAAAGGAGATACGACTCGGCACCTTGGAAAAAACAAGTCATGTCATGTTTATTTGTATAGCCCTTTATCACAAGGAGTCTCAATGGGCTGCACAGACCACAGATTATTATTACACCATCCCCTGATCTAAAACATACATGAGGGCAAGGTAAAATTCAAAAACCTCAACATGAGGAGAATGAAGAAACCTTGAGAAAGGACTGCACATGCGGTCATCCCTCTTCCAGGATGATCGGGCTGCAAAGGATGTTGCATCAACAAACAATAAAATTAAAATAATTGGATCCAAAATAAATATATGTGTCATTAATTAATCACTTGTATTTGAAGATTTTCAAAAAACATATTTCTATATTTATTTGAAATTAATTATTTATTTGTATACTTCAACAATCGATTAGTTAATTAGCTGGGATGGTCTCCAGCACCCCCGCAAGCGGTGCAGATAATGATATTTGACCCTGGTCTGTCCTTTTAAACACACATGAAGAAAATTACTACAATCGCTTTCTTCCATCTTCGCAAGATTGCTAAAGTTCGTCCTATGCTGTCTCAGTCGGATGCGGAGATTATAATTCACGCGTTTGTTACCTCCCGTCTCGATTACTGTAGTGCACTACTCTCCGGTCTCCTTCAGCTGGTACAAAATGCTGCAGCGAGGCTTTTAACTAGGACAAGAAAGTCCGTTCACATTACGCCGATTTTGGCTAACCTGCAGTGGTTCCCTGTTAGCCTAAGATGTGATTTCAAGGTCCTCTTGCTATTATACAAAACATACATGGACTTGCTCCCTCATATCTTTCAGATTTAAACTCCCCCTATGTTCCGGTCCGAAGCCTTCGTTCTGAAAGCGCTGGTCTACTGGTGATCCCAAGAGCCAAGAAGTGTTCCGCAGGTTCGAGAGCGTTCTTCATCCGGGCACCGGTGCTGTGGAATGCTCTTCTCCCTGAGATCCGATCTGCAACCTCAGTGGAAATGTTTAAATCTAAGCTTAAAACACACTTCTACTCTATAGCATATGAATAACCTATATTTTTTGTTGACAATATCTGGTCATCCTGAAAGGGGGGATTACCACATGTGCGTCCCCTTCTCAAGGTTTCTTCATTTTCCTCATGTTGAGGTTTTTGAGTTTTTCCTTGCCCTCATGTTGGTTTCAGGTGATGATGATCTGCATTTATATAGCGCTTTTCAAGTCAATGACTTCCCAGAGCGCCTTACAATGTGCTCCACATTTCCCAATAGCGGCCTTGTATTGCAGCCATGTAAGACGCTAACCTGCTTATTGGGGGTATAAGGGGTTCAGTGTCTTACTTCGACATGTAACACGGACGAGCCGGGATTCGAACTGGGATCCCTTGATCCCAAGACGAGCGCTCTACCTCCTGAGCTACTGCCACCTCAGATCAGGGGATGGTGTAATAATAGTCTGAAATAATAGTCTGTGCAAAAACCTGTGCAGCCCTTTGAGACTCTTTGTGATTAAGGTCTATAAAATAAAAATGACTTGACTTGACTTGACTTAAAGGGCAACGTTCAATAAAAAACAATATTTGGTTGAATGTTTGTTTCAAAACAAGGCCATAAAAGTGAAGTGTGTTTGGGGGGTTACAATTAAAAATGTTCTGGTTTTTGTTTTTCTCCCTGTTGCAAAGAAAAAAATAGACTTCATCCATGTTCTTAACTGTTGCATTTTAAAATATTCTTTCACACAAAAGTATATTCTGCTGTTTTCTATTGGGGAGATTGTTACAAGCATTTTTTGGATGGAGAATCCAAGGTATGTTGTTAAAATTTAGAAAAATATTTTGTCTTTCTTTGGAAATATCTCATGTTACACTGAGGGCACTTGCTACTTACAGTCCAGTGGGGCTTACGGTTGTACAAAATGTTTTCCTTTATTGAAGTATTGTGTGCAGTTTTTTCATCGGGTGGGCCTTATATTCTCTTTTTTTCACGGAAAACACGCACCTATGTCAATGTTGTCTTTTCCCAGAGCCACCAGCGACAGGAAGAGGAGGTCTCTATACAAGCTCCTACAAAAGACAATGTTCCATTTTATGACAAAGGATTATGGCATCAACATTGAGTGTGTTCCTGAAGACATAAAAAAAATGTGCATTAATTAACATGTACTCATCTTTGACTTGTTTATTATTTTTCTCTGTTGAAATATTTAACTCATTCAGTGCCATAGACATGAAAATACTTTGGCATGTCATCCTCCCTTAGGGCCACTAATGTGAAGACATTTTTGTTCATCAATATTGCCCCCTCCCTTTTTTAAATTATCCAATTCCTCCAAAAGATCTTACTTTTAGAAGTAGAGTCTGTAAATGCTAACGTGAACTCTCTTTTTTAAGAAGTTGAAGTCACTAAAGTGGTATAAAAGCTCCACAGTGGCAAAACCAAAAGGGTGGATGAGATTCGCCCAGAGTTCATAATCTCATTAAATGTCATAACGAATAAATACGTTTTCAGAAGTATTGTTCCTTAGTGCTAAAAGGTAAAAATACAATTTTCTTGTTGTATTTGAAGAAATATTATAAAGTGTTTGGCACTGATCATCAGTAAGTATCAAGCCTCTGGGAAGGATGTCATTTTGATAAATCACCATGAGATGGCAGGAGTGGCTTTCATCAGATCATTGTCCATACGTCGATGAAGCCCAATTTCCTAGTGTTGCTTTCTTTTTCTGGCAAATGAGTGTGTGTAAGCGGCTTCATAGGGTGAGTAGGCGTAGTTAAGCAGTGTGATGAGAGTCGCGTAATATGGACCAATAGTAATAGGCAGTTAACACCTTAATACAACTTCTTATTTTAAAAAAAGATGACAGTGCTCTCGTGATTGTCTGGTCTGATAGGGATGATGTTTCGTGCAGGTCCGCAGGAAGACAGTTGCTATGGTGGCCAAAATCATGAAATCACTTCACCAAAAATATCGGGCACTGAAAAGTTCATGCATCGTTCATGATCACCCTTTTTAAGGAGGACCGGAGGATGTGTTCCAACTATAGATGAATCACACGCCTCAACCTCCATGGTAATGTCTATTCAGTGGTAATGAAGAGTATGATCCCCGAATAACAATTATAATATATGTGTTTTTTGATTTTTGGTTTGGCGGGAGGGGATGGGGGGGGGGGGGGGGGGGTCAGTTCTTCTTTTAAAATGTTTTTTTCAATCACTTTTAAGTTTTATTTCATTGTGGGGAAAAAGTGCTTCGATTTTGATTTGGTTTGGCAGTTTAGAAACATGGCCTTACAAAACCTGAATGTCAGCAATATTCTCATCTTAATCTGACTATCCCCTGCATGTTTACCAATTGTAATTTTAGCCATATCATCAAGAGAGCATTAAGGGGGCACCTGCGTGTACACAATGCGCGATCATAAATAGTGGGCAGCGTTTAACTATTTTCTAAATATTTAGCATGATGCAGTCTACCTTTGCCTTTTGAGTCCGATCATCTGATGCTGTAGCTCCAGCAGGTGAGCCATTGGTCGTCCGACATCGTTCCTTTGGATGCTCTTCACCACGCTGTGGAGCAACTCCTCAGTGAACGCTCTTTCCTCTTTTGGGACTGTTCGCGTCACAGAATATCCGACGTCTAGAAAACCATACGCGAGGGAATCTCAGCAAATGGTTTCAAAATGACAAGTTTATGCCAGCACTGTTGGTTTAGCAGACTTACTTACATGACACATGAAAGGTATACCCATATTCTAAAACATGCAGAATGTAAGAAAATTGTTCATAGTTTTGGCATAAAATCTTTATATATTATTTCATCGATATATTCCATTTTTTTTCTGAGATAATGCATTTTGAATACAGACGGTCTTGTCTTGACTTCCCGATCTGTGACGTTATCAGGGTACTAGCACCCTCACAAGCCAGTCAGCATTTGGTCAACATGTTGATTAGTCAAAGAGGTTTCAAGCCAAGTTTTGGTAGTTTTTGTGGAAAAAGCCTAAAATTTGTGTTGCAGGTGGATGCAATAATGATACAACAAGAGGCGAGCGACAAAAAAAAATCGTCTACAGCAACAAACAAACCCAGACAGGAATAAATAGCAGGCCAGCCGGTTGCTAACGGGGGTTAACTGGAGCTATCGAGTAAGGCAGCTGCAGCCTCCGCGGAGAAACTATAGGCTGGACGATCAAAAATACACAGTAAGCAGTCAGGCTAACCGGGAACAAAAACAAAAAACGGCTACGGCAACAAACACATCCAAGCCGGAAATACAGCAATTGACCATGGCAGGCTAACCGGTTGCTCATAGGGGCCAACTGAAACCCTCAATGAAAGGCGGCGGCAGCTTCTGTGGAACAACTATAGGCTGGCCGATTAAAAACACACAGTGAGCTGCCAGGCTAACATGGAGCAAACACCAAAAAACGGCCATGGCAACAAATGTGAACCCAGTCAGGAATAAAACAATGGACCACGGCAGACTAGCCGGTTGCTAGCTGGGGTTAACTGGAATGATCAATGAAAGGCAGCTGCAGCCTCTGCTGAAAAACGCTAGGCTGGACGATAAAAAACACGCAGCTAATGGGGCCAAACAAAACTAGAAGCCTCCAGCAATGGGAATCTAGGCAGACAATAATATTATTTTTTTACTTTGTTTCTCATCCTTTTTTCTTTCTCTTATCTATTTCATGCTTTTTGTTTCTTTTTTCCTAGCTTTTTATACATTTTCTGTTCTTTTATTGTGTTTTTTTTAGTTCTCTAGTTCCTTTTTTATTTTATTTATTTATTTATTTTATTTGTTTGTTTTTCATTGCTGTTTTTGTTGTTGTTGCCTTTTCCCCTTTTAAGCCATTTTGTGCATGTTACATAATAATTGGTAACATATGGAATAAACCAACAAAAAAAAATCTGAAGAGCCATTCAGGAGCCGAAAGAGTCGGTGGGCTGTTTTAAGGCAGCCAAGCCAATAGCCGCGTCTTAAAAAAGACCGAATTTTTATCACTACAACAAAGAGATATGCTGGGAGGGGCTGCTTTGCGGGGACCGACGCACACACCGTGTGCTGTAGGAGGAAGGAGAGTCCACACTAGTGTTCACTGACATACACAAGATGAACGAGAGAGCTTATGCGCTGGCCAGACTGGTGTCAGTACTAAATCTACTTTTGTTTTGGAGAGGCATAGTGTGTATATGCGAGGGCACTGCTCACCCAAGCCCCCCTGGTATCGCAACCGGAAGGAACATTACACGTTATGTGTGTAGTTGAAAAATAAATAGTCTTTTTAAATACCTTCAAGGAATTCGTGCTGCTAGCATATCCGTTGAACTAATGAAAATCATGTTATATCTTTTGATGTTAGGTAAAAAAAAAAAATATCAACCTGTTTTAGTATAGCAGTCATGTCTCTCTAAATCCTAAGGTGCATGTGAGTGTACACTAACAAAAACAACACCGACCAATTTAACAAACCCCATTCACTGTCTTTTAAGCCACATATTGCACATAAGGAATACTACAACACACAAAACCTATGAAAATTAAAAGGTGACCCTTCACAGACACAGATGCAAGGGAAAAACAAGCCAAATCATAGACAAATGCCTGTAGGCAGAGGACAGAACTCACTTTCTAACAACAGAGTACAATTAAGCCCTGGAAGGAAGAAAGAAAGCAGACAGAGCTTGTTAGTGGAGCCAGCCGTCCCCCTGCGCCATCAACACATCAGGTATGAAATAAAAAATTACAACAATGGCAATGTATTTACGACTCACGGTAATAAATGTGTCAGACGTTGAAATAGTAAATTAGCCATTACTGAAACACCACTTGTCATCTTCTGTGTTTGTTTGTTTTCATCAGGTTTTTAGTTGTCATGTGTTTCATTGTCTTGTTTAGCCTATTCTTGTCCACATGGACGTGTTTTGCTCCTTCATGTAAGCAAAGCAGCTTCCTCAGCCTCTAATCCATTATGTCTCTTATTGTCCCATTAGTGTGCATTTAGTTCTTCTGTGTTCTTACTGTGATTTTTTTGCATCCATTTACCTCTACGTCAACTTTGAGTTAACCCAATTCAAGTTTAGCCAGTTTGTTTTGTATTTCCCGGCCCACTACGTCACCCTCTCAGGGTACTTGTAGCAACAAAAAAATTAAACAACTGCCGATTTGGTGCTGCGGACAATTTTTGACCCATAAGCAAAAATATTTCAAAAGTTTTTTGAGAGAGCCACGTCAACATTAAACATAACCGAAGAATGTTACCTATATATATACTGAACTAAACCCAGGCCTATCTCAGTGTTGCTTCGGCTTCGCATGTACCAAAATTGGAATCTGTTCACCCAATCTTTGACCACCACAAAGAAATGCCAGATTTACTAAAGAAAAAAGCCATATTTGGATCGCTCGAGACCATTTCTCTTTTCTTTCCTCCAAATTACACCCTTCAATGTTCCCAATTCAAATTAGAAACATTCTGAAATTTCTTTGGTGAAATATTTGTTTATTGGCTTTTGTTTGAACAAATTTAATTGTGTTTTACATCAGCAAATGTGTTGGCTTGCCTTGTTTTTGGATTAAAAATTATTTGTCAAAATTAATGAAATGCGAAATTGACAATACTTATCAATTAAAACAATGCTCAGGGGTTTTCACCTCAAAACGTATTAAATTTCGTAGTGAAAAACGAATTTTTGTAGTGGAACTCTGGTGTCCACTGTTGGGTAATCTGAATAACTACGATTCATGTCTAGTCCGAAAAATAAAGTGCTTCAGTTTTTGCTTTCATAACTGCGAAAGATCTCGTCTAAATGGCCATTAAAATGTTTCGCCAAAGTGTAGGGGAGAATAGCAACATAGTTTAACTTGGTGCCTCTTTTGGATACTTCACGGAGTTACCTTCGTTGAATCTTTTTTGAAACCAAATGAGAACAGGGTTCCGAAATAATGTTGTGTGTGACAGACTTTGCAAAATATACCCAATCAAACAGAGCCGATGATGAAAATGGTAGCGAAACAGGCGACAGGGGGGAAAAAGGCGGCGTTCAACACAAAAATTAGTTAGATTATATTAAATACATAAAGCATAATTTGTGAAAAAAAAACATTGGCTCATATTTTGAGTTACCATAAAAACATTTCAAAGTATACATTGTGTCACCCACAAACGTAGGCATTTGTGACGCTACAATAAGTTCCTTGTCTTTTGTAAATTATTTTGCCATTAATTATACAATGATACAATGTTGAAGCACGTTTTGTCAATACATCATATATCATAAATGTAACCACTACTGTTTGCTAAGGCGCTCTAAATACTTCACCTAAGGTCACCTAAGATTTGCGACAAGATTTAAGTTTTCTTTCTGGGAAAACCATTAAATTAGTGGGTTTGTCTTGATTGTCATTGTGGAGTAACGTAAAACTCTTCTTCTATCAATCTATAATGGATGCCTGACCCTTCATGATAAAACTGAATAGTTTTCTGAATGATGCTGCTTGACTCCGCACGCACACACACAAATGTATGACTTACTGTACGTGTTCCAGAGAATGTAAAATGGTTGTACGGACTCATGCTGCAATTTCAAGTTGTCCCACAAAATCTGGATTAACACATGTTTGCTGTCCTCTAACATCCACTGCCGGGGGACCTGCCAAAAGAAGACAACTTATCTCTCTGTCTAGGTATTCCACTAAGTATGTAAGCTGGGCATAGGATAAGACCCTGTACTTCTTGCAAGATTAGAATAAATAGTCCCTGCAAAATAAGGGACAAAAACAATTTTGTTTTCAGTTTCTTCCGATTTATGATTAGTAAACACTAGGCTGTGTTTTACAAATAATTGTCAGCCATCCTACTATGGCAATTCCACCAAATGGGTGCCAGTTAGTGTCAAATTATAGTATATATTTGTTTTTATAAGGCAAGCATCATAGCTGCATATTCCGACTGTGTTCAAAGCAAGCATTTAATTATTGTAAACGTCACAGATAAATTAACTGCATTTGGTAATTGTATTTATGTAAAACATTTTAGTGAAATAAAACATATGAAATGCAAAAAAATAATTATACGTTTGTACAACTACGTTTTTAGTTGTCAATGCATATCAAATAAAATATAAATTAACGTTCATACGTTTGGGCTTGCTGAGAAGGGAACAGTACTGTTTTTTTAATGAAGATAATGTAAAACTAATCAAAAATATGCCCCATACATTGTTAACGTGGTAAATGACCCTTTTAGCAGCAAATGTCTGTTTTTTATTGTAATATCTGCAAAGATAAATAGAGGCCCATTTCCAGCAACCAGCACTCCAGTCTTCTAATAGTACATTGTGTTTTCGAATTATGTTATAAAGCTAATGGATGATAGCAAACCTTGTGGAAAATATATTAGCAGATCTGAAAAGAGATTAGCTGGTTATAGTGGCTATAAAACTGACCTTTCTTTGAGCTAGTAGAGTATCTGGAGCATCACATTTGTGATTAAGCATTCGAATTGGTCAGAGAAAGATAACTTTCATGCGAAACACAGCCATATATTCTAGTTTTAGGAATAAAGGCTATTTCATGCAAAACATTGCTAAGAAATTGAAGATCTCATGTGTACTATTCCCTTCAGAGAACAGCACAAATAAGCTTTAATCAGAGTAGAAGAGAAGTGGCTAAATGACAGGTACATAAGAGTCTGTAGTTTGAGAAATAGACATCTTACAGATCCTCAACTAGCAGCTTGGTTAAAACGTCCCCGCAATAGACAAGTGTCAACATCTACAGTCAAAAGGTGACTCAGATAATGGGCTTCAAGGCAGAGTGGGAAAGAAAAGCCATATCTGAGACTGTCTAACAAAAGGATTACATTAACATGGAAAAAAAGAACAAAAACATTGAATAACTTATTTGAAAGATAAACGTGTGACTTTTTTAGAGTAAACACAAAATTGTCTGAGTGACCCCAAACCTTTGAACGGCAGTGTACTATAGAACTTCAAGTTAATTATTTCAGTGAACTATGTTCAAGTTTAGTTAATTTAGCCAGTTATAGTAAGACTGTACAATGGATCGTTTAAAAACAAAACAAAAACAAACAAAAAAAACATCAATTAAAGTGTTTTCGGGGATTTGCATTTTTTAGTCGCCTTTTGCTTCTGTTCCGTGGACAGTTTCGTGCGACATTTTGTCTGCTGGGATTTGTCTCGCCCAATGCCTAGTGTGCACTTGCATTTGTTACCTGAGACTCTTTATTGCAATGCTCAGAGGTGAGAATAAGTCCAGGCAGGTTGCTAGGCAGGTCTAGCCGCCTGAAGTACCAGACAAGGTTCCAAAAGATGATTGGATGGTGGTCCACCATATCAGCCTCTGTAATTACTTGGTCACCCTCATTCTCCAGAAGGGTCTCCAGCTCCTTCCACAAAACTAGAGGGCTCAAGTAAGGAACTGTCACTGGTTCTGGGTCATGAAGACGCCAGTCCATACTCAGTGGGTCCTAGACAAAAATTACAGTGACAAGATTTTTGGTAAATTTTAGTATAACGATAAAAAGGAACTTTTGAAAACTGTTTGCAAAGTTACATCAATAATTAAGGATGTTTTTTTGGGGGGGTAGTAAGGGGTGTTAGGCGAGCAGGGTTTGTACACCTTTTTCACACCCAAAGTCAAGCAGTTTTAAGGACTTTCAAAGACAATTTTTAATTTCGCCAGTACCGTTAAAATAAGAAATCCAGTATGAATCATGTATTGTGCAGAGCCACAAATATAGCTGGGATTTAAAAATGCGATTTTGAATCTTGCGTGATTTTTGAATCTTGCATTTATCAAGACATCATTTCAAGATTGTGAGTAAACCTCAATTATATTAATGGATCTAAACAATACATGTGTAAATACTTTTCAGACATATCTTTCCGCATATATTTCGTCTAGAAGATGTTAAGCGCGAGCCCAACCTGAAGTTGGACAAAATCACTACTCTTCCTACTTAGTTCGCACAAATAAAAATATGAGACTTCGGGTTTACTTCGGGCTCGGTCTCTCAAATTAAGTTAATTGCTCGGGTTCGTGCTAAGTCGGGGTTTAGGACCCACGCCCCCAGGTTGGGTCGGGCTGGATTTTTTTTAGGCCCGATCTTACCTCTACTACATCTATAGCCATTAAATGGAGGGTTTAATTTAACCCAAATTATTTTGTCTCGTTGGGAATACATATGTTAAAAAAACAAATGATTAAAAGTTAATAATTGAAAAATGTTAACTTAGAGACTTTCATTTCTTCCTCTCTTAACAGTATAAAGCGTGCCAGAGACTGCAACATGATGAGCACTGCTAATGTTACCAATGCTAACACCGACAGCAAGTTCGCTGTGGCTGGTTTACTTTTTCCAACCACAGTTGACTATCTACTTTCTACACATGCCTCCAAACAATTAATTTTTGCCGTGCAGCCTGTTAAGAAAACCATCTTATTTCTAGCCCTGCTCTGGTGTCAGTGATGTGAAACTTACAGCGGTTTCATTTAATCGACTGGGTAAACTGCCAGAGAATGGCAAAAAACTGTCGCAATGGGAAGTTTCCTCTTCTGGACCGAAGGCACTGACGCTCCGGGCCATTGCTGTTCCACACCCAAGTGCCTCCTGATGCCACTCTGAGGTCATTCCAACCCCATTAGATCTGAAAGATCGAGTTCTGTAGAAAAAAAAACACTTTCAATCAAAACTGCTCCATAGTGAAGACAAAAAAGAAAACAAAAAGAAAAGTCCAATTATAGGGTATAACAATGCCACACTTTCATACCGTGATCTCTCTAAACAATCTTGAATAGCAATCACTGATGATTGAGGGGAGAGAGTTGTGTTAGGACAAGGGGTGGACATAGTGGATGTGCCTGTGTCAAAGCCTGTGGAAGAAGAATATGAAGAGCTCATCGCCTCATCCACTGAAGCGCTTCCCTTCAGGAACATCCTAAGAACAAATCAACGAAGTAATCTTGTCACATGGATACAAACAATGGAATGCAAATTCAAGTGTACTATGTCTAATTACCTGCCAGGTCCTCTCATGTCCCTAATTTCCACATTAAGAAAAGGCAGGAAAGGGTTTCCACAGAAGGGGCAGATGGTGTTAAGATTGGAATCATTAGCTGTCCAACCAGCCATGATTTCCTCGTCATACACCAGACAGTCACAGGTCTTACAGCTTGAACAACTTGATATCAACAGCTGGTTAAAAAGAAAATTGCAAACACATCAACTAAAAAAAATATAGTGATGTAACACATAAATAGCTTTTCACTTATAACAACTTGAACACTACAAAATCAGTTTTGTTGGAGTGAAAATTTTTTCTCCAAATTTGTTATTGCATTAATTGTTTGGATTCTACTATTCAAACAGTTAAACTTTATTCACCTCCATTGCACAGTTATTGAAGATGCTGGTGTTGCTAGTGTAGCGTGAGGAGCCCCCATCTAAATTTATATGACAGAAGAAAGCAAAGAGGTGAGATGTCATCTGTAAGATTATGAATGATGGTTAGCAATCATGCAAATAGTCTAATAACAAACATTACAAATTCATGTTAAAAAATGCACTAATACTTCACTTTTATAGCAATTTTCATTAAGCTCAAGCAATAAGCTTGAAACTTCATAGTAAGTTTACTTGGGAAAAAAGTAAAGATCCAAAGTAAGGTTTCTCGGGCAAACCTTGTTTGTGGTTAAAATGCTACCATAGGACTCAATGTTACTTCTTAATGCGAGTATATTATATGAAGCCAAATTTGAAGATTAGCCTACATTTAAACTGTAGCCTAAATTAGTGACCTGTATTTGTTCATGGTAAAAAAAAAACATTTTCAGCAAAAATGCACAAATTCAATTATTTTCTGTCAAAAGATGAGGCAGTTAAGAAATGAGCTTAATGTAAAACTTGGGCACGATAAGTAAAATGTAAAATAACACAAATAATTTGATTACAATACAAATTCCTCCTCCTCATCACCATCGTCATCTCTTTATCACTAAGGTGAGGGGACCGGAAGGCTGCATCCTTTTTCAAGTCCTGGCCAGATATATTTGCGTGTCACTCATCTTCAAGTATTCTTAAAAAGCTTTGTTTTGTTTTATCAATAAAAAGTAACTATTTACCAGGAAAATGGGTTGTTGGTGCTCTGTGACTTGATGATGTGGTAAGACTGTTTGATCTGCAGTGGAGAGAGCTTGGTCTAGGGCTCCTTTGAGAAGATCTTGGGCCAAGAGGCCTTTTCTTCTCTGGGGAGACTAAAAAACTTTTTGTCTCCCTTTTGCGCTCCTGGTCTTTATCAGAGAAGCAATCTGGATTTCCAATATCAAACGAGGACACACTGAGACGGTGACTTTTAGTGTCCTGAGTAAGCAGAAATAAAAAATAGAAAAAAAGATTGAACAATCCACATGTTAGATAAGAAAGATATATACAGTAGTTGTAGTCAAAATTATTTATTCAAATTATTCAAAGAGACCCTAAAGGGCTGCATGCGTTGCCCCTTAATGTATTTACAGTTAGTGTTCATCTAAAATATTAATGTTAGTTTGTATCCCTCAAAAGTTAATATTTTTGGGTCAATGACATAATTTTTTTAGTGTACATTAAATTACTTTTTCTTTCATTCAATTCACAGCTACTTATCTTCACAAGGGTCACTACCCCAGCTCACTTTGGGAAGTGGGCCAGCCAGTTGCAGACAACCATTCACTAATGGACTAAGTCAAGTCATGTTTCTAGTCTAAATAGACCTGCAATGCTTGTTTTGGGACGTGGGACGAAACTGGGGTGCAAACCCACTCAGGCACTGGGAAAGCATGGAAACTCCACACAGGGGAGCCTCGTACCTGGAATCGAACCTGGGACCTCAGTACTGTGAGGCAGACACGCTAACCGGTCAACCACTGCACCGCCTTATAATATTACTTTATAACTATAAACATTTTTACAGGATGCATGTACTTTACCTTGGTTGGTGTGGTGTACGTAGCAAGACGTGAGTACCAACGGCTTGCCTTCTCTGCCACACCTTTGCCAGCTGTCAACATGCTGCTTTTAAAACCATCAAGTGTTGCTGTGTGCAGTGTGTCAAGAGCAAAAGTGGAGGAAGATGGTGATGGAGTGGCAAACGGATTGGGTCTTGGGCACGGGCTAAGACAAGGGCTAGGGGAGGTACTAGCGCTGCGACAAGTTGGTGATGACCGCATACGTTTATGCGATATGGGCTGTGGTGGCGAGGGATGGTGGAAAGTTTGAGACCGTGGCACTGCTGTAGTACCAAATGGGGAGCAATGTGGTAAGCTAGCTCTTCGGGTAGCAGGGCGTGAAAAAGCAGACAAACAGAGGTTGATGGATGGATCTTGCAGGTCAACACTTGGTGTACGACTGCTTAGTGGGCTCCCCATGTACCTCATGTACAGCTCAATCTCGCTGGCCAAATGTCTGTTGGTAGTGGGCATACTGAATTCCTCTGTGCACACATGTTCTTTTTGCTGCTTTGACGGTGACTCTGCAGCTAACAGGGATAGTGGGTCATAGCCAGTCTCAATGCCCTTTCGGTTCACAGTTCTACTTAATACCATATTGCTCAAGCCGCAGTAACTTGGACTGGTTTGGTGTGAGGTCATTCCATCTCCTGTGGTTACTTTATCCAAATCCAAATCTTCCAAATCAAACATAGCTTCAAGATTATTCGAGTCTTCATCACTGGAGTCATTCTCCTTTTCATTTTTAGAAGTTCTTGGAACAGAAGCCCTTCCTGAAAAACTCAATGCCAACGACTGATTCCTCTTGCTCTCATTGACTTTTTTGTGAGAGAGAATGTTTGCATCAGCACTAAGATGCCCTGCTATTTCAACTGGGTCGGTTTCCCCATGCCTCGTACCCAGAACAGGGACGGTGGTTGCACGACCTCCGCTGTTTACTTTATCACCACTCACTACCTTGTCACCATTCAGATAATGCTCCTTCATGCCCTGGCAGTTAACAGCTGACCCTGTGCTGACAACTTCATCCAGAATACTCATGTACTCTTGTCTCCTGAGCAAGCTGTTTGAGTGGATGTCACCAATCTCTTCCAGAGAAGAGGTGAAGAGAAGACCTGCGACATGGTCTAAAAAAAAAAAAAAGGTGACGGATTAGCTTTCAACACACTATGTGTTTGGCGGGCCACAGCAAATATACTTTTCACCATTAGTAATTTGTTTGCACAATCTGCCATTATGTGAACCATATTTTTCATTTATGTTTTTGCTGCTGAGATGTTGCAGAGTATCTGCTAATAAAAAGTATTGACATTTATTATTGTGTAAATTTCATATACCTTGCGTTAACACCATCTTGCTTATGAGATTAGGAATTATTAATTCAGTCAACCAAAAATTTAACATGTTTGTAATTTACTAAATCAGCATTGCCCAACAATCAAGAGTATTCGAATCGTAGAAGACCGATCCGAAGTAGTCCAAAAGGTTAGACTACTGTTTTAAAAATGAAGCTGAGAATTAATTTCCCGTGTTTCTGCAAGAGTTTTTGGTATACTTTTGTCCATTTATTTCTGGTCTTTTAACCAATAGAATTAATTGGAATAAACAACTGGAGGTGTAATAGTTCTTGTACAAATTATACAATTTTTCTAGGGTCATTTTGTGACTGATAAGTGCGCGTTAATAAAAAAAAAAGATAAAACAATGACACGTTTGAGGACTTCTAAGCAGTGGAACCAAGCAATTATAATTTTTTATGTATGTTTATAGACAACAAATATTTTAATGATCGATACTTCGGTTAATGAAAAGTGAGCACTGTTGTCCCCTGGCAACCATGTCTCAATGCTCACATCCTACCAAGGTATTTATTTACATTTTTATTAAAAACTCTGATCGCACCCTGTAGTCATGGTTGAACACCGAAACAGAAAAAACGAGGATAAGAAATAATTTGCGACTGTGAAGGAATATAAACTTGAACTGGGCCCCTGTATTTAAAATGATCAGGGGCAGGCTCATACATTATCAATGAATATATTTTATTAAGAATCAAACTCAACACTATAAAAAGTCAAACAACTGCAAACTATAATAATAATAATAATAATAATATAAGACATTCAGAAAAAATGTACAAGAAGTGTCGGAGTATTCATGATTTGAAAGCCTTTGAGATTTTTCTATTTTGTATCATTCTCAAAATAGTTGTGGATATGACCATTGCTTGTCATTGTGCATGCAATAGCATTCCTGAGGAAGTGAGAGCTGGGTTGTGTCTAATTGTGTACAAAGAACTATGAGTGACTATTTGACACATGCTGTGAAACGTGTGAGTGGGTATAGCATTGAGATGCTGAAAATGAAACGATTGATGGTGACTATTTGCCAAGTAGAGTTTGTATTAAAAATGGCTGTGCACCCTCAACTAAATAAATGTCAATATGAGATAAACTTTTCTATTTTCTGAGATATCTTCATGAAATGAGTAACATCAAAACTGGAATTAATTAGTAGGATAACCATTAAATAAAATGACATGATTTGGCTCCCTTTTAAAATAAACAAAAGCACACAGGAAATACAATTAAGTAACGATTTAATCAACTGACTTACCTGTACTCGTGGAGGTCTGAGTTTTACATTTTGAATTCTCATATTCAGAGTGTCTTCGGAAAATGGCACAAGAATGTAAGGAGGAATCTATTTCCGTATCTAACTGAGGAAGATAGTCTTTACTTCCCTTGGTGCTCTCAGTTTCTGACACTACAAACATAGAAAACAGTCAAATTAAAAAATACATGCTCAAGTTATTTTATCATAATCATGGATTCTGTCAAGTTTAAAGCCTTAACGCAGGCTCAAAGACAGCCATAAAGAAAATATAAGGACTACTGACGTGAACTGCAGTCACTCTCTTTTTTATCATCCTTGTCAGGAGCAGTATCTTGCACACAACTATCTCCTCTGCGAACCTCGTCTTTGGACAGTGAATTGTAACCCAAATCTGACTGATCGCCTGGAGGATAGACACAAATACAAAAAATGAGAGTAGTAAAAGATAAACAACTTGATGCCAAATCAGAAAAAACATATTTCAGATACTAAATACATAGCAACAGATATATGATGTGGATTAAACAAACCACAGCAATGTGAGGGAATAAATATGTGGTGAAACTGCAGGCTGGGCTCATACCGATTCAAAAAAATGAGTGCTACATTGAAGGAGAACTAAAAGAAGGACAAGAGAAAAGTGATTTTACCTGCAACACAAGCTGACAAACATGTATTGGTGAATAAGGTAACAGTCTAGAATTTGAATAGCAAAAAGGCTCACGCACGTAGCTCCTGCGTGTATGTAAACATAATTTCTCTTTGTCTCTCTTGTATCAGTGATGAAAATTATGGCATAATTCGTCTATGGGCGCATTATGTATAGGAAATATAGTTTGAGATAAAATTGTTATCCTGCATAGTATTGCTTATTTTAACTAAATGTACCTGTATTTTTATTACGTCTTATTTTCTGGAACTAACCAAATACAATTATTTTTTTGTATCCTGCTTATGGTACATAGTAGTATTTCTCAGTCGAAGTGCATGCAAGATGTTACAGTAAGTTAGTAGGTGACCATGGAGGGAATGAAAGTGAGATACAGACAACAAACTGATGCACCGCAAGAAAATGACTAAAGTAAAGAGGGCCAGAGAGCTCTGAGTGGGAATGCCAGAAAAGTAATTCAAAAATGGAAGAGGTGGAAGAAACTATCAATTGGCTTTGGGTCTGTTTAGGGGAAAACAGCTGGTTAGAAGGAAATAATGACAGTTTTACCTGGGTTTAATGTGGATTTCCTGTGATCAAAGCCCCCCGAGCGTGAGTGAGCTCTGGTGCCCACGCTGCTGCCCACATGGCCAACTGCATTTAAGAAGCAACACAGGCATGGCCAAAGTGAGGTGCAGCGTTACGGACAGCACAGAGCAGAAACCACAGCCAAAAGACAGATCAAGAGATATGAAATGAAATGAAGAAAAACAGTCAAAGTAAAGAAAAAATAGGGTGTGGCCTCTGGCGTGGGTATGTGGGACAGAACAAGTGAGGGAGGGAGAATATGTAAAGAGATTGTGTAAAATAACGTGTCTGTCTGTAAAATATTGAGCCATCTAGTTGAAGGTAATACCTGTGCTCGATTTATCGTCAGTGGGGTCTACTTTGATCCTGTCAGTTGGGTACTGGCCTTGCTCGTTGAGGTTAGTGTCAGATGTGCTATCCTGGCTGCAATAACTAACAGCATCCATGTCGCTGAAATCTGTTTTTTGTTTTTAAAGAGAAATTTTGTTAGGTTATTTTCTCCACAAACAAAGCAGACATTTGAGCAAAATGACTGATCCTGGCTGAACCACATTTAAAAATAATTTCCACACACCTGACAGCGGGCTCCGAGTCGACAGGTTATGTTTCCGGAGTGATCGTTTAAACTGAGCCACAGCCAGAATAACATTTCTCAGCTTCATCCAAAGGAAATACCCTCCCCTCGTGCTGGTTGGCCAAGTGCTCTCCAATACTGCCTAAAACATAGAAAAGCTTCAATTAATCTAATACAAGACGTGAACAGATTGGTTAAACATCAGCTCATTTACTTTGTTTGAATTTATTTTTGTAGGGATGCATCAGAACTTACTTATTAAACCTAGTAATGTGTACAGCTAAGGTATTGTAACTTGATAATAATGAGGGATACATTTTCTTAGCCTCTGTGCATGTGTGCCATTACTTATTGGAGCTTTTTAGAATGTTTAGAAGTGACGCATTTTCATATAATGAACACACCCATAAACATATACACTTTCTGCAATAGCTTTATGAACATATCATTGTGGCCTCAACAATTTCTTGTTGTTATAGTTGTTATATTTATTAAACAAGTATACACCAACTGACGATCTGAGCCCAATTACTCACTCAAGCGCTACTCTCTTCAACACAATTTTTCGGAAACATGTATAGTTCGATTTGAATTGAAAACAAAGACACACAAAAATTGTTTGTGTGTGTTTTTATTTCTTTTATAAATATACCATGCAGCAAACACTAATTATTTAAATTATGTATATATATGTGTAACGGGTGTAATAATAACTTTTGTTTTATTGAAATTCCTGCTGAAATATGTGTATAGTTTTTGGTAAATGTCCTGCAATGATGAGTCCAAAAGTGCTATCTGCTGGTATGGGGTGGGGTTTGGTTTTGGCTTCTGACATGTGACCGGGAGGCGGGGTTTGTTGGCAGTCTTATCAGAGAGAACTGCAATGGTAAGACACATCTTTTGGTGCTCCACAAAAGAAGTTAATTTTAAACATTATAACCCCAGCTGACAAATCTCTCAACATGCACAGTAATGTGATTGATATTGTCAAGCTGTTTAGGTTTATTTTCGTTTTGTTTCTTGTTTACTAAATTATGAATTCCCCTTGTAGAGATCAAAGAGATCAAAGCCAACAGAAAAGCTAATGTTGTGACTCATTCATTTGCAGGTAACTTGTACCCGTTTTTATACTCATTATTGTTTTTATTTCTATTTTTTCATATACATTAAAAAAGGATGATGTTGGTTAAAATTCAGACGAAAGAAAAATATGTTGAATCCATTGTAAACGTTAAAAATCCACTATACGATCTCTTGTTAAAAGTATCTTGTTAAAATGTAAAGATGTAAAAATGTATTGTGATGTTCTAAAATGTATTTTCTGTAAAGTGAAAAGAAAGCTCTTTGATATGCTTTGTTGGCAGTCTTATCAGAGAGAACTGCAATGAGATCAAAGCCAACAGAAAAGCTAATGTTGTGACTCATCCATTTGCAGTAACTGTAATAAAAACCTCATCATCCAGTCCAGCGTGAATGTGGATCTTTGGTGGGACACGTACACCGCGGTTACATTGGTGCCGTGACCCGTGACTTCTATCAAGCTCTCCGAACCGAGGACTGTCCTACCTGCCACATCAGCTCACAGTATTTGAAATTTTAGTTACATTCAGATTCAGATTCAGATCTACTTTATTGTCATTCTAGTACACGTGTATACAGAACGAAATGTCGATGCATCTGACCCCCACAGTTTCCTTGAATGTACAGATATAAATAATGTTGTATTGTATTTTGGCTACGTATAGTATTTTACCATAGTTCCGATAGTGCAAGAAGAGTAGCTAACCAGATGCGCAAAATGGGCAGTCAGGTTAACAAGTCAGGTACACAGTAACATTAACACTGTAACAATAACGCTGTAATTACAATAGTGCAGAGAGCAATGTGCAGGAGTGGCAAGCTATAAAAAAAACTGCCAGTAGTGCAAAAGTCAGATTAGCAGCCGTTTAGATTTAAGTTAACTATATGTTAGATTGACCATTTAACAGTCTAATGGCCAGGGGGACTAGACTATTGCGGAGCCTGGTGGTCCTGCACCGCACACTGCAGTACCTCTTCCCAGAGGCTAGCAGAGTGAACAGTCCATGATGGGGGTGAGAGGGGTCCCCGGTAATGTTTTTAGCATGGGATAGGCAGTACTTCTGGCCAATGTCCTGAATGGAGGGAAGTGTAGTCCCGATTATTTTCTCTGCTGTCCTCGTTACCCTCCTAACACTACCCCAGTCGGTAGCGCTGCAGCCTCCACACCACACAGAGATACAGCTGGTCAGGATACTCTCTATGGTGCCCCTGTAGAATGTAATGAGGGAGGGTGGGGGCAGGTGGGCTCTCCTCATCCTCCGCAGGAAGTACAGGCGCTGCTGTGCCCTCTTAACCAGTGATGCAGTGTTTACGGACCAGGTGAGTTTGTTTGTAATGTGCACCCCTAGGAACTTGATACTGCTGACAACCTCCACAGCCTTGTTGTTGATGCAAAGTGGGGCATGGTTGGGCTGGTTTTTCCTAAAGTCGACAATGATCTCTTTAGTTTTGTCGACATTCAGGACCAGGCTGTTGTCCCTGCACCAGCCCACCAACTGCTCCACCTCCTCTCTGTAGGCCAGGTCGTTGTCATCCCTGATGAGGCCCACCACTGTTGTGTCGTCAGCATACTTCACGATGTGGTTTGTGGCGGACCTAGGGACGCAGTCGTGTGTCATCAAGGTGAACAGCAAGGGGCTTAGGACGCAGCCTTGGGGGGAGCCCGTGCTGAGGTAGATGACATCTGAACTGTTCTGACCTATCCGCACTGATTGGGGTCTGTCACAGAGGAAGTCCAGCAGCCAGTTCCGCAGGGGGGTGTTGAAACCCAGGAGTCTCATTTTGTCCACCAGATGTTGTGGGATGATGGTGTTGAATGCTGAACTGAAGTCCAGGAACAGCATCCGCACATGGGTGTTCTTCTCCTCTAGATGTGTCAGGCTCAGGTGAAGCGCAGAGGAGATGGCATCCCTGGTGGAGCGGTTTGTCCTGTAGGCAAACTGAAAGGGGTCGAATGAGGAGGGGAGACTGGAGGTGATGTGCTCTTTAACCAGTCTCTCAAAGCACTTCATTATGATAGGAGTCAGTGCAACGGGCCGGTAATCGTTGAGTGATAAGATCTGGGGTTTCTTTGGCACTGGGATGATGTTGGCAAATTTGAAGCATGATGGTACTTTGGCTTGGTCTAGCGAGGTGTTGAAAATGTCTGTTAGTACACAAGCCAGCTGATCGGCGCACTCCCTAAGTACCCGCCCCGGAATGTTGTCCGGGCCTGGAGCCTTCCTTGTGTTGACCCTTCTCAGGGTCTTCCTCACGTCAGATGAGTCCAGGTGGAGTGCTCTTTCGCCCTGATTTGGAACCGCTTTCGCTGCAGGGGTGCCGTTTTGTGCCTCGAACCTTCCAAAGAATTTGTTGAGGTCATTCAGAAAGTCCATGCTAGTGTTCTGCACTGGGGCGGTGGTTGGCTTGTAACTGGTGATGGCCTGAATGCCTTTCCACATCTCCCTGGTGTTGGTTGTGCTGAGGAAACGTTCCTGGATTTTTTGACTGTGCGTTCGCTTTGCTAGTCTGATAGCCCGGTTCAGGTTAGCCCTCGCTGATAACAGCGCCTCCTTGTCACCAGATCTAAAGGCAAGGTTCCGTACTTTTAGTTGTTTTCGTATTTCAGCAGTCATCCAGGGCTTCTGATTGGCACGGGTGCATATAGTTTTGTTATTGCTGACGTCTTCTGCGCATTTACTGATGTAGGCTGACACAGAAATGGCGTACTCATCTATATTTATTTTGTTGTTGTAAGTGGCAGCCGATTTAAACATGTCCCAATCAGTGCAATCAAAGCAGTCCTGTAGTGCCTCCATTGCCCCCTCAGACCACACCCTCACCTGCTTCACTGTAGGTTTTTCTCTGGTCAGCAGGGGCTTGTATGCTGGAATTAGCATAATAGAAAGGTGATCTGATGAGCCAAGATGGGGGCGGGGGGCTGCTTTATATGCACCTTTGATGTTTGTGTAGGCCAGGTCTAATGTGTTCCTACCTCTTGTAGCAAAGTTTACATGCTGATGGAAATGCGGGAGAACTGTTTTCATATTGGCCTGGTTAAAGTCCCCCGCCGCAATAAAAATGCACTCGGAGTACTCGGAGTAAGCATGCTGCAGTTCACTCACTCACACTTCCTCCTCCTGAGCGATATTGTTTAGCTCATTACAGTGCAGTGTCTCAGTGATACGCAGGCTGCTGATTTATTTTGTGATTTTAACTTATTTACATTTTTTTCTGTTAATCTTTGAAACATGTTTAATCAGAGCAATGTGTTAGCTCCACAATTTGACACACCTATTCACTTTGGCAGGGGCAGGGGCAGGTTTACCCCCATCCCCTCTGTTGATAGTTCTACCCCAGGTGGTGCTACACATAGAGTAGAGGCAGTTTCTAGTGTCAACACCTATAATGCAGCTGACCAACATGCTAGCCTACCTTCACCTCAGGTCAGACCCACATCTACGCCAAATTCCACGAGTGAAATTTCTGAGGGTTTAGCTGATCACATGACAAATATTATTAAGGAGATAGGACATAAATTGGTCCACCTTTAAGTTTATATATAATATATATAATATATATTATGGGCAGCACGGCGGCGTAGTGGTTAGCGCGTGTGCGGCACAGTTCTAAGGTTTTGGGAACCTCCTGTGTGGGTTCAAATCCAGCTACGGGACTTCCTGTGCGGAGTTTGTATGTTCTCCCCGTGCTTGCGTGGGTTTCCTCCGGGCACTCCGGTTTCCTCCCACATTCCAAAGACATGCATTTCAGGTGGATTGGCTGGTCCAAATTGTCCCTAGGTGTGAATGAGCGAGTGAATTGTCTGTCCCTGTGTACCCTGCAACTGGCCGGCAACCAATTCAGGGTGTCCCCTGCCCACTGCCCGATGATTGCTGGGATGGGATCCAGCACCCCCGCGACCCTACTGAAGATAAGCGGTGCAGCTAATGAGATGAGATGAGATATATATATATGCCGCTGGCAACCAGTTCAGGGTGTCCCCTGCCCACCGGACGAAGATAGCTGGGAGGGGCCCCAGGACCTCCACTGAGGATAAGCGGTGCAGATAATATATATATATATATATATATATATTACCTAATGAGATGAGATATATATATATATATATATATATATATATATATATATACTGGACTGACTCAGAAAATTAGAATATTGTGATAAAGTTCTTTATTTTTCTGTAATGCAATTAAAAAAACAAAAATGTCATACATTCTGGATTCATTACACATCAACTGAACTATTTCAAGCCTTTTATTATTTTAATATTGCTGAATTTGGCTTACAGCTTAAGAAAACTCAAAAATCCTATCTCAAAATATTAGAATATCATGAAAAAGTATACAAGTAGGCTATTCAACTAATCACCTGAATCATCTAATTAACTCGAAAAACCTTGCGAGGTTTCCTGAGCCTTAAAAACACTCAGCTTGGTTCAGTAAACTAAATCACAAGTATGGGGAAGACTGCTGATCTGACTGCTGTCCAGAGGACCATCATTGATACCCTCCATCAGGAGGGTAAGACACAAAAAGAAATTTCTCAAAGAGCAGGCTGTTCACAGAGTGCAGTTTCAAAGCATATCCACAAAAAGTCTGTTGGAAGGGAAAAATGTGGCCGGAAACGCTGCACAACCAAGAGAGATGACCGCAGCCTTAACAAAATTGTGAAGAAGAGCCGCTTCCAGAATTTGGGGGAGCTTCAAAGACAGTGGGCTGAAGCTGGAGTCCAGGTATCAAAAGCCACAGTTCACAGACGTGTCCGGGAAATGGGCTACAATAGCCGTATTCCCATGGTCAAGCCACTTCTGAACTCAAGACAACGGAAGAAGCGTCTGACTTGGGCTATGGAGAAGAAGCACTGGACAGTTGCAGAGTGGTCCAAAGTCCTCTTTTCAGACGAAAGCAAGTTTTGCATTTCATTTGGAAGTCAAGGCGCCAGAGTCTGGAGAAAGGCTGGAGAGGAGCAAAATCCAAGTTGCTTGAAATCCAGTGTGAAGTTCCCACAGTCAGCAATGGTTTGGGGAGCCATGTCAGCTGCTGGTGTTGGTCCACTGTGTTTCATCAAGTCCAGAGTAAATGCAACTGTGTACCAAGAGATTTTAGAGCACTACATGCTTCCATCTGCTGAAAAGCTCTATGGAGATGAGGATTTCATTTTCCAGCATGATCTGGCACCTGCCCACAGTGCCAAAACCACCAGTAACTGGTGCACTGACCATGGCATCACTGTCCTTGATTGGCCTGCTAATTCCCCTGACCTGAACCCCATCGAGAATTTGTGGGGTATAGTTAAGAAGATGAAAGACACCAGACCTGCAAATGCAAATGAGCTGAAGGCCGCTATCGAAGCATCCTGGGCATCAATAACACCTCAGCAATGCCACAGGCTGATTGCCTCCATGCCACGCCGGATTGATGCAGTAATCCGTGCAAAAGGATTCCCAACCAAGTACTGAGTGCATCAATGGACATTTTCAAATGTTTGATTTAGTTTTGCTGTTATAAAATGATTTTTTTACTTGGTCTGAGGAAGTATTCTAATATTTTAAGATAGGATTTTTTGTTTTTCTTAAGCTGTAAGCCAAATTCAGCAATATTCAAATAATAAAAGGCTTGAAATAGTTCAGTTGATGTGTAATGAATCCAGAATGTATGACATTTTTGTTTTTTTAATTGCATTACAGAAAATAAAGAACTTTATCACAATATTCTAATTTTCTGAGACAGTCCAGTATATATATATATATATATATATATATATATATATATACTCTGCGACTGGCTGGCAACCAGTTCAGGGTGTCCCCTGCCCACTGCCCGAAGATAGCTGGGATGGGCTACAGCATCCCCGCGACCCCACTGAGGATAAGCGGTGGATGGATGGATAGATGGATAAAATGTTGGTCATTGGTATCGGTCTGTAGAAACGGTACTTTAACAGTTATAGTGCATCCCTAATATAAAATATTTATTTTAATAAATAATCATAAAACGCATTTTTTTGAGAACCACTTTTTGTTTTAAAATTATAATGACATAAATGAACATTTCTGTTTTGGACGAAAATTTTTCTGTGGCGGAAATTCTGGGCTTCTATTGTTTTTTTTACTTATTCTATCTTTCAATATTTTTTTAAGTTTTGACTGATAATATTTCAAACATCACAGTGCTTTAATATATAGTTAAAGGTGGGGTCCGGAACTTAAAATTTTGCTACTCTCTGCCGGCATTACCTGGCTTAACGTCATGATCGCAGCCTCAGTCATCTCATTCCTTACGTGATAATAAACTTTGTTTTTTTACATCTTTTTAGTGGTTTGGGTAGCCGTCCGGACTGTATTTGAAAAAGGCCTTTTCTTATGTTTACCATCCTCACAGTACACTAACAAAAAACGAGGGACGAGCACGAAATCACTCTACACCAACTCCCACCGACCCTTTTTCTGTTTCCTAATGTGTTGCAAGACACAAAACAGCAGTGCTAAAAGTAAAACAAAAACAGATAGGTGCAGTGGAAAATATATATATATATATATATATATATATATATATATATATATATATATATATATATAGGCTCTTTGAACTAAGTTGGGAATTGTTAACACATACTTAATAGAGAAAATATTCTACTCTCAACTTTTAAGGATGCCTCAAATGACGCACTCCACCTTTAAGTTTTGACACAAAATATATATTTTATTTTAAGTTGTTCTATTACCTTAATGTTAATTATGAATGACTCCACACATAAATGCCATGACATTCTATTGAACTAGTATTCTGAAAACATTAGTCACTACCTTGTTGTAGTAGCCGTATGTGATTGCGTTGGGATAGACTCCAGCTTTCTTCATCTCGAAGAGAACCCTTACAGCAAGAACTGGCTGGCCATACTGTCCACATAGCTGCATTAGAACTCTGTAGCACACCTGTTTGAATATCAAGAAAGTCAAGTGCAAAATATCATTTGCATTATTTTTGTTCAAGGACCTTTAACACGCACATTCATTCATTTGTTTTCAAAATTAAGAGAACAGCAAAATTGACTCATTTTTATCCATTTCACCAATGACTGCAAATCACACCACAATTGCCCACAACCTGAATTCGCTAATGTAATATTCAAAGTGTAAATCATGCTTTAGTTGTTACTGGAGCCCTAAGAAAACCCGATGTCAGTTTCAAGAAACAGCAAATGAAGCCTCAAGGATGGTGTTTGGACCTCAATTTATATTCAACAAGCACCAACAAGCATCAATCAAAAGCGTGTTCACAGTGGTGTGGTTGCAAACAAATATTTTTTTAAATGATTTGGGAGGGATTGACCATTAAAACATGATGAAGTAATGCACATAATGACACATAATATATTACCTCATCAGGAGGCTGCAGCTTCTTTGATTGCATCTTACGGAGGACATCATAGGCAGTACGAAGTGCTCGTACCTTTGAGTGGCAAACCTTCACGTATGCAGGGAGGCAGATAAACCACAGGCCATAGCAATGGCGGAGGAGGCACATGGACCACATTTGGGGGATGCAGGAGTCCTTTTTTGCGATTTTCTGGGCTGATTTAATTTCCTGTAGACAAAAAAAAACGAATTGTATGAGAGATTGGGCAAGCAATTACTCTGGCATACAACTCCGGCATATTATTTGGAGGGGGGTAACTAGTAAGCTGTGCCAAAGAAAATCGTTTTGTTTTTCATGAAAGAATAACAAGTAAAGGGAAAAAGAAAACATTTTTATCCAATGTCAATTATCCGTTGCGTTCCGATAATGGGCTTCTTGTCAGACGACGTGATTGGTCAAAACAAAGTTTTTTTAGAATAGAGAATTCTCAGCATCGTCCAATTAGCTTGAAGAATGCTCAAAGCATAAATTAATGGTGAGATCCCAAAACCTATTGTGCAGAGTGGCCATGCTACGAGTGAATCACAGTATTATTGCTACTGTGGGGAGTAACAGAATACATGTAAACAGTATTACATAATTGGGATACAAAAAAATGTAATGGTATTCCTTTACAGTCACGTAAAAAAATAAGTTATCTAATTACAGGTTTATTTAATTAAAAAAGGATTACTTTGCGGGGATACAATTTTATTTAAAAGTACATTAACATATACATAGACGAACTGTGTCTATTATAATTTGAGTGACTGACACTAGAGAGACATGAGGAGATGAGGCGCACATGTTGAAGTAACATCCATTCTGTTGCTCAAATTGTACAGACTGACAACTTATCCACCACTGCATGTTTGTCACACTGTGTTGCAGGTAAAAATAACTTTTCTGTTTGTATCTAATTTCTCCTACATTGTAGCACTCATTTATTTGAATTGGCGGGAGCCTACAGTTTCATAAGGCTGCTACGTGTGTGCATATTGGCAAGCGCAGATGTGGGCTAGTGATGCGACATTAATTAAAAGGTATTGTCTTTGTTTTCTATTTTGCAGTTAATTGTGGTTCAAAACAAACAAAACAATCACTATATTGTTATGTTGTGAGAATGTTTTACTTAACCTCGTAAATTTTAAGATTTTCAAAGAGTATGGCGCCCCCACAAATATAATTTTAAAACAATATTAGGGTTCTTAATGTCCTCCAAATGTAAACTAAAACCGAGCATAACTTGTCTGGCATGAGAAATATTTTATTTTATTATTTATATATATATAAATAATTTGTGGATAATAAAGTATACTTAATGTTTAAAATATTAGCAGTAACAGGAACCGTATCAGATTATATTTTTAAAGTAACACTCCCAACCCTGTTGCCATGTTAGTAGACGCCCAATGTGTACTCAGCCCTATGGTAGAATAGTTTCACTCACTTTCCAATTTGAGAATCTATGTTTCTACAATAGATTGTCAATGTCAACGTCTTAAAAAAAGGATCCATGCAACCTCCACACGGGGAGTGGCTGCCAGTTGATATTGAACACAGGAAATCTAAACTGTGAGGCAATCATGCTTACCAGTAATCCACTGCGCCGTAACAAAACAATTAAAAGAAAAAATTTCAGAATCCTAACTTTCCACAAAAGTCGTCTTCGATTGGCGGTGATAAATTTTGAAAGGGTTCAAACTCAAAGTATAAAATGGCTCCTAAGGCAAAACCAAAATCCAGAGATGTTAAAAATTTAACAACTATACAGTGGTTTTTACTGTATAAGTTGACACAAATTGTCCACCCGTTTCTGCCCTATTAAAGATCACTGCATAAATATCATACTCTACATACTTCACAACAGAAAGAGCAAAATGCTACTGTGGCATTCACCTGCTTACTCCTTCTAAACACGGGTGCAGGGCTAGAGGGACAGCTGTGCCTGGCATTCAGACGGGAAGCTTGGGTCTGAAACCTCTCCACTGTGTCAAACAGGTCACGACTTAGTACTGGGAAGCCATCATATCTAATAAACAACATACAGTCAGACATTTTTTTTTACAAATCATTTTTTTCTTAAACTTTTGGTGGAATTTTGCTCCACTGTAACTATTACCCGTGCCAGTATTTTATAACAGGCAGGCATTAAATGAGAGCCATCTCATAAGGAAAACTTTTGTAACTATTGTATTGTTTAATAGTTATTTGTACCTGTAGCATAGTGGATGCTCTTCGCCCTCAGGAAGTGGGGTCATCTCTGGAGGTGTGATGAAGACAGTGTGTTCACTTCTGTGGGATTCATCCGCCTCTATAAGCCTGCTCTCCTCTGGCCTGTCAGTATCTACCTGACGAACAAAGGGAAAGATGATGGTCAATTAAGTGATTGCGCTTTCACATCGTCTACATGATTTTGACTAAAACCCTAAATACAGTAATCCCTTTGGAAAGTTCACGACATTCTGATGTATATGTATTTACTCATTTAATGCAATTAAGTCCTTAATGGACATATTTCTTACAAAGTACCTTTAGTGTAGCCCCAGTTAGGCGTTTCTGCAATAAAAATGAAAAGGAACGCACACCCATTGAGGAGAAAAATAGAGCCGAATAAATCTAGGTCAGTGTGTGCCACTGTCGCCACGTTTTCCACTGAAAATCTGGTCATACTTGTTCAGTGGCCAATCACAGGACATGGGTTTCCTGAAGCTAAGCAATGATCGGTTATTACCTGAGCCTAAAGCAACTGCTATGTAATTTTTAGTTGATGGCAATTGGCAAAATTGTCACTCCTGAGATGGATTAAAATAGGTGTAGGCAATATAAAGGCATTAGATTTATCTGACTAACTGTGAACTGTTCAGATTGTCTATTATCCATTAATCTTTTTTAGACCTATTCCATTATGTTTAGATTCCATCAGTAATGTATTCATTTATTTCCTTTTATTGATGTTCCATTGCACTTTTCATTTGATTTCTTCTTAGAAATGAATCTAGCTATGACAGAGAGGCTCCATAAGACAAACAACCAGTGTGCTTGCACAACCATTAGACTTTCCCCCTCATGCCATAATTTCTGCAACAATGAAATCAACAGTGAGGATACCTAAACGTAATCATCTCTTCCCTAGTTTCAGTAAAGCAACCAAGGGTCTAATCCTATCTATCTATCTACCTTAGTCATATCTTGTGTTTAGTTTATTTAGATGACGTATGTTGTAACCTCTCGAATACTTCTCCTGCAGGTTGAAAGTGTTTTTTTGTTCGTTCTCTCTTTCTAAAACAATTATTCTACATGACGTTGTTGCTGTTTGACCAAAAGCAAGACAAACACATACAATAACAAAGAAAATAAAAGGGAAAAAAAAATAGCAAAAAAACACACACAAAAATTTGGTCTAATCCTACTTGTTTTTAATTTCTGGTTGAAGTGCACACCACAGGACAACAGCTGACTAACGGAATACTGAAGTCCATATTTGGGCATAGCTTACAGGTTGCTAAATGGTGCTTAGTTAGTGACAGGGGAGTAGGCTTATTTCAAGTTTTGTATTTTGTGAAAAACGCTACTTAAAAACTATTAATAGACAATCTGGAATTGCACAATTCCAGTCATAGTTGTTGTTTATCGTGTGTTATTTTTTGGTGCCCACACGACATCCATTGCACACTTGTTATCCTAAAAGAGGTTTACAGCATGTGTGGTAATTTCTCAAGGATTCCCATTTTCCTCATGCTGTGGTTTTGAATTTTTCTTTGTTCTCATTGAAGTCTGAGATCAGGGATGTTTTAGTGTCTCAGCTGTGTGCTTGGATCCTGTTTTGAAACCATTACTTTGGACAAAAATTACAGTCAAATTGAGTCACAACACTCTTAAGTAATTAACAAATTTTAAGTGGAATATTTATATTCATATGGGACACAGGCTCTTGTATTATCATTATTTTGTAGATTTGATCAAATCATCAAATGTCACACAGAGAAATAAAATGTGCTGAAGAATTAGCTGTTGTCTTGAGAGCGGGTTTGGTGGTCTTGTTGAATTTTGTCTAAAAATATTTCAAGGGAGCCATACCATATATTTTCAATTATTTTTGCTTTGACGGCTCTTTGGGTCAAAAAGGTCCCCGTTTCCTGAACTAAACAAATGTAACTTGATCACTGAAAATTTCGAACTCGAGGGTTATTAAAAGACTGTCATTGAAGCACACCTTTTCCATACAGTCATCAAAGAAGGCCAAACTGGCGTCTTTATCGCTAACAAAGGAGCACTCCTCTATAAAACGGATAAACATCTGGGTTTTGGTCATCTGTGAATAAAACTTCTGATGGGAGCGGTCACGGCTCTTCAAGAACCCTGGAGAAACAGAGGCGTATATATTACTATAAGTGTCACACATTTCTTACACTCACCATGTTTTAAAATAGTAAAATGTGATCTGAAAGTTGAGTGCAGCAGTCACCAGCCTTTTTAAAGTGAGAGGTACTTTGTGTTACTGATTTGTGTGAAAAGCAACCATTTTGAAATAAATTACTAAAATACCAACTTATGCCATTACTATGTTGGGACTATGTTATTACTTGTCATTATTAGTGGTTAGGTCAACCACGAAAACATGATGTCTGTTAGAAATCCAATTTACCATAAAATCGCAATGACTGGTGAGCTACTTAAAGAATCTTTCCGAGGGCTTAAGGGGTTCCCGGTGACCGCAAGAATAAATTGTACACCCCTGGTTCACTGAGTAAGACAGGATTTTGTAAATTTTTATTTTCTGATTTCTGGGTCATATTCATTAAATGGGCTAATAAATACAATACATCATAATACATGTTCCCTCTATTTTCCGGGTGAAACATTCTTTCCAAGCCTATCATTTGTATCTGTATTGTATTATATAGAGTATCTAGATGGTGCAACACAGAATACATATTGCAATAAAAAATACGGTAATATGCAATGTAGGGGGGTGTGGTTTAATAATTAATTAATATATTATTTTATATATATATATATATATATATATATATATATATATATATATATAATAATTAATAATTTATGTCAAGTACAGGACTTCCATGAACATTCAAAAGTCCAGCGTTAGAGATCCTGAATGGGTAAGGAGTATGACTAGTTGTTGTTGTTAATACCATCAGTTTTTGTGATTCTTTTGAACTTCATGTTCTCTCTCTCTCTCTCTCTTTGCACTGTTTCTCTCTCTCTCTCTCTCTAACACACCCACCCCCTCTCTTCCTCCCTAGCTCTCCCCGCCCTTTTTGTTGAATCTAAATGGTTCCTCCTACCTTGCAAGTCAAAAAGTGAGCTAGCGTCCGTGGCTTTGTCAGATGGTGCTTGCGTAATAGGTCGCAAGAAGGATCTGTATCCCTTTAAAATCGTTGCCATGAACCTTAGAAAGGCTTCCTGGATCTCCAGCTCCACAGAATGAAGACTTTTTCCACAGCTTAACTCTGACAGATCACTGACGTTTAATTCGAGAATGCCATCAGAGCGATGTTGACCTGAAGCCAGAAAAATCAATAAATTATATGCATGGTAATTGGAAAAACATAAGAAAAAATAATCCAATTTTTAAATTGGAACAGTAGAATTAGGACTTTTGTTTTTTAACGAAATCAGTTTTTCCTTCTGTCTGATACTGAATGTTAAGTGAGGGGCTGGGGAACAACTATTTTTAAATATGTAATCTTCTCAGTTGGTACTCACCATCAACGAGTTGCTGGTAGAGATTGTTCAGAACATTCATTAGATTTTTACAAGCTTTCTTGGGCAAGCTCTTCCAAGTGAGGGTTCGCTTGTCTTCATTACTAAAAAATAAGACAATCTTAGGAAACATGTAAGGAAATTTAAGAAAAAATGTGGGGAAACAAGTAGACCTGTCACAGATTTTGCTGGATTTAAATTTTGCAGCATACTTTTGTGAATTGATATTCTTTAACCTGTACGGCCAACCTATTTATGGCCATACCGCCCTGAGAACGCCTGATCCGTGGAAGTTACCCAGGGTCGGACCTGGTTAGTACTTGGATGGGAGACCGCCTGGGAATACCAGGTGCTGTAAATCGGTCATTTGGTCCACGCTCTGCTGCGACAGCACTGACTGTACCCCCTAGTACAGTCGATAAAAATAAATTTCCCAAAGGGGACCAAATAAATATATCTATCAAAATCATACATTTACAGTTACATTTTTACAGCTCATTTAATGCCATAACGTATAAATGCGTATTCGGAAGCATTGTCCCTGTGTCCTAAAACGTAAAAAAAGTGTTTTTTGTACCTATTATAAAAGCGTTGGTGCTGCTCATCAGCAAGTATCAAGCCTCTGGAAATTAATTCAGTATAAATCACCATTCGATGGCAGGAGTGGCTTTGATTAGATCTACGTCCAAACATCGAGGGAAAACAACTTTCTAGCATTGCTTTCTGTATCTAGCCATCGAGAGTGTGTAGGTGCAGGGAAGCAGTGAGGTGAATATTGGGACGATATGGATAAGTGCAGACAATTGAAGCTTCAACAGCATTTTTATTCCTCTTTTTTCATCCCTCTCTGACCGAAGGCATTGGTTTCGTGCACATGCGCAAACACGATCGCCCTGGTGACCAAAATTGTGTGACCAGGTCACCGGAAACATTGGGCGCTGTAAGGTTCTCGCAAAGTTCTTTTGCAAGCAAAGTGCCCTAGTGTTTAATGAAAACATTGTTTGTATTTACACTGGAGATATCACACATCCCCAAAAAAAAAGCACAAAAGTGAAAGTTCTGCTTGAAATACATCCGCGTTTTCTTGGAAACGGGTATTTTCAGACAATTTAGCAATGTTCAACTGTTGTTCACTAAATAATAGTAAAAGCAAGAAAGATACTTTTTTTTCAAATGAAAACGCTTTCTTTTTTTATGTTATAATCGTATATGGGGACAGAACTAGATTTTCTGTAAGCCTTCAAAATGAGTCAAAATGGCAAAAACTGTCTGGCACTGGCTCTTCCCATTTGACAGTGTCATTAACAAACAGTAACATGGAAAACAATGTATTTTTTAAATTGGACTCACATTCCGCTTTATTCTGTTTCGCAGTACTGTATGCTGTTTGCTTAGCAATTTGTACTATTTGCCAAATGGGGTCTTTTTGACTGTTTTGAAAGTTTTGATTCTATCACAATCTCAGAGTAGTAAAGTTAAGAACTGAAAATGTAATTTACAACAGTAATTACAGTTAACAAAAAAGATTTCCCCCATTTAACACATTCTATGTCATTTTAGAACAAAATATTTGTTGATTATGAAACATGGACCCATACTTACAAAATACACATTTTTTAGAAAGCAAATAAGAAAGAGCAAAAGGCTATTTCACTTATGCACCCTCCCCTTGCTGTCCTTTTTTGATTGAAATCAATGAACACATCGGGGCGGCAGTAGCTCAGGAGGTAGAGCGCTCGTCTTGGGATCAAGGGAACCCAGTTCGAATCCCGGCTCGTCCGTGTTACATGTCGAAGTGTCCTTGGGTAAGACACTGAACCCCTAATACCCCTAATAAGCAGGTTAGCGCCTTCCATGGCTGCAAGGCCGCCATTGGGAAATGTGGAGCACATAGTAAAGGGAAGTCTTTGACTTGAAAAGCGCTATATAAATGCAGATCATTTCATTTGATTGCATCAGGTCATTAATTCTGCAAAATAGATGCATGACGTGAAAGATGTTTTAATAGTCTGCACATGTGAAAATAATGGATTGGAGACAAATAATGTGTGGGACGCCCTTTTTCCATGGCTGAGTCAGCAGCCCTGGCAGCACATTTACCCGAGTTGTATCCGGCTGAACATGCTCATATCAATTTAGATCATTGCAGCAGGAGATGTGTACTGTACACAAGCTTGAGAAAATCCAAAATACACCAAAGTTTGATGCAAAAGATTACAACATACTGAGTTGAAATACAATTCAGTGATGTTCTTTTGTGAAAATCACATAAATGGTTTAACGTATGTTGCCATGCATTTGCCTGTCATTAAGGATCCCTGATTGATGTTCATCTATCAGAATTGTCAAAGCCACTGTTCTAGCTAAAATTGAGCCAAATCATTTGTCAGAAATCAGAGAAATCAGAAATTGCAGAGGTAATCACCTCTCAATGTGGGCTGTAAATAAATAGGGAGGGTCCAAATAATTAAGATTTGCAATGATTTTTTTTTGGAAGTGGGTTTTTAATTGTATTATTTGATCTTTCTTGTTGATTGCCAAATGTCTATGAAAACAATTTTGCGGCCTTAGATAACACCCCATACAAATCCTGCTTCATAAATCCTATTATTTGTCAACATATTCAATGTCCATATCATCTATTTGTAATTTAATAGTTTTCATCTCTACAAGAAGGAAAATTATTATGACCACGCAAAGTCTCGAATTGTTGCAGTCTCATTTCTGAATCAAGTAAATGGTTAGTTTTTTTTTCTTTTTTTAGCCATGCAGATTTGGCTATTACTGTCGCTCTCAGGTTAGCCTACTATGAACCCACAGGATTGACAGATTCATATGATTTTATTATTATTGGGTTGGAAGTTTTTGTACTGTTTCCACACTTTCATTGTAAACATCTGTCTATTAAGCATGCCTGGACTTTGCACTTACTGGAATATGGTGTTGGTGTCCAGGTCCACAGAGCTCACATCCGGTGGCGGATCATAGAGTTCAAAATACCGAGAGTCCACCCCAACAATAAATGGGCATGGGGCACTTAACACATCAGCCAGTGCCAAGGGACAAAGAGGAATATAAGGGCATGGCCAGTGGAAGGGAAAGATCATCTGAGGAGAAGGAATATTTCAAACCAACAATTAGCAATCAAATACTTGACAATCACTTTGCATTACAGATCAGTTTGCATCTTATCTATTTTTGTGATTGACGATGAAAACAGAATTCATAGCTCTAACAAATACATAAGGATACGGTATTATGTTTATCATCTGACAAAGGAAGGTGCAAAAATGTTCATAACTCAAAATCAAAATTAGCAATAATGCCAATCCAATCAATACAATTTAATGTTGCAACTTACAGACACCAAAGCTTCGGTTACACTGGTCAGTACTGCGGGTTGTAATGAGTGAACCAGAATCTTTTGTTCAGTAACAGCAAAAACCAGCAGGGTGACAGCATTCTCAGGACCCAGATTCCGGAGCAATGTTGAAAAACGGCCACCACTAAAAAAAAGTAGACAGACATAAAAAGCAGAATGAAATTATTGGGATTCAGCAGAAAGCTAAAACATGTATATGTTTATTATAACATAATTGTAAAATAATTCGGTTAACAGATAGAACAGGACGACAAAGCATACTATAGAGAAACCCTACAATTACCTGAGAGGTAACGGAGAAGAAACTGGCTGGCTCAGCATCAGACTGTCATGAGGAGAAAGCTGTGAAAATGGATACAATGTATTAAAACAAATAAATGCTTTATGTAGTTCTGAATCACCCTTTAATTAATGTCATAAAAAATTCTTATGTAACTCTTTACAACAAATACAATGAGTCATAATCAACAGGGTTGGTGAGTGAGGCAATACATGAAACAGTGTTACGTAATTAGAATACAAAAAATGTAATTGTATTCCGTTACAGAAAAAAAAAACGTATTCAAATTACAAGTACAAGTAAATTACAAGTAAACTAAGGATTACTTTGCAGGATTGAAATTTCATTTAAAACTATATTTACATATGCATAATGCGCCGATACACTTTTTATGTCTATCATAATTTCAGTCACTGACACTTGAGGGACAGATAGAGGATGTGGCGGATGCATCGTAGTTATGTCCGTATCTGTTGCGTAAACTTTACAGACGGCCACTCATACACAGTGTTGCAGGTTTTTGCACTTCTTTTTTTATCTGTATTTTATATATGCTTCAATGTAGCACTTATATTATTGAATTGCCATGAGCCTGGATTTACGTGAGGGGAGCGCAGTTGCACGCTAGTGCATGCGTTCAGGGACATTTAGTAAATATGATTGAATGTCTTCTTTTTGTATTCTGCAGTTATTTGGAGTTGAAATCACTATAGAATAACCGTATTTTTATATTGTGAGAATGTTTTGCTTAGCCTGGTAAAAGTAAATATTGTCAAGAGGTTTGACATCCCCAATTCAAACAAGTAAAACTTGAACACAAGACGTACTAGAGTTTGTTGTAAATTTAGAACGTGAACAGTGTTTTAAAAATATTTTGTCTTGACTTGCTCTTAATATGAACTAAAACAAAGCATATTTTGTCTGTCATGTGAAAGAAAAAAAAAATATTTTTGCCTAATACAATCTACCACGTGGTTAAAATGTAAGCACTTTTTGTAGGACTACAAGCATCTACCTGATCTTGGTTTCCTCCAATTCTTTTTCAAAGTTACATTGCTTATTCGTTTTTAAAAAATAGAGTCATTTAATTTCATTTATGTTTATCTATCTTTTTAAGCATATTTGGTGGTGGAGCAAACCAAAGGTAATCAAAATTAACAAAGTTCCATTGGATTACATTACTGATTGGATTTTTCAACAGGTAAGTGTTGATTACATTTTCCAAGTAGCCGTCCCTACCCGTATATTCTCTCACAGAAATCAAATTGTACCTGCACAAGGATGCGAGGCCTCTGAGAAGATGGAAAGGGAACTTTGTGCATGAAATGAGATATGTGCCTGAGGAAAAAAAAAAACATACTGTAAAACATACAAACAGGAGACCGTGCGTTAAAAAATACACAAATTACAGTTGTAATAAAAAAAATAAACCAGACGGTGTGTTAATCTGATCTCTTGACTTAATGTGTTTCTAAGAAAATGTAACTAAAAGTCATAAACAAAAATTTGGCCACTCACTTCTCAATCGGCAGAGCATGAGGGCCAGAGATGGAATAGCGATACAGAAAGGTGAGAAACTTGCGAAAAGCATCGAAGAATGGCCAGTGAGAAAGCAGGCAGATACATTTGTTAGTGTGGAGAGAACAGGTGCAGCGAGTGCTACTGTTGCTGAAATCTGTTGGGCTGCTGCAGGGGGAGGCTATATGTGTATCTTTGAAAAGTAGACCCAGTTGTGCCCTCTGTTGATCAGTGAGACACTCCTCTGGGTACGGTTCATAGAACTGTATGGCTGCTCCATAAACCTGAGAACAAGAAGATGTGTGTTAGATTAATAGTTCATCATCTGTTGACCAGTATATTTTTAACCCTTTATTATTAAATCTGGACTAGGGTTCCATGCCCCATTCCATTTGAAACTCATAGATCTTCTTCATTGACATTTTGGTTGTGTGAAACTGCCAAACATACATAAAAGCATACAAATAGACAGATAGTTACAAAAAGGAAATCACTCAGTTACTTAACATTAATTGCGAAGCCAAACAAAGATGGCTTGTAGAAGCCTGTAACTGACTTTGTCCTAAAACGTTCTATCTTTTCACGAAGTACCAACCGGTTTTGCACACATTTAATGGAAAAGGTTCTTATGATGGGTGTTATCTTAAGAAAGTTGAGAATATTACTCAGAAAGTGACAAATGTGTCAAATTAAATATTAGAGAATTGAAAGGTGATTTTTGGTAAGGTGTGGGAGTATAGAATTGTGGGATTTGGTAGTCAATAAGTTTGGTTGTAAGGGAGCGAATCAGCTCGTATAGTATTAGTATAAGTGTTGAAATATAATAAGTTGCAGGTATCATAATAGTCTGTAATAATAGTTTGCAATAGTCTTTGATCTGTGCAACCATTTGAGACTCTATGATTAAGGGCTATACAAATAAAAATGACTTGACCTGACTATAAGAATAATGTAAACCAACTACATATAATGGCTAAATAGGACATTTTACATCAACTGAAAGTCTGGAAAGTTGTACACAATAAACCTTTTTATTAAATATGCTGTTTCGTCATGTATTTTGAAACATATTAGATAAATAAACACAGAAAATTCTTGAAAAAAATGGGTTAATAAATTTATGGTATTACTTTTATGAACAATACAATAATAATTTTTGTTGTTGCTGAGATCGAACAGAAACCTTTTTCTAACAAGTTTGGTAATGTGATATACAGTAGATTGAACGGGTAAGAGAATGACAGTCGGAGAGTATGAGCCAAACAAGTAATCCTCTAACCTTTTCTCCAGAGGCTTCAGTCAGGACAAATGTAGAAAAAATAGGCATTGAGTATTTTGTGTTGTTTGGCCAGCACTCAATTGTGGCACCCAATGGAAGACAGAAGAGAGGAACAGACTCTGGCAGTGGGAATAATTCATAGTCCTCCTCTGGATATCTGCTGAACAATCCTAAATGATTCAAAAATATATTTTTTTTAAAAAGGACAACAATTTAGGAGCAGTAGAGAAGATTTTTAAATAAGAGTTCCTTCTGAGATCCGAAGAAACAATAGCGATCTTCCATGGTTGGGTAGGGTTACTTTAACTGGATTACTTTCAATTACTTTTGGATTACTCCAATACCAAATATGCTAATAAAAGACTAAAGAAACTAAATATGAATAGAATTACTAAATTTTGTGCAGGCTTAGGGAATAATGGAATACATGGAACGGCAAAAATGATGTTGGCAAGCTGTTTGGATTTATTCTCATTTTGTTTCTGTAGCATTTTATGTCAGTTTTGCCGGAGATCAAAGAGATCAAAGCCAGGAGAGAAAGCTTACCACGTGTTGTGAGTCATAATAAATAAAAGGTATATTCTATTCTATTCTATTCTATAATTTTATTCATATTTAGTTTATTTTGTCTTTTATTAGCATATTTGGTATTGGAGTAATCCAAAAGTAATTGAAAGTATTCCAGTTAAAGTAACCCTACCCAACCCTGCGGTCTTCTTAGGAGTCATCTGTGCATGGTTATTTTGCATGGCCGATTTGACCAATACGTTTGTGCTTAAATTATAGAGGAAAAGCGAAAACTGCTGTTGCTGATGGGCTTAATCATTTTCTATGTGATTTTGCACTACATTTTACAAATACAGATGAAGTGGGAAGGGAAAAAAATAATAAAGATTATCGAGATAAATAAAACAGCTGCACCATGCAAATAATGTAACTTTCAAATATTTGGTGGATGGATACCAGTTTGAGCTTTAGAGATTTGAACTACTTTATAACCAGACAAGCGCATTAGAACAAACAGCAGAGCAACAAAATCCTTAAAACTCGCAAAAACAAATATTAAGTGAAAATTGAGGTAAAAAATAAGTTTTACCTGCTTTGTATGCTATAGAGTTGGTTTTGGTCACAGACTTTTTATAACAAAGGTAGACATAAGAACCCCACTGGAATAAGAGGAAAAAAGAGCATGTTCATTTCATGTCAAATACTTAGATAGATTGACAGATTGAAATCAGATTGTCAAATGCCATCCTTTTGTTTTAATTAGTCCTACCATACTGCTGTTAAGATTCTTCTCCACCTTACAAAAGGTGTGCGGAGGTGCCTCTCCTTTGCTTGGGATAATGATACAGATATCAGTGACCGCGAGGGAAGCATGTTGTTGGCTCTCAGATGCCCTACAGTAAGTGATGTATATGCGCTGGGAGGAATTTCCGCTGATGTTGGCGGGGCGACCAGAGGGTGTTGTCTGGATAAGTTGACAGCCCGGCTTAAGTCTCTCTTTCCATTCATATAGGACACTGTGGGAGCAAGATCAAAACAGCCATCAATCAAGCGAAAAAAACGTACCGGTACTTATTTCCATGCTACTACCTTTAATGGAGTATCATAGTATCAGGGGAAAAAAGCATCCAAAATATGATCAAAACAATGGGCAGAATGCAAAAAAAAAGACCACCCAGTCTTAATCATTTGTGACTGGTTTGGATCTCATTCATGTTTATGTTACATAGCACGTGCACAAAAGTAAACAAAACGGCTAGTTCAGTACTATAAGCTTCAAAAGTGTTTTGTTGCTTTTAACAGCGTGTTCATTACTTTTATTTCACCCCAGATAACATTAGCTGATATCACCTATCTGAGCTCACAAATGTAGAAGAACTACACTGCCACAAATCAATTTCCCCTAACCTTTTTCTGCCAGTACCTCAAAAGACCCACAATTGATTCACAGGAAGTGGCCAGATTGTCCAGCTCAATGAGAAAGATTTGAAACCCCATGTGTTCATTTGTTATCAAGAGTTGTCATGCCAGATAATTCATTTCATTGTGTGTCCAGATGACACATTGCCTATTATACACAATTGTTATAATCAACCATTCAGAGAACATTATTTTAAAAAAGCATCATGCATTGTCTGACCCAAAGGTACGCAAGAAAATATTTCACAACCAACAGCTTTTGGTGCTACGTATAAATATCATTATGACACGCAATGAAACAGTTCCTTCGTCTAAATAAGTGGAATATATTAAAATCGGCTTTATTGATCAGTGCTGTTAACCTGCTACAGAATTTCTCAAGCCCCCCCTTTTTTAACAACACGAGTTCTTGTGTCAAGAATGTTATTCATTCATTCTTTCTTTTGATTCCATTTCCCTCGTCATGTAAATAATAGTAGTTTGTTAGAATCACACCTAATGCATCATTTATGTATCGACATTTCGTTCTGTATACACGTGTACACGAATGACAATAAAGTAAATCTGAATCTGATTTATTTGTGCGTCTATATTAATTTCCTTTTGTACTGATCAAACATTATCCATATCAAAAAACTGCCAAATTGATCATTTAAAGCTAAAATACAATATGCTTAGAGTATTGCTTCCTTAATGATAAATGCTAGAAACAATATTAGGCTATTTCAAATTAATTTGTGTGGGAAACCGTAAGTACAACCTGCTGGCCGAATCCTTAACAACCGAATTAAATTTCTGAACCAGATCAATATAAATTAAATTTTCTTTGCTTACACATTTTGACAAAGCTGGCAGGTTTTAGGGAAACAATTCTAAGGAATGGAAGATAGCTTTTTATTTAACAGAGTATGATTAGTCAACATCGATAATTATAACTATAATTATCACATCTTTTTTTCTTTCACATTTGAAATCAATTTTTTGCCCCTGAGTGAAAGTTAACAAAACCATATGCTGCTTTAACCAATCTTTAATGTCACAACTAAGGTGCATGGTGACCAACTAGTACACAGCATTTCACAAATATGAGGAACATTAAACAAAGGTTTTAGATGTCCAGGGTCCATGCAGTGCCGCTTCCTACATGATGCTTCCTCTGACAATGGTAACATTAGAAAATAATTTTGCAACAACCATTTTTGGTGCTTTTGGGCATAAATGTTATTCTGATACACAAGAAAATAAATCCTGACCATTGAAATTAGTTGCTTATTGATCAGTGCTTTTAATCGCTACAGAATTACAAAATTTCATAACAACTCTTTCTCTTTAACCGAAAACTTTGCAGCAACTTTTATAAAGGTACATAAAAACTTAAATAGCTCCATGTTTTTTTTACAATAAGTGAATAAAAATTTCCATGTAACCAACATGACTTAAGTAACCTTAAAAAAAAAGGGAATCGAAATTTCAACAGAGCAGGCAAATTGTAAAGTGTGGGCACTCCTGTTTTAGAGCCAGATTGATGAGCTAATGTTATGGTAAGAGCAAATCAATTCCACTTTAGCATGATTTTTATGCACTCTCTTAAACACAAAGACACATGCTTGATTGACGAACCAATGTTATAATAAAAGCTAATGTTTTAATCTCCATATAACGTGCCTCTCAAAACAAATTAATGACACCTTACACGCTATCTCTTAATTGCAAACACACTTTACTATCAACACAGGCATGTCGGGACAAGTTAGCTGAGCTGCCGCTCTTATGTTATTTTTCCTGTTTCAATGGCTCTGTCACCGGTCACTTAACCAATCAGATGGCGCGGGGTAGGTAGAGAGGGGGAGTAGAAGGGCAGGGGAGGAGTAGGAGCACGGGAGAGAGAGTCTTGGCTCTAAGACTTGGTAATCAGTCTGTTGAAAAAAAAATGCTGATACCAATACCTGTCAAAGTCATAAGACATGCATCTGCTTGAAAGACCCGACAAAAACCATATCACCGCTTTGATAGTTCCGTTATTGTGGTCACGCTTAGTTGCCACGGAAGTAAATTTGTTGAAAAAGACATTTAATGAATGTTACTGAAACTTTTTAGTTTTAACAAATATAAATATTCATGGGTTCACACTTTTAGGACTTTCAAAAATTGTATTTTAATGTTAATTAGGGCCTTATCTTGAGAAATAAGGAATTCAATGCCCTCTAAGATTTTTCAAGGATCCAGAGAAACCCTGTGCTGTGATCCTTTCTTACCCATGAATATCAATGTAGTCATGCTGTAAAAACTTCACTACACCTGTTCTTGTATTATAAACCTCAGTGTAATATTACATATTCATAAGTAAAACATTACACATATGTGCAGGAATAAATTAATTGGCATGGAGAAAGAGCTGTCTATATCACATAAATTCAAACCCGTGTCGAACCAAGTTGTAGCCAGAAGAATTATCAGCAAGAAAAAGGCAGCTGACAATACCAACAAAGCCTCTTGGTGAGTGGCTGATAAGAATAATACTTTGTATTTGGAGACCCAAGTACTTATCTCTTGCCATTGGGACACTATGCCTGCTCAGGCAGAGCAGGAGAACTTAAAATATTCAAACACAAGACTCTTACCCCAGTTCAATGAGTGGTGGCTTGTCAGAACCTCGCCGGTAGCATAGAAAAATTTGAGGTGCCATAAGCCCTCCATGATTGAGATCAGCCGAATGTCCGTTAGGTGTAGTCTCAATGCATGTAAATCCTGGGGGCACCTCATCACCCATCGAGCGGATGACCACAGCCACATCTGTAATAGGTGACTTGGGCTTGGCAATTTTGTGGAACGCATCGTTGAAGTGGATTTCCTGGTCCAAAGGCTTGGATGATTCTGTCAGTCCAGCCACAACAAAATAGTCAGCTACACGAGGGCCTTTGTCATCCATTTCCCAAGTGCCTGATAGGTCAAATGAAAAAATAGTACGGTAGTTACAACAATTAGTATTGCACGAAATATATGAGAACCACAGAAACCCAGATTTCTACAAAATCTGTGTGGTGGCTATTTGTCTACGATTACGAAATATATTTATATCATATATGTTGCCCTAAGACCAGTTGTCTTGAACAAAATTATTGCAATATATACACATAGACACATAAACTGAGAGGGAGATGTGCTAACCAGTCGTAAAGTGTGCAAAACAAACAACAAAGTAGATTTCAGAGTCAATCAAAATCAGAGATTTACCAGAAAGCGTATGAGGATGATTCTGGAGAAGATCTAGAGAATGTCCTGTAATCAGATGGAACCAAAATTAAAGTTTCATCACAAATGAAACTTGCCAACGCGTTTTGGAGGATGGCGAATGCCGAGTTGCAACCTAAAAGCATTTCTTCATGCTGAGTTTTTGAGTTTTTCCTTGCCGTCATGTAGGTTTTAGATCAGGGCATGGTGTAATAATAGTCTGTAGTTTGCAATAGTCTGTGGCCTCTGCAGCCTTTTGCGACTCCTTGTTATTAGGGTTTTTCAAATAAACATGACTTGACTTGAATTGACTGTATTTAATGTGAATTGTCTTTATTATCATTGATAGCTATGTTGTGAAACAAGGTAGACAACTCGATTAGGCATGCCACTCCAGTGTAAACATGTAATAAAGACTTTATGGAGAAATAAAAGATAAAAGACTGTCAGGATAAAAAGCGGAAAAGATATTTACAACATAGTGCTTAGTTTGTCTTTAGTCATAATAATAGTGCAATGGCTTGGCATTTTTTTTTAACCTAAAATAGAACTCAAAGTGTAGGTGTGCATATACACAAGCACTAATTTCCACATTATCTCTCAACATAGAGTGTAAATGACCTGATTTCAAGTTATACAATCGTAAAGCCAGCCAGCCCTTCTGTTTTAAGTCATAGCAGATGTTGGGTGAGCTTGTGTTTGTGTTCCTAAAGACGCTCCTTTTTACCTCCTACATGTGACGGCCCTGCTGCTGCCCTGTTTGAGCGCAGAGTCTATAGGTCGAGCCTAAAATATTGACATGGCTGATGTGGTGACTTTTCATCAGCATCACTCTTTCATTTTAATGTGTATTAATTTATTTATTTGTTTTAATTCAAGAGGATTGAGAGTGCCCAATTGTATTGTCTCAGTCAGACAAACTCCTTTGTAGAAAGAGCTGAACGCCTGAGGTTTGTCTCTCAGTGAGCCTTTGTTTAAACTCCTGCAGTGATCTCAAGTCAACAAGTTGAGGTCAACACACATTATCTACAACTTTGCAGTCTCATTTTTCTTATCCTATGGTGTTTTCCCACTCGTAGTTTGAGGTTTCCCATATCCTCACATTATATTATTAGCTGTCATAGCTCTTTCCAAGTACATATGATCAAATCACATTTAACTTTAAAAACAGTGAACTCTAAATAATGAAAAACAGTAACAATTCTGAATCGGGGAGATGTTGCGTAAAATATTCCTCTTATGGACAAAATATACAAGTTCTTCTAATATATGCACTAAGGAAATTTAATCAATCAAGGGTTTTTCCAATTTTTTAAAAAGGGTATAGCAGCTGATGGCTGTGTCACAGACTCAAAAAAATGTTATTTCCGTGGTCTTTTCAAAAATATATTTATATTTAGGTTTTTTTCTGATCGAAGGGAAAGGTTTGGTCAGCATCACTACTTCTTTTAAGGTCATTGCATTGTAATAATAACTGTGTTTGAATATTTCCTTGAAATGTATCATACACCCCAAAAATTAAACTGTCAGTCAACGAAACTGAGTGTGCCAAACAAAGATCAGTCTCAGAGTGAACTATGGCTAACCTTTACGTCTTAAAGGTGGTGTTTTGCTACTCTCTGCCACCATCGCCTGGTTTAAAGTCATAATCGCAGTCCAAGTCAGCTCATTCCTCGGGTACTGATAAACTCTTCCCTTTTCATCTTTTTGGGGGTTTGGGTTGGCGTTTGGACTGTACTGTTTTTCAAACAGACCTTTTTTTTTTTTTACTTTTACCAGTTTCAGGCTACAGTAGCCAAAAAACGCAGGATTAAGGTTCTTGCTTTGGGAAGTCTTGACTTGAAAAACGCTATATAGATGCAGATCATTTTATTTCATGTTGTGTAAAAGACATGGTTGGTGCTTTTAATTCAGGTCAGTCTGCAACCATAGCTAATAAACCTCGCCTTGCCTTTTTTTATAGGGTACATTGGTAAAACACTTGCAATTCTATTAACAAGCCCGGTTCTCTACAACTATATGGCCGGCAGTGAAAAATGAGCAAAGATTTTCATGGGGAGGTGTAGATCTGCTATGGGCTGTGGCTTTGGTTTGCATTGTACAGTATTTTTAGCTGACTGACAGCATGGCGAGAATGAATGGCATTCTTTGACTTGTAATATTACACAGGGGAGGTGTAGTTTTGGGAGGGTCTTTAGCAGGATCACGCTATTAAGGTCCCTTTAACTTGTGGCGCAGGCTTCGGGTTTGACCTGCCTGCCTGCTCATTGAAGAGTTGTTTTTTTTCTTAGCATATTGCCATCTTGCTGTTTGCTGTACTAATGTACACTCGAGTTTATTTTCAGTCACAACATTACAATAATCCCCCTTGCGCGCCCATATTGTGTTTTTGTCACACTACACTCCACTAGGAGATAGTAGTATATTCTGAAATCCTTAACTTCAAGCTACACAACCAGGGAAAACATAAAGCAACAGAAAACTTGAAGTGCTCATAAGGACAGATTGCACAGATGTCACAAAAGAATCCTTTAAAACCCAGGCAACCTACATAAACCATATTTATAGCAGCCAACGATAGTGCAGCAGGCGGTAATCATTTCAAGCTTTAAAAGCTTCAAAACACAGACCAATATGATGTGAAATCAAATTCCACATAATAGTTATACAGTAATCACTAGTTTTTCGAAGGGTTGCGTTCCAAAAAGGACTCTCGAGAGTAAAACCCACGAAGTAGAGTGACTTATTCAATACTCTAATATATATTTATACCATAGAACAAACCCTATTTAGGCTCAGACATTTGTTCAACAAATAGTAGTCTTTTATCCCAATTAAATTATAATAATTACTGTATTTCTAAGTTTAGTGTCCATGTATAGGTTTGTATGTAAATAAACACATCACAGAACTGAATTTAGTTTTGTAATGAGCCATGAAAAAGGCCACTTCCTGATTTTGCATAAATGCTATTGATTTGTGGGCACTTTTGGTTTAGAGACGTTTAATATTAGTAAACTTGATACAGGAAAAAAGTCAAAAATTTGCTACCAGGCTCTGACAAGAAATGAATTTGTGTACTGGTACCCCCAAAGAAGAAAGATTCAATCTTAAGTAGTCTCATTGAAATTGTTTGATTAGTTCGATGATTTTTGGATTACTCGTGCATATAGACGCATTTGAATGGCCCGATTGCTTGTGTGAATCAATGCGCAGGCGAAGTTTCTCCTTTGGGGTCATTTCATCTTTGTCCGTGCTGCAAAAATACTGTGGGCTTGTAGTACAGAGACCATTTAAAAAGACAAACTCCAGCTTACAAAACAAGCCTCATGTGTATTGGTTTATCTTAAAATGGACATTTCCATTTTATTTTCTATGACAAAAATGCCAAAGTTGTATCCATCCATATATCATGTAAGTCCATACTTCCGACTAGTAATGTATGTACAAGCACAACTTGTAAACACTGCCACAAACATGGAGCAGCCTTTTGGAGCCAGAAGGAAACGAGCACGGTACTTTATGGATAAAATCATCTTTTTTAAGGTCAAAAGGTAAATGCAGAAACAACATCCATTTGTGTAATGACATCATTTGCAAACGCCAATTTGTTCGTTTGTCAATAGGCATGTAAATGTATCATTTGGATTGGTCCAAAAATATGAATTCTGTATCAAATGGTATTTATTGTCATTGATATCAACAATGTGAAACATCCCATTAGACATGGTACGTCTCGGTAATTAAACATGTACAAAAGACTTTTAAAGAGAAAAAAAAAGACCATAAGGTAAATGGGCAAAATATATTTACAACGTAATGCTTTGAGACTGGCCTAATAATTAGATATATACCACAGCCATATCGCCCTAGTGGGAGGTGGCTAGAGTCATTTCGGACTCTTTGTGGGAGATTGATTCAGAGGGGATTCCCGGCCCCCTCGCTCAACCCAACTGAGGTGTTGGGAGTCATTAGGTGACCAAACCCCCCAATTCCAACCCCTAATGCTGAACGCCAAGCAGGGAGGCAACGGGTACCAATGTTTAAGTCTTAGGTATGACAAGCTCCCAGTCTCAGGGCGGGCGCCATACCCCCAAGGCCACCGAGCTCCGGCCTAATAATAGTAGTGCAATAAAAATTCGGATCTCAAATGGACTATTCCCTGTATGTTAAAATACCTAGTTTTGTATGTTTTGGGTTTAGAACATCAGCAACTTTGATTTATGCAAAAGGGTTGTTTCTCTTACAATTACGGTGACACAAGCTGACTTACGGTTGAACACAGAAATTCACAAACAAAGAAACTCTGATGTTCATGGACTATTATTGTTCACAGAATATATAACAAGACCAACAGTATAAGCTCATTATTCATTTGGAGGCATCCAAATCAGTATATATATATATTTCTTTAACAAAACCTGCGGACCATAATTGATATTTTGGCCCAAATTCAGGCCAGGTAAGGCTGCACACACAAACACAATTTACATTGAACACTGCCAAGGTGATTGGAGAAATGTAAGCAAGTATGTCAAGTCAAGTCATGTTTATTTGTATAGCCCTTAATCACAAAGAGTCTCAAGGGGCTGCACAGAACACAGATTATTGCAAACCACAGACTATTATTACATCATGCCCTGATCTAAAACCTACATGAGGGCAAGGAAAAACTCAAAAACCTCAACATGAGGAAAATGAAGAAACCTTGAGAAGGGACTGCACGTGAGGTAATCCCCCTTCCAGGATGACCCGGCCAAAATGGCTGTTGCAATAACAAATAATACACAGATATTTTCAACATATAATATAGGTTATTCATAAGCTATTAAATACAAGTGTGTTTTAAGCCTAGATTAAAACGGTTCTACTGAGGTTGCAGATCGAATCTCAGGGGGAAGACCATTCCACAGCACCAGGGCCCGAATGGAGAACCCTCTCGAACCCGCGGATCTCTTCTTGGCTCTTGTGATCACTAGTAGACCAGCATTTTAGTTCTAAAAAGCCAACACTGCACTGCACTTGCTATTTTTCTATGTCATTTTTAGCTTCTGATAGGGCAGAGGACATCAAATTAGCCCCATCTCCTGTAATGGATGTTGCAATAACCAAAAATGAACAGATATTGTCAACATAAAATATAAGTAAGTGTGAAGCACATTGTAAAGCGCTTTGGGAGGTCTTCATTGACTTGAAAAGGGCTATATAAATGCAGACCATTTACCATTTAGTTATTCATTGTGGAGGCAGAACAGCAGCGCAGTGTTTAGCGAGTGTGCGGCAAAGTTCTGAGGTCATGAGATCGACCCTTCCTCTGTGGAGTTTGCATGTTCTCCCCGTGCTTGCGTGGGTTTCCTACGGGCATTCCGGTTTCCTCCCACATCCCAAAAACATGCATGTCAGGTTAATTGACTGGTCCAAATTGTCCCTAGGTGTGAACGAGTGAGTGAGTTGTGTGCCTGACCGGCTGACAACCAGTTCAGACTGTCCCCTGCCCACTGCCCGAAGATAGCTTGGATGGGCTCCAGCACACCAGCAACCCTCCTGAGGAAAAGCGGTGCAGATTATTGATGGATGGATGTCATTGCGGGCTTTGCCTATGTAAAATACGATTAACTGATCTATTGACAATGTATGTCCTTCAATACATCATGGTTTATGATAACAATAATCTTAATTTATCTCATACAGGCTTTGAGAAGTTTAGATGACACCAGGGCCATTTATCAAGAGCTGGCCTATTTCAAGCAAACAACATCATGCGTACCTCATGAAGCATCACTGAGCTTCAACTATGATGATATGGTCTTTAATCTTACAAAAAAATATATATATTGGACACGTTACAATCCCTTTCAGTCATTACACTGTTTAATTACCAAAGGACTATTGCTAAGCATTCCATAAGAAACAAAATGGTTTTATCATAACATAAGTGGAACTTGTTGGGCATATCAAGCATTCAAAACTGCTGCTGCACACTTGTGTTTGGGACGGGGGCATTTAATATTGAAAACAAATGTGCCAAACAGCATTCTGGGCAAGCTACTTCTTAATATGTGTAGGATGATACTTGGCTATCAAAGTTTTTTAGCTGCTGTACATAAATCAGAATACAACGAACACCAAGCAACATTTTCCCTTGAGAATCCTAGCTATCTAATTGGTTATTTGGGAAATAAAAGATGATTAATTTGGTATGGATGCTTGACAACGCTATCATAGATTAATTAAGTGTCCCGACGGATCACCACCTTATCGTGGTGGGGCACTTTGCGCGTCTCCATGACCCCTAGAGCTATGTCGGCGGGAGTCTCGTACTCCTGGTAGGGTTACCCAAGCCGAACAGGTCGAAGGGTAGAGTCCAGACTAAGAGTGATCCCAAAAGCTGGTGGCGGCACGCTTTGAGGCGGTTTCCTACAGACCTGGATCCCGTTAGCCGCCTGCAGTTGTAGGAAGATGCCAGTCGTCTAGGGTCTCCCTTGCCACTGGAACCATCTTCTTTACAATCAAGATAGTGGCGTTGGGGAAAGCGCACCCCTTACGCCACTTTAAAAACCATCATTGCGCAGGTATCCTCTTTTACCTGAGTCTCCGACCACAATCCAGGATCGGACTGTTCAAACATCAGCAGACTCACAAATAAAAGAAGATGGTCATCATCGAATCGATGGACAACCCCAAGAAAGAAGAAGAAGAAGAAGAGATTAATTAATTAATTAATGAATTAATCGATTAAGACAACACTAATGAGTGAAAGGAATTTAAGAGCTGTTATGTACGTATTTTACCTAAGTAGGTATGCCATTATTTCATTAGTTAATCTACACTTCAATGCATGAGTTTTAGTGAGATGAAGATTCGAAAGTGCATTTTGACAACAGATTTCACACCCTCCATATTCCTTGTGACCCAAAAAACAAAGTGCAAGTGTCTTTTGAATGTTGATACCAGGGCATCAGGGGTAATTTACAACAACTTGCTAAGGGACACTACGGCGTACGAAACAATTCCAAACCAACCTCCAGGGCAACCCCAGCCACAAAGTCGCTTGTATTGACTCAAGTTAAGCAAAGATTTTTGCAAAAAAAACAAAAACAAGTTTGTTTAAAGTTTATGTTGTAAATGGTCGACAATGGAATTCAAACATCCTCTACAGGACTGAGTTGCTTTCTTGTTGAGGAATTTGAACAAGTGACAGGATTGTAACATAATGACCCTAAAAAAAGAGAAATAGAAGAAGATAAATAAGGAATGGGGTTTACCACGTGTGGATGTCTGTTAGTAGTGGGCGGATTCATCCAAATATCGATATTATCAATACTATCATCCTAGGATCAATACTTGGCTCCTCCACCGATTTCCTCAAAGCGCCGCTTTCTCTATGTAGATAGCGCAGCCCTTCTCTTTTGCATCCTTGGTAACTGTATAAGTTAACGCCTGATTGGTTGACTGCCAGGCACACTTTTAGCATGTCTCTCTACCTGGCCTGCTGCTGCATCCTGCCAGCAAGTTAGGAGATGGTGGTAATTCTATGTCCTCGGCCCTATTAGAAACTAAAAATAACATTGGAAAATAGCAAGTGCAATGCAGTTTGGCTTTTTAGAACTAAAATGCTGATCTACTAGTGATCACAACAGCCAAGAAGAGTTCAGCGGGTTCGAGAGCGTTCTCCATTCGGGCCCCGGTGCTGTGGAATGCTCTTCCCCCTGAGATTCGATCTGCAACCTTAGTAGAACTGTTTTAATCTAGGCTTGAAACACACTTATATTATATAGCTTATGAATAACCTATATTTTATGTTGACAATATCTGTGTATTATTTGTTATTGCAACAGCCATTTTGGCCTGGTCATCCTGGAAGGGGGATTACCTCATGTGCAGTCCCTTCTCAAGGTTTCTTCATTTTCCTCGTATCGAGGTTTTTGATTTTTTCCTTGCCCTCATGAAAGTTTTAGATTGGGGGATGATGTAATAATAGTCTGTGGTTTGCAATAATCTATGTGTTCTGTGCAGCCCTTTGATACTCTTTGTGATTACGGGCTATACAAATAAACATGACTTGACTTTTAGAATTACAGAAAAAGACACGGCGAGGTGGTAAAGATGTCTGCTACTTTGGAAACAGCGCAAGTTGGCATAAACACGTGAAATAGAGAGCAACAAAAATGTAAACATGTTACAGTTTCTGGGAAAAAAAACGGGAAATGTGTTGACAGTGTGGCAACAGAGCCAACGAGGACAATAGACATTTGATTTGCATTACTGACTTTTTGTTTAAAATACTGTACAATAAAATGTCTTGTTGTTATACTGAATTTTTATTTACCTCACGCTATTTTGGCTTGACTCTTGGTTTTTGTTCTGAAACAGCTGTAATACAAATATTTCTGATTTTGTCATACTTTTAAAGTTTTCGATGTAGTTACAAAAATAGAAACTCTTTTAGTGCCTGAAACCTTTCTTCTGTGTTTATCAAAATACAAACTAACTCAGGGAGAAGGGTTCAATTATTTTAAGACGATGACATTTCCAAGCAAAAAAGTCTCGATAGCGGATCGGTATCATTTATTTATTTATTGGATGGGATTGATGGATGGGAAGTATTGTCCTCCCCTAAGATCTGTTTTTATAGCTCTGCAAATGTCCGACGGGGTTAAAATTTGTTTTTAAAAAAATGAGGACTAAAAAGTAACCTGGCTTGAACTCACCAAGAGATTTAAGAATGTAACAATTTGGGAACAACTTGTGGCACACACTACCTGGACTAAGCCAGCCAAAGACAGCACGTCCCATCCTCTACATTCCGCGTTTCGAAGTGAAAGGCCAGAGAAAGGGAAAGATGGGCAAAGAATCGCTCGCTCCTTCGCTTCAGGGGAATTCTGTTTGCAGAAAACCAGCAGCAGCTGCACTTAACGGTTCTTCATTTCCTACTTACCCCAGTTAAAAACGTTATTTTTAGTCCCCCGGGCGTAGGTTCGTCGGCTGTCATCAGGTTGCGGGACTGCATTTATGTAGTAGCCATCTTTTGGTGCGTATGGTTCGTCGTCCCGGAATGAGACTTGTTTTGAGTTTGGCCGAACGAACGAACAGTTTCCTCTCGCCTGTCAGTCACCCAGCCGGGCCGGGTCGGCTATACGCTTAGCCGCCATTTTGCATGTGATGGCGAGAATCCGCTAGCCACGGATCGTGTGCGCGCGCACGCCGCACTGGTGACAGCGCTTGCACACGTGCACGTGCGCACGCCTGCAAAGACCTTGGCCCAATCCCATTTCTCTCACTCGGCCCTGAGGACCCTCCAGTGAGGTCCCTCGAAGAGGAGTGCCCTCCGCGAGTGAAGTGCAAAGCGGAAAAGGTTTGGACAAGACTTGCAAGGTTCCACCCCTGTCCAGGAGATGGCGGTAATATTAATTGGCTGTAGACCTTAGTGACGTATAGGCCTACGTCACATGTAAACAACTCGAGTCTCAACGTAGTGTGTCAGTTGGAGAGTTCGTGCAACGTTAAAAATGCCCGCTACAGCTGTGTTATTACCGATTGCCTGAAAGCTCATCATCTTTTCCGTGTCTCCAATCAACGGAGGAGAAATGTGCTATACTGAAGACAGCTTCGGCGCTATGTAGTGCTGATTCATCTTTACAAGGTACGTACACTCATTAAAAAAAATGACCCGTTCGGTCAAATACAGTAAGAGTTAACATACAATGCACGTTCACATAATACCCTATGTTTGTGTAGACATAAATGGCAATCTACTTATTAGTATCTTAATGCCATTTTATGACATATAGTAGGGGTTTTGAATGTGTGACATGACGAAAAGTAAACAAACACAAGAACAGTCCACCTGACCCTTAAGCTGACATAATATCGTCACCAAACTTCCCTGTACGACCCAAAAACCTTAGTTCATAAGGAATTTAATTCAAAAGAGTTGTCATTGGATATAAAAAAGGTCATTTCAACATTTTTTCATGATGCTTACATCACAGTTAAAGCGGTCTTTTTCTTTTCTATGCCCACTTTTATGTCTAAATTGTTATCTATTGTGTTCCAGAGTGGCTGTCCCATAAGCGTGGACAGGTTGGACAGGAATGTTCCCATCCTGTGCTTATGGTTGGATGTGGAGTCAGAACTCATTCAGGACTTAAGGTTGAGCAAGAAGGTTATGTGGGCCCTGCATGAGCTGCTAAAGAGGGAACAGGGCCGTGGCTGGAGGTCCTGATCTACGTGTACTGGCTGGCCCACGCTCTGTCCTACCGTGTGGTGTCACGGGTCTCCAGGGTTCCCAGGTCCACCGTACAAAGAATTGTCCACAGTTAATATGGAATAAATTGCCCAAAAGCCATATTTAGGCTCTTTAAGTCAGACCCACATTTGCATTATGTGCTTTTCTGCATTACTATTCAATAAACATCTTCATTTTGAGTAACACCTTGGTGGTTTATTTCATAATGATGTGAGATACTGTGTGTGAACTATGTGACTGTTGGACAGAAAACAACTACAAATCACTCCAGCTTAAATAATAGTTTACTTTCAGAAAAACAAACTCACATTGGGCCAAAATACATAATAGTAAATAATGTGTCACAAATTTTAACAAAAATATACCAATACTTCCATGAAGCTGGAAAACACAAACTGGAACTTCATTGAGTTCTTAATAAAAAAAACAATATTATCCTTTTATAAAACAAAGGGAAACATTGCAGAGATGTCACTGTTCTGGAAATTTGTCCACGAGCTTCCCAAAAAGGACGGGAACCGCTCAGTTTTGGCCACAGTTTCTTCGAGCCTTTTCCTCACTCCGGCAGACTCCGCTTTCAAAAAGTCAAGGAGTGTATCGTGCTTCCTTTTTTTTCTGGGTGATTTGGGGTTTGGCGCCGGATTAGAAGGTGCCAACGACGTGCCCGGTGGTGTGGATGGCGTGGTAGCTGTGATGGTGACCAGCTCTTCCACGGGACGTTCTACAGTGGCCTTTAGGTTGGGTGGAAAAAAACAAGAATTACTTAATGCTGATGTATTGTACAAAAACAACTGAGTATAGGATGCTCAGCAAGTTGATGTGAGACAGGAAATTATAGGATGTGTTCTGGATAATTATTTGATAGTGAATAGATACACAAAATTGACATGTTATTCTTATGGCTGTATAAGCCTTCTATTGGCCAGCATCACATATGCTTTAGAATTGTCTCCACATTTGGACAACATTTTGAGAAGGTAATTAGTTTACTTAATATGTGTTTACAGAGAAGGCAGTGGACTATGTGATAGTAGTTTGTTTCAACTGTATTTCCACGTGAAATTCGGAGACATTACTCATAATGCATGATGAAAACTAATGCATTCTGATCTCACATGAAATAATCATATTGTAAATAAAACACGACACCCGAAATTGTGTGCAGTAAACAAGCGCTTATGTCCAGAACGGTATTCTGACTATGCTCCTTTAGCGACTGGCCATGTACAGTAGATGTAAAAGGACGACTCGTTTAAGATAAAAACAGGGATGGGCTGAACCGTGATTTTCTGCCCAGTTATCCTACTTTAAAGTTTGTAGCGTGAAGATTTTTTTTTTGCCAGCTCCCTTGGTAGATTAGTGCACTTCGTAAAGTAGCGATTTTGCAATGTTCGTGTTTTAACGCGAAAATACGATTTTCTATTGCATTTACGTCTAACTAAGATATCTCAATACATTTTGTTGCAAATACATGCGTGGTTGTGGAAAACTACTTACATTTGTGCGGTTCCTTTCCGGGCATGTTTGTTGATATTGAGAATTCGCAAAGCCTTCTGGGTAGTCACTTCGCCGCCAAGTGAGGTCGAGAGCCCCCTCGGTCTTGAAGTGGCTACGACATGGTTTGAGGGCACTTCTGCCTCGGTCTTGAGAGTATCGGGACACACCCCATTTTCACGTGAACGCGCAAACCGAGTGACTAGGGCACATAGCGAGTGAAAGTGCGAAGAATGGGACTCAGCCCTTATTCCGTCAGAATTGAATCAGGAAGTTCACCTCAGTTTTAGTCCATCTAACGTGGCGATAGGCTAACTACGACCTGCGGCCACACGCCATGACAATATATACTGTAAAATAGTAAATATACTGTTACTAATAAAAACGTTTAAGGGTTATTGGTCTACCTACCAACTTTGTCCCTTTGTGCTTTTGCAACAAAAATAATACTGCAAAAAAACTAACTATCACATTTATTACTGCAGAAAACAGGGACCTAATTTATCATTTTGCTTGCATCCTAAAGAGAAACTACTATAGGCATACAACAAAAACACTACTACAGTAATACTATAATAAAAAACACTACCACAGAAATATCACAAAAATACTAAAGAAATACAACTTCAAAAATACTACAGAAGTACTAAAGAAATACTAAAACAATTCAACAATGGAAACACTTCAAAAATACTTCTGCAGAAATATTAAAAAATGTGACTATGTAGTGGGTTGTACATAATTCACCCACGGAACTATTGTTTAGTTAGCGAGTTCCTAGGGGGACTCTTAATTCGACCGGTTCTAGCCACTCTCGGGTGTTTGTTTTGGTTATCGCAAGTTTACATGTTATTAAAGCAGCGTCCTTTGGCGCCTTTGTTTGACACTCCGCCTACGACTCCCGTCTCTGCTCGCTACATTGGTGACCCCGACATTAGTCTCGTGGAAGTTTCCGAGGCTGTGCATACTACTGAGCATACCGTCATGGCATACGCGCCCGTTCTCAAGCTCCCCGAGTTCTGGGAGTCATCAGCGCTAACGTGGTTCGCACAAGCAGAAGCTCGATTCGCCCTGCACAGAATCACTAACGATGACTCTCGCTATTACCACGTGGTGTCTGCTCTGGGGAGCTCAACTGCAGCCAGAGCGGTGAGTTTCATCACATCCCCTCCTGAACTGGATAAATATAAGGGACTGAAGGCATATCTCCTCAGAATCTTTGAACTGTCGCGTTCTGAGCGTGCTCGACGCCTCCTTGCTATTCAGGGCTTAGGAGACAGTAAGCCATCGGATCACATGGAAATGATGTTAAACTTGCTTGGCACCGAAGAGCCAAATTTTCTTTTCATTGAACTTTTTCTGCGTCACATGCCGCCGCATGTCCAGACGGCGCTTGCAAATACAACCATTACAGATCCGCGTGCACTGGCAGAGGAAGCGGACCGGTTTTTCCTGGCCACGCATAGATACACACATGAGGTGCTGGCCCCTACACGCGCCTACACACCATCAAGTGCGACGCCCCCAGCCAGCAAGGCACGCGCGGCCACCGACGATCAGAATGTGTCAGGTCTGTGTTACTACCATGCACGTTTTGGGCCCAGGGCCAAGAAGTGCCGTCCCCCTTGCACCTCCAACGCGACGGGAAACTTCGAGGCCTGCACTCTGTAGCGGCCGTGAGTGCAGGCGCAAGAAACCGGCTACTGTTCATCCGGGACGCCATCTCCGGCCAAAAGTTCTTGTGTGACACCGGCGCCCAGAGGAGTGTCCTCCCTGCCACTGTGGACGATGTGGGGGGGGGAACACATGGACCTCCATTAACTTCTGCCAATGACACCCCCATCCGCACATACGGGACACGGACAGTGGACGTGTGTTTTGGGGGTCAGCAGTTTACATGGGACTTTGTCACTGCGGATATTGCTTTTCCTCTTCTTGGTGCAGATTTTCTGTGTGCCAATGGATTACTCGTCGATGTGAAAAATGGCCGCCTCGTTGACGCATTGAATTTCTCCTCTCTCGCGTGTGTCCGCGACAAGGGGATTTTTGAGGGTCTGTCCAGCTCTCTCTTGGACGGTGATATTTACCACCGGCTCCTCGCCGAGTTCCCCAGTCTGGCGAAGCCCACCTTCTCAGCCTCCACGACCAGACATGGGGTTGAGCACCACATTGAAACCAAGGGGCCCCCGGTTCATGCCAGGGCCCGACGACTCAATCCAGACAGACTGGCAGTTGCTAAATCCGAATTTGCTAACATGGAACGTCTCGGCATCATTCGCCGATCAGACAGCCCCTGGGCCTCTCCATTACACATGGTCCCGAAACCAGGCGGTGGCTGGCGCCCATGCGGGGACTATCGCCGCCTTAACGAGGCTACCACGCCCGACCGTTACCCGGTCCCGCACATTCAAGACTTCTCTGCACACCTGGCGGGCAAACTTCTCTTTTCCAAGGTGGACCTCGTGCGCGGATACCACCAACTGCCAGTGCATCCCTCAGATATACCGAAGACGGCCGTGATAACTCCATTTGGGTTGTTCGAATTTCTCACGATGCCGTTCGGACTGAAAAATGCCGCTCAGTCCTTCCAAAGGCTGATGGATTCAGTGCTCAGGGACATGCCTTTTGTGTTCGTCTACCTGGACGACGTCCTGGTTGCCAGCTCCTCAGAAGAGGAACACTTGGAGCACCTCAGAGACCTCTTCACCAAGCTCAGTCAGCATGGCCTGATTATAAATCCCGCGAAATGTGTTTTTGGCGTACCCTCCATCCACTTCCTTGGGCATCTCATCACCAAGGATGGGGCTTCCCCCCTGCCGTCTAAGGTAGAGGCCGTCTCCACCTTTCCTCAGCCGCCAACAGCACGGGGCCTCAGGGAGTTTCTCGGCATGGTGACATTCTACCATAGGTTTATTCGCCGAGCCGCTGATGTCATGCGCCCACTCTACGAAGCCCTCAAGGGTAGGTCACCCAATCAAGCTGTTGAATGGACCGCTGAGAGGATCAAGGCATTCAAGGACACGAAAACCGCGCTGTGCCAGGCAGCCATGCTGGCTCACCCAGCCCCCGGAGCCCCAGTCGCACTGACTACAGACGCATCAGACCTTGCAGTGGGTGCTGTGTTCGAGCAGTGGGTTGACAATGCTTGGCAGCCACTCGCCTTTTTTAGTCGCCAGCTGGTCCCCAGAGAACGTAAATACAGTGCATTCGACAGAGAACTACTTGCCATCTGGTTGGCGATTCGCCACTTCCGTTTCATCTTGGAGGGCCGTGAGTTCATCGTCTTTGTTGATCATAAGCCTCTTACGTTCTCCATGTCCAAGACGTCCGAACCATGGTCTGCCCGCCAGCAGCGCCAGCTGTCATTCATATCGGAATACACGACTGACATCAGGCACATTGCTGGGAAGTCCAACGTGGTTGCGGATTGCCTGTCCAGAGCAACCATCAGCGCTGTGCAATTGGGGCTTGATTATTCCAGTATGAGTGTGGACCAGGCTTCTGATAACGGCATCCAAACGCTCAAGAGCTCAGACACTGGTTTGCGGCTGGAGGAGGTTGCGGTCGGAAACGCAGGGGCCAAGCTTTGTTGTGACGTCTCCATGGGTTGGCCTAGGCCGCTTGTCCCTGCTGGCTGGCGTCGGGCTGTTTTTGAGGCAATACATGGCCTGTCTCATCCTGGCAGGAAAGCATCCATTAAGCTAGTGGCCCAGAAGTTTGTGTGGAAAGGGATGAGAAAGGACGTCCGGGACTGGGTCGACTCATGCGTGGCATGTCAACGCGCCAAAGTGCACCGTCACATCAAGGCCCCATTGGTACCATTTGCCATCCCCGAACGGAAGTTTGACCACGTTAACATTGACCTGGTGGGCCCACTGCCCCCTTCACACGGTTTCACTTACCTCCTGACGATGGTGGACAGGACGACCCGTTGGCCTGAAGCAGTTCCGCTGACTTCCACCTCAGCTGTCGATGTGGCCCGGGCGTTCATCGGAACCTGGGTCGTCCGTTTTGGACCCCCTGCAGATCTCTCATCTGACAGGGGCGCACAGTTCACCTCCGAGATGTGGAACACGGTTGCCGAGAGCCTTGGAGTCAAACTTCACCGCACCACTGCCTACCACCCCCAGGCTAACGGGTTGTGCGAGCGGTTCCACCGCTCGATGAAAGCGGCCTTGCGCGCCAGCCTGACCGATGGGGACTGGGTCGATAAGCTACCCTGGGTCATGCTGGGACTGAGGACCGCTCCCAAAGAGGACCTTCAGTGCTCTTCAGCTGAGTTGGTTTACGGTCAAGTGCTGCGGGTGCCAGGTGATTTCATCCCAGACCCAACGACACCCTGGGCTGCATCCAGGGAGAAGTCCATCTTGCAGGGCACTGCGGGAGCGTTTGTGCCTATCCCCACATCGCGACACGGCAGGCCAGTTTCACGGGTTCCCTCCAACCTGCGCTCGGCTGGTTTTGTTTTCATTCGCCACGATGCCCACCGCGGACCATTGCGCCCTCCTTATGATGGGCCGTTTAAGGTCCTGCAGCATGGCGACAAGACCATGGTCGTGGACATCGGTGGTAGGCCAGAGACTGTCTCCGTGGACAGGGTTAAGCCTGCCCACATGGATATGTCCAAGCCATTGGAACTGGCCCAAGCCCCACGGCGCGGCCGTCCTCCTGCGGCACGACCCTTCGGTCCCGTGGGTACCCACTCTGACCCTCCGCCCCCAGCAACTGTGGGCTTTCCAACTGAGTCCACAAGCTCTCACCCCCCTGCTATTCCAACTCCTTGTACCCGCAGTGGCCAGCGTCCCAACCAGGCACAGAGACTTTGACTATGGGTGAATTCTGGGGGGGCTTGTGTAGTGGGTTGTACATAATTCACCCACGGAACTATTGTTTAGTTAGCGAGTTCCTAGGGGGACTCTTAATTCGACCGGTTCTAGCCACTCTCGGGTGTTTGTTTTGGTTATCGCAAGTTTACATGTTATTAAAGCAGCGTCCTTTGGCGCCTTTGTTTGACACTCCGCCTACGACTCCCGTCTCTGCTCGCTACAACTACAGCAATACTATGATAACTAAAAATACTATGACAGTAATATTACAACAGAACTACTACAAAAATACAACTAGAGTAACATTTCAAAAATAGTAAATACTACAAACATATAATTATGAAAAAAACTACAGAAATACCACAGAAATACTACAAAAATACAACCACAATCAAACACATAAAAATACTGAAGAATTATTACAAAAATACTACTATGAAAATACAACAAAAATATTACAGAAATATGACAAAAAGACTACAATGGAAATACTTCTGCAGAAACACTACAAAATAATACTACAGTCATATTAAAAAAATACTACTAAAGAAATATTGTAACTTAAATACTACTAAAATACAACTACAGTTATATTACAAAAACACTAAAGAAATACTTCAAAAATAACTTCTACAGAGATACTGCAAAAGTAACACTAGAGTAATACTACAATACAAAAATACTATAACACAAATATTACAATAGAAATACAAAAACACATCTACAGTAATATAACAAAAATACTAAAGAAATACTACCGAAAATACAACTATGGAAATACTTCCAAAATCTTCTACAGAGATACTACAAAAATACTACTACAATAATACTATAACACAAAAATACTACCACACAAATATTACAACAGATATAGTACAAAAATATTACTGCAGAAATACTACAATAACTAAGAAAATAAAACTACATTAATACTACAATATTATTACAAAAATACTACAAATATCCAACTGAAGAAGTACGATAAAAATGCTTAAAAAAATAAAATTACAATGAAGCTACACCATTGTATATCAAATTAAGTGCTTTCAACACGGACCTAATATATTACTTTGCTTTAATTGTGAGTGCTTGAAACCCTATGCGAAAGTTTTGTATTTTTTTATCTGTATTGTCGTTAAGTTTTCAGATCATACCAGCATTTATTTTTCTTTCCCTCCTTTTCAAGAACCACTCCCTTGATATTCTAATCATACAATTTTGTTTTCTTGGCTCCATCTGCTGGTAACAACAGTCAAACACAAATCATTTGTCGTTGCCATACGAAAGAAGGAAAAAAAAACGATTGGTTAGTTGTTACCTGCATAGTGCAGATGGCCATCAACCCAAGATTCTTAAAATCGGCTGTAGGGTTATCAAATATCCCTTGGCAACGAGAGTTCTGATACAACACCAGCAATATATCATATCTTATATCTATAATTGTAGACAAGTATTTTGATACCACCCAGAAACGTTCCCTCAAATTTTCTATGGTTCGGAGCACACAACGATTGACAATAGTTTACCAGGCCACACAATGCTTTAAAACAGGCTCAATCCGGGTCTCATTTCACATGAGCACATTGTTCCACGAGTTATTTGTGTCTCCCATGTGGCTTATGGCAAACGCCAAATGAGCCTTTTTATGGTATTCTTTCAGAAAGGGTTTTCTTCTTACCACTCTTCCATAAAGGACATATTTATGCAGAGTATAATAGATGTCTTGGCACAAGTTGTCCTGCCTCAGCTATGTATGCCTGCAGGTCATCCAATGTGATCATGGGTCTTTTGGTATCTGCTTGATTAGTTTTCTCCTTGTTTGGGCAGAAAGTTTAGAGGGACTGCAACGTCTTGGTAGAGTCACAATAGTTTTATGCTCTCTCCATTTTTATATTATTGCTCGCACAGTACTCTGGTAGATGTATAAATGTTGCCAAATCTTTTTGTATCCCATTCCCGTTTTGAACCTTTCCGCAACTTTATCCTGGCCTTGCCTGGTGTGCCCTTTGGTCTTCTCAAAGGTGTCTGTTCTCCAATGTCTCCTTTCACAGACCTCTAAGCCCATGACAGAGCTGATGCATTTAAACTGAGACATACTGACACACAGGTGCACTCTGTTTGTCATTGTAAGTCGTTTGGGTCAATATTGGATCATTCAGAAGTCATCAGGGAACCTTTGGAATCAGTTGGGTCAGCTAAGAGCATAACAGGGCCAATGTTTTTGCAACACTCCCCTTTCAGTGTTTTTGTTGTAAATATAATATAAAATGTTGTAATTATAAGGTTCCATTTCACCATTGTGAAGTCACTCTAATTTTGGTCTTGGCATTGGTAGGAACATAGCCCATTTTTTAAGTGATCACAAAATATTGATAGGTACAAAACATTGATCGCTCAATATTGGTGGGGACGAGTCCCCTCCATCCATGCCAAAACTACACCCTTGGTTGCTTGGAACTATGGTGAGCAACATCGGTACTCCGTGTGGCAACCAAATGATCACACAAGTACAAAACCTGAGATCAAATCAAGTTACATTATGCTAAGTTTCTGGCAGTACTCATTTCTATTTTCAAATATTAATAAATTGGCTTTTGTACTGCACTGCCCGCAAGCATCAGTTGTTTTACAACGTTTTTTGAATTGTATTACCAAATGACATTTAACAATTTATAGGGGCCGGTCACACAGACATTTGCGGCTGAATCACGGCCAGAAATTTCTGCCTTTGAGGCGGACGTTATTGGACGCATTGAGTTCGCCATTAAGACGAGACACAGCGGTGCTTAACACGAGGTCGGAAATGTGCGCGCGGGTGGCAGCGAGAAAGGGCTTTGCGCTGCTCAATTCTTCAGAGCGCGGGTACACAGCCTTTCACGAACGTATTGAGGCTGAACAACGGCCAGAAATTTCTGGCCGTGAAGCAGATGCCATTGTGCGTTGTTAGACGTTTTGAGACCGCCAAATAGACAAGATAGAGCAGTGCTTTACTCGCGGTCGGAAATTTTCACGTGGTTGGCCGCGTTCAAAACTTTTGAGCTGCTCAAAAGTTTGAGCACGTGTTAAACCGCGTGCCGCACAAGTGGTCAACACGAGGTAATGACGCAGAAATGACGCGGAACGACGTGCTCTGGCCGCGGCCAGGGCGTGCTTACACATGGGTAGGACGGGAAATTTCAGCGGGTAATCGTGGGTGGAGCATGGTAATAGCATGTTCTGCGCCTGTATCGCGGTGTTATTACGTGAAATTAGCGTGTTACGCGTGTGACAGTCAAACGCCTTTCTCCGCGTATAAACAGCGCGAATGCCGAGCACACGTCAGTTGTGCTCGTGACGTCAAGGGAGTGAACATGGATCCCCGTCAGCGTAGTTTCTCTTCATTTCGAATAAATCTTTCGGTGCATTCGCAATGGTTGCAGCAAGGCTCTAATGCTAGGACCTTAGCTTGGCCTTTTGGCTGAGAGTAAGAGTCCCGGCTCCTAAGCTTTGAAGCGTATTGTGAACTGATCGATAATGGATAATGAATAAAGAAGGTAGACCAATAACCCTTAAACCCCCCCCCCCCGTCAGCGTAGTGACCTCGTCTCAATCCATTTTTAAATCTTGACATTTCTTTTCAAGATAATAAAATAAAAATGATGCTATAGCTTAAAATCTTGATCTTCACGGGACTGTGTCTTGTGCGGTTATGATATCTACAGCCCGGTGCCGAGATTTGCATCCCCTCGCTACTACAACCACTTTAACCTCGATTTATCTCACTTTTAAGGAATGTAATGGCGAATATATAGCCAAAACCACTTCGTCTTGCATTTGTTGGAAATGTAATACAATTTAAACCATTCTGTCTTTGTTTTTGTTGTGAACGTTATCGAACGGTAAAACCCTCCCCCCCTCGCGTGAACGCGTATTCTGCTGCACTTTCAACGAAAGCGATCGTATCCTATATAAAACGCTTATTAAAACTATAAAGCGAGCTAATTATAACAATCGGGAGATCCTAGTCTATATAACGCGTTTATTTAAACAATAAAGTGCGATCGTATTCTACAAAATGCGTTTGTTAACGTGGATGAAAAAGTCACGCGAGGGGGTGGGGCGGTGTGGGTGTTGCGTAGGAGTCGGATTTGGGCACAACTCCGGCTCGGGAGCTTTTATACCCATGGTCCACACGAGAAAATGACGCAGAAATGACGCGATGAGGAAGCGGAACAGTCGCCGGCGTCTGTTTTGCGGGCATACCACCGATGAACAGCGGGTTGGCCGATTTTGCGCATTTTCCATCCCGGGCAACCACGGGCAAAAAAAAAACGCAAAATTTTAGCCGTGATTCAGCCGCAAACGGCTGTGTGACCGGCCCCATAGATTTACTTACAGTAGTTAATTGCAGAGCACAGTACTTGGTCGCACTTTTTTGAAAGTAGCCAGTCTTATACAGTTTTATCCGATGATACCATCGGATAAAAGGGCAGTGCGTATGGACCCCTTTCCAGCCTATGTCATCATTGGATCAACACAGGATGCAAGCGGATTGCTGACCCAAAACAGCAGGAGTAGCACTACGAGTTTGAATGGAGCGGGAAAAGATTTATAGAGAGTCGCAATTTACAAAAAAAACATGCCCAGCTGTTGTGTGTAAGAGTGAACAAATCGCTAAATGTTAAGCCTACTATAGACTGTAAGTTTGCTACTACTGGTGCTAGCTCATTTCTAATGATAATTATAACATAATTAACTTCATTATCAATGTATATTGTAAATAATATCCACTTTAGATCAAAATTAGAGAACAACATATACAAAATTGAGTAAAGAATGGGCGCCACCAGGCTGCACTTGCCCGAACCACACCACAGAAAATGATGCCCCTACGACTCTGTTGGTTAAGGGATCCAACCAACCAAACAACCAACTAACCAACCAACCAATCCCTTGTGCTTGGTAGCACTCGTTTTCTGTTGAACTACACAATACAGCGACATGTAGTAGTCAAATATTACAGTATGCCTTTAATTCAGATTCAGATTCAGATTCAGATCTACTTTATTGTCATTCTAGTACACGTGTATACAGAACGAAATGTCGATGCATCTGACCCCCACAGTTTCCTTGAATGTACAGATATAAATAATGTTGTATTGTATTTTGGCTACGTATAGTATTTTACCATAGTGCCGATAGTGCAAGAAGAGTAGCTAACCAGATGCGCAAAATGGGCAGTCAGGTTAACAAGTCAGGTACACAGTAACATTAACACTGTAACAATAACGCTGTAATTATAATAGTGCAGAGAGCAATGTGCAAGGAGTGGCAAGCTATAAAAAAAACTGCCAGTAGTGCAAAAGTCAGATTAGCAGCCGTTTAGATTTAAGTTAACTATATGTTAGATTGACCATTTAACAGTCTAATGGCCAGGGGGACTAGACTATTGCGGAGATGTATTTGCAAATTTATTGTTGCATCCAATTTATGTGCACCCTCCAACCTAAGAAAAAATGTAATCTGTTTCATACGATGTCATTTGTGAAAACAGCTATCTTGTGACTCCTGTGACTTTTCATGACATGACAGAAGCAAAAATGGTCAAGTTGTTTGTAATCATATATTAATCATATTTGTAATCATATTTGGCTCGAAGACAGTTAATTTATTGAATGAGCTAATTTTCTGAAAATTAAAGTCTGCAACACAGGGCCTGCAAAGCTTTTTCTGTTGGCCTAAAAAATATCCCAATTATGTGATTTCCCCTGATTGTAAGGATTTACCCATCACATTTCAGCCATTACTTGAGGCCAGATACAAAAATTTACCAAGGAATTTACCGTTCACAATTAGCTCTGCAGGCCCTGAGGCATCCTGTTGGTTCAGCCAATCAAGTTCCAGGCCTGCTAGCGGGCCTTGGCCAAACGTGACCGGTTTCCCAAACTATGATTGGCTAGGCAGCGGTAATGGCGGCATCACAACAGAAATGTAATTGAAATCTACTTGAAGAAAGAAAGGATGGATTTTGTGCATGAATAAAAACGATTTTAGGTGAATAAAATGTGGCTATATTGCTAAATTCTATTTTGAATTCATGTTTTTATTGATGCTTTTGATATGTGTCACAGCTGTAGCTACAGTAAACATAATCTAGCCATAAAATAGTTATCGAGGGTTGGATTGATTCAGACGTAGCACTACTAAAGGCCCATGTGTTAATCGTACAGCCCGACACTGATGTAACATGTACGTGCTATGCTCATGTGCATGTACTCCATGGGCCAAACCATGAAGCAGCTGGCCAATCATAAAACTTAAATTTTCAGTTCATGTCCCAGGAGCGACTTTTTACCAGTGACAATCTCCATGATGATGGCATCCAAAGTACAGAACAAATGTTAGCGTGATGTAGATTTTAACATGTTTTAGTGATATAGGCATGCTGCCGATTTAGTTGCTATGCAATTTTCTTGAAGGGACGGCTGTTACTCCATGGAAGACTCGTCATTAGTACAAAATGCAGTGGCGTAAAACGACTTTAACACGCCCTAAAAGTGTTCATCCGACACACGGAAGCACTGTAGACTATTGAGTGCACGTGCACAGTTACAGGAATTTGCTCCTCTCAGCTATTGATTTTTTTTTTGGCTTAGCGTCACAAATGTTTACACCACTTGGCTGGAGGAATACAAAATCAACAGATACCCCAACCCCACCCCCGCTCTTCAATATTCTTTCACTGCATGCATTAGAGGTCAGGAAACACACAGGATGTGATCAGACCAATAAATTACTGTACTGGGAGACTAAAAAGCTATCAGGGATTGAATGTCAGTGAATCGATTAACTCTTCCATGCGTAGCACAACTGGGGTCCATTTCACTGAGGAGGTTCAACAAGCGCTGAATCGAACCCTGACTTCTGAGTTGGGTCAGCCTGAGAAAGCAACTTTTCCATATTTGAGTGATTTAATCTCAGAGACATTTGGAATTTGAAGGAGAAAATAGTTAGGCAAAGGACGTAATTTTAGATTCTCCTAGAAGAACTTCAAAGCTTATACTGGTCATTGGACATGACATAAAAAAGTAGTAAGTATGTGGGAAAGAAAGAATGTAAGTATGTAAGCAAAAAAGCAAGAAAGCAAGAAAGCATGAAAGAAAGAAAGAAAGAAAGACAGAAAGAAAAAAAGAAAGAAAGAAAGAAAAAAAGAAAGAAAGAAAGGAAGGAAGGAAGGAAGGAAGGAAGGGGGAGGAAGGGGGAGAGAAAGGGGGGAGGGAGGGCAAAATTAATATAGAAAGAAAGAAGGAAAGAAAGAAAAAAAGAAAGGAAGGAAGGGAGATAGGGAGGAAGGAAGGAGGAAAGGAAGGAAGGAATGAAGGAAGGGAGGAGGGAAGGAAGGATTAAAGGAAGAAAGAAAGAAAGAAAGAAAGAAAGAAAGAAAGAAAGAAAGAAAGAAAGAAAGAAAGAAAGAAAGAAAGAAAGAAAGAAAAAGGAAGGTATTTTCTCTTGGTTTGAAAAAGGTTGGAGACCCCTGATTGAGATTGACAGCTGTGGATCGCAAACAAGTGTCTAAATCGCCACACAGTGTGTTGGGTTTCTGGACTAGACAAGTGTGTTATCGTGTGGATATTTAAATGTTTTGTACCACTATATTGTATTTAACTTGTCATTGCAGCCATACATTTGCTTCATGGGCAGCAGTATTGGAGACCATGGTCCATGACCACAATTAACCAGATGTAATGTTTTTGTTTGTTTCGTAGTTTTTTAATTTATCATAGCTACTAAGGTGCTCAGGTAAAATAATGTCACTGGATGAGAACAAGTTATACATTTTTCTTAGCCAAAGTATGTGTGCCCTGAATACACTTGTACTTGTATAATATGGTATAAAATGAAGACGATGTGTACATGTTTAACAATATCCGTATACTGTAAATGTTTTTCTTTACTTCCTGTTTGTTTTTCATACTCAAGGTGAAGTAGAGCCTCAGTTATGTGGATACAGTCAAAGCAAATCTCAAGTAATAGTGGCTACGTCAAGGGAATAGTCCGACTGTGATCAGAAGTTGGATTTTTGAAGCAATCTGAATGAATCATTTACATACCAAAGCAAAAATGAATATCCTCTTATACCTTTTGCAAATATTCAGAATTGGAAAAACATGCATCTTTCATTTTTAATCATGGTGGGTGATACTAGGATTTTTTATATTGATCTGATCCAAGTAAAAACAAGGCAGTATCAATCGAAACTGATCCGATACCGATACTTTTTTGCTAGGAAATCTCAGGATCATTGACTAATTGAACCCATTTCCTCTTAAATGAGTTTATAATGATGAATTTCAAAAATCCTGAAAATAGTCTATTTTTTATTATATACAATGCAAACTTTAACAAATAAAAACAAATATTCCTATTAAAAATGTTTTAGAACAAACGTCAAAAAGGTCAAGCTAAAGAAATCGGGAAGGGAACAAAAATACAAATACTGTATAACCATGTCAACAAGATAACTAAACTACCGTATTTTTCAAACGATATAGCCAGATATTTGCCATAAATTCAATGTGTGCCTTGTAATCCAGTCTTGTTAATTGTATGCGACCTTATAGTACGATGCATCTTATATATTAAAAACCCTTCACACCCTTACTGTCTGTGAAGTCAGTTCATTTGATTGCACAGTATTTTGAAAATAAAATCAGTAGTTCAAATAAATTGTAACCACAAATGAATGTTTGTGTGTTACCAAGCTTGAGGTTTTCCATCAAACCTGGTGTGACAGCTTGTTAAAGTATAAAGTGGCCCTTGCCTCTGCAAAATCGGCCTACCTTTCGTAGGTGATTGCGTCACAAAAGAACAATCCCAAAGTCCTTCTTGACACTGTAGCATCGCTTACAAGGCAACAGATTACGCGGATAGTTCGACCCACTCTGCTCATGGCTTAATGGTCTTCTTTACTAAGAAGATTCAATGCATACAGGAAGAAATTGCTAAAGACATTATTAATACCACACAGATTAAAGGGCTGAAATCTACAGATGCACGACAGGGTGGCTCTCCAGGGAATTTGTCCAGTTTTAGTGAATCAGTAAAATAAGAGTGAAACAGGTGGTGAATGCGGCCAAACGACAACTTGCCAGTTCGACCCGCTCCCAGGTTCACTTATAAAAAGTCTTTTTGGCGTCCTTGGACCTTCAGTTCCAAATATTATAAACATATCACTCTCCTCAGGTGTAGTTCCAGCAGCTTTTACGTCCGCCGTTATTAAACCCACACTGAAACGACCCAACCTTGATCCAGAAATCTTATGTAATTATAGGCCTGTGTCAAACCTACCTTTCCTTTCTAAAGTACTTGAAAAAGTAGTGGCACAGCAGCTGAATGATTTCATATCCGAGAATAACCTTTTTGAATATATGCAATCAGGATTCAGGGCTAACCACTCTACTGAGACAGCTCTGATCAAGGTAACAAATGATCTCCTACTGGCAATGGATTCTGGCGCTTCATCACTTTTGCTGCTGCTGGATCTTAGTGCTGCTTTTGACACAGTGCACCACAATTTCCTACTAGTACGGTTGGAAAAATCGATTGGTCTCTCAGGAACCGTCCTCTCATGGTTCAGATCCTACCTCTCAGATAGGACGCACTGTGTTAAATATGGCGAAATGACATCTGAGCCCTTTAATGTTACCTGTGGTGTTCCGCAGGGTTCAGTGCTTGGCCCCCTTCTTTTCAGCATTTATATGCTTCCATTAGGTGATATTATTCGCAAGTACAATATCAGTTTCCACTGCTACACATACGACACTCAACTATATCTTCCGTTGGAGGAATCTGCCACACTAAACTGTGGAAATTTGGAGGCCTGCCTCATTGAGATAAAAGAGTGGATGTCACTCAATTTCTTGCGTCTTAACTCTGAAAAGACCGAAATGTTAGTCATTGGTCCATCTAAATGCCGTGACTTATTCTCAAAAACTACTGTGAACATTGACAAATGTCACATCACACAGAGTGACTCAGTTAAAAAATTAGGTGTCATATTTGACCCTGATCTATCCTTTGAAACGCATGTAAAGAAAATTACTAGAACCGCTTTCTTCCATCTCCGTAACATTTCTAAAATCCGTTCAATACTGTCTCAGTCGGATGCGGAAATTATAATTCATGCGTTTGTTACCTCCCGTCTCGATTACTGTAATGCACTACTCTCTGGTCTCCCGAAGTCTAGAATCAAGTTTCTTCAGCTGGTACAAAATGCCGCAGCGAGGCTTTTAACTAGGACAAAAAAGTCCGATCACATCACACCGATTTTGGCTAACCTGCTCCCAGTTAGCCTTAGATGTGATTTCAAGGTTCTTTTAGTAGTATACAAAATTATACATGGACTTGCTCCCTCTTATCTTTCAGATCTGATTTCCCCCTATATCCCGGTCCGAAGCCTACGTTCTGAGAGTGCCGGTCTTCTGGTGATCCCAAGAGCAAAGAAGTGTTCTGCTGTTTCGAGAGCGTTCTCCATCCGGGCACCGGTGCTGTGGAATGCTCTTCCCCCTGAGATCCAATCTGCAACCTCAGTGGAAATGTTTAAATCTAAGCTTAAAACTCACTTCTACTCTATAGCATATGAATAACCTACTCTTTTCGTCGGCTCCAGAGCAGGGGAATGTATAATAATATTCTGAAAAATAGTCTGTGTAATAATCTGTGAAGCCCTTTGAGACTCTTCGTGATTTAGGGCTATAGAAATAAAAATGACTTGACTTGACTTGTTCCGGATTCATATAGCGCTTTTCAAGTCGATGAAGACCTCCCAAAGCACTTTACAGTGTGCTTCACACTTTCCCCTTTTTACACACAATAACTAACCGTTAGCAGCGTCAGCCATGCAAGGCGACTACCTGCTCATCGGGGCATTAGTGATTCAGTGTCTTGCCCAAGGACACATAACACGGAGGAGCCGAGAATCGAAACTGCGACCTCTTCATCTCGAGACAAGCAATGTACCTCCTGAGCTACTGCCACCCCAAAAAGTTAAAATGTATATATAATCTTAAAACACACTGACAACATTCTTATCGTGATAATTAAAACCAAAAAACATTATCAATGTGAAGACGATGGTATCGATCTGATAATGGTACTCTGTCTGTATCGATAATAATGATATTTGAATCGGTTCGCCCTCCCTTGATTTTTACTACATTTAACCTCGTGCTTCTGAAATATAGGCCTGAATTTTATTTAATTTCTTATGTCCATTGTTACAGAGAACAAAATAAAAACATTGAATCTAGCTCCATTAATGAGGCTTGAGGTTTTGAGCGTTAAATCAAACAACGGTATTGATTAATCCAACAGTACTTATAAAACCCATGATATGGTGGGTCACATCTATGAATGAATCCATGGCCGCATGATTATTGATTTGTGCCTCTCAGATTGCCTCAGTGTATTCCTCTCAGCTACATAACGTTGCCGAAAAGAGTGGCGGCCCTTTACCAGAATGCAGCAACGTTGACTCGGGACCTTGCTGTTTTTTAGATCTCCGCCAACCTAATACATATTCTGCCTGCAAGGGCGTAGATTTGGTCTTGGCATTAGTGGGGACAGAGCGCATTTTCTTAAGTGATGAAGTAATATTGGTGGGGACACTCGCACTCCATCCATTTAGGATAGGGGGATCTATCCAAATAGCGATATTATCAATACTAAGCAAGTACTTGGATTATATTAATGCTATTGCCTTAAGATCGATACTGTCTTCCCATTTTAACTATTACTATGATAGTGTTGTTAGTGTGTCATAACATTATACATACATTAGAACGTTCAAAATCGATCTAATTGTGGTGACACTTTATTTACACAACTGGTTTTATTTTTAAAATATTGTGCAATGGAAGGTGCTGTGTTTTCCAAACTATGAGGTGCATTTGATGATAAGACGCACCTTAAAAAATACCCCCTTGTGAAAGTTTTTTTTCCCTTATATAAGGCGCATTAAACTATAAAGTGCATTAGATTAAAACAGAAGGTAGATAATTTATTTACCGAACATAAATATTTGGGAATCTGGTTTCACAACTAAAATGATCATAATTGCTTACCATCCGTGGAAGGATTTTGTTCCAGTTATGCATTTCCATTTTTTTTACTGTACTTCCGGCTCTATAGAGGCACACTTTCAAATCTCTGGCAAATTTGGGGTTTTGGGGTGTGCTTGATAGTCCAAAAAATTTGGTATTTTAGTTGTTTTGTTGACATTGTCGTACGGTATTCATATTTTTGTTACATTCCTGCTGTTTTGGTATAACTCTCTTGACTTTTGTCTGAAAATTTGTTGTCGTTGAAATCTTTTGATTTTTATACTGTTAAAAGGTTTTTACGTTATATCGTTTACACTATTGGCGCTTTGACTTTCTTTTCAAAATATTGTGCATTGGAAGGTAATATACGTGTTATGTTGACTTTGTTATATTTGTATTTTTGTTAGATTGCTGTTATCTTTTGGTTTGACTCTCTTGACTTTTGTTGTTAACAGAAATATTTATATTTATTTTTTTATACTGCTAACATTTGCATTGTAGTTATTTAATAAAAGATAGACATGTTTACTCGTTTTTTATTGTAATTACTGTATAACCTAACCCAAGAGGGGAAGGGTTAATCTATTCAATGATCATATGAACAAAAAAATAGAGATATCGGATTGGTATCAATTGATACTACCCTGTATTTCCTTGGATTGAATCGCTACCAATGTTTCTCCTTCTTACCGCTGGCTCATCGGAGCATGCCCCAATGTTGTGAGGCCTGCATACGGGCATGAGGGGGCACACAGACTACTAATAATCATTTCCTATAATTAAATTTTGGTAATATTTAAGATTTAAGTTTAAGTAGATCATAGTTGAAGTTTCTGTCACGTGCAGGAAAAAAAAAAAAAAGAGTTTAGATAATCAATTATCCGCTAAGGACATATGAGCTGCAATATTGATGTTTGAGGTATTTTTATGTCTACACGTTTTCCTCTGTCCGTAAGTATCTAGAGCAGTATTTCCTCCTCTTTCACATTAAAGATTGTAACCCAAGCCTTGGCAGGTCACACAAATAGACACCCTTATACGCAATACTCCCTTAGATATAGAGTATACTTCACTGATCGGGAAAAAGGTAGTGTTTCATTTCATTGTGTGTGTCTTTTTTTCCCGTCAGAATCGCTGATGATGTGCAGCTATGTAGCCTAGCTCAGGACATTGCTGTATATTCATGGATGCCTAACATAAACTGGGACTATTTCACTGTGTGTTTCTAATCTTGGTCAATGAAATATTCAGTTTAAGGTTACAGTAAGACTTCCTATTCGTATTCGCTTGTGTGTGTTGACTCTTTCATATCTCTCACGTAGAGTAAAAAAATGTTTATTTTCTTGTATAGTCAGACAAGCAAGGGTGTAGTTTTCGTAGGGGAGGTTGATACCTGGATCTTTTGGAAATTTAACCCTTCCACTTGAGATAGTTTATAATGACAATGAACACAGCCAAAATATTTAACACAATCAAAATGTTTCATTGTTTTATTAAATAAGTACATTTTAAACTTCAAGAAATAAAAATAAAAATTTCCTTTAAAAAAATACTAATACTGTATGGCAATGAGGTCAAGTCATGTCAAGTCAGGTTTGTTTGTATCCCTCTTAATCACAAGGAGTTTCAAAGAACTTCACAGACTACAGACTATTGCAAACTGCAGACTCCACCATCCCCTGATCCAAAACCTACACGAGGGCAAGGAAAAACTCAAAACCAATGAAGAAACCTTAAGAAGGGACTGCACATGAGGTAATCCCCCTTCCAGGTTGACCAGACTGCAGCGGATGTTGCAATAAAAATTAATACACTGATATTGTTGACATGAAATATCGGTCATTAATGAGCAATTGAATAGAAGTATGCTTCAAGCCTAGATTGAAACAGTTCCACTGAGGTTGCAGATTGAATCCCAGGGGGAAGAGCATTCCACAGCACCGGGGCCCGGATGGAGAACGCTCTCGAACCTGCGGAACTCTTCTCGGCTCTTGGGATCACTAGTAGACCAGCATTTTCAGAGAGAAGGCTCCAGACCGGAACATAGGGGGAAATTAAATCTGAAAGAGTCCATGCAGGATTTTGTATACAGTGGGACCTCGCTACTTCGCGGTTCCACGTTCGCGGGTTCTGAGCTTCGCGGGTCTAAAAAAATAATAATAATAATTTTATTTTTATTTATTTTTTTCAAGCATTTTTGAAGGGGCGTCGCTATTTCGCAGATTTTCACTTTTCCCGGGTGGTTTTGGTCCCCATTAACCGCGATAACCGAGGGATTACTGTACTACCAACTGAAGTTCATTACATTGCACACTATTTTTAGATTTAGTAATGCAAAAAAAGAGTCAATTGCCACTTATTGGCTATGTTGCCATGGTGACACAGATTGACTGAATTTTGTTCAGACACAGTTTATTGGGGAGAAGAGGAATGAGTGCACACCCGATCCAAAGATCGTGGGTCGCGGAAGTAGATTGGTTGGAACAAGGAAGTGGTCAAAATCAAAGAGATCAAAACACAGGCAAAAACGGAGATTCACAGGTCTTGGCAATACAAGAGCAAAAAAAACGCAGGCTAAACGGGGATTCACAGGACTTGGCATATCACAACAGAGTCTAGCAGGAGTTCCGCAGACGCTTCGAAAACAAACGACTCAAAGGACAGCGTTTAAGTACTCCCAGGGAGCAATCTGTCAACGCGTTTCAGCAGGTGTCTATGGGCGGGGCCAATTGGGCGCCGTGGCAACTATGACAGAACACTCTCGATCCTGCAGATTTCTTATTGGCTCCTGAGATCACTAGTAGACCAGCATTTTCCGAGCGAAGGCAGCTGGGGAAATTAAATCTGAAAGATATGGGGGGGTAAGTCCATGGAAAAAAATTACCTGCAGAACCTTAAAATCACATGTTAAACTAACAGGGAGACAGTATAGGTACAAAATCAAGGCCAAAATTGGTGTATTGTGACCAAACTTTCTTGGCTTAGTTATAAGTCTTGCTGCAACATTTTGTACCAGTTGCAGGCTTTTGATGCTATACTTCGGGAGACCGGAGAGTAGTATATTCCTGTAAATGAGACGGAGGGTAACAACCACATTGATCATAATCTCAGCATCAGACTTGGACAGTACAGGGGGAATTTTTGCAATGTTGTGAAGATGGAAAAAGGTTCCTCTCGTAATGTTTTTAACGTGTATCTAAAAGGACAGATTAGGGTCAAAAGTGAGACCAACATTTTTGACCAAATCACTCAAGGTCATATTACATCTGTCAAGGTTCAGAGCAGTGTTCGAGAACATGTCCCAGCATTAAGATGGAACAATAATTAACATTCTAGTTTTTTAGGGTTGAGGCGCAAGAAGTTGAGTTATATCCATCTTTTAATCTCAGTAAGTAAATTTCCGCAATTTAGTGGAGCTGGTTCCTCCATTGGAAAATACAGTTGAGTGTCATCTGCATAGCAATGCAAATGAATATTGTACCTGCGAGTAACATTATCTAACAAAAGAATATAAATGCAGAGAAGAAGAGGCTCAAGTACTGAGCCCCTGCGGAACACCACAGGTAACACTAAAAGGCATAGAGGTTATATCTCAGTGTCTAACACAATGCGTCCTATCTGAGAGGCAGTATTTGTTTGAAATTAATGTAATATGTTTTTCCTTTGGGTAATGCACGTATACACAAAAGTGCCCTCTATTTCTGCCTTGAAAACTGGCTTTCTTTTTAATTAAAATAACTCATGTTAATATCATTCGTCTCTCTAGGGACATCGTGTCAAAATCTGGGTCCCCATTTATGCAACTTCTAACGTTTTCACACTAATGAATAAGGATGGAATACTGCTCTTGGTGGATGTAATGTGACCTGTTCCCGGTACTTTACAGTGAGAGATGCTGCTTTGTTGTTTTATCAGAAGCGTCTCCGGATAAAGATCAATAGAAACAAATGGGACTCGTAGACTCATGGAGCCAGACTCCTTACTGATTCAATTTACCATCTCTGCAATCCACATTATAATTCTGCTTCTCAGTGGATACGTCTATGCACATGCACACACGCTAACTTTGGCCTCCAGAAAGAGTATGATCTTCGTTTCATTTTATTGAAACAAAACAGTAGAGTTACAACCACGAAATCAAATACTGTAAGTTAAAAATCGTGATGTCAATTAAAAGTAATTAAGTTCACTAAGAACACTAGTTTGATGGATTTGCGGGAAGGAATTCCTAACGTTAGTTTATGACACCCAAATATTGTGTCTAGTAACAAATCAAAAAACCATTGTCAGGTATTGTCTTTTTGTTAATTGAGAGTAAAAACTAACCCTTGACAGACAAAAATCGAAACTGCATTTTAATCATGTCCTGAAATATCTTTTATTTTAATGACTCCTTATATTGAGCATCTATTCCTATGGCAAAATAAAGCAAAATATGCATACACAAACATCGACTTTTACCAGCACCAATAACGAGTATCTTTTGGAATTACCCATCTGCAAGGGTTGGGTGCATTGATGCAAATCAATATTATTGATAATGAGCAAGAAGTTGATACTATTGTCCTGAAATACTTTGCTCCTCTACCAATTTCCTCAAAGTGCAGCTATCTTGAGTAGATAGCAGAGAGAGGGACAATTGACACATCATTTGCATTATTGACCTTATTGTATATTCTGAAACAATTGTAAAAGAAATATTTCTATAGATTTTTTTTTAATTTTTAAAGTTTGCAATGTAGTGATTTCATAAAAATAAAAATAAAATGTATTTCCAATATCTTTATGCTGTGTTTATAGAAGATAAACTTACTCAGTGGGAGAAGGGTTCAATTATTCAATGGCCATGACATTTCCAAGCAAAAAGTCGTTGTATCGGATCGGTATGGCTCTATACTAACCTGTATTTAATTGGATCGGATATATACCAACATTTTCAGTGTCACTCACCCCTACCAGCCGCAGTGCTTTTTAAACCACTAATAAATCACAAGTTTCCTCATGTTCTTTTTGGAATAGCATTACATAAACGACAAATAAATGATGAACAAAGCATGAGTTCAGACCAGGGGAACCTTTTGCGTTCAGATACAAAATGAAAACAAGCTGCTTTAATGTGTTTTCGAACTTTCACTCCTCCAGCCCCATTAATATCAATTTAATGTGTTATAAAGTGTCATGTGTAAGGGTTGGCAGACATGTCTCCATTCAGTTGCACTTGCATCAAATATTTATGAATGTTTAGGTTGTCCATGTTGCTCTTGGGATTGATGACTGTAATGTTAAAATGAGTCCCTGGCCGCGTCTTGGCTGGAGTAAGGTAATGAGACGACTCTCACTAAGTGATTACATTTTTTTCTAGACCAGTGCATCCTTGGGATACCTATTCAAAATATTTAGTGAGGAGGGGTGGACAATACTAGGAATTTTTGTATTGATTCGATCAAAGTAAAAACAAAGTAGTGTCGCTCAATACCGATCCGATCCCTAAACTTTTTATCAATTTGCTTGGGAACATCATGATCATTAAATAACTCATACTCTCCTTTAGTTAGTTTGTATTACCATAAGCACACTGCAAGAATTGTAGGTACTGAAATAGTTTTTTTTAATTATACAACTGTATATGTAGTATATATGTAAAATATATATATATACAATTTATAATGTATATACTGTATATATATATATATATATATATATATATATATATATATATATATATAATGTATATACTGTGTATATATATATATATATATATATATATAATGTATATACTGTGTATATATATATATATATATATAAATATATATATATATATATATATATATATATATATATATATATATATGTATATATATAATGTATATACTGTGTGTGTATATATATATATATATATATATATATATATATATATATATATATATATATATATATATATATATATATATATATATATATATATATACATATATACATGTGGAATTTTTAGTTGATGTCTACACCGGTTGGTTTGACATAAATACTTAGACATGCAGTTATAAAATATGTAGTTTTATTTGGAAAATTTGTGCGATTAAAATAAATAAATAAAATAACAAATAATTTTTGGCTTCATAAAGTATTATATTTGTTTTTGCTACCTCAGGATTGAACAGTGTGAGACAGATTGAAACATCATCACAAATGGTTCGAAAATTCGACCGTGAACTCATTTGAAAGTATATAAAAGGATCGAGTAAGGATTAATTTACCATGCACTTCTTGACCTTGTGTAATTCCACTTCCTGAAGGTGGCATAGATTCTGTTTGGAATCGATTAGGGATGATAGCAAGGACACATGTTATCCATCTGGCCACAGTAATAATGCAATGAGCATTAAATATTTAGTTGAGAGGAAGCTGAGTGTCACAGCATTTTCAGATTAATCAGGCCTGACCATGTCCTCTTGATGACAACTTATTTTTTAACGGTGATGGAAAATACAAACGTGATATTGAATGTGGATTTATAATCAGCTTCCTGAATCGTATTTTGTCACCCAGTGCTTGCACTTGGCTCAGACGGCGTCTATTGCTGGAAGTTTTACCAGGGAAACTCAAAGATTAGTGAATCAATAAATGAAGCTTTTTAGATGCTTTGTTGTTTCCTCTATTGAACTAAATTATTGATTGGACTCCATAACAGGTAAAAAGTCCAAACATGCTGCTGGTAAATCAAATTAATAATCTATAGTTGGCAAACCCCTTTGGGGAAACTCATTAACTGTGTGCTTTGGAAGATGATGTTCATAAACAATATTCTTATGGCTTCCTGCCTGCCAGTGTGCCTAGTAGGGACGGGCGATACTGGGGATTTTGGTATCGATCCGATCCAGATAAAAACAGGTTCAATTCTGATACGATACTGATACATTATTCATGAAAATATCATGATCATTGAATAATGGAACCATTACCTTCTTTGAGTTAGTTTATGAGGCACTAAAATGAATATTTTTTCATTAACTATATAACTAGTATAACAATAATTCCTTAATTAATTCTATTACACCTGTTTCAGAACTAAACCCAAGAAAGTCAAACCAAAAAAGCAGCAATGAAAAGATAATACCAGAAAAAAACTTCCTTTGTGCAATATTTTGAAAATAAAGTCAGTAAGAAGCCCTTTTGGTTTTGTTGCCATAGTGACAACTGATCAACAGATTTACACTTTTGGTTGCAGGTCGTTGCTCTCCGCAGGGTTAGCTCTTTTCATGTGTTTATGTATATTTGTGGTGTTGCCACAATAGCAGACCAGGTTACCACACAAATGACATCTGGCATTGTCCTGGAGTGCTTCCTGTTTGCCTCTGTCGTTTTTAACTTTTAGTAGGGGTGGGCAAATCGATCTGGCGGTCCAAAACTCTTCGTAGCCCTCTCTTTTGCTGGGCAGGCTTGATGCAGCAAGCCAGCCGGTGGCCAGGTAAGGAGAGGAGCTGGTTAAATAATAATAAAAGTGTGCATGTAAGTCACCCAAACCGGCAGACATTTAGACAATAGTATAGGGTGAAGAGGGAAAGAGAGAGAGAGAGACAGAGAGAAAGAGAAAAAGAGAGAGAGAGAGAGAGAGAGAGAGAGAGAGAGAGAGAGAGAGAGAGAGAGAGAGAGCAAGGTTGCGCTAACTACACAGAAAAGGGGCTTTTGAAAAAAAGGGGTGCAAGAGCAAAGTATCAATCCAAGTCTTTCTTAGTATCGATAATATCGATAATTGGATCGATCTGCCCACCCTTTAGTGCCCGCCTGCCTGCCTTTTTGCCAATCCAAATAACATATTAAACAGTTAATTTTTGTAATTATCCAAATAGAAGGCTAACACTAACTAACCTCAACTTGATACCACCTTCTCTTAATACTCCACCCATTTCTCCTCCAGCTTCAAGCAACTCCACCTCTTCACTTCAGATAACACAATGGAGAGAAAGGAACTGCTGCTCCCTGTGGAATTTGACCCTGTGATGTTATAGGACCAAGAACCATTTGCCATCTGTCAGAAGCCGAGAGGTTGCAAGCTGCTCGCTCATGTAAATCCACGTCTAGGAAACTAACATGGACAAGGAGCTGCGTTTGTAACACTGCTCATAAGGTATGTTCATCTTTATTCTTACTTTTTAATTTTTTTTAATTAAAAACAGGACTCCAACTGCCGCTGAATAGGGAAACAGTAAATCAAATATATTCATTTCGTCTGGATTACTGAACCTTTTATTGGGAAAAATGAAAGAAAGTTAGAGGGAAACACTATTGTTTCAATATATTAATTGAGTTGTGTCAGCATTCTTAAGTTTACTGCAGTTCGACAAGTGAATACTGTCACGCAGACGAATGCTTTTTAAACGTGATGAAAAGCTGTGGTATTACTAAGGCTATTTCAACACTTAATTATTACAAGAGAAGCATTGCAATACTTAAACTCTACTTATAAATAGTTTTCTTCAGACTAGCCTTTTCCAAACATATTGAAAAACAAGAGTTCCTGTGGCAGGGCATGGCAATTTTTGTATTAAGGGATGTTTTATACATTTATTGCTGTCATATTTCAAAAAATAAAAAATGATACACCACATTAGGTTATGTGATTTTATGGCAACCATTCCCATGTTTGCCCTGTGCCCTACAAAACAATCCAAATCAACTTGGAATACAGTGTTGATTCCGTTTACCACATCTGCCTCACGGTTCCCAGGTTCAATTCCAGCTACTAGCCTCTCTGTGCAGAATTTGCATATTCTCTTTATACCTGCATGGGTTTTCTCCCAGCACTCCGGTTTCAACCCCAATCTCAGAAACATGCATGGCAGGTTGATAATGACTCCAATTTGACCCCGAGGAATAAATGTGTTAGTGAACGGTTCTCTATGTGCCTAGTGATTGGCAACCAACCACTGCTGACCACTGCCTGATGTTAGGTGGGATGGGCCTCATCACCATGACCCTCGTGAGGATAAGCGGTTGGAAAATTAATGAATGAATGATGAATGAATATTCTAAGCCCCTTGACGATCACCATAACGAATTTCAAATAGAGATTGTCATTTTTGTTTTACTTTTATTGTTTATTTGGGGTTGGCACAGTGGCAGGCTGGTTGGCATTTCGGACGCACAGTTGATGGGTCGCAAATTCAATTCCCGCTACCAGTCTCCCTGTGTAGAGTTTGCTTGTTCTCCTTTGTGACTAGTTGGCAACCAGTCGGAGGTGTCCTCTACCTGTTGCCCGAAGTCAGCTGGGATGAGCTCCAGCACCCTCATAAGGACAAGCAGCTGGAGAATGGGTGGATATGTCATTTAGGATCATGTTTACACAACCATTAGGCCGTTATCCATATTCTTACTTAATAAATCAGACCTTTTGAATGTGGAATAAACATTTGGATGCCTATCGTCCACTATGTTTATAAATGCTTGCCAGTTGATTAACGACTCAACTAGCACACAAGGACAACCATGCAGTCGTTATAAAAATATTTCCTAGTTTTCTTTTCATTAATGAATTACAAAGTAGCAGAATTAAGAACCTTACATTGAATGTTGTTTGAATTGTCTATTATAGATTATTTTTAATGCTTGTTTTTTTTAAACATTTTTTATCTCACTGACAGAAGAGAGCGCAGTCATGTCTGAGAAGAAACCCCGATGCTCGGACACTCGTCCCAAAAGCAGTATTCGAAGTTGGAGTGCCGACAGTTATGTTTGGCGCGGAAAAAAACGATCCAGGAACTCTCGCAAGTCTTCAAGTCCAGGAGGGTATGAGGTGGAGGTGTCCGAAGAACTCGGCGTACGGTCCACATCCTGTCCAAGGAGACGCAGAGAGAGAAAGTGCAGCTGCAGCAGCCTTGGGGAAGACATTGACGCTGTGTGCCGTAAGGCCTTGTCCAGGCGCTCTCTGCGGCAGAAATTCCAGGATGCCGTGGGACAGTGCTTACCTTTGCGTTCGCATAATCCCCACCACCATCATCATCACCACCATCTACAGGGAGCAACACGACCTTTCTCTGTGTTACTGTGGTCCAAACGCAAGATACACGTGTCTGAGCTCATGCAAGACAAGTGTCCTTTCTCGCCAAAATCTGAACTCGCCCACAGTTGGCACCTTTTTAAAAATCATGAACCCCAATCAAGTACCTTATTGGAGCAGGAGTCGAACCTCAAGCCCAGCAATCCTTCTTCGTTCAACTCCCCACCTCCAACACCTCTTTCCTGGGAGGACGTCTGCTGTTCCACTGGGCCTGGAAGTATAACACAAGAGGACTGGGACACTATTTTTACACACGAACGAACAGAGGACAACAGCAGCCACATTTTGGTCCCAGATCTCCTGCAGATAAATAACAGCTCCTGCTACTGGGGGGTGCTGAACCGATTTGAGGCTGAGGAGCTCCTGGAAGGCCAACCAGAAGGAACCTTCCTTTTAAGGGACTCTGCCCAAGATGAATTCCTTTTCTCTGTTAGCTTTCGGCGCTACAGTCGCTCCCTGCACGCACGCATCGAGCAGAATGGCAATCGCTTCAGCTTTGATGTTCGTGATCCGTGCATGTACAGGGATGCCAGTGTGACGGGGCTGCTGCGACACTACAGCAACCCAGCCACCTGCCTCTTCTTTGAACCCCTACTTTCCCAGCCGTTACCCAGAACATTTCCGTTTCTCCTTCAGCACCTTTGCAGGGCTGTTATCTGTAGCTGCACCACTTACCAGGGAATAGAGACCCTTCCACTGCCCCCTCAGCTAAGGAACTACCTCCGCCAATATAATATCAAGTGTCAAGGTGCCTGTGATATGTGACTTTGCAAAGCACAGTTTGGATCAAATGATTAATTGGTACTAGTTGCACATAAGAGGATGTTTATGGGGAATGGAAATACAAGGGATCATATCACACAAGTATACCGGTAGATCCTTATTTAAAGGTATCTGTTCTCAAGACAGTGACTATGGATAACCCAGATAGCTGGGCTAAACATGGGCCAGATGTACCCTGCGATGTTTTGAAACGGAGAGATCTGTTTTGCAGATCTCGAACGAGTCACAAATAAAGTGACCAAACAGCAACATTTGTCTTCTCTTTTTTTTGCCAAACTTTATTCCCAAAAAAGTAATAAAATAAATAAATAAAAGGAGTTAAAAAAGAAAAGGGAAGAAATAAATAAAAAACAAGAACAAAAAAAGGAAATAAATTCATTTAAAGAAGCGGGAAAAAAGAAGGAAAGCAGAAAACTGGGGAAAAGGAAAAAAGAAAGAAAAAAGAGAATGTGGGAAAAGAAAGAAAAAGAGAAAATGGAAAAAGAAAAAGAAAACAGAAAAGACAAAAGGGAAAATGAAAGAAAAATTAGAAAAGAAAAAAAAGAAAAGGGAAAAGGAGAAAAAAAGTTTATGTTAATAAAAAAGGGAAAAAGGGTGAAAGGGAAAAAAAAGCATGGATAAAAGAGAAAATAGGCACAAAAAAGTGTTTTTGGGTGTAACCATAGCAGCAAGATGATAGACAAATATGTCAATATGGACGTTGCTTCTTCAAAAGTGTTAATTTCGCTCCAAAACTCCTCTTTAACAAAACAGACTTGTAACGTTATTCTCATTATGGTAGTTACCTTCTTCGTCTTTTGATTGACACCCTTTTTTGGCCAATAGCAGGGTTTTTCTTCATGGTCCACAGCCAGCATCGACCTGTTTCATAAAACGGATATTGCCTCCATTAGGTCCAAATATCTTCAGCTTGTTGTAACCGAATCAAATGATGATTTACACATTGGTAAGGCAATGAAAATACTAACATAATTGTATGCCATTTTCAAATACAGTATTCAAATCAGTGCCGAAAATAACTTGCGCAAGAAAATCCGTAAATAATTTTTACGCACCATCAATACGCACAAGTGTGCACAATCATTAATTTGACTTCTGGAAAGAGAAGTCAAACATTTAGAATTTTTTTCACAATGTCTAAAAATTTGGCCAAAATAAAATGGAAATTTGTAAGGCTTTTACTTCTGTAAACTGATTGTCTCCAAATGGCCAGTTTTGGAAACGCCTGAACCTGCCCATGGAAAAATGTGTAAAGTACAATGTTTAGTTTTTTAAATTGTGATTACATTTAAAAAGGTACCAGGTAAGGCTTCAAGCAATTGTCTCTCCTGTTTCCAGTTAAGAGGCCCTTGCTACTCTTTTTTGCAGGCATTTGATTGAAAATAAAATTCAGGCGAGAATGAAAACCTTCTATTTCTGTGTGTTTCAACTCAGGTTACTCAATGCTAGTACTTGCACTTGCAGTGATTGTTCCAGACTGGGACAAACTTTTAAGTCTCACCTTTCAAAAGAGACCAAAACCGTCCATATTCCCCAAACGGTTCAAGAGCAGCCTTCAATTTACTTTGGGTATGTCTTGGATTGGGATTTTAGGATAATTGTACGGGAACGTTAAGGGGTTAACAGATAAATTGACCACTTTGGGATAAATGTTGATGGTGTGATTGGATATTTTCAACATAATTGCTTTTTTAATGTGCAAAGTTCACCGATTGTTTATTCTGACTAGTGCACAGAATACCAAATTCATGTTGGAAATAATGTATACATGAATTCAAAACAAAAACAAGTGTATGACTAATTTTATTTCTTAAAAATACTGTTATTTACCCATCATTGTTGTTGTATTTTTATGGATGACATTAGACAACATGCAGCATGACACTCGTAACCACAAACATTTATTACATATAACATAATTTAAACAGTATTATAAATACGATAAAACAATATCAAAACAGTGTATTATAAAAAATGCTATGACACTAACTGTAAACACATTTTTGTTTGACCTTTGGGAAATATACAAATTACCAATTTCAATACAAAGTCAAACCTAAAAGCTCGAGTTGATTATCGTAAGATTAAAACCTCAACCCTGAAGCCTTTGAGCTAAGCGGACACACAACACGTACAGTATAGCGTGTCTTTTGTAACAAAATCCAAGCTAAACAAGACTGTATGAACGGACAGTGAACAATGGTGAAAGAAAGAAAAGTCAGCAAATGAGAAACTCGGCCCGACTCCGACATACCGACCTGGCCCGAAATCCGGGTCTGGGTGGTCTTCGGTTCGAGCTTGGGATCTTACCTGTTGACTGAGAGTGGTGGACAAAATGTTTTCCCGCTTGCTAAAAGTTCGCATGCTTCAAGTTGTCCGACCTTTTGCTATTCAACGGTTTGTAAAACCGGTGACATTTCTCAACACCGCTAGCTGGCTCGCAGATGCCAAGTCAACAGCTTTCTCAAAGACTGATATTACAGGACACGGCCTTCAATAACTAATGGCTGAAAATTGATTGCTTAAATGCTTAATGAAAGCAGACTTTTATAAGCACCTCAACCAGAGAAAAGCAATAAAGAGAGGATGACAATTTGGATTAAATCAGTTTTGATGGCCAAAAAAGTATTTTAACATCACACGATTCAAATAGGTGACACGAATGCTGAGTGGTTAGTGCATCGACTTTACAGTTTTTGAAGTTTCGGGTTCAAATCCAGCTACTTGCTTGCGTGGGATTCCTCAGGGCACACATTCCAAAAACATGCATGTCAGGTTAATTGGCAAGTCTTTAGGTGTGAATGAGTAAGTGAACTGTCTGTCTCTGTATACCCTGTGACTGGCTGATAACCAGTTCAGGGTGTCCCCTGCCCAATGCCCGAAAATGGCTGGGATGGGCTTCAGCGACCCTGGTGAGAGGATGAATGGATGATTCAGATATATTTTAGGGGAGAAGGCCTTGCACGCCCGCGCAGCCCATCATTGCTTTAAGTTATGTATATGGTTATGTGTTTCTGTATATGGTTATTAATTTACTTTAATTTGAAAAATAAAAACGAAACTTCATTCAAAAAAGTTACACACGTTTTGTGTTTTTAAAAAGTCTTAACATAGCCTCTTAACATTTTGAATTGAAAATAATTTTTTCAATGACATTCATATAAAGTGTTAAAATGTCAATGCAGTTGTGTTTGTAATTTGGATGGTGTAATAATAGTCTATGGTCTGTGTAGCCTTTTGAAACTCGTTGTGATTACGGGCTATAAAAACAAACATCACTTGACTTGACTTTTAATATATAAATATATATATATATATATATATATGTATATCTCATCTCATTAGCTGCACCGCTTATCCTCAGTAGGTTCGCGGGGGTGCTGGAGCCCATCCCAGCAATCATCGGGCAGTGGGCAGGGGACACCCTGAACTGGTTGCCAGCCAATCGCAGGGCACACAGGGACAGACAACTCGCTCGCTCATTCACACTTAGGGACAATTTGGACCGGCCAATCCACCTGAAATGCATGTCTTTGGAATATGGGAGGAAACCGGAGTGCCCGGAAGAAACCCAAGCAAGCACGGGGAGAACATTCAAACTCCACACGGGGGGTTCAATCTCATGACCTCAGAACTGCGCAGCACACGCGCTAACCACTGTTCCGCCGTGCTGCCCAAAATATGTATATTTTTATTGAATAAAAAAGCCTATTCTGTTTTTATATTGTATTTTCCCTCGGTGAGCGACAATGCACTCAGTCGCTGATTAAGCCTCGTCGCCATTTTAATAACAAAATAACAGGCAGTATAACCATTGAATGGTGTGTGAATGGCATTCACACAGTGCATACCTGTCAACCTCCACGGCTCCATGCCCTTACAAAATGCTGTATTTTCCCTTAAAAAATACAAAATAATCTCACACCATTTTTTAGGGAAACGTGTTTATTTGTGTAGTTTAACATGTTATTATATTGTACATGTGTTTCGTTATATCATATATATTGTTAATTAACATTTTGTTGTGAGATACTGAGTTGTTAGACATGAAAGAGGTTTATTATAAAAAAGGTTCAAAAATTAATTAGCTTGGACGTTCACCGTAGATGGAAAAAATACATGCAAATATAATTCAGTAAAATAATCTCATATCATCTCATTAGCCGTACCGCTTATCCTCCTTAGGGTCGCGGGGGGGCTGGAGCCCATCCCAGCCATCTTCGGGCAGTGGGCAGGGGACACCCTGAACTGGTTGCCAGCCAATCGCAGGGCACACGGGGACAGACAACTCATTCGCTCATTCACACCTAGGGACAATTAGGACCGGCCAATTCACCTGAAATGCATGTTTTTTGGAATGTGGGAGGATACCGGAGTGCCCGGAGGAAACCCACGCAAGCACGGGGAGAACATACAAACTCCGCACAGAAAGTCTGGAGCTGGATTTTAACCCACGACAGGTTCCCATGACATGAACTGTGCCGCACAAGCGCTAACCACTGCGCCGCCGTGCTGCCCCAGTAAAATAATTAATTTTCTTATTCAAATTATTAATTCATTTTCTGCATTAAATTATTGTTGGTAATATACTGATTAAAGGGATAACCACAAACCTGTCTTTTTTCATTTTTTCCTTTTATATTTCCTTTTTTCTTAACTTCTTTATACAACATAATAATTCGTAATATAATGCGTCAAAGCAAGTGAGCCGTTTGAGAGACGGCTCCCTTTAATGAGTTGAGCCGAAAAAGCCGGTTCTCTAAAAAGAGACGTACTGTACTTCCTTTCACTACATAACTACCACATGAAATCCGAGGCGGCAGAAGCATGCGCAAAGTAGCATCAAACTGCTCGATTCGTTTGCAACGAAAAAAATGATACCGAGATAGGGGTGAACTCGTTTGACTTGATTGATTTACCGTTTCGTGATAGTGGGTGTATACCGGATGGTACCCATGTTTGACAAATTTGCGTTTTTCCGTACAGATTTTCTTTACATGTCTTAAAATGCATAATAAACGTACTTTGTACGGCAAAAGCGTACAGGTTGACAGGTATGCACACAAGAGCTACTGTTGGTCGCAACCCACACCGTTCACATGCGCATTCAGAACGACTTCAAAGCAAAAAACACCTGACGCCCCTCCCTCCCTCGCGACACCTCCTTTCTTAAAGGGATCGTGCGTGCAACAGAAACGACAGCAACAAAAGTAGCATACTTTAGAATATTTCCTAATTATTTTCACATAATAACAGTACATGTTGAAGTTGACAAAAAGTTAACTGCATAAAAATTGGTTTTAAATTGAGCAAGTTGTGGTTTATTTTCCATGTACATACATTGCCTCGACGGGGACGTCGACCCGACCAATATGGGCGCCACATAAGCACGCTAGTTAGCCAGCAGCTGCGGCGCACTGACGGATGTAGTCTTGGTGACGCCATTTCGATCTGCCCTATGGCGGGCGGTTCAACAACCAATCTGCGTTCACCGAGGAAGAGCCCTTGCGTTTGAAAATAGAGGCGCTAATCTTTCTTATTGTTGTTACTTTTCCTTCAAGCTGCACTATATTTGATACGGAAGTGTGTGCCTCCTTTGGATATTTATCATTATTGGCGAAATGAAAGTGTTTCCTTTCAAGCAATAGGTAAGTGTTCCCAGCATTTCCCCCCTCAGACAGGAAAACGACCGTTGCTAACTCAATGTTTCGTTAGCATTAGCGTGGTAGATTTAAATGTCAACCGTTCTATACAGTACACGTTCCTTTGTTTAACGAAACAAAATAACCGGTAATTGCAATTTGACAGCGGCGGGTATTCCCAATTGTAGTTTTTAGTGATGTTTACCAAAATTAAGATGTAAATCGCCCTTCTGTATACAAATGCACACATTGTTCTACCTTGCTAGCAATAGTATTATTTATGCTGCTTAAATGAAAACATTTAATATGTAATGTACTTCTCAAACTTATTTTATTGTGACCTGTAACTCCCCTTAATACAAGAAAATTAACATTAAGTAACATAGTAGTAGTCGTTGAACGACTCACTGCAAGCTTTGGCCATTCATCCTGATTACTAGGTGGGCCGATACACGGGCGTAGTTTTGGCAAGACTAAAGGGAATTGGTCCCACCAATAACGTGCAATCGTTGTTTTTCCCCCCACCGATATGATTTTATCACTTACTTATGTCCCTACCAAAACTACGTCCTTGGGCCTATACTATAATAACGATTTTCGTTATTTCTCTTACTGTCCTATATTGGAAAAGTTTAGATGAAGTAGTCAGTCTTAGTATCCCATTTCAGCAAACATGTTGAAGGCCTGTCCTCCGATTGTCTAAATGATTTGTTATAACCTAACATCTTAATCCTAGATTTATCATCCCTTTACACTATTGTTGTTCTTTGATGTCTTTGCAGTGACACCCCAGTGAGGAGACACAATGGAAAATCATGAATGCAGTCACGTAAAAGTGGTCGTTCGAGTGAGGCCAACCAACAAGAATGAGAAGAGTGAACATTTTCGAAATGTGGTCCAAGTTGTCGATAAACACATGTTGGTATTTGATCCAAAAGAAGAAGACTTGGCCTGTTTTGGCTCCAGAAGAATTCGTAATCGAAACATCAACAAGAGAGCTAACAAAGACCTGAAATTTGTTTTTGATCATGTCTTTGGAGAAGATTCCACTCAAGACGATTTATTTGAAAACACCACAAAAGGAGTACTGGATGGCCTCATGAATGGCTTTAACTGCACAGGTAATTGATTACAATCCAGAACATTTTCTTCTTCCTAAAATTTAATAGAAAAAGGATGTCAATCACGTTTTTTTTTCCTTCCCCACTTTTTTAAATAAAGCATTCTGATTTATACAGCATTTGTAGAATATAAATTAAGGAGTAAATTCCCTTTTTTATATGCCATTTTCCTATCTGCTAATGACGTCGCTGTTGCCAAAGCCTTGGATAAGGACGAATTGTGCCTCACCCCCAGGACCTTACACCAACTTTTGCAGTGCATGTATTTTTATCGGTCCTCACAGAAATCCAGACTTTGTCTGCCTTCTTTTCTTTGGATATCCATTCAGATGTCCTGTCACAGCATGACTATCCCAAATTTAAAATAAAATGGATTGTAAAACCAAAGTTTTACACCCTTCATTGCTTAGAAATGCAATCTGACAGATAATTCAGGGTTTCCCAAAGAATTGTGGGTGGACATCTAGTCTAGGTGTGTGCCCCATCCCTCTGGAGAATATTTTGTACATTTTAAATTCAAACTCTGGTGACTTTGTCTGAGCAAACCCAAGAAGGTAGCCAATGATACATATGTGCCTTTGTAAACTATTACCTACTAAATACACTAGTTATGAAAGGCAATGACACAGCAAATAAGTCACACAAACGAAGCATGGTAAACGATACAGGAGTTCAATGCAAGGAAATATGCTTGTCATCTAATTAGACTAGAAATAATGTTCTGATGCCGATGCTATACTATTTTAAGATATTGCATCGGCATGTAAACAGAGACAATTACCAATATGATTTTTTAATGTATTGAAATGTAATACTCATATAGATGATTTTGTAAATTTGAGTATTAAATATGAGTACCAATGCTTTATGTGATTGCTGCTATAATAGGATGACGGTTCCTCTTCGCTGATTTACTGGAGGTCATTGCACACCTGTCAACCTCAGCCATTGCTAATAATGTTGCTGTGTTCTACATAGTCTGAGTAAAAAGGTGCTGTGTTGTAAGTTTTTAGATGTTTTTATTTTTATTTATTTTTTGCTTAGTAAGTGGAATTACAACAATTAATACAGAGAGCAGTTATTCAAATGATATTTTCCTTATTCTGAATTGTTAATGAGGCCTTGGTCGTTTTTGTTTTTCTTTTGATTTCCTTCTTTAGTTTTTGCTTATGGTGCAACTGGAGCAGGAAAAACGCATACCATGCTAGGATCACCAGAAGAACCAGGAGTCATGTACCGCACCATGGAAGACCTTTTTAATCGCATGGATGATGCCAAGGAGGAGAAAGAGTTTTCTGTTGCTGTCTCCTACCTTGAGGTAACGTTTTGTCCCCACAAATATCATGTGAACACCTATAAAAATTTGCTATGTCCCCACCAATGCCACAACCAAGTTCATTTTCACATTTTTCCAAATTAAAATTAAAGGGTATACTGTCAGGGAAAAGGGCCAGAGACCACAGCAAAAATAGAAAAAAAAAATAATATTCTCATGGATAAACAGGGATCAGAATGGAGATTTTCATTTTCAGCTGAAATAGCCAGGGTCCAGGGCGGAGCCCGGTGGGGGGCGAAGCCCCCCCTGAAGTCAACAGCATTTATCTTATTTGCTATGTGAAAATTGCACTAGAATGAATTAAATCCAACAAAACAGAAACCATGTATTATATATATATATATATATATATATATATATATATAAAAATAAAAAAATAATAATATATTGACATTAAAAGCATTCGTAATATTGAACATGATCATGATGATACAAAATAATCTATTTTAATCATGTTTATAACAAATTTTAAATTTTGTTTATCCTGTTCTAAATATTGTATAAACACAAAAGATAAAATCATTTCATAAATAAATAGATTTATAAATACCTCAGATTGGGATTTTCTGTCACACAGGGGAACCAGTGGTTGACTGCTGCTAGTATTTGAAGTGGAAGGATTTGAAACGGCCAATAATGTTGAACCGGTGGCTGCCGATTTTAAATGCGGATCCGAGTGCATAATTTGATCGCTGGAAAGCTATTTTTGCTTTGTGCTTGTTCATTTTAGCATGATCGATCAGTGCCACACAACCTCGCGTATCATAATTGATCAGATCGACACAGTATAGACACTTTGCTTTCCCTGGAACATCACACTTTGCGATTAACTGGCTCAAAGTTTCTGTAACTTCCTCGATCTTTGCGCCGGTTTTAACGTTTACTGTGACAGTCTTCTCCAGCCATGACCACTTAAATTTATTCTTGATTCCTTTATCAATCTCAGAGACAAAAGCCTCGTCTTCTTTTCTTAGTACTTTCATATTTACTTTTTCAAACACTCATTTCACCGTTTGAAAAGACTGGAAGGAGCGCCATGTTTGAGAAAGCCAATGCTCTGAATGGTCTAAATGCTAACTTGGGGTGATGAAACAGTCACGATGCCCCCAAAATATTTTCTCATCGAATTTAGACGATTTACGGGAATGACCTTTGGGGTTCAAAAACAGCGGAAATCCGCGGAAAATTCTGATCCCTGGATAAAGAAGCCTAATAAAGTAACCGTTGGGGCATCGAAGATCTCAAGTCAAGGGATGTTGGCCAGTCGGCTTGAATCTTTGCTGCCTGAAACGTTCCTCGATGGTGCGGGAAGCATCCATGGTGTTTTTTTTTTTTTTTTTTTTTTTTTTTTTTTTTTTTTTCACGCGAAGGAATGGACCACCAATAACTGAAGCGTGAAGTGGTCTTTGTAAAAACACTAGATTCAAACTTTCCTCGAATATAGCTTTAGCGCTAGCCAATTGACTAGTGAGACAATGGGACAGAATGTCACATACAAGTATGTGTTTACGAAATAAAATTGCTGTAATGTTCTAAGTTGGCGCGTGTCCGGCTGATGATCCTCTGTAAGTAAACACCCAATGTAAATTTCTTCTGCTTTTACATGCCCATACTTTCATTTGTCAATATTTTTTGTTCATATATATCCAAATTCTTTTCATCTTGTCTTTTTTAATGTTTTGTTTTTACTGTAAAAATGTGTAACTGGAGTGCCACATCCAATTTCGTTGTCATGATATGTTCAACCCATTTTGTAACACTGATAAAAAAAGGTATATTCTATTCTAACGCAAACGTGGAAGCAAAGGGTCACACAAACTTTTCAGAAAATGTCTTGTTGGTTAGGTGTCCACTTTTTTTCTTGTGTGAAAAAAAAAATCGTCGTGCAGAAACGCCCCCTATGGGAAAGCCAGCTGGCTAAATTTTTTTACTTTCTTTTGGCCAAAAACATAAACTTTTTTGGGGGGTAATTTTAGTAGTTCGAAATTCTATGCATCCCTAATAATTTGCCTCGTCAATAATTAATGGTCAAGAAGGGAAGGACACACCTTCTACCCGTTTATAACTAGGGTTAGAGAGGAGCTGGGCTATTAGCGTCAACATGGCGGTTATATAAATTATTTTGATGATTTCAGGACTAAATTCTGTTTCAGTGCCTTTTATGCAAGAACAATCTGTTTTGGGGTAAGCCATTTCAAATGGCGGCAATGTAGAATGTCACCTACCCATGTTACACCCCAATACTTTGAGAACACATGCTCTCACATGACTTGTTGCAAAGATTTTATTTGCTTTGCAAATAATTTTGTTCTGACCTCAGGTTTACAACGAACAGATCAGAGATTTGCTGGCTAATGCAGGTCCTCTTGCAGTACGAGAAGACATTGATAAAGGAGTGGTGGTTCAGGGCCTGACACTACACCAGGTTAGTATACTCAATTTTCTGTAAACTGTCTGGATTTTGCAGACATGTCAATGGAAATGAACTGCAGTTTGAAACCTGAACCTGGCAACATGCCAAAGTTTGAATAGGTAGTGGAGTACTTAATCAGGGATAAAAACATCTCCCCTTTCGGCGAGATTTCCTGTATTGAAGTAAAAAAAGATTATTCATGTGAATTGTGTAGATCCAGGGAGAAAATGTTTTGTTTTACCGAGAATGAGACGAGCGTTTGAGGGCGTGTGTTTCCGCAGGTGTGAGTAGTTGTCTGTTGGGCCGCGCAACTGATACGTTAAAAGTGAGGATCACCCCCTGTAAAAGATAAAATAACGAGGGAATTCAATCAAATTTCTGCGTTTATAGCCAATCAGAGTGGACAAAATTTCAATTGCAGCCCATATGACATGGTTCATTGATTACATCGTAAATAAATAAAAAACTAGAAGAATGCTAGTTGCTCAGATCAATCATTGCAGTTCATGGAATCCCTAAATCGAGAATAAAACGCCAGCAACACACTTTATTGATTTAACTGGTGAGTTTGTCTTTTTTATTTCTTGGCATGTGGATCTACACGAACACACTAAAATAGCAACCGGAGTGTGTTGCAGTGAGTTGGGGCACAGTTGCCCAGGGTAGTATTGCACGAAGGTGGACTAAAGAAATCCAGGCAAACTGATCAAGGGCAGCTTGACCTAGTCTGGCTATCGCATTTTTGCATAATCAGTTGAAGGTTTTCTAATTTCAGTTCTTGCTTTTTTCCGTTATGGTTTGATTCAATTGATCTTTCATTAAGAAAAACTTCTCTCTCTTTGACGAGGGAATAGACAAATGGAAATTGGACCTAAAAATATATATGTGTGTGTGTGTGTGTGTGTGTGTGTGTGTATATATATATATATATATATATATATATGGGCAGCACGGCGGCGCAGTGGTTAGCGCTTGTGCGGCACAGTTCATGTCATGGGAACCTGTCATGGGTTCAAATCCAGCTCCAGACCTTCCTGTGCGGAGTTTGTATGTTCTCCCCGTGCTTGCGTGGGTTTCCTCCGGGCACTCCGGTTTCCTCCCACATTCCAAAAACATGCATGTCAGGTGAATTGGCCGGTCCAAATTGTCCCTAGGTGTGATTGAGCGAGTGAGTTGTCTGTCCCCGTGTGCCCTGCGATTGGCCGGCAACCAGTTCAGGGTGTCCCCTGCCCACTGCCCGATGATTCCTGGGATGGGCTCCAGCACCCCCGCGACCCTACTGAGGATAAGCGGTGTAGCTAATGAGATGAGATATATATATATATAATATATATATATATATATATATATATATGTATATGTGTATACGTGTGTATATATATATGTATATGTGTATACGTTTGTATATGTGTATACGTTTGTATATGTGTATATAAGTGTATATGTGTGTGTGTATGTATATACCGTATTTTCCGCACTATAGGGCGCACCGGGTTATAGGGCGCACCCCCAAAATTAGTTTTTGGTCCTATATCTTCCATAGATAAGGCGCACCGGATTTTAAGGCGCTACAATGGGAACGTCGACAAAACAGTCAGATGATTCAGTCCAACTGATTACCCCCTTAACATTCCCAAAGCTTGCAAAGAAGCAAATACGTGTCGTAGACACGTGCGGATGCGGTGTCCGTACGATGTCACTTAAATGCGTCATTTCAAATATCATTCGAAAGGTTAAAGTCTCGGAATTCAAGAAATGCCAGCCATTCCTTACTTTCTATTTTATTTTTCGCTCGCAACTTTACTGTGCATATGACAATAAACACTTGGAATTAAGTTTAATTCACTCAACTCAGCAACATCAAGATCGTTCTAAAACAAGATACCGGGAAAATATAAAGCCGCATAACTCACCTAAGTTCTCACGTTCAATAATGATACGCAATCATGGTCTTCTTACAACCGTGAGTGAAGTAAATCCAGGAGAGTAAAATGTTTACAAATACAGACTAATGAAACATGTTTCTTTATGGCGTAGTTTAGCAAGCTTGCTATTCAGTCATCTTTTTCGGCCAATTGCAGGGTTTGTTTTGGCCCTCTAGCCAATCCGAGGCTCCGAATAACTTTAGCCAATAGCGATCGATTCAAATGATGATTGACACATTGGTTAGCCAAGGAAACGGCGGTATATAAATCCCAGCATACACCGCGGACTACTCCACGTTCGGGGGGAAATCGAGTCGGCGGCAGTTGCGTAAGTTGCGAGACCGTGCGAATTTAATATTGAGCCATATATAAGGCGCACTGTATTATAAGGCGCATGGTCAGCTTTTGAAAAAAAATAAGACTTTTAGGTGCGACTTATAGTGCGGAAAATACGGTATATGGCAAAATGATACCGGTACTTAAGGTTTGATGCAGACCTGCAGAGTCCGGGTCTTGTTGAAAGTAATCCAAGGAAAAAAGTGTATATTTCCAAAGGTAAGGGTGGGAAAAATATATATCCACTATTGTCTGCCGTGTCCACAAACGGGTCTGTCTGTTACTCAATTTTAACGGTCCCCACTTCCCGTCACCCCGCGTTTGTGCCGCCCCTCCTTTTTCATTCGCCCATGCAAAACCAGAATCAGAATAAGTCTCTAAAATAAATACGAATAAATACATTACAAAAATATACAGTTGCAAATACATATTATACATGGGTTACACATATTTACAAAGAAAGACGGTACACCGAGAGAGTTTTCAAAGCTTTAATAATAATAATATAACTTTCATCCCAAACGGTGCCTGTGACAGGGCAGTTAATGGTAGCAAGACGCTAGCAACATGCTCGCAACACAGTAAACGGGTCTGGTAAAAAAACATACCGTACTTGTAAAAATCACGGTAAACCGTCCTCATCTTCCTCCTAAGAACTGAATTTGTGAATTTCCCTTCGGGGATGAATAAAGTATCTATCTATCTATCTATCCATCAAAGTCGTCCTCCTCAGTGTCGGAAAGAAACTTTGTCATATAGACGTCGTCCCGCGCTCCCGCAGCCTCACTCGCGCTGTCACTGTCGCTGGAACTCTCATCCACTCCTGATTCTGTGCCTTCCTCTCCGTCACGCAGCAGAACGGCTTTTCAGAACCCATTGGTGATGGTGGATTTTTTTATGCTGCCCCACGCTGTCAGGATCCACCGGCAGACTTACGAAAAAGTTGTCTTTCGCATGCGGCCAGTCTTTGTGAAGTTGCAATCTTCCTCTCATATATTCCACCGGTCTAAATCTTACCTTTTGTACTCGAGCGCCGCTGGCGGCCGTTAGAGAAATTACATAAATTGGCCGCATCACTGAATAAGCAGCAGGGTTGAAAGTTTGGGAAAAAAGTAGCGGCTTATAGTCCGGAATTTACGGTATATGTATGTGTTTGTGTCTGTGTATGTATGTGTATATATATATATATATATATATATATATATATATGTATATATATATATATGTATATGTATATGTGTGTATATATGTATATGTATATGTGTGTATATATGTATATGTATATATATATATATATATATTTGTCAAAAACTTGATTAATTTATTGATATTTGCGAGTTTTTGCATCACTTTTTAGAATCCTATTAATACATATTCATCAAAGCTCTGAAGGCCATTTGATAAGCACTTTTAATTGGCATAACAATGACACGTGACCTGACAGCAATATATTTATTATATGAATGGCTACAATACGACTGTTGCATTTATACAGTCAGCAGAGTTTAATGAAATGACCATATAGCTTACATGTAAAATTTAAATGCAGGATAGTTAAAATAATGCCACATATCAAGAAAATTCACAGAAATTATATAAAAACCATTCATTTTTCACACGATAGGTGGGAGAAGTGCCAGATGTATGTCTGGGGATAATCATTGTCTCATTATTAGTCAGGAGCAGGCTGTAGAGAATATAACCACCGCCGAGCTAAATTCAATCTGCTTTTATGCAACCAAGTTGAGGCTGAATTCATCCAAGATTAAAAACCTTATTCATGTTTTATTGGGTTGTATAGTGTATTAGCACATATTTCCTCCATACCCCTTCTTACCTTTATAACTACGGGCCCATTTTCATGCCTGACCTAATAAATGATGTATTTGCATAGCCAAAATCAGCAGAAAGCATTCTCCAGGCTTTGGATTCTGGCAATCGAAATCGAACACAACACCCTACTGATATGAATGCCACTTCCTCCAGGTCCCACGCCGTGTTCCAGGTATTTTACCAACCCAAAAGGGAATGTTTTACCATCAAATATTTTTAAGAAGTTGAATTGCTATATTTGATACTTTGAGTGTAATAAACGCCATTGAAATCTTAAACATGTTTTTCTCATAATATTGTTTATCTTTTACCCAGATATATTTGCGACAGCAGGACAAGGCTGCTGGCCTTAATCCCACAGTTTGTGTTGCCAAAATGAGCCTAATTGACCTGGCGGGCTCAGAAAGAGCCAGTGCTACCAACGCCAAAGGGCAGCGCTTGCGTGAAGGTGCAAACATCAACCGATCACTTCTTGCCCTAGGAAATGTAATTAATGCTCTTGCCAATCCTAAAGTAAGTATGATTATCTACTCGTAGCATGTGAATGCATGAATGGAATTTTTGTATTTAGGTACAGCACAAAGAAAATGTCTGTTAATCATTAATAAATAACAGACATAAAATAAAATAAACTTTTCACAAACAAACGGCTGTACAATGCAATAATACAATAGTTACACATCTGCCCAGAATGAATAAGCAAGAGCCGAAGATTTTAAGTGTCCACCCCTGTGTAGGTTGTTAAAGGCAAAACAAGTGTTTCATAATAAATCCGTCTAACGTATCATTATACAACAAAATTTCGTACACAAGCTTAGACAAGGCATTTTTGTTTATAGACTAGTGATGTACTGTAATTATACATGTAAAAGTCTGCTCACGTTGAATCTATTGGGAATTGTTACACTTGTGCTTCAGGTTGACATTTAGCATTAGTTTTACAGGTTTCGTCTCTTATTTTAAATTTAAAAAATAACAAAGTATACTTAAATAACCATTCCATGATCATTACTTTTTTTAAATGTAATTTTCAGAGCTTTTTCTGAAGATCCATTTATGTTGAAGTCGGGTATAAAGAAAGTTACTTGATTCATATACAGACGCTCCCCTACTTACGACCATTCGACTTACGAAAAACGGTCGATACGAACATTTTTTTTCAGGATGTAGAAAAGTTTCCGGACATTGCTGTAAGTTAGATTTTATATTGTGTGCACCTTTTTCCGAGTACAGGACAGTACTGTAGTGCTTCTTTCCGCCGCTACATGTGTGGTGGTGCTGTTAGGGGTCACCCAGCATCCACCCCGAAGAAGAAATCCTCTTCCTAGTTCGTGTGTAAACCTACTGTACTGAATCTTCAGCACGCTAAAACATTGACATTTTTATTGTTTAATATCTCGTACATTCATTCAATATGGTTGGTGTAAGCCTGTAAGGTGTAAAGAAGAGGCAAGCCGTTTCTTTTGAAATGAAAGTGGAATAAGAAAGCTTGATAGTTGAGAAAATTGTTGGTTCGCTTTTTTTTTTCCGTCCACTCGACCTCGGGGGAGGACCTCTTGAAGCCCATCTTCCTAAAGTAGATTAAACTTAACTTTATTTTTATAGTGGATATTATTTTATAAAATGTTTTTTTTAGTTCAAAACAATACAGGTTACTTATACATACAGTCATATGCAAAAGTTTGGGCACCCCTGATCATTTTCAAGATTTTCCTTTACAAATCATTGGTTGTTCAGATCAGCAATTTCAGTTAAATATATCATAAATGGCAGACAAACACAGTGATATCTGAGAAGTGAAATGAAGTTCACAGGAGTTACAGAAAGTTTGCAATAATTGTTCTAACAAAAGTAGGCAGGTGCATAAATTTGGGCACCTTCAATATTTAGTAGATCTTCCTTTTGCAGAAAAAATAGCCTCTAAACGCTTCCTATAGCTTCCAATGAGGGTCCGGATTCTGGTTGAAGGTATTTTTGATCATTTTTCTTTACAAAACATTTCCACTTCACTCAGGTTTGATGGTTTCCGAACATGGACAGCCCGCTTTAAATCACACCACAGATTTTCAATAATATTCAGGTCTGGGGACTGAGATGGCAATTCCAGAACATTGTACTTGTTCCTCTGCATGAATGCCATAGTATAATTTGAGCAGTGTTTGGGGTCGTTATCTTGTTGAAGTATCCAGCCCCGGCGCAACTTCAGCTTTGTCACTGATTCTAGAACATTGTTCGCAAGAATCAGCTGATACTGACTGGAATCCATGCGACCTTCAACCTTAACAAGATTGCCAGTCCCTGCACTGGCCACACAGCCCCACAGCATGATGGAACCACCACCAAATTTTACTGTGGGTAGCAAGTGTTTGTCTTGGAATGCTGACTTCTTCTTCCGCCATGCATACCGCCCCTTGTTATTTTTTTGACTGTTCTCACCATCCTTCGCCTCTGCTTATCTGAGATGTTTCTTGGCCTGCCACTCCGGGCCTTAACTAGAACTGTGCCTGTGTTCTTCCATTTACCCACTATGTTCCTCATAGTGGAAACTGACAGCTTAAATCCCTGAGCTAGCTTTTTGTATCCTTCCCCTAAACCTTGATGTTGAACAATCTTTATTTTCAGGTCATTTGACTGTTGTTCTGAGGCTCCCATGTTGCCACTCTTCAGAGAAGATGCAAAGAGGAGAACAACTTGCAAATGGCCGCCTTAAATACCGTTTTTCATGATTGGCTTCACCTGTGTATGTAGGTCAAGGGTCAATGAGCTTACCAAACAAATTTGGTGTTCCAATAATTAGTTCTAATTCAAATCAATAAAACAACAAGGGTGCCCAAATTTTCCGCACCTGCCTACCTTTGTTCAAGAAATTATTTCACACTTTCTGTAAATCCTATGAACTTGATTTCACTTCTCAGATATCACTGTATTTATCTGCTATATGATGTATTTAACTGAAATTGCTGATGCGAAAAACCAATGATTCATAAAGAAAAATCTTGAAAAAGATCAGGGGTGCCCAAACATTTGCATACGGCTGTACTTTATAAACCTTAACCATACAAAATATAGCACAGAAGCAACTTATGAACAAATTCAACTTGCGAACGATCGTCCGGAACCTCGTTCGCAAGTATGGCAGCGTCTGTATTAAATATATAAATACACGCAAGCACGGGGAGAACATACAAACTCCGCACAGGAAGTCTGGAGCTGGATTTGAACCCACGACAGGTTCTCATGACATGAACTGTGCCGCACAAGCGCTAACCACTGCGCCGCCGTGCTGCCCGTATATATATATATATATATATATATATATATATATATATATATATATATATATACCGTAAATTACGGACTATAGAGCGCACCTGATTGATTATAAGCCGCACCCACCACATTTTAAGACGAAAACCGATTTTGTACTTACACAAGCCGCACCTGTATATAAGCCGCATGCGCCCACATTAAACATGTAACACAAACACAAAATTAACCCAGACCCGACTTTAAGTCCCGCGATTGAAACTGAATGTCCTTCATTAAAGTTCACAGTCCAAGAATCACAGTACCTCGTTTTATCTCACTTTTATATCTGTTGATGATTTGACAGTTCGTTTCAGCATAATAAGCTTTATGGTAGAGTGCATAACAGTTTAAATACGAGAGATTTGAGTCGAAAAAGGCAAAATAAACACGTTACCTGCTCAAAAGCGGTTTATATACGGTGTGCATTACCGTTCGATTACATTCACAACAAATACAAGACAGAATGGTTTAAGTTGTATTACATTCCCAACAAATGCAAGACGAAGTGGTCTTGGATATATGTTCGCCATTACATTCCCGAAAAGTGATATAAAAGTGAGATAAAACGAGGTAATTGTGGTTGTAGTAGCGGGAGTGACGTGTGCGCGCTCCAGTGACAGGGGCTGCAATTCTCGGCATAACACCGGCTTTTCGGAACCCGTTGGTGACGGTGGATTTTTTTATGCTGCCCCATGCTGTCAGGATCCACTGGCAGACTTGCAAAAAAGGTGCCTTTCGCATGCGGCCAGTCTTAGTGAAGTTGCAATCTTCCTCTGCGCATATATTCCACCGGTCTAAATCTTACCTTTTGTACTCGAGCGCCGCTGGCGGCCGTTAGAAAACTTACATAAATTGGCCGCATCACTGAATAAGCCGCAGGATTGAAAGTTTGGGGGAAAAGTAGCGGCTTATAGTCCGGAATTTACGGTGTGTGTTTGTGTGTGTGTGTGTATGTATATATATATATATATATATATATATATATATATATATATATATATACACAATTCATTTGAAACTCTAAAAATTACATTTATTGTGACACATTTTAAACCAAATGCCTGGGTATCCATGAGTTTTTGCCTTTGATAAAGACAAGCCCCTTTTTTAATGGAAAACCAGTGCACCAATATTATGTATGGCTGCACTTGTTTAGTGGATATTCTACAGTAAGAATCTTTTTTTCGTGTTATATGGTTTGGGTATCACTTGTTATATTTTTTTTATATGGTAAACACTGTTTTCCTTGTGGTTTTAAACTAGTTCATCTGTATCAATCTTTATTGGTGCATGTGCTCTATTCAAATCTTTATATCAGGTGCCATATTTGTATTGAAATGATGGTCAGTTTCTTGTCACATTACCTATCAATACTAACAGCTGTATAACTTCTAAATTCTTGTGAATCTTTTTCATTTTATTTTTTAGAACAAGAAGGCTCATATACCGTACAGAGACAGCAAACTTACTCGAATTCTCAAAGACTCTTTGGGAGGCAACTGTAGGACCGTCATGATTGCCAACATTAGCCCATCTTCCAAGTCTTATGATGACACGCAAAACACTCTGAAGTATGCTAGTAGGGCCAAGGAAATCAAATCTTCAGTGAGTCACTTTCCTAACCCATTATGCCTTAAAATGGCCTGTACAGTATGTTTCAAGCCATATATTACCGTCGTGTCAATCTTTCTTGTGTTTAATCAGTTGAAAAGCAATACTATAAGTCTGGACAGTCACGTTGGGCAGTATGCTGTAATTTGTGAAAAGCAACGTCAACAGGTAATGTATAACACATTAGCATGTTTTTTGTTACACATATTGTATTGATTATACATCAATGTTTTTTTCTCATTCTAGATTGTGCATTTGAAGCAAAAATTAAAAGAGTACGAGGACAAACATTTGGTACCCACAATACTTCCTCAGAAGAAAGCTGACATCAAAAGGTAAAGACTACTTTGTCTAGGTGGCATTTTTTTGTGAAATTGATTATTAAAAATAATTATGATATGAAGGTAGGCGTGCTACATCGCAGATGATTGTCTTCAGTCTGTGATATTGGTTTTTGCATGTACAATTCTCACGCGTAGTGTTGATAACAAGTTGGAGAGATGGAGGAGCTTCTGAAATCGTGTAAATCACTAGAGTGGACGTGTTTTGGCATCTGTCAAATATGGAAAGAAGTTAGAAGATAAAACTAACTTTCTGTTGGTACAGTCTCACAAGAGAGCCGTATGACGGGATCAAGTCACTACTTGCTTTAAAATATCGATGCATAGATATTTATACATATGAATAATAACCAGGGATCAGAATTTTCCGCGGATCCGCGGATTTCCGCTGTTTTTGAACCCCAAAGGCATTCCGACTTTTTCACTTTTTCTCTTGCGTAGCAAACAAATTCAAAATCCGACTGTCTCACTCTTTCCTTTATTGCTCTGGCGCACCCTGGCGGCCGTTAGAAAAATTGGCCGCATTGCTCCGCCCTGCTTTATTCCTGGACCCTGGCTATTTCAGCTGAAAATGAAAATCTCCATTCTGATCCCTGAATAACTAAATGTTACATAGTGTACCATTTAATCTTATCATATCCAGATATAATCTTATTGTGCCTTTGTTCTTATTTTCTTCATGCTGGGTTTTTTGAGTTTTTCCCTGCCAGCATGCCTACCTCGGATCAGGGCATGGTGTAATCGTGGCCTGTGCGGTCCTTGGAGACATTTCGTGACTAAAGCCTTTATAAGTAATTGATGTTTGAAGATATGTGGCGGCCTTTTGATTTGAAACCTGTGTTTTACCTCACCATTGGGTACATATCTAATTACGTCACTTGTTTGTAATGTAATGCTGTAAGTGTTTATATGCTGTATAAACAACTATATTTTGTAAGAGTTCAGACAGATGTAAGGTTTATGCATTTTTTTAATAACTTATTGGAACATGGTCTGGATGCATTGGACCGTACTGTTTTAGTTTTCATTTTCCGGAAAATGGAATGAAAGTCTCAATATCTCGTCCACTGTGGTCACGGTCCCTCATAGTAGTTGGTGTCATAGCAATGACACTACAGGACCCTTTGAATGAATGTCCGATTTATTTCCTTGTAGGGTGTCTGAGTCTTTGGAGCAGGTTTTCTTGACCCGTGCCCAAATCAGAATAGAAATGCTGGATCTGGAGAGACAACTGAAGGAGAATGATCTGCGTAAGGGCTATATTGAAGATGACTACCTGCAGGTCCAATCCATATCTGGCAACGAAAAGACTGAGAAGGTAGCTGATGCTTTCACTGCTTTTCTTTAGCCTTTTCACAAAAAGCTGGTGGATAGTTTTTGGTTTATTTTTTAAATGTGCTTTTGTTTTGCACGCACATACCATGTTTTCGCGACCTTAGGGTGCACTGTGTTAGAAGACGCAGTCTTTAGCTGGTTCTATTTCTGTTTTTAACATTACAAAGGGCGCACCACACAATAGGATGCGGGTGTCCTCTGCTGCAGCCGCGTTACAACAACACAGGCAAGCATACAAGTGTGTGTATTTAAAAATTCAATGGAAGTAAAACTGAGTTTTGTTGTGGTTCATCTAAGTATTGATTACAAAGTAAAACACAGGGATAAAAAAAAGAAATGGTGCAAAACAGAGTTAGGTACTCACGTTTTTTAAGCCATATCCTCTGTTTCTGACCAGAACTTTTTCACTAATTCTCCATTAAAAGGTTCACTATATTCACTTTCAAGTCATTTTCTGTGCCGTGAAGGATCTTACTTAAACATCGGAATTCAACCAAAAATGTTGGCTCGAACCTGTGACCTCCCAGTCTCTGGGCAAGCACTACCAACTGCACGATGGGGTCCGCTGCACAATTTGAAGAAAATCTGAGACTTTTGTGTTCGCCGAATGGTCGTGAAAATACGGCTAACTGAATTCAACAAACACTTAAATGTAAATGCATGAAATCCAAATTCCAGTAGAGTCTTTGTACCATATTTTAGGATTAATTGGATGTAAAACAAATCTTTTAAGGTACAAATTGCATGGAAGTCATAACACATTTTATCATTATTAGATATGATACAATATATATATACTTGTGTGTGTTTGCCACACATGACTGACCTGCACAAAGATAATCTAGCTATTAATTCTAAATTATTTTATTAAGTTAAAGTTTCTTTTATTAAGTTTATTCCTATTAACCATCTCTCGGGGCCTCAGTTTGGCTCACCTCTTGAAGCACCTACATTTATGCGTATAATCCCTTTGTCTTATTTGTATAAATTGTGATTTCTCACAATGAATGGGAAAATGCATGATTTGACACTGTTATTTTTCTTATTCTCTCATTGTCCTTTGATAACAGGCTACTTGTAAACATGAGCGGAAGCGTGCCATGCTATGCTCTCAGTATGAACATGTTCAAAAACGGCTGAGAGAAGCAAAAATGCGCTTTCAGGAAAATGATGGCTGGCTTCATCGTGTCGAGAACGAAGTGAAATCGTTGAAGACTGATAATCAGACATCTGAGGTTAGTACAGCATTAGTCATCTGGAACCCTGTTTTTTTTTTTTTTTTTTTTTTTTAATTAATGAATGCGTTATATTTTGAAGTAGCTAGCAACATTAGTCATTTATCTTTATACATTATTCACAACCACTAATTTTGTTTAAGACATAATTAAATTAATTGGACTTCATTCAAGTGACATGCTTGGAATCCTTGAAAATGCTTGAATTTTAATGTTTTCCAATAGTGTGCTTGAATTTTAAGGAAAGTGCTTGTAGATCCATTAAATTGTTGCCACAATTCTCAACAAGTCTTTTTAAAAAAGATGCACACACTGCACTTTGGTGGCTTCGCTTTGCCATTGAATTTCTTCTTATGTCATAATTAACTACAGCTGGAATTAGTTTGTTTGGCATTGCCATACGAAGCTTCATCACTCCCCATGTGTCACGAGCGAGAGGACAGTTGCATGCTACAGTAAAACAGGGCACTATGAAATATGTATTAGTCCAAGGATAACATTTCATTAATGGATATTTGTTATGGGCCAAGCAAAAAATTAAGATAGAGTTTAACAGTGGTAAATTGTATTGGGAAAAACCTCCTGCAACTGAAAATGTACGCTACAAATGAGCTTGATTCTTACCCTAAACTTATATTTTATTTATATTTTTCTCAAAAACAAATATATTTGAGATGTACTCAAGATCTAAAAATTAAATGTCTTAATATATGCAAACAGAAGATTAAAAATCGTAGGTGTAAACCGCAGATATATTTCTGGCTCTGCAAATAAACATGGTTCACACCAGATTTGTTCTTTTAATGTTATTGGAGACATTGAAAAACAAGCTTTAAGGTCCTCAAAAAGTGCTTGAATTTGGCCTTGAAAATGTGGATGAATTCTGTTCTCTCTCGCTGACTTTTTAATTTTATTATTATCCACCAGTCATTGTTCTCATTTGTCTGTCTGTCTCGCTCTTAAAGTCCTGCTCGTCTTAAGGACGTACTGCTGTTGTAGTTTATGGTCCAGTTTTTATGCCGTCAAAATGACAAACAGCTTTAAAATTTTCCCCTCAACTTCTAAAAATCTCCGTCAATGAAGAAACATTTTCAGTTAATGAAACCTCTGAAGACACAGAAATATACAATATGTAAATGTTTATGCAGTCTTGTTTAACCTAGACTTTGTTACAAAAGACAGGCTTTGCGTGTCACGTGTTGGAGGATCCGTGCTATGAATTTATTTCCCCACTTGTGCAGCCTGCGTTGGGACGGATTTTTTTGGGCCCGATCTTACCTTTAGTGTTAGCCCATATTAATCGTTGCCTTTAAACTTTAATCTCAAGCCTATTTCTTGCTTTTTCACCTATGTACTCCCACTTTGTTCTTATGTTATCCTCCACATTACACATCTTTGGTGAGGGCAAGGGAACACTTCCTCTACGATTGGGAGCCTACTATTTGCTGACACATCATCACTTTGGCCTGCGCTTGTTTTGACTTAACATACACGACCATTATTTGTTCTTTTTTGCTTTTGCTTTTAATGACACTCTTCATTTAGTTAACATTGAAACTGGTTACAACAATAGAACTTTGGTGTACCTGGCAAAGAAAGGAGTTTGTCGCCAGACTAATACTGCGCTTAACTCTTGTTTACTCTTTCCTTGTCCTGCAGCACTCTCTGTAGAATTTTTTTGTTGAAGAACACAACCTAACGCAAATAATTGGTTCAATCCCTTTACTGATTGCTTCCAGCTTGTTATTAATGCTGAGGGGGCTTGTGTAGGGAGAAGCTGACTTGATGAAAAGGGGCTTGTGTCCCTCACTCTTTCACCTGACTTCTTGTTTTGCGTTGGATTTTTGACATTCTTACCCTAATTTTGAACGTGCTTTGTTAGAGTAAGAGGTAAAAGTGAGGGGAAAGGTCAGCACAGTGAACCCTTGCTATAAAGCTGTTCACTTTTTAGGGTCAAGCTACTTCACTGATTTGCAGCGTGCATTGTGTCCGATTTCTGGTCACATTGATGACTCTTTTGTTTTAATCATCATGGAGACTTTGCTCAAATCCTGGACACCTAATGCTAGCATGCAGCTAGCTATCGGCTCTAAAATGCTTTCTTACTTTGAAAAGAGTCCATTTTCGTTTTACTTCTGTATAATGGCAATCAACCCACCCATTCAACTAAAATAATGTGTGTTATCATTTGTAGATCTATAGTTATTTTGTTTCAGTCTTATACTCTCAGTCAGTAATGACATCATCGCAAGGTAAGTTTAACCCTTTGGGGGATTTTCAATTTTTGTGTGTGATTCTGGTTCCCATTAATCGCGAAAACCGAGGGATCTTTGTATTTAGTTTAATAAAGGAAAAAAAATAATAATGGTTTCTACTTCACGCATTTTGACTATCGTGGGTTCTTCTTGGAATGTAACCGCCGTGATAAACGAGGGTTCACTGTAATTGGATTGAGCTTTACTGTAGTATGGGATATTTTAAAGTACTACTCACCCTTTAATACATTAGTGTTATTTTTTGCGAGAAACACAAACCCTTATAGACCCCCACTTCCTAATTATCCTTCAGTAAAACTGACTAATGCCAAGTACAACCAGATTTTCTTGCAGTCTTTAACTCAGTTGTATTCTCTTTTTAAGGTGTTAGAAAAAGCCCTGCATTGTCACAGACTCAAACTTCAGGTAAACGATCTTGAACAACACATTAAGCACATGGTCAAAATCACTGCAGTTCAGGATCAACAGAATAAACACATGCAAAGGTAAGTAGCTACATATGTTATCAGTGGACAACTACCGTATATTCCGCACTATAAGGCGCACCTAAAAGACTTAATTTTTTTCAAAAGCTGACCATGCGCCTTATAATACAGTGCGCCTTATATGTGGCTTAATGGTGTGTCGCAAAGTCTTGCAACTAATCCAACAGCCGCCGACTAGATTTTCCCCCGAACGTGAAGTAGTCCGAGGTGTATGATGGGATTTATATACCGGTGTTTCATTGGCTAACCAATGTGTCAATCATCATTTGAATCGATCACTATTGGCTAAAGTTATTCGGAGGTAAAGGGGGCGGATCCTTTTTATCATTTAGGGGCTTGCATAGGCTAAAGGGACAAAACAAAGCCTGCAATTGGCCAAAAAAGATGAATGTGAATAGCAAGTTTGGTTGGTTGTCTACGGCATAGAGAAAGCATGTTTTACTATTCTGTATTTGTAAATATTTTATTCTCCTGGATTTACTACACTCACGGATATGAGGACCATGGTTGCACATTATTATTGAACACAACGACTTCGGTGAGCTACTCCGGCTATATATTTTCCCAGTATCTTGTTTCAGAGTGATATCGATGTTTCTGTGATGGGTCTTTTTTTAAATTAAACTCAATTCCAGGTGTTTATTGTCATATGCACAGTGAAGTTGCGAGTGAAAAAGAAAATAGAAACTAAGGAATGGTTGGCATTTCTTGAATCCCAAGACTTTAACCTTCCGAATTATATTTAGAACGATGCATTTGAGTGACATCGTACGGACACCGCATCCGCACGTGTCTACGACACGTATTTGCTTCTTTGCAAGCTTTCGGAATGTTAAGGGGGTAATAAGTTTGACTCAACTATCTGACTGTTTTGTCGACGTTCCCATTGTAGCGCCTTATAATCCGGTCCGCCTTATCTATGGAAGATGTAGGACCAAAAACTATTTTTTTGGGGGTGCGCCCTATAACCCGGTGCGCCCTATAGTGCGGAAAATACGGTGATTTTTTTTTTTTTCTTTGCAACAACACATCTAATTGTTACATTATGTATTGACTTCTAGAATGGTGAATCTGTTGTTACCAGCTTATGGACGATACTACAATGCAATGGTAGAAACTGGACGTGTTACAGATCATGATGAGTTGGAACACAATGAGATTGAGCAGCTTGTCCTGCGAGAGAGAAGTGTCGCTTGGGCAGATCAGGCAGGAATCCATCAAGAGAGACAAGGTTTATCAGCTAAAGAAACAACTCAAGAGACCAAGGATTCGAGTGGAGAATTGGCACCTGTCCTGTCTTTCTCAAAACTGTTTTACCTACAGAGTAGTCCTTGCAGTAAGTCTAGCTGCTCTTTATTATCACCTGAGAGCAAAGCGAAGGTGGTGATAATATTTAGTATTTTTGTTTGGGATGAAAGCGTTTGTGTCCGTCTGTCTATCTCGTCTTGGGATCAAGGGATCCCAGTTTGAATCCCAGCTCGTCCGTGTTACATGTTGAAGTGTCCTTGGGTAAGACACTGAACCCCTAATACCCCCAATAAGTAGGTTAGCGCCTTACATGGCTGCAAGGCCGCTATTGGGAAATGTGGAGCACATTGTAAAGCGCTTTGGGAAGTCATTGACCTGAAAAGCGCTATATAAATGCAGATCATTTCATTTCATATCCAAGAAAAGGAGGAGTTTAGATATGAACACTATAGCAGTCGGGTGGATGTGGGGGAAAAAAATTGACGCAGCACTTTTGGTTATGTAGTTAACATTTTTTCCCAGGCCAGAACGACATTGAACATCAACACCAGCTTTTTTTGTAGTCAGTCAGGCTACCCTAGATGTAAAAAATGCAAAAAAAACAACAGAATGAGGTGACTGAGCTCTTTCGGTTTTGTTGAATAAGCATTTTTCCCAGAAAGATATTCCACAGGTAGCGAGTTAGTTTACCACGGATGTGAAATCTGCACACACATAGAAAGACACACTAATCTGTCGGACCAGAATAAGTTTGGCCTGGATAACAATCTTTTACAAGTACACACAATGAGGAAGTTCACTCGAGAGATAAATGACCCTGCCAAAATGGAAAATTCAACCCAAAAACGATTTCATGGCTCAACACGCGTGATCCTGTAATGGACCACTGCCATTCTATTTTTTTATTTCAAACATTGACCTTTCTACCTTGTCCCAAACGTGAGGTTTTGGTGTTTATCATTTGTGTATCACCCTAAAATAATTTACAATTGAAATGGTTTAATGTGGCTGATATTTAACGGGTATAAAAAGTTCATATTGTTTATGATTTAAGAAAAATCTGGCGTGCCTCCCATAAGGATGGATATTTGATAGTCATTCGTGAAATTGAGTATCGAATTATTGTTAATCATTGTTAGTGTGACACCTACAAATACATATGTATGTTTAAAAGTTTAAATTAGTTGTTTTTTGTGCTGTTGGGGTGAGTGGTAAGCCAATTTGATGCCTTTTCTAAAAAGAGTGTCAGATTATAGGTTGTGAATTCCACAAGGAGGAGTATCCCTGTGTGTGTGGTACGCTGCGTTAGGCTGATTTCCTCAGACAACTGTCCCCCTGTGTTCTTGAATGCACAAAATGACTTCTGTCTCTTATTCCTGTGTAAACAGGTTAGCAGAGTATGTTACACGACTGCCACTTAGGAATAAGTACTGTAAAATAATCTGTTGAATTATTATATTATAAGTTTTGAATGTGGAAATCGCAAAGTGAACGGTGAGAAACGTATAAGTATTTTTGTTTTCCTTCTAGAAAACAACACAACAGGTCACTGACTTTGATTGAATTGCTTTAGGAACCAAATTATTGTTAAAGTGTAACATGACTTCTGTCAAGTCATGTTTATTTGTATAGCCCTTAGTCACAAAGAGTCTCAAAAGGCTGCACAGACCAAAGATTATTGCAAACCGCTGACTAGTATTACACCATCCCCTGATCTAAAACCTACATGAGGGCAAGGAAAAACTCAAAAACCTCAACATGAGGAAAATGAAGAAACCTTGAGTAGGGACTGCACATGAGGTAATCCCCTGTCTGTGTTATTGAGTTAAGTTTGGTTAGGAGAGTACTAATACATGTTTTTGTATATAGTACTGTCTTAGAGTAAGTCAAGAGAGTCAAAACAAAAAAGCAGCAATGTAACGTAAATACAAGTATAACGAAGTCAACATGACAACTATACAGTAATACCCCTGTTATCACAGTTTTTGGGGACCCGAACTCGCCGCGAAAAGCGAAAATCCGCAAAGTAGTGTCACACCTTCATAAAAGCCACCAAGGTTCAAACTTACCTCGAGATGACGTCTTTACCGACTGAGGGTATCCGACTGTAACAAAATAACTATAGATCTATAAACAAATACACCAAACCCTCCAGTGCAAGAAAGTGATTTAAAAAGTGGCTGGTTAGCGGCACAGTAGCATCAGGTAATCTTGAGTTGAGCCTGTTATTTGTGTTGATTAAAATACAAGCGTCATAAATGTAGCGGTTACCAACAAGTTGTAGCTCATCTGTTTTGTTGGCGATGGTTCTAGTGTTGGTGAGATACAGGAAAGGCTTAAAAGAGTTGTTAGCCTAGCCAAAGTAGTACGCTGGACCTGCAACCTCGGTATTGGCTTCTCCCCGATGCCACTTCAGTTGCATCCTGGACCCGATAACAATCCCAGCAGCACCCGCTGGTAATCACCTATTCTTTGCACTCTTTTGAGTTTTCCTGCTCTTTTCAGTTCAATGCTCCATGCATATTAAAAGAAAATATTTCACATGGGATTATTTTTGAAGGTCTGGAAAATGCGGTACCTTTCATTGCACTGTATTTTCAAAATCAGTTGTACAAATAAAGTGGAACCACAATTTGATCGTATTTGAAAATTATGTATGTAAAATTATAAAACCCTCTGATTATCATTATTATCATGGTTCACGGATCCTTTTACCGCCAGTGTCTTGGGGGCACTGTGATGGTTAAAATGGGAGACCGTATCGATTTTAGTACAAGTACTTGCTCAGTATCAATAATATAGATATTGGGATCAATACCCCTACCCTTATTGTTTATGTTTGTAGATATGTTCAGATGGGCAGTTGTATTGTCAAGCTGAAATGAGGGACATTCAATGTGGTAAATACAAGCAAAACATGATTCTTTTAGTTAAATGTATTTTCCTTTGTTTTGAACCTGATTGAGTATTGATTTTGGAATAAAGTAGTTCAGTGAACAACTGTGAGTGCAAAGGGAAAAAATGTAATGTTCTGTTGAATAAAAGACGACTATCAGTCTGTGATCGTGAAGAACTTTTTCACCTAGGTAAGAACTTCGTTTTTTTCTGTGAAAAAAGGGAAAATTATTTTGTGAAACTAGATGACTTATTGTGAGGCCTGTAACATTTAATTTAGATGTTATCAACCATTGCCACCACTTAAAAAACATTTTCCTTTCTAATTAAACATATTTACAGTGTTTCATTAGTGAACGTTGTCTCTGGTTCTAATTTGAAAGATTTCTTTCAATTTTCAGACGTAAGCATAAAGCTTGTATTCCACAGGAGGGAAACATACTGAACAATACTCAGAGGTATTTGTATGTCACAGTGAGTTAAAATTCACAAAAATCTCATGACAAGAAAGCGTATCAAAGGTTTAGGCAAAACATTATCACTTCAGTGGAATACATGTTTATGGTATCTGCTCAAGATGAAATCAGAGTAGCAATTAAAGGCTAGACACGCATGCTGCAACTAACCATTTGCTTTTAACAAATTATTTCAAGAAAGACATTTCAAAGTCTCAAAGCTGTTCTATGTAAGAAACTAATCGATTTTTTGTACAGTAGTATTTTATATTTTTTACCATATATATCGAAGTTTTATTTTCTTTCCTTTACGCAGGTGCAATGGGGCAGACAAAAGGAGTGTTATCAATCAAGAATAAATCATCTTCTAAGGGTAAGATTTTTAGTTATAAATTTGAGTAAAACAATGTTTTTGTCTCGGGGAGCTTTAACTTATTCAATGCCAGACGTTTTGTTAATATGGAGAGAGCCTACAGAAAACTTTTGTAGCTATGTCCTATGAAATATCAACTGAAAGCTTGAACCCCAAACCTTAATTACATTGTTTTTCTTTTAGATTTTACAATTTATTTTGTAAACAACAATTACATTTTGTAAAGTTTTATGGAGAAGAAAAAATTGAGAAAAACTGCTTTTTCGTGAAACAATGCATTTCAAGCAGAACTTTCACTTTGGTGCTTTTTTCTAAACAATCTAAACCAGTGGTCTCCAGTGTGGTGCCTGCAGGCACCAGGGTGCCCCTTGTGGACAGCTGAGGTTCCCACGGACCTGTTTTGAAAATACCAGTGCTGAATCATTTTATTTGACTAGTAAAATGATTTTTTTGGGGGGGTTAAGTCTTTTTAACCCTACTTCCAATAATGGTCATGGTTGTTTATTTAAAAATGCATGTCAAACTGGGTCCCCCTTGTGCTAATTAGTAAGCAAAAGTAGATCTCAGCTAGAAAAAAGTTGGAGACTCCTGATCTAAACACTGGTTTTCACAAACAAAGGGGCACTTTGCTTACAAAATAAAATGTTGTTGCAAGAACACTGAACTGATGCATGAACTTTGCAAGAACTTTCACACGAATACCGGTCACCACGCGATCGCGTTCCCTCTAAAAACCTCATTCCTGCGGAATTGTACAGAACTTCATACTTCTTTGACCAGACGATGGCGATGGGAATCCATTATCTTCTTTTAAAGGAATGAGCTCTGTTGAACAGTTAACTGCCTATTACTATTAATCCATATCTTCGCTACTCTCAGCACACTGCTTCGTTTCGCCTACTCGCTACGTTGGGTCAGTGCCACGGATGTGAAAGGACTTTTGCATGTTATCCAACCTTGGTGTCATGGACAAACAAATGTGAAGACATTTTAGTTTCCCGTAGTGTTCCCGCATTCTATTTACATAATTTAATCTGAGGGGGACACTATTTGAACGTCCGCAGATTGGTGGTAGCAGTATTGTCGTCGGCCATGATGGCATAGTCCTGAAACACACATCATCTTGGTAATTAAAAAATACAAAATACCGTATTTTTCCCAACTATACGTCACACCGGATTATAAGGCGCACATCCAAATAATGGTCCTTTGTCATATAAAAGGCACACTCGACTATAGGTTAAAAGGCACATTTTCACAGTAGCGATCTTGACTCCTGCTATCAATTGAAAATGACAATGAAGTTGCTCGGACTTCAGCTAACGATTGTTGTTCCGCATCAAGTAAGTGAACCATAATTGGTCATTAACAAAATTGATTTCATTTTCAGTCAGTGGTACCAAATGGTCACCTCCTTGGAAGATTACAAACAATGGTGATTTGGCTTATTAACTCATATTGTAACAAGTCCAATATTATAATTCAAAATGTAATTGTTTAAACTAACAATGCTAGGTTGTGCTTGACCACCACCCACAATCTTCATTGGAGTTGGTTTTGTAGAGTTAAGACAATTTCTATTTTTAATGTTACTGCATATATGTTACAAATATTTTCAAATTAGAGTAAAAATCTATATCAGTGTTCGTTAATGCTGTTTTTATTTTTTTAATCTAGTCTTCAGAAGTCCTCAAAACCTGCTACCAGACGTACTTCCCCGAAAGCCCGTCAGAAGAAACCTCTCCGTGTTGCTGCCACAGCAAAGCCCAAAAACAGTCTCCCATTATGGTGAAGAGGGTACATTCCCACTCCAGTGCACACCGGAGCCTGCCCAAAAAGATGTCCCGCTTAGTTTGTCTACCTGCACGGATCCCAACATGACATTTGAAGTTTCACTCGAAGACAATGCAACAATCGAAATGACAAATATTGGCCCCTCTCAGAAAATAAAGTCAGTTGGGAGTTCTCTTTCACAATTTATCAGTCCTGCTTTAGCCAACGGAGCCGACCAACGGTAAGAAAGTCTAATTATTTTTCTATGTGTACTAAAATTCATTATAACGCACAACAATTGCTACCTCTAGACATCATTTGCCTTAATTCATTCACTGCCATATACAGTCAGCGATCCTTTGGTTTTCGCTGTTAATGGGGACCAGAACTACCTGGGAAAAGTGTTAATCTGTGAAGTAGTGTCTTTTTGTGCCGACTGTGGGTGAATGTGCGTGAGAATGAGAGAGAACAAAAGAAAATAGTTTGATTTTAAAGATACACAATATTTTGAATCAGTCTAGGTTTTTGGGGGGCAGGGGTGCCTTCAATAAAGGGACTTACTGAGCGAGAACAAATTTACACCCAGTTCATTTTTTAAATTAGTCTGGTTTTTTTTCAGGGTATATATATATATATATATATATATATATATATATATAATGTTAGAGAGAGGGAGGGAGAGCAAAGAGAAAGTGCTTGAATTTTCTGCAAAGTACGTGAAAATGCTAAAATTATTGCCCATGCCACGTTTTATGGCCATCTTACTATAGACCATGCAATAAAAGAAGATTTTTTCCCAAGTTTGTGGCGTTCGTGAAGCGTCACCGCCCCCTACTGGTCGCACCCAAGAAAACGGCTCAATTTAGAAAACTGGCCATTCGGGCTCCCACATTTTTTTGGGTATTATTTATGATCAATAATAATAAACACATGCACCAACGTATTTAGTACTGTATCTTCACCATGGGGCGCACCGTGTGAAAGGGCGCAGTCTCCGTACCTGGTTCTATTTCTGTATTTAAGACCACAAAGGACGTCAGTGTCCTCTGCTTGCACGAAATGTTTCCCCTTGTGCATACAAGGTGCAAATGCTTAATGTTTTACTGTTTACATTCCCCCCAAAAATTTGATACGATGCCATTTTAGTAACAGTTGCGAAGGTGGTTCTTTTCATACAGGGGGTTGGATTTTTTTGGGACAACAGAGACGAGCATCCTAATGTGCGTACAAAAAAAAAACAGCTGTCGCAAAACTGAGTTTGGTATTGGTCTATTTAAGTATTGATAACAAAAGTAAAACACATCTCGGAGCTCATTTTTCAGCTTCCTATACTTGCGAACCTTCGATTCATTAATCTTCAATTCTTTCGCGGCTGCTCGGTTTCCATTTTCTTCCGCACAGCTTATAAATCAACACACCATTGCAAAGAAAAACACAGAGAGCATTCAATTGAAAGAAAGTGAGGTTTGGGATTTAATTAATATGTGGGGGAACAACTCTGTTCATTTTCTGGTAGCACAATAAATCAAATTGCTAGATACACTACAGCGTTCACATCCAGAACACTTACTCAAACAATGCATTGCGTGTAACGCCACGTGTCCTCTCTAAGTTTGAAAGACACACTCTGCTTCGGAGCAATCAATATCCGAAAGTAAGTCAAAATGTGAATCATCAACATGATGGCAGACAACTATGTCACCACCCTCCAGATCAGGGTTTTCAAACTCTATATACTTGGGGCGCTGAATGAGCTAGGGTCGGTGGGAGGTAGGGGCCAAATTGCATTTTCCACAAAAAAAGTTCTGGTAAAAAAATATCTTAGTAGTGGAGGAGAATATTCCGCAGTTCCACATTTTGTAACAGGCCACGGTGATCTCCTGCTTGACTGATGGATGTGTTTGTGGAAAAATCTGGTCCTCATGGGCTTTGGCCTTGAATATTTTTTAAATTACCTTACTCACCTCATTCTGCAAAAAGTTGCTAACAATGTTGTTGATAAGATTTAGTTTCGCGGAGAGTAACATAAAATATGCACGACTGCAACCCGATTCGACAGACTGGTACATTTTTTGAGTTTGATTGAGAATATACTGTGAAACTAACGGTTGCTAAACTGCATGCAGACAGCAGCTCTCCCTACAAGAAATCAGACGAGCCAATCCGACGTACATGGGCATGACTTCTGCTGCGCAAAGAAAGCGTAAAGTAAACAGGTAATTATTTAATCGCACATGTGTTTGACAATGCCTTTTTTACGATGTTTTTATTGTTCTTTTCTAATACAGTCCCTTTATTTTGCGGGGTTTGCGTTCCAAAAAAGTCCCGCAATAATCAAAACATGCAAGGTAGAACACACTGATGTATTTATTAGTGTTCAGGAACATATAATATATACGACTGTAACAAAATCGCAATATAGATCTACAAATGATAACAAAACACAGATTTGCAGTTGAATTAATGGTCATTATATAATAGTATAACAAATTTGGAGGGCTTCTCCTTTCAGTCTAAGAAATCGATGTAGAGTGCGGTCGGCTAGATGCACGCAAGTATCAGGGATCCATGGTTTGAACCAGGCCTCTGTGATTAACAGCTCAAAGTTCAGGTTAGTTATCAAGGCGCTGGATCTTCAGTGATATTGAAGACTTTCAAAAAGGGAGTCTATTTTATCCCACTTCCCACACTATCTTCAGTCACAGTACCAGAGACAAATGTTAATATGTTGTGAGTTTCACGTGTTGCAATGACAATAAATTTGATTTTATTCAAATGTGGAGACGGGCCATATCCGGCCCGTTGGAGGGCGTTGAGTTGGTACAAAATATACTCCAGCAAAAAGAAAAGTTTTTTTGAGATGTTTGATTTTGTTTTGGAATGAGTATATATCTTATTTGTTATACTGTTGAAAACACAATCAAAAGACGAAAGGCATCGGACAGTGAATGCTCTGAGCTGCAATGTCGTCATCATATCAAAAGTGTAAAGGTTTACAGTTAAGTATACATTTAAAATAAAGAGAAGACCTCAATGAAATTTGAACTTGAAAGGAGAAGACTGTACAAAAATCCACATAAGAAAATTCCAGGCTGCTATAAATCTCTTTCTATCCAATAAATATCCTTGGTTACAAAAGCAGATCCACCATAAAGTGTTTGGAGATCAAAGAACAACAAAATCATTGGCTAATCATGAAAATTATGTGAGCAGCCCATTATAGTCAAAATAACGAGCACTAAGGAATAGTAGCCCAAATAACACCAACACCATCTCCTTTGCAGATGTCCAATATTAAAACAGAAGACAGCAGAATAAATATATCAATAGGAAACCTCCTAAATTAAAAAAAAAAATGATACTTTTAGAGATGTGTGTTTCCCCCAGTTTCTAACCCACCTATTACCAATATTAATATGTTTGACTTTTAACATGTCAAATCTATTCTGTCTTAGGGATGAAAACGACTCTGCACCCAAGCGTGTTAAGAAAGCCCTGTGTGTACCAAACAGGCCAATCAGGGGACTTAGGCCTGCTGGTAAGTATCAATTTAAAATCGCACATCTGAATAGGGGCTGAGACGAAGGATAAATTTAATAATCAATGAATCGGTCGATGTTCAATTTCCTCTATTCAAATGTTGGAGTTTTGGACGGATGTTAAAAAAATGCACACTGCATATTTTATAATATGAAACAATAAAATAAACAATTAAAGATCCAATTATTTGACAAATGACTTGACAAAAACAAAAATACGTACAAATGTATGCAGAATGTATGCAATACACCTGGTAACATGTAACACTCTTTTCCTAAATCCTTTCCAAAGATCATATTAGATTTGGACAAAAATGGAGAAAATGGCAACACATTTCATTCAACTTTAGCAAAATGTCTTATCCACAGAAAAATATATAAATGTATAAATGCCAAAATTTTATCAACAAATTGTTTTGGGGGGTTAAATTTTTGAATATAATAAACATTTCCAATGTAAAAATGATAAATAGCAGGGGGTCTCCAAACTTCTTTTTGTTCGTAATTATCGCAAAGGGACAGCCAGTTTGATATAAATTTCTAAACTTAGCTAGATGGCTTGCTAAATAGCTAAGAATGTGGCTTGATAGTTGGCTATAAAGGTAAGCAGGTAAAAAACTAAAAGGGAGCTAGATAACTAGGTAAAAGAGTAAAAAGCCATCTAAATAGCCAGTTAGAACGGCAGAAACAAAGCTTGATATCTACAAAGGAGGTCAAAATTTAGCTTTATAACTAGCATAAAAAGGTAACATGTTAGCAAGATAGCATGCAAAAAAATTGAACCGCGAGATAGCTTTCTAAATAGCAAATAAAGGTAGGAAGATAGCTAGCTAGAGAGCTAAAATGTAACCAGATAGCTTGCTAAAAAACTGCCAAATTTTTTCTCTTTCCCTTTATAAAACCCCATAAATTGGACTTTAGTTGTCGTTGTTGTATTTCCTGTAAAACAAATCAATAAATAGATGAATTAATACATTTGTTTAATACATGAATTAATTCTCTTTAACTTTCCTTATTAATTGCTTAATTTCCGGATCAAAATGTTACTACAACGTCACATTGAAATTCAAAACACTCTTATATTGATTCAACCTGCTTTGTGGCTCATAAATTGCACGACACAATGATTCGACGTTGAAATTGCTTACTTTTAATAATCCTATGTATCGATTTGATGTTGCTGCTCGAGACTGAATTTGATACAATCATTGCTTAGGTCAACATTAAGTGGCTAGAGTGTGCAATGGAAGATTTATTTTGAAATTCTCACATCAACAGGTTCGGTACGGGAGCAACCCCGAAGAGTTGGCAGAAGCATTTCTGAAGGAAATCTCAACCTCATTAAACCTTCAAAACCCAAGTCACAATTGTTCAGTCGGGTTACAAAATGGATGTAGATTCTATTTGTGTGAACGCAATTTGTGTTGATTTACATGTCAAGATTTTTAACATATCTTTAGGCTCTGTGAGCCTCAATTATTTTTGTCCTTAAAATACTCCACACTCCCAAATAATTGTTAGGCTATGTTCATTACAAAGACCGCAACAACGGTACAAGACTTGCATAGCACTGGGAACATTTGATCTAGATTTTTCTGTTCTTCATCTCAAGATTGTTACCTATTGAAGGGATTGCTTCTGACATAACTGTCCTGCTTTCTTATCACATCTTAAGCTAAACTTAAACGTGTCACTAAAAAACGGGAAGTACAGTACTTCATATTGTCTCATCCAAGGTAGTAGCATCACAGTAGATTTTTTTTCACTTTAATGTAAATATTTTCATATTTTCTTCAATCTACATCTTCATTAAAGTGTTTACGTTTAAAATTGATTTGTTTTTCGTTCTTTCGAAATGTTGACCTTTCAAGGTCCGTGTGTGCCTCAAATGTGCATCGTGACGTATGACTTTTAAAGTGAAAGTCTATTATTCGACCGCTGGAAGTGGCTATATTTGGTAGTGCAACCAAAAACGAGTGCCTAAAAGCAAGAAGAAAAGAAGAACTCAAGCTACAGAGACTCAGAGGGATGAAAGGTTTTTGGGTACCCGTAGCAGCAAAATGGCGGATAATTATGTCAGATGTCTCTTGTTGTGACTCATGTTATGTAAAATAAAAATGTTTATTATGTCTAAATATTTAACCTGCTAAGTCCCTGAAGATAGCTGAGATGGGTTCCAGGACAACCGCGACCACACTTTTCTCGGACCTGCCTGGTGTGTTCCTCGTTCTTTATGATGCTCTCTGTGCTTTAAACAGACCTCTTAGACTATCACAGTGCAGGTGCATTTATACAGAGACGCGATTACACACAGGTAGGTTCCATTTATCATTGTTAGTCATTTAGATCAACATTGAATCATTCAGAGATACTCACTGAACCTCTGGACAGAGTTTGCTGCACTGAAAGTAAAGGGGCTGAATAATTTTGCACTGTTTTGTTTTTTATTTGTTAAAAAAGTTTAAAATTTCCAATAAAGTATGTTCCACTTAGTGATTGTGTCCCACTTATTGTTGATGCGTCACAAGAAATTCCAGTTTTATATCTTGATGTTTGAAGTCTTAAATATGGGAAAATGTCACAAAGTTCAAGGGGGCCAAATAGTTTCGCAATCCACTGTAGCATTAAATTGGCACAACTTTTAGGTTACTGCCATTCATAGATAGGTTGATATGGGGAGTTCAACTGTCCCAAATACTTTTGTAACACCCCTAACTGTGGCTATATTTCTTCCCGCTGTTCAGTCATGCATTTCAAAGATAATTCAACTTGTACATATCCGTCTAGAGACTGGATTAAATCGTCAAAATGTCCTCAAACACTGGAATTAATGTGACGGTCCACCTCAACTGTATTCACTATGTTGATACTTACTTTAATTTAATGCTTTGGCTATGAGATTTGTTATGTCCAGACAAATTCAATTGTATCTTTCCGGTGTGATATGGTACAAAGTGTTTTAGTCAAGTCCTTCGCTTCTGATGTGTTCATGCTGCAAGTCCTCAACATGTCAAAATGTGACAGTGTAATGGTATGGAAAATCTTTGTCTAAAACAATCCACACTCCTTGCCACAAATGACATTTTTAAATGTCAAAGCGTCACTGAAGCAAATAAAGTAACAAGGACATGAAAAATGTCCTACAATTGTGAAGAATCCTAATTCACGTCATGTAGAATTGCTCTCTTGCAAAAAAGCTCTCAAGAAAGGGACTAAATAAATAACCTGAATGTGTAGATACATTTCTGTTCTTAAGGTCTTAAATGTTGTATTAAACTTTCGATTTTCAAAGCACTTGTTCCAAAACATCACTATCGTTAATAAGTAACTGAATAATAATTCATGTTTAATGGGTGGAATGGCATAGGAATCTTGTTTGCTTGTTTGTAAGTTTTTGTTATTATCTCAAGCATAAAAAGATATGTTTCTGTAGTGCAGTGGTTAGCACATTCGCCTAACACGTGAACGATTCCTGGTTCAAGACCTGGTGGAAACATGTCTACCTGAAGAGTGATGGACACCACCAGACTGTACTTGCCCAAGACACACCACAGGACATGGTGCCCCTCCAACTGAAGTTGTTAAGGAATCCAACCATATTGAACATGTGCAGGTAGATGTTTGAGTAATGTAAAAATGTTATGTGTAAATAACCACATAACCACTTTTTGGATGGCATTTCCATTTTTGGCAGGGCCATTCACCTCCTATCATTATCCTAGCCAAGCGTTTTCTGGCCTATGATCCAATGTCTTTTTGGGAAAACTAAGGATTCAGCCAAACCAAAAATGTTTAGTCCACTTTTTTGTGTTTATTTTTCACATCTGGGGTAACCTACCTGACTGCCTGTAAAAGGTGTTGTTGATATTCAATGTTGTTCTTGCCTGTGAGAGAGGATTGTCTTTCTGCTGAAAAAAAAAGCTGAGTCAGCAAAACTAATAGGTCTAAGTCAACCTTGTTACACACATAAGTCAAGGCTTCTGTCTGCAAGACATTCAGTTAAAATTGAATATTGTTCTGGTCTATAAGAGGGGGATGTCTTTTTTTTAAAAAATAGCTGATTTAGCAAAACCACAAGTGCTGAGTCCATTTTTAGGGGCATGTTTGCACATCTAGCGTAACCCACTTGATTGCCTTTAAATAATGGTGTGGATATAAGATGTCGTTCTGTCCTGGAAGAGTGAAATGTCTTTTTGGTAAAAATGCTGAGTCAACAAAACTAAAAGTGTTGAGCCAGCTGTTTTGGGCATCCTTCGTATCCAAGGTAATTTACCTGACAGCCTGTAAAAGTGGTTTTCATATCAAAACTCCTTCCCCTTAATTGGTTGCACAAACACAATATTAAACGGACAAAAAAAAAGGTGCTGAGTCAGCTTTTTGACATTTTTTTCCACATAAAGGCTAACACACTTGACTGCCTGTGAAAGATGGGGGTCCTATCTAAACTCATTCCCCCTTTTCTTGGGAGGCCTGACACAGTACCAAACAGACAAACAAATGTATGTATAGTGCTGTAAAAAAGTATTGTCCCCCTTCCAAGTTTCTCTGTTTCTTTGCATATTTATCACTCCTGCTCCTGATCATGAAGCAGCCAAGCAGCCCAGTGATGGTCAGTGTTCAGCAAGAAAGGCATCCATGTGAGAGTTCCCAGGCAAAAACGACTGCTGTCACAAAAGAACACATTTGCTAAAAAGCATCTTGATTATTCTCAAGACTTTTGGAGAAACAGTCTGTGGACTGATGAGTCAAAATGTGAACTTTCTGAAAGGTGTTCAGCCCGTTACATCTGGCGTGAAAATGACACAGCATTTGACAAAAAGAATATGACGCCAACAGTAAAGCATGATGGTGGCAGTGTGATATTCTGGGGGTGCTTTGCTGCCACAGAACCTGGACAACTTTCCGTGATTGACGGAATCGTAAATTCTGGTATTTACCAGAAGATCCTGAAGGAGAACACCCGGCCATCAGTTTTTGCCCTCAAACTTAAGTGTCCATGGATTATGCAGCAGGACAACGATCCAAAACATACTAGCATGTCCACCTCTGACTGCCCCCCCAAAGAAAGGTCTGGAGTGGCCAAGCCAGTCCGGATTTAAATCAATTTGAGATGCTAAGATTTACAGTACAGAAATATTACTACAGAAATATTCCAACAAATACTACAAAAAACACCTATAGTAATACAACAAAAGTACATATATGGTAATACTACAAAAATACTTATACAGAAATAAAACAAAAACGCTACAAAAATACAACTACCATAATACTTCAACACTAAATATCAAATTTAGGGACCGAATATATCATGCTGCTTTAATTGTGAGTATTATAAACCATTATAATCAACTTAAATGATTCAAAAACGAATATAATGAAATATAACATGTAGATTTCTCTCTGTTTCTTTATTCATAAATAAGAAAAATGGGGGCAGTTCTGAGGTCGTGAGATCGAACCTTCCTGTGTGGAGTTTGCATATTCACCCCGTGCTTGCGCGGGTTTCCTCCGGGCACTCCGGTTTCCTCCCACATTCCAAAATCATGCATGTCAGGTTAGTTGTCCAAATTGTCCTTAAGTGTGAATGAGCGAGTGAGTTGTCTGTCTCTGTGTGCCCTGCTACTGGCTGGCAACCAGTTCAGGGTGTCCCTTGCCCACTGCCTGAAGATTGCTGGGATGGGCTCCAGCACCCCGGCGACCCTACTGAGGATGAGCAGTGCAGATAATGGATGGATGGATGGAAGAAAAAATGGATCGGTCTCTAGGACCGGCCTTAAGACACATTTTTAAACCAACGCTCATGCATTTGTACTTACTATTCAAATTAATATTGCTTTAGATTGCAGGAAGATATTTCTAAACCCTTATAGGCGCTTTGAAATACACATTGTCCCTTTTATATTGAATCACCGGAGTTGGAATGTTGCGCTTTCGTAGCGCGGTCCCTTTAATAAAGTGGGCGTGTTTTGTGACGTCATCGCGCTGTTGGCGGGACCAGTGACGACTGTTTTCCTTTTTTCATTATTTTCAACGTAGCGCGGGAAATTTATTGGACAAGGAGTTTCATTGGATTGGATCAAGGGAGTGTTGTAAGTAGGCTTAAACTATTCCAGCAAAATTGAAGATTCATTTCTAACCTGATCCGATTATCATAAATAGTTGTTTTTATGTGCTGAATGTAATGTTTTGTTGCTTGCTTTGCGCTTCTTTGCTAGCTTAGCTCTTCATGGAAACATGCGATAATGGTTAAATAAGAGTTGTGAATCAACGTATTCTCGAGTTAGTCCAATAAATAAAAAAATCTCTTGTCTTTTTTTCAGTGAAAATGCCTTGTGAAGTGACTCACATGCGCTACGGCCATTCGGAGGGACACGCTGAAGTCTGCTTCGATGACACTGGGAAGTATGTCAACTTTATAACGGATTTTAACAACATTTGCAAGCAAGTGACCACAGTTGTGAATGAACATGTGCCAATGCTTTGTTGTAGGGCTGATGGAAATGTTGTTTACGAGACACCCTGTACACTTTCCATACCTGTCAAGCTCCATGCGCTTACAAACTGTCGTATTTTCCCTTACAAAATACAAAAAAATCTTATAACATATTTTTTCTTCAAACGTGTTTATTTATGTAGTTTAACATGTTATATTGTACATGTGTTTCGTTATATCATATATATTGTTAATGAACGTTTTGTTGTGAGACACTGAGTTGCTCGACATGAATGAGGTTTATTATAAAAAAAGTTCAAAATTTAAGTAGTTTGGACGTTCACTGTAGAAGGAAAAAATACATGCAAATAGAATTAAGTAAAATAATACATTTTCTTATTCAAATTATGAATTCATTTTCTGCATTAAATTATTGTTGGTAATATACTGATTAAAGGGATAACCACAAACCTGTCTTTTTCATTTTGTCCTTTACTTCCTTAACTTCCTTTTTTTCTTAACTCTTGTATACAACATAATAATTCGTAATGTAATGCTTCAAAGCAAGTCAGCCGTTTGAGAGTCGGCTCTCTTTAATGAGTGGAGCCGAAAAAGCCGGTTCTCTAAAGAGACGGACTTTCTTTCACTACACATCTCGAACTCGTTTGACTTGATTGATTTGCCGTTTCGTGATAGTCGGTGTATACCGGATGGTACCCATAATTGACAAATTTGCCTGTTTCCGTACAGATTTTCTTGTACGTTGTACACGTCTTAAAATGCACAATAAACATACTTTGTACGGCAAAAATGTACAGGCTGACAGGTATGACTTTGGCTCGTTTGCTTTATTGTCCATGAGAAAAAAAAACACCTGTATATATTTCATTATAATCGGGTCAATGCGCTACACCACGTCATCTGGAACTTAGGGCCCGCGAGCCAGATTTGGCTTTTTTTATAAATACATCTGGGTCCGAGATAAAATATAGGTATGAGTTGTCATTAAACCAGAGTGTATCCAAAAGCTGAGACATTTCAATAACTTACATCCAAGAGAGTCATGATCTTTTTTGATATAACGTCCAGAAGTCTTTAAAGAAAGGATGGGCAAACTACAACCCACTGGCCACATATGGCCCGCCAGGCTTCTTCATCTGGCCCGCCAAACAAACTGTCAAAATACAATGGCCGAAAAAGTAATGGTAAACAAAGTACTGCTAATTAAATAAAAATGTTGGCGCCAACTTTGTCTCTGTTGTTCCTTTGTGTGTCTACTACAAAAATACTACTATAAACTAAATATGTATATTTTTGATTCAACACGGGGACTTAATTCATTGTTTTCTTTTTACTTGTAGTACTACAAAATACGACTGCAGTAATACTATAATACAAAAATACAACTACATACATTTTACACCAGAAATACTACAAAAAACGACACTAATATTACAAAAATAGTCAGGCAATATTACAACAATACCGAAACAATATTACAAAAATACTAAAGCAATACTACAAACATATAAAATAAATTCTACATAAATACTATTCTGGAAATACTACATAAATATTACAGAAATACTTCAAAAACACTACTCTGGAAATACTTAAATAGAAATACTGCCAAATACTACTAAAGTAATACAATAACACAAAAATACTGCTTAGCAATTTGACACCACTGATATGACAAAAATATGACTTCTGTAATAAAACAAAAATGCATAAAGAAGACTACAAAATGCTACTATTGATTTCTACAGAAATGCTGCAAAACACCACTTTGGAAATACTGTGAAAATACCCATTCCATTATACCATAATACAAAAATTCTATTACCGAAATATTATGACAAAAGTACTACAAATATAAAACTACAGTTGTACTACGAATATATAACAGATATACAAGATATGCTATCGAAATACAACAGAAACCTCCCCAACACACACACACACACAAAATTACTCCTGCAGGAATACTGCAAAAAAATGCTCCTGCAGGAATACTGCAAAAAAATGCTCCTGCAGGAATACTGCAAAAAAGAAATGCTCCTGCAGGAATACTGCAAAAAAGAAATGCTCCTGCAGGAATACTGCAAAAATACTGTAGTAATACTCTAACAGAAATACTACAAAAATATGACTGTTGAAGTACCAAAAATACAGCTCCAGTAATACTAATAAACTATCAAATGAAGTGCTTAAAACAAGTATATTTTCGCTCAAAAGTTTCACTGTTGATTTTCTTCAGGTTCATAGTCACATGTGGGTACGATGGAGATGTTCGGATATGGGAGAATCTAGATGACGATCCAAGGTCCATCACCATCGGAGAAAAAGTTTATTCTGTAGCGCTCAAGGTTGATCATTTTCCACATTTCTATGTTTTCAATATGTTTAGATACATGGGTTTTGATCAAATGTAAATATGAAATGATTTCTGTGTTTACGAACATTTTCTGAAATGTGTTTTCAGAAGGGCAAGCTCGTGACGGCAACTTCCTACAACACAGTGCAGATGCACACGTTTCCTGATGGCGACCCGGACGGCATCCTTACCCGCTTCACGACTAATGCAACACACGTCACATTCAACACCAGTGGTTCCAAGGTCTCTGCGGGCTCCAGGTACGACAAATGACATAGTTACATGTAGAAACCCCCATCGGTGTTTCTCCAGAGGTTTTCAGCCATATTGTCTTTATCAACTGCAATTAGCTGGTTTGAAAATCCTTCTTGTTTATAAGGGCTTAATCATAGGGCACACCGTGTTAAATTCTCCATAGGTGGTTGATTTCTTTACTTAACCAATAATAGACTGGAACAATTTATAGATAAACATAAATTGATTAATGAAAGTCAATATCGTTTTAGAACAAACAGATCAGCAACAATGGCTATCATTGATGCAGTAGAAGAAATCACTCATAGCATAGAAAAGGAGATACGCAGTTGGGGTATTTATTGACTTAAAAAGGCATTTAATACCATTAATCATAATATACTATTAATAAACTGGAAAGATAAGGCAACAGGGGCGTGGCTTTGCAATGGATTCAAAGTTAGTGTATGTGAAAATGGGAGAGTTGTCATCTGAATACTTGGACATCTGTTGTGGAGTACCACAGGATTCTATCCTGGATCCAAAGTTATTTGATTTATATATTAACGATATTTTTAATGTTTCAAAACTATTAAAAATAGTAATATTTGCAGACAACAGTAACATTTTCTTTTCAAATGATGACTATATTGATTTGGTAACCTGCATTAATTGTGAATTAATTAACCTAAAAGTATGGATGGATATAAATGAATTATCTTTAAATTTAAATAAAACCAAAGTAATATTCTTTGGTAATCACAACGCAAATCAAGATTTAGAAGTAAAAATGGATGGACACTGTATCAGAAAGTTTTTAGGGGTAAGTGGTAAATGATCTGCATTTATATAGTGCTTTTCAAGTCAATGAAGACCTCCCAAAGCGCTTTACAATGTGCTTCACACTTACCCATTCGCACACACACTCACACACTAACAGCAGCCATGCAAGGCGCCGACCTGCTTATTGGGCATTAGGGATTCAGTGTCTTGCCCAAGGACACTTCGACATATAACACATAAAACATAAAATTGGATGATTTCGTAATTTGTTTTACTCCACAACTGCTATTTAAGGTCAACAAAAACATAGTGCCAGAAAACATCCACAAATTATTCACTCGGAAAGAGGGAAATTATAACTTAAGGGGCTGTAGTAAATTCTTAATCTTAATAAAAGTATGTGTGTGTCTGTGTGTGGAGTCAAACTTTGGAACAATTTACAAGACTAGATCAAACAATGTCCAACTATTCACGTGTTCATATTTAAATACAAAAGAAACATTACTGGCAGAATACAGAGATGAAGAAAATGGGGTATGAGTGATACGAGAGATTGGGAATAGTGCGTTTACAAGTATGGTTAACTTGGTTGTTAGTGTTGCTATTGTTGATATTTTGACGTTGAGGGATGGGTACTACGAAGATTAGTGTATAAAATATGTGACTATTGTTATTATTACAATTATTGATCTCTGACCTATGTAATATGTATATCCGTGAGACTTGGTTATATTAGACACAAGGAGAAGAAGATCTGTAAAACGTATTTAATGGGGAAGATGAAAGGGTAGGGAAAATAAGCATCTGCTTCTTACTACCCCTTTTCGGGCCTGTTATGTAACATTATTTTGTTGTTGAGTCATGGTTTTTGTCCTGTTTTTATTTTAATGTTCTAAACAAAGTTTTCATTCATTCATTCAACCAATACACAAGCGCACTGCACAATAAGGCGAGGGTGTCCTTTGTTGCAGTCGCTGCTGTGCCTTAATCTGACCTTAACGTGAACTATGCTTTTCAGCACTACGGTGTTTGTCATATGTCCTAATAAACTCATAAAGTCTACGATCACTTTATTGTTGTAATCTTGCCAATCAATATACCTTAAAAAACACATACAGATACAGACTACGAACGCAACACATGTTCTGTCAGTTAAAGTCAAGTTAAAGCTCCAGTTCATCTGTTTCATGGGTAATGGAACTGGCGTTGTTGAGATACATGCTCTGAAGGGGTGGTTTAAGAGATTTGCTACGCATTCTAGCTGC